>NC_135893.1:35284469-35903219 GCF_964194155.1 Cetorhinus maximus | reverse complement strand
GCCTGACTGTGCGTGTGCGTGTGTCTGACTGTGCGTGTGCGTGTGTCTGACTGTGCGTGGGCGTGTGTCAGACTGTGCGTGTGCGTGTCTGACTGCGTGTGTGTGTGCGTGTGTCTGACTGTGCGTATGCGTGTGTGTGTCTGACTGCGCGTGTGCGTGCGTGTGTCTGACTGCGCGTGTGTGTGCGTGTGTCTGACTGCGCGTGTGTGTGCATGTGTCTGACTGTGCGTGTGTCTGACTGTGCGTGTGTCTGACTGTGCGTGTGTCTGACTGACTGTGCGTGTGTCTTGACTGTGCGTGTGCGTGTGTCTGACTGTGTGTGTGCGTGTGTCGGACTGTGCGCGCGTCGGACTGTGCGCGCGTCGGACTGTGCGCGCGTCGGACTGTGCGCGTGTGCCTGACTCTGCGTGTGCCTGACTCTGCGTGTGCCTGACTCTGCGTGTGCCTGACTCTGCGTGTGCCTGACTGTGCGTGTGCGTGTGCCTGACTGTGCGTGTGCGTGTGTCTGACTGTGCGTGGGCATGTGTCTGACTGTGCGTGGGCGTGTGTCTGACTGTGCATGTGCGTGTCTGACTGCGTGTGTGTGTGCGTGTGTCTGACTGTGCGTATGCGTGTGTGTGTCTGACTGCGCGTGTGCGTGCGTGTGTCTGACTGCGCGTGTGCGTGCGTGTGTCTGACTGCGCGTGTGTGTGCATGTGTCTGACTGTGCGTGTGTCTGACTGTGCGTGTGTCTGACTGTGCGTGTGTCTGACTGTGCGTGTGTCTGACTGTGCGTGTGCGTGTGTCTGACTGTGCGGGTGCGCTTGTCTGACTGTGCATGTGTGTGTGGGTGTGTCTGACTGTGCGTGTGTCTGACTGCGTGTGTGTGTGCGTGTGTCTGACTGTGCGTATGCATGTGTGTGCGTGTGTGTGCGTGTGTCTGACTGCGTGTGTGTGTGCGTGCGCGCGTGTGTCTGACTGTGCGTGTGTCTGACTGTGCGTGTGTCTGACTGTGCGTGTGCGTGTGTCTGACTGTGCGTGTACGTGTGTCTGACTGTGTGTGTGCGTGTGTCTGACTGTGCATGTGTCTGACTGTGCGTATGCGTGTGTGTGCGTGTGTCTGACTATGCGTATGCGTGTGTGTGCGTGTGTCTGACTCTGCGTATGCGTGTGTCTGACTGCGTGTGTGTGGGGGCGCGCGCGTGTGTCTGACTGTGCGTGTGTCTGGCTGTGCGTGTGCATGTGTGTGCGTGTGTCTGACTGTGCGTATGCGTGTGTGTGCGTGTGTCTGACTGTGCGTATGCGTGTGTGTGTGCGTGTGTCTGACTGCGTGTGTGTGCGTGTGTCTGATTGCGTGTGTGTGTGCGTGCACGCGTGTCTGACTGCGTATGTCTGACTGTGCGTGTGTCTGACTGTGCATGTGTCTGACTGTGCGTGTGTGCGTGCGTGTGTGTGCGTGTCTGACTGCGTATGCGTGTGTGTGCGTGTGTCTGTGCGTATGCGTGTGTGTGCGTGTGTCTGACTGTGCGTATGTGTGCGTGTGTCTGACTGCGTATGCGCGCGTGTGTGCGCATGTCTGACTGCGTATGCGCGCGTGTATGCATGTGTCTGACTGCGTATGCGTGTGTGTGTGCGTGTGTCTGACTGTGCGTATGCGTGTGTGTGTGTGTGTCTGACTGTGTGTGTGCGTGTGCGCGCGCGCGTGTGTCTGAGTGTGTGTGCGTGTGTCTGACTGTGCGTATGTGCGTGTGTGTGTGCCTGACTGTGCATGTGTCTGACTGTGCGTGTGCCTGACTGTGCGTGTGCGTGTGTGCGTGTGCGTGTGTGCGTGTGTCTGACTGTGCGTGTGCGTGTGTCTGACTGTGCGTGTGCGTGTGTCTGACTGTGCGTGTGCGTGTGTCTGACTGTGCGTGTGTCTGACTGTGCGTGTGCGTGTGTCTGTGCGTGTGCGTGTGCCTGACTGCATGTGTCTGACTGCATGTGTGTGTCTGACTGTGCGTGCGTCTGACTGTGCGTGCATGTGTCTGACTGTGCGTGTGCCTGACTGTGCGTGTGTGTGTGCGTGTGTCTGTGCGTATGTGTCGGACTGTGCGTATGTGTCGGACTGTGCGTATGTGTCGGACTGTGCGCGTGTCGGACTGTGCGCGTGTCACTGACTGTGCGCGTGTGTCTGACTGTGCGCGTGTGTCTGACTGTGCGCGTGTGTTTGTGTGCGCGTGTGTGTGCGCGTGTGTCTGACTGCGTGTGTGTGCGTTTGACTGCGCGTGTGTCTGACTGTGCGTGTGTGCGCGACTGTGCATGTGTTTGTGTGTGCGTGTGTCTGACTGCGTGTGTGTGTGTGCATGTGTCTGACTGCGTGTGTGCGTTTGACTGCGTGTGTGTGTGCGTGTCTGACTGCGTGTGTGTGTGTGCGTGAGTCTGACTGTGCGTGTGTCTGACTGCGTGTGTGTGTGCGTGTGTCTGACTGCGTGTGTGTGCGTGTGTCTGTGTGTGTCTCTGACTGTGCGTGTGTCCGACTGTGCGTGTGTGTGCGTGTGTCTGACTGTGAGTGTTTGTGCATGTGTCTGACTGTGTGTGCGCGTGTCTGACTGTGTGTGTCTGACTGCGTGCGTGTGTCTGACTGCGTGTGTGTGCGAGTGTCTGACTGCGTGCGTGTGTGTGCGTGTGTCTGACTGTGTGTGCGTGTGTGCGTGTCTGACTGTGTGTGCGTGTGTGCGTGTCTGACTGTGTGCGTGTCTGACTGTGCGTGTGTGCGTGTGTCTGACTGCGTGTGTGTGCGTGTGTCTGACTGTGCGTGTGTCTGACTGTGCGTGTGTGTGCACGTGTCTGACTTTGCGTGTGTCTGACTTTGCGTGTGTCTGACTTTGCGTGTGTCTGACTTTGCGTGTGTCTGACTTTGCGTGTGTCTGACTTTGCGTGTGTCTGACTGCGTGCGTGCGTGTGTCTGACTGCGTGCGTGTGTCTGACTGTGTGTGTGTGTGTGCGTGTATCTGACTGTACATGTGCGTGTGTGTGTCTGACTGTACGTGTGTGTGCGTGTGTCGGACTGTGCGTGTGTCGGACTGTGCGTGTGTCGGACTGTGCGTGTGTCGGACTGTGCGTGTGTCGGACTGTGCGTGTGTCGGACTGTGCGTGTGTCGGACTGTGCATGTCTGACTGTGTGTGCGTGTGTCAGACTGCGTGTGTGTGCGTCTGACTGACTGTGTGTGTGTGTGCACGTGTGTCTGACTGTGCGTGTGTCTGACTGTGCGTGTGTGTGCGTGTGTCTGACTGCGTGCGTGTGTCTGACTGTGCGTGTGTGTGTGCGTGTGTCTGACTGTGCATGTGTGCGTGTGTCTGACTGTGTGTGTGTGTGCGCGTGTGTCTGACAGTGCGTGTGTGTGCGTGTGTCTGACTGTGCGTGTGTCTGACTGTGCATGTGTGTGCGTGTGTCTGACTGTGCATGTGTGTGCGTGTCTGACTGTGCGTGTGTGTGCGTGTGTCTGACTGTGTGTGCGTGTGTCTGACTGCGTTTGTCTGACTGCGTGTGTGTGCGCGTGTCTGACTGCGTGTGTGCGTCTGACTGCGTGCCTGTGTGTGCGTGTGTCGGACTGCATGTGTGTGTGCGTGTGTCTGTGTGTGTGCGTGTGTCTGACTGTGCGTGTGTGTGCGTGTGTCTGACTGTGCGTGTGTCTGACTGCGTTTGTGTGCGTGTGTCTGACTGCATGTGTGTGCGCGTGTCTGACTGCGTGTGTGTGTCTGACTGTGCATGTGTGTGTGTGTCTGACTGTGCGTGCGTGTGTGTGCGTGTGTCTGACTGCGGGTGTGTGCGTGTGTCCGACTGCGTGCGTGCGTGTGTGTGTGTCTGACTGCGTGTGCGTGTGTGTGTGTGCGTGTGTCTGACTGTGTGCGTGTGTCTGACTGCGTGTGCGCGCGTTTGTCTGACTGGGTGTGTGTGCGTGTGTCTGACTGCGTGTGTGTGTGCGTGTGTCTGTGCGTGTGTCTGACTGTACGTGTGTGTGTGTGCGTGTGTCTGACTGTACGTGTGTGTGTGTGCGTGTGTCTGACTGTGTGTGCGTGTGTCGTACTGTGCGCGTGTCGGACTGTGCGCGTGTCGGACTGTGCGCGTCGGACTGTGCGCGTGTCGGACTGTGCGCGTGTGTTGGACTGTGCGCGTGTGTTGGACTGTGCGCATGTGTACGTGTCTGACTGTGTGTGCGTGTGTCTGATTGCATGTGTGTGTGTGCGTGGGTCTGACTGTGCGTGTGTCTGACTGTGCGTGTGTCTGACTGTGCGTGCGTGTGTCTGACTGTGCGTGCGTGTGTCTGACTGTGCGTGCGTGTGTCTGACTGTGCGTGCGTGTGTCTGTGCGTGCGTGTGTCTGACTGTGCGTGCGTGTGTCTGACTGTGCGTGTGTGCGTATGTGTCGGACTGTGCGTATCTGCCGGACTGTGCGTATGTGTCGGACTGTGCGCGTGTCGGACTGTGCGCGTGTCGGACTGTGCGCGTGTCGGACTGTGCGCGTGTCGGACTGTGCGCGTGTCGGACTGTGCTCGTGTGTCTGACTGTGCTCGTGTGTCTGACTGTGCGCGTGTGTCTGTGCATGTGTTTGTGTGCGCGTGTGTCTGACTGCGTGTGTGTGTGCGTGTGTGACTGTGCGTGTGTGCGCGACAGTGCATGTGTTTGTGTGCGCGTGTGTCTGACTGCGTGTGTGTGTGTGCATGTGTCTGACTGCGTGTGTGCGTTTGACTGCGTGTGTGTGTGCGTTTGACTGCGTGTGTGTGCGTGTCTGACTGCGTGTGTGTGTGTGTGCGTGTGTCTGACTGTGCGTGTGTCTGACTGTGCGTGTGTCTGACTGTGCGTGTGTGTGCGTGTGTCTGACTGTGAGTGTGTGTGCGTGTGTCTGACTGTGCATGTGTGCGCGTGTGTCTGACTGTGCGTGTGTACGCGTGTGTCTGTGCGTGTGTATGACTGTGCGTGTGTGCGCGTGTCTGACTGTGCATGTGTGTGTGTGTCTGACTGCGTGTGTCTGACTGCGTGCGTGTATCTGACTGCGTGCGTGTGTGTGCGAGTGTCTGACTGCGTGCGTGTGTGTGCGTGTGTCTGACTGTGCGTGTGTGCGTGTCTGACTGTGTGTGCGTGTGTGCATGTGTCTGACTGTGTGTGTGTGCGTGTGTCTGACTGCGTGTGTCTGACTGTGCGTGTGTCTGACTGTGCGTGTGTGTGCGTGTGTCTGACTTTGCGTGTGTCTGACATTGCGTGTGTCTGACTGCGTGCGTGTGTCTGACTGTGTGCGTGTGTCTGACTGTGTGTGTGTGTGTGTGCGTGTATCTGAGTGTGCGTGTGTGTGTCTGACTGTACGTGTGTGTGCGTGTGTCGGACTGTGCGTGTGTGTGCGTGTGTCGGACTGTGTGCGTGTCGGCCTGTGCGCGTGTGTCTGACTGTGCGCGTGTGTCTGTGCATGTGTTTGTGTGCACGTGTGTGTGCGTATGTGTCTAACTGCGTGTGTGCGTTTGACTGCGCGTGTGTGTGCGTGTTTCTGACTACGTGTGTGTGCGTGTGTCTGACTGCGTGTGTCTGACTGCGTGTGTGTGCGTGTGTCTGACTGCGTGTGTGCGACTGTGCATGTGTGCGCGTGTCTGACTGTGCATGTGTGCGTGTGTCTGACTGTGCGTGTGTCTGCGTGTATCTGACTGCTATGTATGCGTGTGTCTGACTGTGCGTGTGTCTGACTGCGTGTGTGTGCGTGTGTCTGACTGTGCGTGTGTGTGCGTGTGTCTTACTGTGCGTGTGTGTGCGTGTGTCTGACTGCGTGTGTGCGCGTGTGTCTGACTGTGTGTGTGTGCGTGTGTCTGACTGTGCGTGTGTTCGCGTGTGTCTGACTGTGCGTGTGTGTGCGAGTGTCTGACTGCGTGTGTGTGTCTGACTGCGTGTGTGTGCGCGTGTCTGACTGTGCGTGTGTCTGACTGTGTGTGCGTGTGTCTGACTGCGTGCGTGTGTGTGCATGTGTCTGACTGCGTGTGTGTGTGTGCGTGTCTGACTGCGTGTGTGTGTGTGTGTGTGTGACTGCGTGCGTGTGCGTTTGTCTGACTGTGTGTGCGTGCGTGTGTGTGCGTGTGCTTTTGTCTGACTGTGCGTGTGTCTGACTGTACGTGTGTGTGTGTGCGCGTGTGTCGGACTGTGCGTGTGTCGGACTGTGCGCGTGTGTCTGACTGTGCACGTGTGTCGGACTGTGCGCGTGTGTCGGACTGTGCGCGTGTGTCGGACTGCGCGCGTGGGTCTGACTGCGCGCGTGTGTCTGACTGCGCGCCTGTGTCGGACTGGGCGCGTGTGTCGGACTGGGCGCGTGTGTCGGACTGGGCGCGTGTGTCGGACTGGGTGCGTGTTTGTGTGCGCGTGTGTCTGACTGCGTGTGTGTGTGCGTCTGTCTGACTGCGTGTGTGTGCGCGTTTGACTGCGTGTGTGTGTGCTTGTGACTGTGCGTGCGTGTGTGTGCGTGTGTCTGCGCGTGTGTGCGTGTGTCTGACTGTGCGTGTGTCTGATTGCGTGTGTGTGCGTGTGTCTGACTGCGTGTGTGTGCGCGTGTCTGACTGTGCATGTGTGTGTGTGTCTGACTGCGTGTGTCTGACTGCGTGCGTGTTACTGACTGCGTGCGTGTGTGTGCGAGTGTCTGACTGCGTGCGTGTGTGTGCGTGTGTCTGACTGTGCGTGTGTGCGTGTCTGACTGTGTGTGCGTGTGTGCGTGTCTGACTGTGTGTGCGTGTGTGCGTGTCTGACTGTGTGTGCATGTGTCTGACTGTGCGTGTGTGTGCATGTGTCTGACTGTGCGTGTGTGTGCGTGTGTCTGACTGCGTGTGTCTGACTGTGCGTGTGTCTGACTGTGCATGTGTCTGACTGTGCGTGTGTGTGCGTGTGTCTGACTTTGCGTGTGTCTGACTTTGCGTGTGTCTGACATTGCGTGTGTCTGACTGCGTGCGTGTGTCTGACTGTGTGCGTGCGTCTGACTGTGTGTGTGTGTGTGCGTGTATCTGACTGTACGTGTGCGTGCGTGTGTCTGACTGTACGTGTGTGTGCGTGTGTCGGACTGTGCGTGTGTGTGCGTGTGTCGGACAGTGTGCGTGTCGGACTGTGCGCGTGTGTCTGACTGTGCGCGTGTGTCTGTGCATGTGTTTGTGTGCACGTGTGTGTGCGTATGTGTCTAACTGCATGTGTGCATTTGACTGCGCGTGTGTGTGCGTGTGTCTGACTGCGTGTGTGCGACTGTGCATGTGTGCACGTGTCTGACTGTGCTTGTGTGCGTGTGTCTGACTGTGCGTGTGTCTGACTGCGTGTGTGTGCGTGTGTCTGACTGTGCGTGTGTGTGCGTGTGTCTTACTGTGCGCGTGTCGGACTGTGCGCGTGTGTCTGTGCATGTGTTTGTGTGCACGTGTGTGTGCGTATGTGTCTAACTGCATGTGTGTGCGTTTGACTGCGCGTGTGTGTGCGTGTTTCTGACTGCGTGTGTGTGCGTGTGTCTGACTGCGTGTCTGACTGCGTGTGTGTGCGTGTGTCTGACTGCGTGTGTGCGACTGTGCATGTGTGCGCGTGTCTGACTGTGCATGTGTGCGTGTGTCTGACTGCTGTGTGTGCGTGTGTCTGACTGTGCGTGTGTCTGACTGCGTGTGTGTGCGTGTGTCTGACTGTGCGTGTGTGTGCGTGTCTGCGTGTGTGTGCGTGTGTCTGACTGCGTGTGTGTGCGTGTGTCTGACTGTGCGTGTGTGCGCGACTGTGCGTGTGTGCGTGTGTCTGACTGCATGTGTGCGTGTGTCTGACTGCGTGTGTGTGCGTGTGTCTGACTGCGTGTGTCTGACTGCGTGTGTCTGACTGTGTGTGTCTGACTGTGCGTGTATCTGACTGTGCATGTGTGTGCGTGTGTCTGACTGTGCGTGTGTCTGACTGCGTTTGTGTGCGTGTGTCTGACTGCATGTGTGTGCGCGTGTCTGACTGCGTGTGTGTGTCTGACTGTGCATGTGTGCGTGTGTCCGACTGTACGTGCGTGTGTGTGCGTGTGTCTGACTGCGTGTGTGTGCGTGTGTCTGACTGTGCGTGCGTGTGTGTGCGTGTGTGTGCGTGTGTCTGACTGCGTGTGTGTGTGTGCGTGTGTGTGTGTGCGTGTGTCTGACTGTGCGTGTGTCTGACTGCGTGTGCGTGCGTTTGTCTGACTGGGTGTGTGTGCGTGTGTCTGACTGCGTGTGTGTGTGTGCATGTGTCTGACTGCACGTGTGTGTGTGTGTGCGTGTGTCTGACTGTGTGTGCGTGTGTCTGACTGTGTGTGCGTGTGTCGGACTGTGCGCGTGTCGGACTGTACGCGTGCGTTGGACTGTGCGCATGTGTACGTGTCTGACTGTGTGTGCGTGTGTCTGCATGTGTGTGTGTGCGTGGGTCTGACTGTGTGTGTGTCTGACTGTGCGTGTGTCTGACTGTGAGTGCGTGTGTCTGATTGTGCGTGCATGTGTCTGACTGTGCATGCGTGTGTCTGACTGTGCGTGCTTGTGTCTGTGCGTGCGTGTGTCTGACTGTGCGTGCGTGTGTCTGACTGTGCGTGTGTGCGTATGTGTCGGACTGTGCGTATGTGTCGGACTGTGCGCGTGTCGGACTGTGCGCGTGTCGGACTGTGCGCGTGTGTCTGACTGTGCTCGTGTGTCTGACTGTGCTCGTGTGTCTGACTGTGCGCGTGTGTCTGTGCATGTGTTTGTGTGCGCGTGTGTCTGACTGCGTGTGTGTGTGACTGTGCGTGTGTGCGCGACAGTGCATGTGTTTGTGTGCGCGTGTGTCTGACTGCGTGTGTGTGTGCATGTGTCTGACTGCGTGTGTGCGTTTGACTGCGTGTGTGTGTGCGTTTGACTGCGTGTGTGTGTGCGTGTCTGACTGCGTGTGTGTGTGTGCGTGTGTCTGACTTTGCGTGTGTCTGACTGTGCGTGTGTCTGACTGTGCGTGTGTCTGACTGTGAGTGTGTGCGCGTGTGTCTGACTGTGCGTGTGTACGCGTGTCTGTGCGTGTGTGCGCGTGTGTCTGACTGTGCGTGTGTGCGCGTGTCTGACTGTGCATGTGTGTGTCTGACTGCGTGTGTCTGACTGCGTGCGTGTGTGTGCGAGTGTCTGACTGCGTGCGTGTGTGTGCGTGTGTCTGACTGTGCGTGTGTGCGTGTCTGACTGTGTATGCGTGTGTGCGTGTCTGACTGTGTGTGCGTGTGTGCGTGTCTGACTGTGTGTGCGTGTGTGCATGTCTGACTGTGTGTGCATGTGTCTGACTGTGCGTGTGTGTGCATGTGTCTGACTGTGCATGTGTGCGCGTGTGTCTGACTGTGCGTGTGTCTGACTGTGCGTGTGTCTGACTGTGCGTGTGTCTGACTGTGCTTGTGTGTGCGTGTGTCTGACTTTGCGTATGTCTGACATTGCGTGTCTGACTGCGTGCGTGTGTCTGACTGTGTGCGTGTGTCTGTGTGTGTGTGTGTGTGCGTGTATCTGACTGTACGTGTGCGTGTGTGTGTCTGACTGTACGTGTGTGTGCGTGTGTCGGACTGTGCGTGTGTGTGCGTGTGTCGGACTGTGTGCGTGTCGGCCTGTGCGCGTGTGTCTGACTGTGCGCGTGTGTCTGTGCATGTGTTTGTGTGCACGTGTGTGTGCGTATGTGTCTAACTGCGTGTGTGCGTTTGACTGCGCGTGTGTGCGTGTTTCTGACTACGTGTGTCTGCGTGTGTCTGACTGCGTGTGTCTGACTGCGTGTGTGTGCGTGTGTCTGACTGCGTGTGTGCAACTGTGCATGTGTGCGCGTGTCTGACTGTGCATGTGTGCGTGTGTCTGCGTGTATCTGACTGCTATGTGTGCGTGTGTCTGACTGTGCGTGTGTCTGACTGCGTGTGTGTGCGTGTGTCTGACTGTGCGTGTGTGTGCGTGTGTCTTACTGTGCGTGTGTGTGCGTGTGTCTGACTGCGTGTGTGCGCATGTGTCTGACTGTGCGTGTGTCTGACTGTGCGTGTGTTCACGTGTGTCTGACTGTGCGTGTGTGTGCGTGTGTCTGACTGCGTTGTGTGCGAGTGTCTGACTGCGTGTGTGTGTCTGACTGCGTGTGTGTGCGCGTGTCTGACTGTGCGTGTCTGACTGTGTGTGCGTGTGTCTGACTGCGTGCGTGTGTGTGCATGTGTCTGACTGCGTGTGTGTGTGTGCGTGTGTCTGACTGCGTGTGTGTGTATGTGTGTGTGTGACTGCGTGTGTGTGCGTTTGTCTGACTGTGTGTGTGTGCGTGTGTCTGCGTGTGTGTGCGTGTGCTTTTGTCTGACTGTGCGTGTGTCTGACTGTACGTGTGTGTGTGTGCGTGTGTCGGACTGTGCGCGTGTGTCGGACTGTGCGCGTGTGTCGGACTGTGCGCGTGTGTCGGACTGTGCGCGTGTGTCGGACTGCGCGCGTGGGTCTGACTGCGCGCGTGTGTCTGACTGGGCGCGTGTGTCGGACTGGGCGTGTGTGTCGGACTGGGCGCGTGTGTCGGACTGGGCGCGTGTGTCGGACTGGGCGCGTGTGTCGGACTGGGTGCGTGTTTGTGTGCGCGTGTGTCTGACTGCGTGTGTGTGTGTGTCTGTCTGACTGCGTGTGTGTGCGCGTTTGACTGCGTGTGTGTGTGCTTGTGACTGTGCGTGCGTGTGTGTGCGTGTCTGCGCGTGTGTGCGTGTGTCTGACTGTGCGTGTGTCTGATTGCGTGTGTGTGCGTGTGTCTGATTGCGTGTGTGTGCGTGTGTCTGACTGCGTGTGTGCGCGTGTCTGACTGTGCGTGTGTGCGCGTGTCTGACTGTGCATGTGTGCGCGTGTCTGACTGTGCGTGTGTGCGCGTGTCTGACTGCGTGTGTCTGACTGCACGTGTGTCTGACTGCGTGTGTCTGACTGTGCGTGTGTGTGCGTGTGTCTGACTGTGCGTGTGTCTGTGCGTGTGTCTGACTGCGTGTGTGTGACTGTGCGTGTGTCTGTGCGTGTGTCTGACTGTGCATGTGTCTGACTGTGCGTGTGTGTGTGTGTCTGCCTGTGAGTGTGTGTGCGTGTGTCTGACTGCGTGTGTGTGTGTGTGTGCGTGTGTCTGACTGCGTGTGTGTGTGCGTGTGTCTGACTGCGTGTGTGTGTGCGCTTGTCTGACTGCGTGTGTGTGTGCGCGTCTGACTGCGTGTGTGTGTCTGACTACGTGTGTGCGTGTGTCTGACTGTGTGTGCGTGTGTCTGACTGTGCATGCGTGTGTGTGCGTGTGTCTGACTGCGTGTGTGTGCGTGTGTCTGACTGTGCGCGTGTGCGTGTGACTGCGCGTGTGTGCGTGTGACTGTGCGCGTGTGTGCGTGTGTCTGACTGTGCGTGTGTCTGACTGTGCGTGTGTGTGTGCGTGTGTCTAACTGTGTGTGTGTATGTGTGCGTGTGTCTGACTGTGCGTGTGTCTGACTTTGCGTGTGTCTGACTTTGCGTGCGTGTGTCTGACTGCATGCGTGTGTCTGACTGTGTGTGTGTGTGTGTGTGTGCGTGTATCTGACTGTACGTGTGCGTGTGTGTGTCTGACTGTACGTGTGTGTGTGTGTGTCGGACTGTGCGTGTGTGTGTGTGCGTGTGTCGGACTGTGCGCGTGTCGGACTGTGCGCGTGTGTCTGACTGTGCGCGTGTGTCTGTGCATGTGTTTGTGTGCACGTGTGTGTGCGTATGTGTCTAACTGCGTGTGTGTGCGTTTGACTGCGCGTGTGTGTGTGCGTGTTTCTGACTGCGTGTGTCTGACTGCGTGTCTGACTGCGTGTGTCTGACTGCGTGTGTGCGACTGTGCATGTGTGCGCGTGTCTGACTGTGCATGTGTGCGTGTGTCTGACTGTGCGTGTGTCTGCGTGTATCTGGCTGCTATGTGTGCGTGTGTCTGACTGTGCGTGTGTCTGACTGCGTGTGTGTGCGTGTGTCTGACTGTGCGTGTGTGTGCGTGTGTCTTACTGTGCGCATGTCTGACTGTGCGCCTGTGTCTGTGCATGTGTTTGTGTGCACGTGTGTGTGCGTATGTGTCTAACTGCGTGTGTGTGCGTTTGACTGCGCGTGTGTGTGCGTGTTTCTGACTGCGTGTGTGTGCGTGTGTCTGACTGCGTGTCTGACTGCGTGTGTGTGCGCGTGTCTGACTGTGCATGTGTGCGTGTGTCTGAGTCTGCGTGTGTCTGACTGCTGTGTGTGCGTGTGTCTGACTGTGCGTGTGTCTGACTGCGTGTGTGTGCGTGTGTCTGACTGTGCGTGTGTGTGCGTGTGTCTGACTGCGTGTGTGTGCGTGTGTCTGACTGCGTGTGTGTGCGTGTGTGTCTGACTGTGCGTGTGTGTGCGTGTGTCTGACTGTGCGTGTGTGCGTGTGTCTGACTGTGCATGTGTGCGTGTGTCTGACTGCGTGTGTGTGCGTGTGTCTGACTGCGTGTGTCTGACTGCGTGTGTCTGACTGTGCGTGTGTCTGACTGTGCGTGTGTCTGACTGTGCGTGTGTCTGACTGCGTTTGTGTGCGTGTGTCTGACTGCATGTGTGTGCGCGTGTCTGACTGCGTGTGTGTGTCTGACTGTGCATGTGTGCGTGTGTCTGACTGTGCGTGCGTGTGTGTGCGTGTGTCTGACTGCGTGTGTGTGCGTGTGTCTGACTGTGCGTGTGTCTGACTGCGTGTGCGCGCGTTTGACTGGGTGTGTGTGCGTGTGTCTGACTGCGTGTGTGTGTGTGCGTGTGTCTGACTGTACGTGTGTGTGTGTGCGTGTGTCTGACTGTGTGTGCGTGTGTCGGACTGTGCGTGTGTCTGACTGCGTGTGTGTGCGTGTGTCTGACTGTGCGTGTGTCTGACTGCGTGTGCGCGCGTTTGACTGGGTGTGTGTGCGTGTGTCTGACTGCGTGTGTGTGTGTGCGTGTGTCTGACTGTACGTGTGTGTGTGTGCGTGTGTCTGACTGTGTGTGCGTGTGTCGGACTGTGCGTGTGTCGGACTGTGCGCGTGTCGGACTGTGCACGTGTCGGACTGTGCGCGTGTCGGACTGTGCGCGTGTGTTGGACTGTGCGCGTGTGTTGGACTGTGCGCATGTGTACGTGTCTGACTGTGTGTGCGTGTGTCTGATTGCATGTGTGTGTGTGCGTGGGTCTGACTGTGTGTGTGTCTGACTGTGCGTGTGTCTGACTGTGCGTGCGTGTGTCTGACTGTGCGTGCGTGTGTCTGACTGTGCGTGCTTGTGTCTGTGCGTGCGTGTGTCTGACTGTGCGTGCGTGTGTCTGACTGTGCGTGTGTGCGTATGTGTCGGACTGTGCGTATGTGTTGGACTGTGCGTATGTGTCGGACTGTGCGCGTGTCGGACTGTGCGCGTGTGTCGGACTGTGCTCGTGTGTCTGACTGTGCGCGTGTGTCTGTGCATGTGTTTGTGTGCGCGTGTGTCTGACTGCGTGTGTGTGTGCGTGTGTGACTGTGCGTGTGTGCGCGACAGTGCATGCGTTTGTGTGCGCGTGTGTCTGCGTGTGTGTGTGCATGTGTCTGACTGCGTGTGTGCGTTTGACTGCGTGTGTGTGTGCGTTTGACTGCGTGTGTGTGCGTGTGTCTGACTGTGCGTGTGTCTGACTGTGCGTGTGTCTGACTGTGCGTGTGTCTGACTGTGCGTGTGTGTGCGTGTCTGACTGAGTGTGTGTGCGTGTGTCTGACTGCATGTGTGCGCGTGTGTCTGACTGTGCGTGTGTGCGCGCGTGTCTGACTGTGCGTGTGTGCGCGTGTCTGACTGTGCATGTGTGTGTGTGTCTGACTGCGTGTGTCTGACTGCGTGCGTGTATCTGACTGCGTGCGTGTGTGTGCGAGTGTCTGACTGCGTGCGTGTGTGTGCGTGTGTCTGACTGCGTGTGTGCGTGTCTGACTGTGTGTGCGTGTGTGCATGTCTGACTGTGTGTGCATGTGTCTGACTGTGCGTGTGTGTGCATGTGTCTGACTGTGCGTGTGTGTGCGTGTGTCTGACTGCGTGTGTCTGACTGTGCGTGTGTCTGACTGTGCGTGTGTGTGCGTGTGTCTGACTTTGCGTGTGTCTGACATTGCGTGTGTCTGACTGCGTGCGTGTGTCTGACTGTGTGCGTGTGTCTGACTGTGTGTGTGTGTGTGTGTGTGTGCGTGTATCTGACTGTACGTGTGCGTGTGTGTGTCTGACTGTACGTGTGTGTGCGTGTGTCGGACTGTGCGTGTGTGTGCGTGTGTCGGACTGTGTGCGTGTCGGCCTGTGCGCGTGTGTCTGACTGTGCGCGTGTGTCTGTGCATGTGTTTGTGTGCACGTGTGTGTGCGTATGTGTCTAACTGCGTGTGTGCGTTTGACTGCGCGTGTGTGTGCGTGTTTCTGACTACGTGTGTGTGCGTGTGTCTGACTGCGTGTGTCTGACTGCGTGTGTGTGCGTGTGTCTGACTGCGTGTGTGCGACTGTGCATGTGTGCGCGTGTCTGACTGTGCATGTGTGCGTGTGTCTGACTGTGCGTGTGTCTGCGTGTATCTGACTGCTATGTGTGCGTGTGTCTGACTGTGCGTGTGTCTGCGTGTATCTGACTGCTATGTGTGCGTGTGTCTGACTATGCGTGTGTCTGACTGCGTGTGTGTGCGTGTGTCTGACTGCGTGTGTGTGCGTGTGTCTTACTGTGCGTGTGTGTGCGTGTGTCTGACTGCGTGTGTGCGCGTGTGTCTGACTGTGCGTGTGTGTGCGTGTGTCTGACTGCGTGTGTGCGCGTGTGTCTGACTGCGTTGTGTGCGAGTGTCTGACTGCGTGTGTGTGTCTGACTGCGTGTGTGTGCGCGTGTCTGACTGTGCGTGTGTCTGACTGTGTGTGCGTATGTCTGACTGCGTGCGTGTGTGTGCATGTGTCTGACTGCGTGTGTGTGTGTGCGTGTGTCTGACTGCGTGTGTGTGTGTGTGACTGCGTGTGTGTGCGTTTGTCTGACTGTGTGTGTGTGCGTGTGTCTGCGTGTGTGTGCGTGTGCTTTTGTCTGACTGTGCGTGTGTCTGACTGTACGTGTGTGTGTGTGCGTGTGTCGGACTGCGTGTGTCGGACTGTGCGTGTGTCGGACTGTGCGTGTGTCGGACTGTGCGCGTGTGTCGGACTGTGCGCGTGTGTCGGACTGGGCGCGTGTGTCGGACTGGGCGCGTGTGTCGGACTGGGCGCGTGTGTCGGACTGGGTGCGTGTTTGTGTGCGCGTGTCTGACTGCGTGTGTGTGTGCGTCTGTCTGACTGCGTGTACGCGCGTTTGACTGGGTGTGTGTGCGTGTGTCTGACTGCGTGTGTGTGTGTGCGTGTGTCTGACTGTACGTGTGTGTGTGTGCGTGTGTCTGACTGTGTGTGCGTGTGTCGGACTGTGCGCGTGTCGGACTGTGCACGTGTCGGACTGTGCGCGTGTCGGACTGTGCGCGTGTGTTGGACTGTGCGCGTGTGTTGGACTGTGCGCATGTGTACGTGTCTGACTGTGTGTGCGTGTGTCTGATTGCATGTGTGTGTGTGCGTGGGTCTGACTGTGTGTGTGTCTGACTGTGCGTGTGTCTGACTGTGCGTGCGTGTGTCTGACTGTGCGTGCGTGTGTCTGACTGTGCGTGCTTGTGTCTGTGCGTGCGTGTGTCTGACTGTGCGTGCGTGTGTCTGACTGTGCGTGTGTGCGTATGTGTCGGACTGTGCGTATGTGTTGGACTGTGCGTATGTGTCGGACTGTGCGCGTGTCGGACTGTGCGCGTGTGTCGGACTGTGCTCGTGTGTCTGACTGTGTGCGTGTGTCTGTGCATGTGTTTGTGTGCGCGTGTGTCTGACTGCGTGTGTGTGTGCGTGTGTGACTGTGCGTGTGTGCGCGACAGTGCATGCGTTTGTGTGCGCGTGTGTCTGCGTGTGTGTGTGTGCATGTGTCTGACTGCGTGTGTGCGTTTGACTGCGTGTGTGTGTGCGTTTGACTGCGTGTGTGTGTGCGTGTCTGACTGCGTGTGTGTGCGTGTGTCTGACTGTGCGTGTGTCTGACTGTGCGTGTGTCTGACTGTGCGTGTGTGTGCGTGTCTGACTGTGAGTGTGTGTGCGTGTGTCTGACTGCAAGTGTGTGTGCGTGTGTCTGACTGCATGTGTGCGCGTGTGTCTGACTGTGCGTGTGTACGCGTGTGTCTGACTGTGCGTGTGTGCGCGCGTGTCTGACTGTGCGTGTGTGCGCGTGTCTGACTGTGCATGTGTGTGTGTGTCTGACTGCGTGTGTCTGACTGCGTGCGTGTATCTGACTGCGTGCGTGTGTGTGCGAGTGTCTGACTGCGTGCGTGTGTGTGCGTGTGTCTGACTGCGTGTGTGCGTGTCTGACTGTGTGTGCGTGTGTGCATGTCTGACTGTGTGTGCATGTGTCTGACTGTGCGTGTGTGTGCATGTGTCTGACTGTGCGTGTGTGTGCGTGTGTCTGACTGCGTGTGTCTGACTGTGCGTGTGTGTGCGTGTGTCTGACTTTGCGTGTGTCTGACATTGCGTGTGTCTGACTGTGTGCGTGTGTCTGACTGTGTGCGTGTGTCTGACTGTGTGTGTGTGTGTGTGTGTGCGTGTATCTGACTGTACGTGTGCGTGTGTGTGTCTGACTGTACGTGTGTGTGCGTGTGTCGGACTGTGCGTGTGTGTGCGTGTGTCGGACTGTGTGCGTGTCGGCCTGTGCGCGTGTGTCTGACTGTGCGCGTGTGTCTGTGCATGTGTTTGTGTGCACGTGTGTGTGCGTATGTGTCTAACTGCGTGTGTGCGTTTGACTGCGCGTGTGTGTGCGTGTTTCTGACTACGTGTGTGTGCGTGTGTCTGACTGCGTGTGTCTGACTGCGTGTGTGTGCGTGTGTCTGACTGCGTGTGTGCGACTGTGCATGTGTGCGCGTGTCTGACTGTGCATGTGTGCGTGTGTCTGACTGTGCGTGTGTCTGCGTGTATCTGACTGCTATGTGTGCGTGTGTCTGACTGTGCGTGTGTCTGCGTGTATCTGACTGCTATGTGTGCGTGTGTCTGACTGTGCGTGTGTCTGACTGCGTGTGTGTGCGTGTGTCTGACTGTGCGTGTGTGTGCGTGTGTCTTACTGTGCGTGTGTGTGCGTGTGTCTGACTGCGTGTGTGCGCGTGTGTCTGACTGTGCGTGTGTGTGCGTGTGTCTGACTGCGTGTGTGCGCGTGTGTGTGCGTGTGTCTGACTGCGTTGTGTGCGAGTGTCTGACTGCGTGTGTGTGTCTGACTGCGTGTGTGTGCGCGTGTCTGACTGTGCGTGTGTCTGACTGTGTGTGCGTATGTCTGACTGCCTGCGTGTGTGTGCATGTGTCTGACTGCGTGTGTGTGTGTGCGTGTGTCTGACTGCGTGTGTGTGTGTGTGACTGCGTGTGTGTGCGTTTGTCTGACTGTGTGTGTGTGCGTGTGTCTGCGTGTGTGTGCGTGTGCTTTTGTCTGACTGTGCGTGTGTCTGACTGTACGTGTGTGTGTGTGCGTGTGTCGGACTGCGTGTGTCGGACTGTGCGTGTGTCGGACTGTGCGCGTGTGTCGGACTGTGCGCGTGTGTCGGACTGTGCGCGTGTGTCGGACTGGGCGCGTGTGTCGGACTGGGCGCGTGTGTCGGACTGGGTGCGTGTTTGTGTGCGCGTGTCTGACTGCGTGTGTGTGTGCGTCTGTCTGACTGCGTGTGTGTGCGCGTTTGACTGCGTGTGTGTGCTTGTGACTGTGCGTGCGTGTGTGTGCGTGTGTCTGCGCGTGTGTGCGTGTGTCTGACTGCGCATGTGTCTGATTGTGTGTGTGTGCGTGTGTCTGACTGCGTGTGTGTGCGCGTGTCTGACTGCGCGTGTGTGCGCGTGTCTGACTGCGTGTGTGCGCGTGTCTGACTGTGCATGTGTGCGCGTGTCTGACTGTGCGTGTGTGCGTGTGTCTGACTGTGCGTGTGTGCGCGTGTCTGACTGCGTGTGTCTGACTGCACGTGTGTCTGACTGCGTGTGTCTGACTGTGCGTGTGTGTGCGTGTGTCTGACTGCGTGTGTGCGCGTGTGTCTGACTGTGCGTGTGTCTGACTGTGCGTGTGTCTGACTGTGCGTGTGTCTGACTGTGCGTGTGTGTGCGTGTGTCTGACTGTGCGTGTGTGTGTGTGTCTGACTGAGTGTGTGTGCGTGTGTCTGACTGCGTGTGTGTGTGTGTGTGTCTGACTGCGTGTGTGTGTGCGTGTGTCTGACTGCGTGTGTGTGTGCGCTTGTCTGACTGCGTGTGTGTGTGCGCGTGTCTGACTGCGTGTGTGTGTCTGACTACGTGTGTGCGTGTGTCTGACTGTGTGTGCGTGTGTCTGACTGCATGCGTGTGTGTGCGTGTGTCTGACTGCGTGTGTGTGCGTGTGTCTGACTGTGCGCGTGTGTGCGTGTGTCTGACTGTGCGCGTATGTGCGTGTGTCTGACTGTGTGTGCGTGTGTCTGACTGTGCGTGTGTGTGTGCGTGTGTCTAACTGTGTGTGTGTATGTGTGCGTGTGTCTGACTGTGCATGTGTCTGTGCGTGTGTCTGAATTTGCGTGTGTCTGACTTTGCGTGTGTCTGACTTTGCGTGCGTGTGTCTGACTGCATGCGTGTGTCTGACTGTGTGTGTGTGTGTGTGCGTGTATCTGACTGTACGTGTGCGTGTGTGTGTCTGACTGTACGTGTGTGTGTGTGTGTCGGACTGTGCGTGTGTGTGTGCGTGTGTCGGACTGTGCGCGCGTCGGACTGTGCGCGTGTGTCTGACTGTGCACATGTGTCTGTGCATGTGTTTGTGTGCACGTGTGTGTGCGTATGTGTCTAACTGCGTGTGTGCGTTTGACTGCGCGTGTGTGTGTGCGTGTTTCTGACTGCGTGTGTGTGCGTGTGTCTGACTGCGTGTGTCTGACTGCGTGTGTGTGCGTGTCTGACTGCGTGTGTCTGACTGTGCGTGTGTGCGCAACTGTGCATGTGTGCGTGTGTCTGACTGTGCATGTGTGCGTGTGTCTGACTGTGCGTGTGTCTGACTGCTGTGTGTGCGTGTGTCTGACTGTGCGTGTGTCTGACTGTGCGTGTGTCTGACTGTGCGTGTGTGCGCGACTGTGCATGTGTGCGCGTGTCTGACTGTGCATGTGTGCGTGTGTCTGACTGTGCATGTGTCTGCGTGTGTCTGCTGTGTGTGCGTGTGTCTGACTGCGTGTGTCTGACTGCGTGTGTGTGCGTGTGTCTGACTCTGCGTGTGTGTGCATGTGTCTTACTGTGCGTGTGTGTGCGTGTGTCTGACTGCGTGTGTGTGCGTGTGTCTGACTGTGCGTGTGTCTGACTGCGTGTGTGTGCGTGTGTCTGACTGTGCGTGTGTGTGCGTGTGTCTGACTGTGCGTGTGTGTGCGTGTGTCTGACTGCGTGTGTGTGCGAGTGTCTGACTCCGTGTGTGTGTCTGACTGCGTGTGTGTGCGCGTGTCTGACTGTGCGTGTGTGACTGTGTGTGCGTGTGTCTGACTGCGTGTGTGTGTGTGCGTGTGTCTGACTGCGTGTGTGTGTGTGTGTGACTGCGTGTGTGTGCGTTTGTCTGACTATGTGTCGGACTGTGCGCGTGTGTCTGACTGCGTGTGTGTGTGTGTCTGTCTGACTGCGTGTGTGTGCGCGTTTGACTGCGTGTGTGTGTGTGTGTGTGTGTCTGACTGTGCGTGTGTGTGCGTGTGTCTGACTGTGCGTGTGTGTGCGCGTGTCTGACTGCGTGTGTGCGCGTGTCTGACTGTGCGTGTGTGCACGCGTCTGACTGTGCGTGTGTGCGCGTGTGTCTGACTGCGTGTGTCTGACTGCACGTGTGTCTGACTGCGTGTGTCTGACTGCGTGTGTGTGCGTGTGTCTGACTGTGCGTGTGTGTGACTGTGCGTGTGTGTGACTGTGCGTGTGTGTGCGTGTGTCTGACTGTGTGTGTGTGTGTCTGACTGTGCGCGTGTGTGTGCGTCTGACTGTGCGTGTGTCTGACTGCATGTGTGTGTGCGTTTGTCTGACTGCGTGTGTGTGTGCGCGTGTCTGACTGCATGTGTGTGTCTGACTACGTGTGTGCATGTGTCTGACTGTGCGTGCGTGTGTCTGACTGCGTGTGTGTGTGTGTCTGTCTGACTGCGTGTGTGTGTGCCTTTGACTGTGTGTGTGTGTGTGCGTGTGTCTGACTGCGCCTGTGTGCGTGTGTCTGACTGTGCGTGTGTCTGATTGCGTGTGTGTGCGTGTGTCTGACTGTGCGTGTGTGTGCGCATGTCTGACTGTGCGTGTGTGCGCGTGTCTGTCTGCGTGTGTGCGTGTCTGACTGTGCGTGTGTGCGCGTGTCTGACTGTGCGTGTGTGCGCGTGTGTCTGACTGCGTGTGTCTGACTGCACGTGTGTCTGACTGCGTGTGTCTGACTGCGTGTGTGTGCGTGTGTCTGACTGTGCGTGTGTGTGACTGTGCGTGTGTGTGCGTGTGTCTGACTGTGCGTGTGTGTGTGTGTCTGACTGTGTGTGTGTCTGACTGCGTGTGTGTGTGTGCGTGTGTCTGACTGCGTGTGTGTGTGCGTGTGTCTGACTGCGTGTGTGGGCGTTTGTCTGACTGCGTGTGTGTGTGCGCGTGTCTGACTGCGTGTGTGTGTCTGACTACGTGTGTGCGTGTGTCTGACTGTGCGTGCGTGTGTCTGACTGTGCATGCATGTGTGTGCATGTGTCTGACTGCGTGTGTGTGCGTGTGTCTGACTGTGCGCGTGTGTGCGTGTGTCTGACTGTGCGCGTGTGTGCGTGTGTCTGACTGTGTGCGTGTGTCTAACTGTGCGTGTGTCTGACTGTGTGTGCGTGTGTCTGTGCGTGTGTGTGTGCGTGTGTCTGACTGTGTGTGTGCGCGTGTGTCTGACTGCGTGTGTGTGCATTTGTCTGACTGCGTGTGTGTGTGTACATGTGTCTGACTGCGTGTGTGTGCATTTGTCTGACTGCGTGTGTGTGCGAGTGTCTGACTGCGTGTGTGTGTGTGCGTGTGTCTGACTGTGCGCGTGTGCGTGTGTCTGACTGTGCGTGTGTGTGTGCGTGTGTCTGACTGTGCATGCGTGTGTGTGCGTGTGCTTGTGTGCATGTGTCTGACTGTGTGTGCGTGTGTCTGACTATGTGTGTGCGTGTGTCTGACTGTGTGTGTGCGCGACTGCGTGTGTCTGACTGTGCGTGTGTCTGACTGTGCGTGTGTCTGACTGTGCGTGTGTGTGTCTGACTGTGCGTGTGTGTGTCTGACTGTGCGTGTGTCTGACTGCGCGCGCGTTTGACTGCGCACGTGTGTGTCTGACTGCGCGCGTGTGTCTGACTGTGTGCCTGACTGTGCGTGTGTGCGTGTGTCTGACTGTGCATGTGTATGACTGTGCGTGTGTGTACGTGTGTCTGACTGTGTGTGCGTGTGTCTGACTATGTGTGTGCGTGTGTCTGACTGTCTGTGCGCGCGTGTGTCTGACTGTGCGCGCGTGTGTCTGACTGTGCGCATGTCTGCGTGTGTCTGACTGTGCATGTGTCTGACTGCGCACGCGTGTGTCTGACTGCGCGCGCGTGTGTCTGACTGCGCGTGTGTCTGACTGCGCGCATGTGTCTGACTGTGTGTGGGTCTGACTGTGCGTGGGTCTGACTGTGCGTGGGTCTGACTGTGCGTGGGTCTGACTGTGCGTGTGTATGACTGTGCGTGTGTGTGCGTGTGTCTGACTGTGCGTGTGCCTGACTGTGCGTGTGCCTGACTGTGCGTGTGTGCGTGTGCCTGACTGTGCGTGTGCCTGACTGTGCGTGTGTGTGTGCGTACGTGTGCCTGACTGTGCGTTTGTGTGCGCGTGTGTCTGCCTGTGCGCGTGTGTCTGCCTGTGCACGTGTGTCTGACTGTGCGTGTGCCTGACTGTGTGTGCGTGCGCGTGTGTCTGACTGTGTGTGCGTGCGCGTGTGTCTGACTGTGCAAGTGTCTGACTGTGCGTGTGTCTGACTGTTTATGTGCGTGTGTCTGACTGTGTGCGTGTGTCTGACTGCGTGTATGTGTGTTTGACTGTGTGTGTGTGTGCGTGTGTCTGACTGTGTGGGTATGTGTGTGCGTGTGTCTGACTGTGCGCGTGTGTCTGACTGTGCGTGTGTATGTGCGTGCGCGTGTCTGCGCGTGCGTGTGTGCGCGCGCGCATCTGCGTGTGTGTGTGTGTGCGCGCGCGTGTCTGTGCGTGCGCGCGTGCGTCTGACTGTGCGTGTGTGCGTGCGCGCGTGTCTGACACTGCGTGCGTGTCTGACTGTGCGTGCGCGCGTGTCTGACTGCGTGTGTGTGCGTGCGCGCGTGTCTGACTGTGCGTGTGTGTGCGTGCGCGCGTGTCTGACTGTGCGTGTGTGTGCGTGAGTGTCTGACTGCGTGTGGGTGCGTGCGCGCGTGTCTGACTGTGCGTGTGGGTGCGTGTGCGCGTGTCTGACTGTGCGTGTGGGTGCGTGCGCGCGTGTCTGACTGTGCATGTGGGTGCGTGCGCGCGTGTCTGACTGTGCGTGTGGGTGCGTGCGCGCGTGTCTGACTGTGCGTGTGGGTGCATGTGTCTGACTGCGTGTGTGGGCGTTTGACTGCGTGTGTGTGTGCGCGTGTCTGCGTGTGTGTGTCTGACTACGTGTGTGCGTGTGTCTGACTGTGCGTGCGTCTGACTGTGCATGCATGTGTGTGTGTCTGACTGCGTGTGTGTGCGTGTGTCTGACTGTGCGCGTGTGTGCGTGTGTCTGACTGTGCGCGTGTGTCTAACTGTGCGTGTGTCTGACTGTGTGTGCGTGTGTCTGTGCGTGTGTGTGTGCGTGTGTCTGACTGTGTGTGTGCGCGTGTGTCTGACTGCGTGTGTGTGCATTTTTCTGACTGCGTGTGTGTGTGTACATGTGTCTGACTGCGTGTGTGTGCATTTGTCTGACTGCGTGTGTGTGCGAGTGTCTGACTGCGTGTGTGTGTGTGCGTGTGTCTGACTGTGCGCGTGTGCGTGTGTCTGACGGTGCATGCGTGTGTGTGCGTGTGTCTGACTGTGCATGCGTGTGTGCGTGTGCTTGTGTGCATGTGTCTGACTGTGTGTGCGTGTGTCTGACTATGTGTGTGCGTGTGTCTGACTGTGTGTGTGTGCGACTGCGTGTGTCTGACTGTGCATGTGTCTGACTGTGCGTGTGTGTCTGACTGTGCGTGTGTCTGACTGCACGCGCGTTTGTCTGACTGCGCACGTGTGTGTCTGACTGCGCGCGTGTCTGACTGTGTGCCTGACTGTGCGTGTGTGCGTGTGTCTGACTGTGCATGTGTATGACTGTGCGTGTGTGTGCGTGTGTCTGACTGTGTGTGCGTGTGTCTGACTATGTGTGTGCGTGTGTCTGACTGTGTGTGTGCGTGTGTCTGTGCGCGCGTGTGTCTGACTGTGCGCGCGTGTGTCTGACTGTGCGCATGTCTGCGTGTGTCTGACTGCGCGCGCGTGTGTCTGACTGCGCGTGCGTCTGACTGCGCGCGTGGGTCTGACTGTGCGTGGGTCTGACTGTGCGTGTGTATGACTGTGCGTGTGTGTGCGTGTGCCTGACTGTGCGCGTGCCTGACTGTGCGTGTGCCTGACTGTGCGTGTGTGCGTGTGCCTGACTGTGCGTGTGCCTGACTGTGCGTGTGTGTGTGCGTACGTGTGCCTGACTGTGCGTTTGTGTGCGCGTGTGTCTGCCTGTGCGCGTGTGTCTGCCTGTGTGCGTGTGTCTGACTGTCCGTGTGTCTGACTGTGTGTGCGTGCGCGTGTGTCTGACTGTGTGTGCGTGCGCGTGTGTCTGACTGTGCAAGTGTCTGACTGTGCGTGTGTCTGACTGTTTATGTGCGTGTGTCTGACTGTGTGCGTGTGTCTGACTGCGTGTATGTGTGTTTAACTGTGTGTGTGTGTGCACATGTGTCTGACTGTGCGTGTGTGTGTGCGTGTGTCTGACTGTGTGGGTACGTGTGTGCGTGTGTCTGACTGTGCGCGTGTGTCTGACTGTGCGTGTGTATGTGCGTGCGCGTGTCTGACTGCGCGTGCGTGTGTGCGCGCGCGCGTCTGCGTGTGTGTGTGTGTGTGTGCGCGCGCGTGTCTGTGCGTGCGCGCGTGCGTCTGACTGCGTGTGTGTGTGTGCGCGCGCGTGTCTGCGTGTGTGTGTGTGTGTGTGCGCGCGTGTCTGTGCGTGCGCGCGTGCGTCTGACTGCGTGTGTGTGTGCGCGCGCGTCTGACTGTGCGTGTGTGTGCGTGAGTGTCTGACTGCGTGTGGGTGCGTGCGCGCGTGTCTGACTGCGTGTGGGTGCGTGTGCGCGTGTCTGTGCGTGTGGATGCGTGCGCGCGTGTCTGACTGTGCATGTGGGTGCGTGCGCGCGTGTCTGACTGTGCGTGTGGGTGCATGCGCGCGTGTCTGACTGTGCGTGTGGGTGCGTGCGCGCGTGTCTGACTGTGTGTGGGTGCGTGCGCGCGTGTCTGACTGCGTGTGTGTGCGTGCGCGCGTGTCTGACTGTGCATGCGCGCGTGTCTGTGCGTGCGCGCATGTCTGTCTGTGTGTGCGTGCACGCGTGTCTGTGCGTGTGTGTGCGTGCGCGCGTGTGTGTGTGCGCACGTGTGTGCGTGTGTCTGACTGTGTGTGTGTGCGCGCGTGTCTGTGCGTGAGCGTGTGTCTGACTGTGCGTGTGTGTGTGCGCGTGTGTCTGACTGTGTGTGTGCGCGTGTCTGACTGTGCGTGTGTGTATGTGCGAGCGTGTGTCTGACTGTGCGTGTGTGCGCGTGTCTGACTGTGCGTGTGTGCGCGCGTGTCTGACTGCGTGTGTGTGCGTGCGTGTCTGACTGCGTGTGGGTGCGTGCGCGCGTGTCTGACTGTGCGTGTGGGTGAGTGCGCGCGTGTCTGTGCATGCGGGTGCGTGCGCGCGCGTCTGACTGTGTGGGTGCGTGCGCGCCTGTCAGGCTGTGTGTGGTGCGTGCGCGCCTGTCTGACTGCGTGTGTGCGCGTGCGCACGTGTCTGTCTGTGTGTGTGCGTGCGCGCGTGTCTGTCTGTGTGTGTGCGTGCGCGCGTGTCTGTCTGTGCGTGCGTGTGCGCGTGTGTGTGTGCGCGTGTCTGACTGTGCGTGTGTGTGTGCATGCGTGTGTCTGACTGTGCGTGTGTGTGCGCGTGTGTCTGACTGTGCATGTGTGTGTGCGCGTGTCTGGGCGTGTGTGTTTGCACGCGCGTGTGTCTGACTGTGCGTGTGTGTGCGCGCGCGTGTGTCTGACTGCGTGTGTGCGCGTGTGTCTGACTGTGCGTGTGTGCGCGTGTGTCTGACTGTGCGTGTGTGTGCGCGCGCGCGCGTGTCTGACTGCGTGTGCGCGTACGCGCGCGCGTGTCTGACTGCGTGCGCGCGCGTGCGCATGTGTCTGTCTGTGTGTGTGCGCGCGTGTCTGTCTGTGCGTGTGCGTGCGCGTGTCTGACTGCGTGTGTGTGTGCGCGCGTGTGTCTGACTGTGCGTGTGTGTGCGCGTGTGTCTGACTGTGCGTGTGTGTGTGCGTGTGTCTGGGCGTGTGTGTTTGCACGCGCGTGTGTCTGACTGTGCGTGTGTGTGTGCGCGCACGTGTGTCTGATTGTGCGTGTGTGCGCGTGTGTCTGACTGTGTGTGTGCGCGCGTGTGTCTGACTGTGCGTGTGCGCTTGTGTCTGACTGTGCGTGTGCGCGTGTGTCTGACTGCGTGTGTCTCTGCGTGTCTGCGCGTTTGTCTCACTGTGTGTGTGTGTCTGACTGCGTGTGTGCGCGTGTGTCTGACTGCGTGTGCGCGCATGTGTCTGTGCGTGTGTGCGTGTGTCTGACTGCGTGTGTCTGTGCGTGTCTGCGCGTGTGTCGCACTGTGTGTGTGTGTCTGACTGCGTGTGTGTCTGACTGCGTGTGTGCGCGTGTGTCTGACTGTGCATGTGTGCGCGTGTGTCTGACTGCGTGTGTGCACGTGTCTGACTGCGTGTGCGCGCGTGTGTCTGACTGCGTGTGCGCGCATGTGTCTGACTGTGCGTGTGCGCGCGTGTGTCTGACTGAGCATGTGCGTGTGCGCGCGTGTGTCTGACTGAGCATGTGCGTGTGCGCGCATGTGTCTGACTGAGCATGTGCGTGTGCGCGTGTGTCTGACTGTGTGTGTGCGCGCGTGTCTGACTGTGCGTGTGTGTATGTGCGAGCGTGTGTCTGACTGTGCGTGTGTGCGCGTGTGTCTGACTGTGCGTGTGTGCGCGTGTGTCTGGTTGCGTGTGTGCGCGTGTGTCTGATTGTGCGTGTGGCTGACTGCATGTGCGCGCGTGTGTCTGACTGAGCATGTGCGTGTGTGCGCGTGTGTCTGACTGCGTGTGCGTGCGCGTGTCTGACTGTGTGTGTGTGTCTGACTGCGTGTGCGTGCATGTGTCTGACTGTGCGTGTGCGCGCGTGTGTCTGACTGCGTGTGTCTGACTGTGCGTGTGCGTGTGTCTGACTGTGCGTGTGCATGTGTGTGTCTGATTGTGCGTGTGTCACAGTGTATGTCAGACAGAGTGTGGGTGTGTGCATGTGTGCAGAATATTCTGTCGTGCGGGCGCTCGCCTAACCCAATCAGGCGTAAAATCCCGTGAGGTGACGTCGGGCAAGCGTCCCAACGTGATCATGCACTCGCGCAATATTTTGCTCGGAGGGTGCACACAAAAGTCGGGGGCATGCCCGCCGACAATTAAGAGGGCAATTGAACCCATTAACGGCATTTAATTGTCTGTGATTTTTCGTGGCCCATCCAACTTCAGATTGGCGGACAGGCAATTCAGCCAGGCAGTTTTCATCAAACCTCATCCAAGGGTGGGATGAAATCGCCGTTAGGAAATAAAATAAAAATAAATATCTGGGGACAGCATTTTTATGAGGTATGCTTTCAGGACATTTTTTTTACAGCCTTTTACACCTTTATTTAATTATTTGCCGGTCTGCAGCTCCCCAAGGCAGCTGTCTACCTACAGGGAGCTCTCTCGCAGCGCTCACCCACGCCCGTGGTGATGCCATCGAAGCCCTCTTTCCGCCCCCACCCCGGCAGTGCTGAGCCTTTCAGCGCATGTTTCACGCTGGCTGGTCATTAACTGGCCAACCAGTGTGAAATTGTGGTTGGGGGCTGATCGCGGTTGAGCGCCCGTTTCCCTCTGCTCCTGGGCCTGCCGATCGCATGCGCCCACCAAGGGTAAAATTCAGGCCTGTGTGTGCATGTGAAAGAAAGAGAGTGCGCTCGCACGTGTGTGCCTGGCTCACTCCCAGTCTCAGGGTTCTCATTCAGCCTCACCCACTCTCACAGTGGGTGGGGATGAGTGAGTGAGCACCCTGAGATTGGAAGTGAGCTGGATACGCACACTCTCACCCTCCCACACTCTCACCCTCCCACACTCTCACCCTCCCACACTCTCACCCTCCCACACTCTCACCCTCCCACACTCTCACCCTCCCACACTCTCACCCTCCCACACTCTCACCCCCCCACACTCTCACCCTCCCACACTCTCACCCTCCCACACTCTCACCCTCCCACACTCTCACCCTCCCACACTCTCACCCTCCCACACTCTCACCCTCCCACACTCTCACCCTCCCACACTCTCACCCTCCCACACGCTCACCCTCCCACACTCTCACCCTCCCACACTCTCACCCTCCCACACTCTCACCCTCCCACACTCTCACCCTCCCACACTCTCACCCTCCCACACGCTCACCCTCCCACACTCTCACCCTCCCACACTCTCACCCTCCCACACTCTCACCCTCCCACACTCTCACCCCCCCACACTCTCACCCTCCCACACTCTCACCCCCCCACACTCTCACCCTCCCACACTCTCACCCCCCCACACTCTCACCCTCCCACACTCTCACCCTCTCACACTCTCACCCCCCCACGCTCTCACCCCCCCACGCTCTCACCCTCCCACGCTCTCACCCTCCCACGCTCTCACCCTCCCACGCTCTCACCCTCCCACACTCTGATGTTCATCTTTATTCATTACTCTTTGTTTACTTATCAATTTATTGCTGTGACATTGCTTTATTTCTGCTCACAAAATTGTTTCTTTCTGCTCATTGTTCTTTTTTTTATATTCATGTTTAATAGTGTGCCAAACCTTATCTTTCCAAAATTTGCATATCGGCCGCTTGAATGAGAAAAAAATGGAAATGTGGCCCCCCCAACCATACGAAAAGTTTGGGCAAGCCTTTATTAGCACAATAGAGAGGGATGGCCTAAGTTCAGGAAACTAGGATGTAGGGGGTCACATATTGGCATGGATAGAAGATTGGCTGGCTAATAGGAATTAGAAACGGCATAAATGGGTCATTTTCTGGTTGTAACGAGTGGTGTGCCACAGGGATTAGTGCTGGGGCCTCAACGTTTTACAATTTATATCCATGACTTGGATGAAGAGTCCAAAGGTATGGTTGCTAAATTTGCTGATGATACATAGATATGTAGGAAAGTAAGTTGTGAAGAGGATGTTGGAAGCTACAAGGGGACATAGATATGTTAAGTGAGTGGGCAAAGATCTGGAAAATGGAGTATAATGTGGGAAAATGTGAAATTGTTAATTTTGGCAGGAGGAATAAGGAAAAGCTTATTATCTATATGGTGAGAGATTGCAGAGCTCTGAGATACAGAGGGTTATTGGTATCCTAGTACATGAATTGCAAAAGGTTACTATGCAGGTACAGCAAGTAATTAAGAAAGCTAATAGACTGTTATTGTTTATTGCGAGGGGAATTGAATACAAAAGTAGAGAGGTTATGTTTCTGTTATACGGAGCATTGTTAAGACCACATCTGGAGTGCTGTGCACAGTATTGGTCTCCTTATTTAAGCAAGGATGTAAATGCGTTGGAAGTAGTTCAGAGAAACTTACTAGACTAATATCTGGAATGGGAGAGTTGTCTTGTGAGGAAAGGTTGGACAGGCTAGGCTTGTATCCACTGGAGTTTAGAAGAGTAAAAGGCAACTTGATTGAAACATATAAGATCCTGAGAGGTCTTGACGGAGTGGATATGGAAAGGATGTTTCCTCTTGTGGGAGAATCTAGAACTCGGGGTCACTGTTTAAAAATAAGGGGTCACCCATTTAATACAGATGAGGAGACGTTTTTTTCTCTCAGAGGGTAGTGAGTCTTTGGAACTCTCTTCCTCAAAAGGCAGTAGAAGCAGTCCTTGAATATTCTTAAGGCAGAGCTAGATAGATTCTTGATAAGTAAAGGAGTGAAAGATTACCAGAGGTAGGCGGGAATGTGGAGTTGAGGTTACAATCAGATCAGCCATGATCTGATTGAAGGGCAGAGCAGGCTCGAAGGGCCTTGTGGCCTACTTCTGCTCCTAATTCATATGTTTGTATGTATGTTCATCTCCTGATTCCCCAAATAATTTCCTCTATCTGCAGTGCACAAGTCAGGGGTGTAATGGAATATTTTCCACTTATCCGCATGAGTGGAGCTCCAAAAAGAAGTTTGGCACCATCCAGGACAAAGCAACCTGCTTGATCTGCACCTTATGTACTATGTTACCCCCTCCACCACCGACGCACCATGGCTGCAATATGTAGTATCTACTAGATGCACTGCAGCAACTCACCAGGGGTTCTTTGACACCACTTTTGAATCCTGCGATCTCTACAAGAAGGAAAAGGCAAAAGAACCCACCACTTCCAAATTCCCCTCCAAGTCACACACCATCCTGACTTGGAAATATAGTTCTTTCATAATTGCTGGATAAAAATCCTGGAACTCCTCCCCCCCCCTAACAGCACTGTGGGAGTACCTACACCACACAAACTGCAGCGGTTTAAAATGATGACTCAGCATCACCTTCTCAAGGTCAGGAAGCGGTGGGCAATAAATGCTGGCATTGCCAGTGGCATCCATATTGCGAATGAATAAACAAAACTCAAAATTAGCCCTTATCAGATACCCAATCAATAAATGACAGGATACCAGCTGCCTACAAACCTGCAGTGGTGACACAGCCTGTGACCTTGAAGCCCTGAGAAGAGGGTCATCTTGATCTAAAGTAACTTAGCACACCACTTTGCAGGCTTTAGAACAGCACATAGAGAGAGCACTCAGAAGAAACACAGTAATGGAAGGAAGGGTTTAGTTGTAAATATTAAATGCACATGTAAAAAGGAATTACTGTAAATATTAATGTACATAGCATGAATGAAATCCAGTGTTCAGAATATGTCTTCTTTATTTGAATTTTGTGATTGAGAAGATGTTTGATGATTTGGTTGAAACATGACACAGAGTTCCTGTATTGCTACCTTATTGAACGAGGGTGCATCCTAGTTAGCTGTCTTCTCTTTTGGTATCATCTTACCCTATGTGCCTCTCTCATTTCTTCCTGCAGTACGCCAGGGGGGCATGAAATTCAGGTATGGTTTTGGCAGTGAAGGTAGGAATTTGGGGTGCCAGTCAGAGCCACTAACTTTCCACTCCATGTGGTGTACCCTGAAAATGCTGACGGGATTGAGGCTTCTGCCCATCAAATTGCATCCTTTCAGCATTTGGAGGGTATTTCAGGGGACCTTCTCAGGACACCTGGTGATGCTGCCTTTGTGAACCTATATATGGTTCCAAATTATAAATATACTGTCCTTCAGATCCCTGTGAGACCTTAGAATTTCTTTCTTTCTCTCCTTCAACCTGATGAGAATCTAAGGATCCCCCTCCAGAGTACCTTGGAGTACCTCCAAGATTGTACCAACAATGTGGGGCAGCAGCTCTGTTACACCTCTATCAGTGGGTCACCCAAACTGATTATCCATTGACCCTGTCCTAGTGACTTGGGCTATTCTGTATCTGTGTATCCTATAATTTGATCACAGCATGAAATTGATGTACATGAAACCCTTGATTAAACCATGTCATGTCCATTTAGTATTCTGCATATTAAAAGGTTTTTTTAAAATGTCATTGACATTCAAGCTGGAAAACATTTTCCAAAATGTTAAAATTTATAGTGTCAGTTCTAGAGGTCCAGAACTGTCAATCTAGAATATTAATGTAAAATATACAACTAGAGAGCTTCGAGCTAATGCTTGAATAGCAGAGAACAAAGCAGTAACATGAATTCAACTTACTTATTATTTATTAACCCTGATTTTGTTATGTCTTAAGTGTGATGTTTACTGAGCATCCTGTATTCTAAGGTGTGCTTGTGCTCAGGAGAAGTGGTGTGCAGTTTCCACCTTAATTAGGTTCTGTGCTTGCCAAATCAGCACAGGTATAATTAGTTTCTAAGGCAAACAATGGGAATGCAATAATTGCTTAGGAAAGTGCAAGTAGAGTTCAGCAAATGTTGCTGTGACGCCAAAGGAGAATGGCTGTAATTAACTCTTTTAAACTTCCAGGAAAGAATGCAAATGCCAATTTAATTTCAAATGATCTTCACACTAGAATACTCTTTCGAGTTATCAACAGTCACAGATTGCAACTCTTTTGAGTACAATCACAGTTCTTGGTTTCCGGGAGTGGGACATGAACCCACAACCCTCTGATTCAAAGGCAAGGGTGCTATGAACTGAGCCACAGCTGACATCTCCTTCACACTAGAATAGTGTACATGTTATATTTGGATTTTAATGGAAATTACCGCACAGAAACTGACCATTCAGTGCAATTGCTCTATGATGATGCTTCTGCTCCACACGTGCCTTCCCCCACCCTACAAGAAGCAGCAATTAGGCATATAAAATACAACAAGCAAATAACTCTTGTCATAACACTGTAAAACTTATAGAGGCTAAATTGGGTTGTGCACTTAGGGTTTTTAGGTGCTACACAGCCACATAAGATTCAGGCGCACACAACTTAGTGTGCAAGATGTCATCTTGGTAAAGTGGCTTGCATACTTGATGACTGCTGGCAGCAGGGTATGATGATACAAATTAGTATACAATGCTAATTAGAAGTCATCACTGCCATTTTCAACGCCTCAATCCAGCCAACACACTGTTTCAACCTCGCACAGCTGAACATAATATTAATTGGCATGCAGGATCTCCACTGTGACTATTTAAAAGGAATGGGAAGTCCAGATTAGTTGCTGGATTATTTCTTCTGGCTGTTGGTACAATTGTACAGGGCTTTGAGCTTTCTTATACGTGCGAAAGGATGATTACTTTGGGGGAAGTGGATCAGCTATTGCTTAAGTACTTTTTCTGTCATTTAAAATAAAGTTGTTTCCAGATATGAGTGACCTGGTAGGGCTTCCTCCAGGTATAAACATGATTAGGACAATGAAGAAAGGACAAACAGAGCAAGATAAGCTGCTGGAGGAAGGTGATGAAGAGGTGAGGGGGATAAAGGTACTCAGCAGGAGGCCAAGGGTCTTCGGGGGAGTAACTCTCTTACCTCAAGTTCAGCAAGGACCAATGCATGAGACATATTTGCTTCACAAAAGAGGTCATGAATGAAATCTGTGCTGCTGCAGTAACATCTGCAGCCTCAAAGCAGACAAGAGACAACATTGCCTGTGGCAATCAAGCTGTCTGTGCTCTTAACCTTTATGCATCTGGTTCTGTTTAGGCTGCTGCTGGATACATGAGCAACATCTGAGAGTTTGCTGTGCACTGCTGTATACGGTTCTCTTTTTTATTCATTCATGGGATGTGGGCATTGCTGGCTAGGCCAGAATTTATTACCTATCCCTAATTGCCCTTGAGAAGGTGGTAGTTAGCTACCTTCATGAACTGCTGTAGTCCATGTGTGCAGGTACACCCACAGTGCTATTAGGGAGGAAGGAGTTTGACCCAGCAACATTGAAGGAACAGCGATATAGTTCCAAATCAGGACGATGAGTGGCTTGGAGGGGAACTTCCAAGTGGTCCCATGTGTCTGCTGCCCTTGTCCTTTTAGATGGTGGTGGATTTGGAAGGTGCTGTCTAAGGAGCCTTGGTAAGTTCCTGCAGTGCATCTTATAGATGGTACACATTGCGGCCACTGTGCGTCAGTGGTGGAGGGATTGAGTGTTTGTGGATGAGGTGCCAATCAAGCGAGCTGCTTTGTCCTAGATGGTGTCAAGCTTCTTGAGTGTTGTTGGAGCTGCACTCATCCAGGCAAGTGGAGAGTATTCCATCACACTCCTTGTGCTTTGTAGATGATGGACAGGCTTTGGTGAGTCAGAAGGTGGGTTACTCGCCTCAGGATTCCTAGCCCCTGACCTGCTCTTGTAGCCACATTATTTATATAGCTAGTCCAAGTCAGTTTCTGGCCAATGGTAACCCCCTAGGATGTTGATAGTGGGAGATTCAGTGATGGTAATGCCATTGAATGTCAAAGGGCGATGGTTAGATTCTCTCTTTTTGGTGATGGTCATTGCCTGATACTTGTGTGGCGCAAATGTTACTTGCCACCTGTCAGCTCAAGCCTGGATATTGTCCAGGTGTTGCTGCATTTGGACATGGACTGCCTCAGTATCTGAGGAGTCGTGAATGGTGCTGAACATTGTGCAATCATCAGTGAACATCCCCACTTATGATGGAAGGTCTTGATGAAGCAGCTGAAGATGGTTGGGCCTAGGACACTACCCTGAGGAGCTCCTGTAGTGATGTCCTGGAATTGAGCTGGTTAACCTCCAACAACCACAACCATCTTTCTTTGTATTGGTATGACTCCAACCAGCCGAGAGTTTTCCCGCTGATTCCCATTGACTCCAATTTTGCTAGGGCTCCCTGATGCCATACTCAGTCAAATGCTGCCTTGATGTCAAGGGCAGTCACTCTCACCTTACCTCTGGAGTTCAGCTCTTTTGTCCATGTTTGAACCAAGGCTGTAATGATGTCAGGAGCTGAGTGGCCCTGGCAGAACCCAAACTGAGCGTCAACGAGTAGGATATTGCTAAGCAAGTGCCACTTGATAGCACAGTTGGTGACCCCTTCCATCGCTTTATTGACGTTCGAGGGTAGATTGTTGGGACAGTAATTGGCCGGTTGGGATTTGTCCTGCTTTTTGTGTACAAGATATACCAGGGCAATTTTCCACATTGCTGGGTAGATGCCGGTGTTGTAGTGGAACAGCTTGGCTAGGGGCGCGGCAAGTCCTGGAGCACAAGTCTTCAGTACAGTTACTGCAATATTGTCAGGGCCCGTAGCTTTTTGCAGTACCCAGTGCCTTCACCCATTTCTTGATATCATGTGGAATGAATCAAATTGGATGAAAACTGTTATTTGTTGTGCTGGGGACCTCTGGAGGAGGTCAAGATGGATCATCCACTCAGCACTTCTTGCTGAAGATTGTTGCAAATGCTTCAGCCTTATCTTTTGCACTGATGTGCTGGGCTCTCCCATCATTGAGGATGAGGTACAGTTGTGGAACTTCCTCCTCCAGCGAGTTGTTTAATTGTTCACCCCATTCATGACTGGATGTGGCAGGACTGCAGAGCTTAGTTCTGATCCATTGCTTGTGGGATTGCTTAGCTCTGTCTATTGCAAGCTGCTTATGCTGTTTGTCACAAAAATAGTCTTGTGTTGCAACTTCACCAGGTTGGCACCTCATTTTTAGGTATGCCTGTTGCTGCTCCTGGCATGCCCTCCTGCACTCTTCCTTGAAACAGAGTTGATCCCCTGGCTTGATGGTAATGGTAGTGTGGGGGATATGCTGGGTAATGAGATTACACATTGTGGTTGAGTACACTTCTGCTGTTGGCTCATAGCGCCTCATGGTTGCCCAGGCTTGAGTTGTTTGATCTTTTGGAAATCTAACCCATATAGCACGGTGGTAGTGCCATACGTGGAGGGTACCCTTAATGTGAAGACGGGACTTCATCTCCACAAGGACTGTGCGGTGGTCACTCCAGCTGATACTGCCATGAACAGATGCATCTGCGGCAGGCAGGTTGGTGAGGATGAGGTCAAGTATGTTTTTCCCTCTTGTTGATTCCCCCATGACCTGCCGCAGACCCAGTCTAGCAGCAATGTCCGTTAGAACTTGGCCAGCTTGGTCTGTAGTAGTGCTACCGAGCCACTCTTGATGATAAACGTTGAAGACCCCATCCAGAGTACATTCCACGTCTTTGCCACCCTCAGTGCTTCCTCCAAGTGATGTTCAACATGGAACAGTACTGATTCATCAGCTAAGGGGGGCTAGGGTGTGGTACGTGGTAATCAGCAGGAAGTTTCCTTGCCCATGCTTGACCTGATGCCATTTGACCTCATGGGGTCTCTATACAATGAGAAACACATGCAGACCATTCCATCTTCGCTGTCTTCTTCCACTTCCTCCTCTGACTGAGAAGGTTCCAGTTCTTTGATATCTTAAATGGAAAAGTGACCAGGATTGGTTTTTGGTGAGGGAAGAGGAGAAAGTAGAAAGTGAGTGCTTACACTATCTGCAGCTTGTGAGCAAGAAGAAACTTGTAAGATGAGGGAGAAGAGGGAAGACAGATGGATGATTGGGTATGCAGATATGCTCATCATCGATTCCCTCCAGAGCCGCCAGTGGCCACTCAGCAATGCTCCTTTCAAGATGCCAGCACTCAATGGAGGTTAAAATATGCAGGCAAGCTGATCCCCTGCCAGTTATTTTCTGCTGCCTCCTTTTATGTTCTTTTTATTCATTGGATGTGGGTGTCGCTGGCTAGGCCAGCATTTCTTGCCCATCCCTAATTGCCCTTGTTCAGAGGGCATTTAAGAGTCAACCACATTGCTCTGGGTCTGGAGTCACATGTAGGCCAGACCAGGTAAAGACAGCAGATTTCTTTCCCTAAAGGACATTAGTGAACCAGATGGGTTTTTACAACAATCTACAATGGTTTCATGGTCATTATTAGACTTTTAAAGTCCAGATTTTTTTTTTATTGAATTCAAATTCCATCATCTGCCATGGCGGGATTCGAACCTGGAGCATTACCCTGGATCTCTGGAATACTAGTCCAGTGACAATACCACTATGCCATCTTCCCCTGAAAGAAAGAGGGAAGTGTATAATTGAGTGTTCTGCAATATGTTTGGATGATGTGGCATTCGTGATTGCATATTTGCCAGTGTATGTGAGTTGTGGATGTGAGGCTTTCAACAGTGCTTATTGTGTGAGGGTGAGGTATAGCATATGAATTGAAGGGTTGGGTATTAATTGATAGAGATTGTTGGTAGATGGGTGATGGAAGTGCAGTGAATTGAGCAATGGATGAGGCTACTAGTCCAGTTGGTAAGATATATCATTTGAAGGCTGAACTCACTCACCTTGACAACTCATGTCAGATTGTTAAACTTCTTCCAGCTGTGCATCCGTGCTCTTGGATCAACACTCCACTGACCTCCACCACTATTTCTTCCCACTATTGTGGAGGGCCTTCTGCCACCATCCCTGGAGATATACAATGGCTGTCCTTCCCTCCACATTTTGCTATTTCCAGTGTATTTTCAGAAACTTGGTGCAGCTCTCTCACATGTTCAGCTATTCCTCAAAATATCACAGCACCGATTCAGTTTTCAAATTACTCCTATCACTTTTTCTAGCCACAATGACCTCCTCTTTAAAAGATGGAGATTGCCACTTGCAATCTCGGGATCCCTTGCTGTTCCTTGCGACCAATGAACAGCATGTGTAATGCTGGCTACATGCAGCAACCATGAAAATCAACAGACGACGCCAGTTTAATGCAATGAATAGGTTAATTATGTACCATGATCTGCAAACCTGTTTTCAGGGGCCCCTTTAATTCTGAAACATTTATTGAGATAAAAACAGAATGTTTGTGAAATGCACTGTAATTCAAAGGATAGTTAGCATTTGAGGTGAGATCCTTCAATATTCAGTTGCCCCCAAATGTTTATCTTTTTCAGGCGCTGACCACCCAGACTTAATTTTCAGCATTTTTCCTCAGATTTCCAAAGTTCCCAGACTTTTCATCTCTGCCATTCAGTGAGGATTTCCCTTATTATTTTCATTTGATGCCACTCACAAGAATTCTCACTAATATTTCAATTTTATAAACTTTTATTTTAGTTTTTTTGTCAGTATTTTTTTTCTCGGCTCTACGGCCAGAATCTTGTTCTCTCGCTGGTGGCAAGCTTGGAGGCGGGAATGGCATTTACCTAGGTGGGATAGTGGCATATCAGAACCCCGCTGCCTCCCTGGATGGGAAGGCCCATGGTTGACCATCCCACCACGCTGCCAATTGAGGCCATAAAGTGGTCAATTAATGACCACTTAAGGGTCTTATCCTGCCGCTGCTGATATTAGCTCCCAGCTGTAGGCAGGCCTGTCAAAAAGCTTGTCACTTTTGGGGATGGTGCCTGATTGAGGGACTGGACTTCAGGAACAAGGTAGGAGCCCACTGAGAGCCACCCCCCTGCCAATGCTGCAGGTGGACTGACTACGTTCTGAGAAAAATATCAAAGTGTCATGTCACAGGAAAACAGGTGGTTGGTGAGCATTTATCTCAGTTATCTTTCAAAACTCAGATAATTTTAGTAATTGTACAGTTGCGTTAGTAATAGTAAGGTTTACTAATAGTAGTAAAGCTTATTAGGTTGGCTGGGGAGTATTTCCTATTTATCTTAACTAGGGAATTTCAATCGGAGTAAGTAGAACATTTATTAAAATAATAAAAACATAAGCACAGACAAGACTAGAGACACTAATTAAAATTTAATCAGTAAAATAATTAGTTAAATGCTATAAATATGGCAGGGCAGGTGATGTGTGGCAGCTGCAGAACGTGGGAGCTCGTGGACACCTGTGTGATCCAAGACAAACACATATGCAGTAAGTGTCTGCAATTGGAGGAACTTTGGCTGAGAGTCATTGAGCTGGAGGCCATGCTGCAGACACTGCGACATATTAGGGAAGAGGAAAGTTACCTGGACACTTTGTTCCAGGAGGTGGTCACATTCCTTGGGATAGGATCATCTGATTTGGTCCATGTTCAGGAATAGGAGGGTGCGACTGCACATGAAGCAGATAGGGGGATTAAGAAGCTATAACTGGAGGAGCCTCAGCCCTTGTAATTGTCAAACAGGTTTGAGGTTCTTATAACATGTATGGACAAAAGTGGAGACTGCAGCTTGGATGAGCGAACTGACCATGGCACCATGGTACTGGAAGCCATTCAAGCGGGTGAGGGGAGTTAATAGGAATGTAGTGGTAGTAGGGGACAGTAAAGTCAGGGGAGTAGACACAGTTCTCTGCAGCCAAGAGCGAGAGTGTAGATGGCTGTGTTGCCTTCCCAGTGCCTAGGTTTGGGACATCTGCTCTGGGCTGGAGAGGAACTTGCATTGGGAGGGAGAGGATCCAGTTGTCGTCCACGTAGGTACCAATAACATAGGTAGGACTAGGAAAGAGGTTCTGCTTAGAGAGTATGAGCAGCTAGGGGCTAAATTAAAATTCAGAACCTCAAAGGTAATAATCTCTGGATTATTACCTGAGCCACAAGCAAATTGGAGTAGTGTAAATAAGATTAGAGTTAAATGTGTGGCTCAAAGATTGGTTTGAGAGAAATCGGTTTCAATTCATGGGGCCCTAGCAGCATTACTGGGGAAACTGGAAGCCATACCATTGGGACGGTCGTCATCTGAATCATTCTGGGACCAGTATTCTGAAGAGGGCAGTATAGAGGGCTTTAAACTAAATAATGGGGGTGAGGAATCAAGTGAAGGAAGTTATGATAAATCAAAGAGAGAAGACAAGGTAAGATAGCAATGAGGGAATTGATAATCTGAATGTGGTTGAAAGAAACAGAGCGTTTAAACTTAAGAATGTGCCAGCAGATATGCTAGAGGTTGTGAAAATAATAAAAATACATAAGTAAACACTCTTTCTAAATGCACACAGCATTCACAACAAGGTTGATGAATTGGCAGCACAAATAGAAGTAAAATAGGTATGATCTAATTGCTATTACGGAGACATGGCTGCAGGGCGACCAAGGCTGGGAATTGAATGTTCAAGGATATTCGACATTTAGGAAGGATAAGCAAAAAGGAAAAGATGGGGTAGCACTGTTAATGAAGGATGAGATCAGCACAATAGTTAGAGTGGATCTTAGATCAGAAGATTAAGATGTTGAATCAATTTGGGTGGAGCTAAGAAACAGCAAGGGGTGGCAAACATTGGTAGGGGTTGTTTATAGGCCACCGAACAGTAGTGGTACATACGAACAAACTAATTAAGAGCAGGAGAAGGCCATTCGGCTCCTCGAGCCTGTTCTGCCATTCCATGAGATCATGGCTGATCTGATTGTGGTCTCAATTCTACTTCCCTTCCTACCCCCATACCCTTTAACTCCCTTGTCAATCTAATTCAGTCTTAAAAATATTTAATGATTGTGCCTCCACCACTCTCTAGGGAAGAGAGTTCCACAGACTCAAGACCCTCAGAGAAAAAATTAAACTGTGTCCCCTAGTTCTAGTCCCTCCCACAATGGACAACATCCTTTCAGCATCCATCCTGTCAAGTCCCCTCAGGATCTTATATGTTTCAATAAGATCACCTCTCATTCTTCTAAACTCCAATGGATACAGACCCAACCTGTCCAACCTTTCCGCAATGGATAAGCCCCTCATTCCAGCAATCAGTTGAGCAAACCTTCTCTGAACTGCTTCTTATGCAATTATGCCCTTTCTTAAATGAGTCCAAAAGTGCACACAGTACATTAGATGTGGTTTCACTAATAACCCATACAACTGGAGCAAAAAATCCCTACTTGTAGGTAATATACAGAACAATATAAATCAGAAAATTAGAGGTGCATATAACAAGGGAAATGCAGTAATCATGGGGGCCTCAATCTAGATACAGACTGGATAAACCTAATTAGCACTAATGCTGTAGAATGTATATGAGGTGGCTTTCTAGAACAGTATGTTGAGGAACCAAAGAATGGCAATTTTAGATCTAGCATTGTGTAATGAGAAAGGGCTAATTGACCTCGGTATAAAGGAGCCTCTAGGGATGAGTGACCATAATATGATAGAATTTTAAATTAACTCTGAAAGTGATGTAGTTAAATCTGAAACTAGGGTCTTAAATCTAAACAAAGGAAACTACAAGGTATGGGGTAGATGGGCTGTGGTAGATTGGAAAACTACATTAAAAGGTGTGCCAATAGGCAAAGGCTAGCATTTTAAGAATTAATATATGGTTTACAACAAATTTACATCCCTGTGAGGCATAGAAATCCAGCAGGAAAGGTGATACAACCATGGCTAACAAAAGAAGTTAAAAATTGAATTAGATCAAAGAAAGAGGCTTATAGAGTTGCCAAAAAATGTTGTAAGCTTGAGGATTGAGAGCATTTTAGAATTCAGCAAAGGAGGACCAAGGAACTGATAAAGAGAAAATAGAATATGAAAGTAATCTAGCAAGAAACATAAAAATGGACTGTAAAAGTTTCCATGGATATATAAAAAGGAAAAGATTAGCAAAGGCAAACATGGCCCCACTACAGGCAGAGACAGGAGAATTTATAATGGGCAATAAGGAAATGGCAGAGGAACTAAACAAATATCTTGTGTCTGTCTTCACAGAGGAAGATACAAAAAACCTCCCAGAAATACTAAAGAGCCAATGGACTAGCAAGAATGAGGAACTGAAAGAAATTGGTATTTGTAGAACTGGAGAAATTAATAGGACTGAAAATTGATAAATCCCCTGGACCTGATGATCTTCATCCCAGAGTGTTGAAAGAGGTGGCTGTAGAGATAGTGGATGCATTGGTGGTTATCTTCCAAAATTCTGTAGATTCTGGAATGACTCATGCAAATAGTAACCCCACCATTTAAGAAAGCAGGGAGAGAAAACGGGAAACTATAGGCTTGTTAGCCTGTCATCAAAGTAGTAAAAATGCTGGAATCTATTGTAAAAGATGTGATAACGGGATACTTAGAAAATAATGGTAGGATTTGGGCAGAGTCAACATAGATTTATGAAAGGGAAATCATGTTTGACAAACCTGTTAAAGTATTTTTGAGGATGTAACTAGCAGAATAGATGAGGGGGAACCAGTGTATTTGGATTTTCAGAAGGCTTTCGATAAAGTCCTACGCAAAAGGCTAGTAAGCAAAATTACAGCACATGGGATTGGGCGGGTAATATACTGCCATGGATTGAGAACTGTTAACGGATAGAAACAGAGAGTAGGATAAACAGGTCATTCCCAGATTAGCGGGCTGTGACTATTGGTGTACTGCAAGGATCAGCGCTTGGCCCCAACTATTCACAATCTATATCAATGATTTGTATCTGGGGACCAAATGTAATATTTACAAGTTTGCTGATGACACAAAACTGGGTGGGAATGTGAGTTGAGGAGGGTGTAAAGAGGCCTCAGGGGGATTTAGACAGGCTAAATAAATGGGCAAAAACATGGTAGATGGAACATAATGTGGAAAAATGTGAAGTTAATCAGTTTGGTAGTAAAACAGAAATGCAGAATTTTTCTTAAATGGTGAGAGATTGGGAGGTGTTGATGTCCAAAGGGACTTTAATGTCCTTGTTCATAAGTCACTGAGAGCTAATGTGCAGATGCAGCAAACAGTGAGGAAGGCAAATGGTATGTTGGCCTTTATTGCAAGAGGATTTGAGCACAGGAGTAAAAAAGTCTGCTGCAGTTGTATAGAGCCTTGGTGATACTGCACCTGGAGTATTTTGTACAGCTTTGGTCTCCTTACCTAAGGAAGGAGATATTTGCCATAGAGGGAGTGCAGCAAAGGTTCACCAGATAATTTCTGAGATGCTGGGATTGTCCTGTAAGGAGAGATTAAGGAGACTGGGCCTATATTTTATAGAGTTTCGAAGAATGAGAGGTGATCTCATTGAAGCATACAAAATCCTTATAGGACTTGACAGGGTAGAATGCAAGAAGGATGTTTCCCTTGGTTGGTGGGGTCTAGAACCAGGAGACACAGTCTCAGAATAAGAGGTAGGCCATTTAGGACTGAGGTGAAGAGGAATTTCTTCATTCAGGGAGTGGTGAATCTTTGGAATTCTCTACCCTAGAGGGCTGTGGAGAGTCAGTCATTGAGTATGTTCAAGAGAGAGACCAATAGGTTTTCAGATATTAAATATATCAAGGGTATGGGGATAGTGCAGGAAAATAATGTTGTGGTAGGTCAGCCATGATCTAGCTGAATGATGGGGCAGGCTCGTGGGGCCCAGTGGCCTACATCTGCTCCTATCTTCTAGGTTCCTATGCTCCCCTCTGTCTGTAGCCCCCAACCCACGAAACCCCTCCCCCATATTACTTACCTGTGGCCTGGGTCACCCTGTGATCCTGGGCCTGTCCTTCTGGCAACAGCCACAGCCTCTGCAGTGGTGCTGCTGAGCACAAGAGCTGCCTGTCTCTGATTTGCTGGTAAGTCATGGTAGGCAAGACTTCCACTCCTGGGAGAGGGCCCGCCGCTGGCCTCGCCACTGCCTGATTGTTGTGTGGTTTGGTGGGCCTTCCTAAAATAAGGCAATGAGTGTCTCTTGCTAGCTCTCCAGCCAGCAGGCAAGACCCCGATGGGAAACTGATTTTTGGCCTCACGCCAAATTAACTTCCCCCACCTGCCAAGTTTTCCACTGCTGGCAGGACCGGAAGATTCCGACCCTGGATTCTGAATGTTGAATATTATTCAGTGATCCCTGTTGGAAAGTAAAACATGCATTTTGGGTGAAGGCAGGTGAGGGGCCCCACAGTGGAACAGCCTGCCAACACTTGCTACCCTAGTCTCACATGCAAAAAAGGTCAGAAGGGTGAAATACTGGAGGGATGTCTGCACCTATGGAACCTCCAGAGGCATATAATTTAAACTAACATTTTGGTGCAGTACCAAAGGAGTGCAGCATTGTTAGAAGTGTCGTTCTTCAATTTCAGTTGGTGCAAGAACTGGGGAGTTCTCTCACTATCATGGCTGACAATTATCCCTCAGCCAACATCACTTAACAGAAAAATGGATTATGTCATTGTTTATTTTCTTGCTGTTTGTGGGATCTTGTTGCATATAAATTGGTTGCTGCGTTTCCCAACTACACATTACTACACTTAAGTCACATGATCCATGGCAGAAACTCACAATTCTGAGTAGATGTCATCCTTGAAAGAAGGGAATGCTGACAATGACTACACTTCAAAAGTAATTTATTTGCTGAGAAGTGCTTCGGAATATCCTGTAGTTGACTAAAATGCTGTTTAAATGCATATTCTTTATTTCTTCATACCACAGAATAGTTAGCACCTTCAGGAGAGGAAGGGAGAAAATTAAAAGATGGAGTTCATAGCGCTGTTGCAGAATTATATCTAAAAAGAATCATTAATTCTTTGACACAATAAATAATGAAGGAGTTTTATAGTTGAGTCCGAGGCTGATGATGCCCAAGTTTCTAACTTGTTTTTCTCATACCTCTGATTGTAGCTCAAGGAGCATCCAGAGAAGGGCATTTATGTGAAGGAACTCTCCATGCACACTGTGCACAGTGTCTCAGAGTGTGAGAAAATCATGGATATTGGCTGGGGCAATCGAGCTGTGGGATACACCCTCATGAACAAAGACTCATCACGTTCACATTCTATATTCACCATTCACTTGGAGATGTGCTCAATAGGTCAGTTAAGCAAATACCACAGATGGATTGAAGATTACTATTTTATTTGCAGCTGTTTATTTCTGAAATATAATTTTTGTAAGATTCATAAGTCAGAATTTCTTACAAAATTAAAGTAGATCAAAACAAATAACATTTTCTCTCTTGTAACTGAAATATTTTTTCTTCTGTCTTTTTCTCTGTATTTTACTGTTTATCTTTGTATAATTTCTCCAGCATATTTCTGTTTTTTGCCTCTCACTTTCCCACCTGTTGTCATCCTTTTTTACAACAATGTTTCTTGCTGTTCCTCCTGTTCTTATTCTTTCCACTGTCTCGCATTCCTTTCTGAAATAGAATTGAGAAATGTGCAACATAGCATTTACCACCACAGTATTATGGGAATGAACTAAAATGATGTTGAACTCTTGCTTATTTTTGCCTTTGGTGCTGAAATGAAGTTCTGAAGGGGTTAAAGGAATTGAATGTGAACAAATTAGCACCTTGTGCTAGTGCCACCATTCAATGAAATCATGGCTGATCTGAGGCCCAAATTCCATAGACCTGCCTTTGCGCATATCCCCCAATACCTCTGGTTAACAAAATTCTATCAATCTCAAATTTGAAATTAACAATTGAAATGGAAATGTTCCAAACCTCTACCACATTTAATGTGTACAAGTGTTTCCTATTTACTCCTAAAAGGTCTGCCTCTATTTTTTAGACGATGCCCCTTCATCCCAGACTCTTCAATCAGCTGAAATATCTTCTCCTTATCTCCACTTTATATCTTGAAAGCCTCATTGAAATTACCCCTTAACCTTCTAAATTTCAAACAATACAACCCTAGTTAATATAACCTCCAATTATAATTTAACCCTTGAAGTCCAGTTATCATTTTGATTAATCTACACTACACTTCCTCCAAGCCCAATATATCCTTCCTAAGATGTGGTGCCCAGAACTGCTCAGAGTAACTCCAGGTATGATCTAACCAGGGCTTTGTATAGCTGAAGCATAACTTCTACCCCTTTGTATTTTAGTTCTCTACATAAAAAGGGCAGAATTTCATTAACCTTTTTGATTACTTTCTGCACCTGTTCATGACATTTTTAATGATCTTTGTTCATGGATCCAAAGTCTCTTTAGACCTTCACCTTCAAGCTTTTCCCTTTTTTATCCTTTTTAGGTCCAAGTGGATGAACTTACATTTGCCTACATTGAAATACATTTGCCACAGTTTTGCTTAACCTATTAATATCTTTTTGTAATTTTATACTTCTATTTACACCGCTTACAATGCAACCTTTACGTCATTGGCAAACTTGGATATGTGGCCTTCTATCCCATCACCTAAGTTGACAATACATACAGTGAATAGTTGAGGACCCAACACAGATCCTCGCATGTCATCACTGGTTACATCCTGCCAATTACAGTTGCTCCCAGTATCCCTATTCTCTGTTTGCTGTCACTAGGCTAATTTCCTAATGTGCTATAATGATCTGCCTAAGGCCAGGACCTCTGCTCATTTCTTTAAATCTCGCAGTCTTGTGCTTTCCTCTTTTGTGGCTCATAAGAACCTCCCATTTTCAATTTCAATGAGCAAGCAGCAATATGATTAGGGAAAAAAATACATGAGATGGTTTCCTGTTACCTTCCTCAGGTGTACTTAAGGAAACACAAGTCCTCTTCCTGAAGAATTCTCTGCCTGTAAGCAGCAATTGTCCCTCGAGATTCTAGCTCTTCCCCCATTGACCCTGAAGATTCACTGGTTCTGCCGTTGGCCATGGCTTATAACCGTGAGTATGGGATCTTTACCTGGGCCTGGGGCAACTTGCAAAAGGGCAGGGTCAACCTATTTGATCCTGCTACCCCTCAATTTCCCAATCAGATCAATAATTTGCCTTTAATTCCATGAGCTTTAACTTTACCTAATGGTCACTAATGAGGGACATTATCAAATGCCTTCTGGAAGTCCATATAAATAACATTCATGGATATTCCCCTGTCCACTACTTTACTACCTCTTCAAAAATCTTTCTTCAGGTTCATCAAGTATGACCTATACTGTATAAATCCACTCTGGCTCTTTCTGATTAGCTGAAGAATTTCAAGGTGTTCAGTCTCTCTATCCTTAAATCGAGACTCTAGTGATTTCATAAGAACTAGGAGCAGGAGTAGGCAATTCAGCCCCTCGAGCCTGCCCCACCATTCAATAGGATCATGGCTGATCTCATTTCGGCCTCAACTCCAATTTCCCGCCCTCTCCCCATAACCTTTCAACCTGTTACTAATTTAAAAATCTGTTTATCTCCTCCTTAAATTTATTCAGCATCCCAGCATCCACTGCACTCTGAGGTAGTGAATTCCACAGATTCACGACCCTTTGAGAAAAGTAATTCCTCCTCATCTCTGATTTAAATTTACCACCCCTTAGCCTAAAGCTATGGCCTCTCATTCTAGAATGCCCCAGAAGGGGAAACATCCGCTCCACGTCTACTTTGTCTATCCCCTTTAGCATCTTATATACCTCAATTAGATCTCCTCTCATCCTTCTAAACTCTAGCAAGTATAGGCCTTAACTGCTTAATCTCTCCTTATAAGACAAGCCCAAATTTCCCAACAGCAGATGATAGGCTAACTTGTCTATAATTCCATTATTTTCCCCCTCAACTTTTTTAAATAGAGGAGTGACATGTGCAATTTTCCAATCTAAGAGAACAATTCCTGAACAGAGATAACTTTGGAATATTATAGTTAGGGCATCTGCAATTTTCTTACCTACTTCCTTTAAAACCATGAATGAAAACCATCTGGTCCTGGAAGTCTGTCACTCTTTAGTGCCATTATTTTCTTCAATATTGTTACTTTTTTTATGTTAATTGACTCCATGTTCCTGACTTAATACTAGTTTCCTTGGGCTATCTGGCATTCTATCCACTTCCATTACGGTAAATGCTGACACAATGTTACAAAAGCAAAATATTGCAGATACTGGAAATCTGAAAATGCTGGAAGCAGGCCTGGCAGCAAATGCAGAAAGAGAAACAGAGTTAGCGTTTTAGGTCTGTGATCTTTCATCGGAACTGAGGAAAGTTAGAAACATAAGGGTGGGAAGATGATATGAGAAGGTCTGTGATAGGGTGGAGGGGCAGGAGAGATTAAGGCTGGGATTTTCCGGTCCCACATCCAGCCGAAAGTCAATGGACGTTTTACGGGCGGGACCAAAAAACCCCGCCCTAAATGACTGAAGGTTTCAGGGTGCAAAGCCAAAGGGAGTGGTAATGGGACAAGTAAAGAAACAAAAGATGGATCTAAATGAGGTGTGAAGGGCTGGATAGCAGCTGCACAACGCAAAGTGATTCCCTTAAAATAGTGAAACCAAATTAGCAATATTATTGAGAGGCCATAGGATGACTGGTTTGGCGAATGGGAAAATATCACATAGTTGCAGTATGAAGTTCCCTTTAGAATTTTGGGAAGAGAGGGATCCTTAATAATATAAAATAAAAACAGAAAATGCTGAAAGAACTCAGCAGGTCTGGCAGTATCTGTGGAGAGAAACAGAGTTAACGTTTTGAGTTCATATGACTCTTCTTCAGAGCCTTACTCTTCATATAATCAAGCTATACCTGTATGGGAATGATTGACTTAGTACCTGAAGCGGAAAGTATTACAAGCTTTACAACACTGAAATCCTTCAACTTTGATGAACTCTGCAATGTAGACCTGTAATCCAGAGAGCCTGAGTTCAAATCTCATGATGGTATAAGGTTGCCAAATCTGGTTGGCCTTATTCAAAGAGGTTTCATCACAAAACCGCCCACCCCAACCTGTCAAACAGTATTTTTTCTTTTCATTTTCAATATTTTTATGACTAAATGACAAAATGCATGATTTTAATGTCCCCATGTATTTTCTCCTAGGTTGCTTGCAGTGGTACCCTTGATGCTAATCTTCAATTCCTGGAGACACCAGGGCAGCCTTGGAGATTGGCATCTATACTATGGCAGTTTGAGAATTTGAATTCAGTTTAAAACACAAGTCTGGAAAAAAAAAAGCCAGCCCAAAAGAACCCAACTGGTTCACAAGGTCCTATAGGGAAAGAAACCCGCTGTCCTGCCTATATGTGACTCCAGTGACCAAGATGTTTGACTAACAACTCTCTGAAGGCCAATTAGGAATGGACAAGTAATTTTAGCTTTTCCAGCAATATCCACTTCATTAATAGAATTGGCAGAGACCAAGAGAGAAGCTACTTGCCTTCCTCCTCAGTTAAGAAATGACGATGTGGACATCTTGATAAAATAATAATTGGCAAAACATAAATGTCTGTATCTTTTTTGCAGATGTTAAAGGGAAAGACCGCATCCGTGTGGGAAAGTTAAACCTGGTGGATTTGGCAGGTAGTGAGAGACAGGCAAAAACTGGAGCAACTGGAGATCGACTAAAAGAGGCTACGAAAATTAACCTGTCACTGTCAGCACTTGGGAATGTAATTTCTGCACTCGTGGATGGAAGATCAAAACACATTCCATACCGTGACTCCAAACTGACACGAATGTTACAGGATTCCCTTGGAGGAAACACCAAAACTCTGATGGTGGCATGTTTGTCTCCTGCAGACAATAATTACGATGAAAGTCTTAGCACTTTACGATATGCCAACAGGGCAAAGAACATCAAAAACAAACCAAGAATTAATGAAGATCCAAAGGATGCTTTACTCAGAGAATATCAGGAGGAGATTAAACAGCTGAAGGCACTACTAGCTGGGCAGCTCGGGAATGATAATTTATCTAGTAAGTACTTTCTCTTTCAATGTTCACTGAGAGCTCCTTATTCAATAGTGATATGTACTGATGAAATCCAAAACCCCATTAACCAACAAGCAGAAGGCTCTTCCATTGGGTGTAGTAAGTTGGCCCAGCTGGCAGCTCATATCTATCAGAAAAATTTGCTAACCCTTCCAAGTACGTACATAACCAGGTAAGTGACCCAATATGGTCCTGTTTCTTAGATGAAATAACATTGATCAGTTTGTGAGAGCATGGTATAACTGCTTCAGAAATCACGGGCGGACTTTCAATTCTGAGTCAGCAACCTGGCTGCCGGTTCAGTTTTGGGTCCCAACCCCACATGGTGTGTCTCAGAGAAGCCCACGTAGATTTTTAAAGGGCCAGGCCAATTCATGGCAGGACGCTGGCTTGCCGTCCAATGCTGGCACTGGAGGGAGCCCCATCCAGTACTCAATGATTAGCAGCCACATCAGCCGAGGTGGGAGCTGCTGATGTGAACGTGGAGAGAGAGGGAGAAATGAAAGAAAATTTATTTTTATTTTTTAAAAGGCCACAGCTGCCTGACCATGGTCCTGGAGGGGCAGTAAATATGGGAACAGGCTTTAATAGGTCCCGTAATTACCAATAATTAGCCTTAATGGCAGGCAGCTGATCAGAGCGCGAGCCGCCTCATTGAAAATTGCTCGGGGTCAGGATTTTGGCGGGGAACTGACATGGAAGCCGGCAGCACAAAATTGTGTGACTGCTTGCCTCCAATCTCAGCCCCACCCCTTCAAAAATCCCGGCCCAAGTCTGTTGCTATGACAATATACTGTCATTTATTATTTAAATTAACCCTAGAGCATATTCACTGCATCATTGAGCAAACAGTAGTGTCTCTAATTATTTATAATATTAATAAATGGAACATTAATCACTGTTAAAATCTGAAATTTTGATAGCTCATATTATGTGTTCCACCAACATCATGAACATGGTTTGTATTACTGCACTTACTGGACGATAAGACACACTTTTTCCTGTAAAAATGTTATCCAAAATTGCCGTGCATCTTATGGCCCTAAGATTATCCCAGTTACACACATTGTTTTTCTTTTTAAAATCCTTGTGCATGTTATGGTCTGGCAAATATGGAAATACTGACTGGCATTTCAGTAATTTTTGTAGTTTGGTCCTCGTTTCAAATAAATCTGTTAAAATAATCTTTCTGGTCCTCCACTATAAATTACCTTTTATTTTGCAGACTATCTAAATAAAGTGCAAATGGGTAGAAGTCAAACAACCGTTCAATCCCCTCAGAACACCATTGTTCATACTGAGATAGAAATTGAAAAAGAAAATATGAGACAGGTTTGTGTGCATCAAAGCAAAAGCTAAAATACATTCTCAATCTTTACATACTCTGTTTAGAGATATGGGCTGAGTGCTACTGCTGGCTATAATACTACTGCTTGTTAATGTATCGTCTCCACAAAGGACACTGTAGGCATTCCAGGCCAGTAACAACATCCATACAACTGGGTTACAGGATTACGCAGTGGTTGTGTTGGGAGAAACTTAAAGTGATAAAATAAAATTTCATCTAGGATATAATGTATGGATGTACTTAAGTGCAGTGATATTGCTGTATCAATCTCAGTTGCACATAGGGTTCAGTAGGTTGAAATTTGCACATTTGTGGCTAATTTCTGTGTATACTACTTTAGTGGAGCCATTAACTAAAAAATGTTAACCAATGTTATGACGTAGCAGATGATGTGTGCCTGGCAGACCAAATCCACAAGGGAAATTTGGCCACACTATCACAGCGGTTTTGGAATTTGTATTTATTACAAGAGGATGTGTGCACTGAATTCAGAAGTAATGAGTCCACCAAGACTTTAGAGTTTTTCAAAAATTAAATTAAAACACTTATTAAGAAAAGAAAAGATTTCAGGCACATACATAAGACTACAATTACTTAATACTATAACAACTCCTAAAAATCCTAATTAACCTGACTTCCAGTTACACACCCACTTTAAGGCAACAGTCCAAAATAGATTTTAGATTTTTAAAAACCCAGCAAGTTAACACAGTACCTACTTGACAGTGGAATTCCAAATGGCTTTTTCCAACTTTAGTTACTCGACACAGCAGACTTACGCACAAATGGCTGGAGGCTTCTTCAAGGCTGTTTCACACACTCCTGTTAGATCTTACATGGCCCTCAACATAGCCTTTCATTCTCCTTTATATATGTTTCTGTCTCTTTAATATGTAAATTCCATTGTTCCATATGGCTTTAGAACTGTACCTTTCCCATAATATAAAAATGTTCATGTTGCCAATATTGTTAGTAACCTTTGGGGAAAATAAATACACTGCTTAGCCTTGTTTATCTGGCTAGTTGTAAGCTGACTAACATCTCTTTGAAATCCAAACAATCCCTTCACTTATTTAAAAATGCAAATTCCCTTCACACCTTACATGCTAAGGTGGCATCCATGTTTACTGATCAATGTTTCAAGTACATTCCCACACCTAGCTTCTTTTGATAATTTCAAGTTTGTACACTACCTGTCTCCAAGTGTAATTAAATCTACACTCACATCCATATACCTACTTTACAACAAACTGGAAAAATATTATGAAAATTATTATACTTTCGTAACACCAGCCTAATAAAAGACTGTATAGAGGAATTTTAATCCTAGCAAACTAGAGAACTCTTCCCATCTAAATACACCTAAGTTTCTTTTTAATTTGCTAATAATATTCCCACATCTCTGCAGCTGGAAAAGCAGGGAGATTCCGAATGGAGATTTATTTGAAACTGTCATCAGTATTAACAGTGATTACCTGACAGGCAACAAGCAACCAGTGAGTTACAGTCAGGCTTCCCCTTCAGTAACAGGAGGTGGAACAAAATGAACCATTAGACTCCCCCTAACTGACAGGCATTTTGAGTAGAATGGGAGCAAGATAGGGCCCTGTGTCTCCCAGAGGCTTTACCAGAGGCCACTCAATTGTTATTTAAGTATTTCGCTGCTTGAATTGATGTTAAAATAGTAAATTTTGGGAGACATTTTTCATTAAATGTTTAATTTTCTATTTTTCCTCAGGAATACGAGCAGAAATTATCAAAGATCAAAGCAGATTACGAAGCAGAGCAAAAGTCCAATGTTAAGCTGCAAGAAGATATTGAAAAACTAAGAAGTTCTTACGAAATGAAGCTGGCATGCATTGAGGCTCTTGATAAGGCCACAGGTATGCTTCCTGGATTTGGGTTTGAAATCTATTTTACGAAGGCCTCATTGGTGAACAAGGTGATTGTCTTGTTATAGCTGAACATGACTGCAGAAGTTAGCCATGTTGGATGTGGAAATGCATGCATGTAGACTCTGACATTGCCTGTGTGTCCTACATGTGACAGACATGTTCAGCAACATACTATTCACAATAGCTCAATCGCAGGGTTGTTTGGGTGATCCATTTGTGGTTTTATTTCTGTCCTTTTTTTTGCTAGATCTGAGAGATACTTACTTTTAAATATTTTGAGGCTTCTCCCTCAGAGTGGTGCATCACTCCACATATTATTTTTAAATATGGTCTCCCCATGACTTGATGGAAATGCAGTTAACACCTTAGATTGCCTCTCAGGATAATCTTAATATATTTTTGCTGGTCACCCTGTGGGTGTTTGCCTTATTTTATTTGACCATAAGAGACAATTCTAAGCAATATAGTATCATTGGAAATTTTGACCACACAACCAATTCTTGACTGTTGATCCTTTAAGGTCATTAACTTAACTTTTTGCTATCTTGCCTAGTCAGTGGATTCTCAGGACAATGCATCTAGATGTTAAATCTGTCAAAAGGCTTGATGTACTTATGATAAATTACCACATTTCACAGTTGTGTAGAAGTGATCAGTAAGCTTTAATCTTCAATTTTGGCATATTTATGCTTTCAGGAGCAGGAAGTTAGCCTTTCTGATACAAAGTGATACCTTTTGGTCAATCACTGTAAATAAACAGAATACTATTGTGGTGTGTGAAATGCTGGGCTGCATTAAACTGTGTGCCATTGCAATTTTACAGTACAGGTAGTAGGGTCGTGATTGATACAGAATCTTAGTTTTCATCAAGTTGTTAAGTCACTATTGTTTCTTTGAGACTGAAAAGGAATATGTGATTAATTGTAGATATTCTGTCTCTGGGCAGAAAAACGGCATTCACCAGCAAAGATAGTAACAGAAGAGTTATTTTCCAACTTTGTTTTTTGAAATCTTGAAGAGCTATAGTAACTCAGATGTAATCATCATTATCTAGGTTAGGGGGCACTGCAAAGGACAGTCCAAAGAAGCTGGATGCTAAAACACAGACTTGCTTAACACTATTTGGAATGGAGAATAGGCTAGGATCTTACTTGTTGGCAGCTAATCTGCCTGTTCTTTCATTATGCAGTTGGAGTACAATTTAATTAACTAACCTGCCAAACTTGGCTACAATACGCCAGAGATCCTTTTGCCTCATACTTTCATAGAACATGGGGAAGAAATTTGTTCAAGTAGTACCAGTGCTACACAGAATACTCCGATTCACCTGGGCAGGCAGCGCCACAGGTGCTACATGCATGTCCCACACGGCTTTCTTCATTGAAGAATGCCATGTGGCCCCACAGGTATCAGTCTGCAGTGCTGCCTGCCTGTTGAATTGATGTAAGACTGCATAACAAACGCAAACAAATTTTTCCCTATTGGTTTTTGTTTTGCACCTTGTCACATCCCCTGGACATCCTAAAGCACTTTATAGCCAATGGGCAGAATCGTCCCGGATTTGCACAAAGTGCGGTAGTGGGTGGGAAAAAAGTCATTTTACTTGCTGGCTGCAATGGCGGGTTTTTGCGCCATATGGTCCCATTCCCGCCTCATTATAATTATGCAGCCACAGGAAACACAGCGTCTTGCTGGAGGGCGGCCTCCAATTAGCCCGCCATGCTGTTACCTCACCACTTCCTCATGTAGGGCACCTTATTTAAACTGCAGCCGCAGTTCTCAATGCTTGCAGGCCAGGACTACTCTGGTGAAGACATAGCCCCAAAAGCCAAGAGTGCAGCCCCCCAATTCAGTGACGCATCCCTAGGACACCTTGTGGATGCCGTGGAGGCTTGCCGTGATGTCCTCTATCCCCGCTCTGGCCGCAAGAGGCCCAACAGTCTCACCACTAGTGCTTGGGTGGCAGAAGTGCTCAGTGCTGCACATAAGAGGTCAGCCATCCAGTGCAGGAAATGGATGAATGATCTCATTTATGCCACTAGAGTAAGACAACCATCTCATCACTCTAAACTCACATACTCACAAGGCCATCACACATTCACTGGCATCGCACTCATTGCCATCTTAAGGGACATCACCACTCACTCTCTCACACACCCCCTCACATTTCCATCTGGCCTCATCTCATCTGGAAATTGCTTCCTTAGCCCTCAACATCTTGAAGCCACTTGCACAGATCAACATGTGCCCCCCCCCCACACACACACACTCACACACACCCTGGGATACCCCCTTTCCCAGACAGCCCTCACCCTGCAGCGTCTTCCCTTGCCTGAGGCCATTTCTCCCCCTTCACCAAGCAAACCCTAGTCCTGCAGCTTTTGAAAAGCTACCCTCGTCTTACAGCTGGCCTGGTAGGTAGAGACCTGCCCTTGAGCCCCCCCTAAAAGTGATGTGGTGCTGCCTGCAAAGCCTGGTGCTGATGACCGCAAGTGCTGCCAAAGTAAGGTAGGCAAGCAACCCTTGAAGTCCCAAGCGAAGTGCAGCTCGCCACATGCAAGTTGCTTCCGTACAGTTGTGAAGTTGTGTCAGCAAGGGTGCCCAGAGGATTCAGCACGGAGATGATTCTGGCGAGCAGGTCTTATAATGAGGTGCTAAAGTATTGAAATTAGGGTCCCGACATGCGGTGGCGGGAAACACAGCCCTCCATTGACTAGTGGAGTGGATGATCACAGACTGGTTTCACAACAGCGTGAAACCAATTTTTGGCCGTCTCGCTATATTGTCCTGTCCTGTACAACTGCAACCCGCCCCCCCCCCGGCCCATCATGATGCCCGATGTCAATGGGGCAGGAAAATTCCTGCCAATGGGTTATTTTTGAAATGTAGTTATTATTGTTATGTAGCAATTGGCACACAGTAAAGTCCCACAACAGCAAGTGACCGATGACCATTAATATTCAAACAGTGGCACGGAATCCTAAGGGCTCACCTGAGTGGGCAGATAGTTTGTTTAACTCACGTGTAAAAAATCCGCTTACAATACACCATTCCTTCAGGGCTGCACAGAAAGATGATGTAATATCTAGAAAAGAGGCAGAACTCCCTTCCTAACAGCACTGTGGGTGTACCTACACCACGTGGATTGCAGCAGATCATGAGGATGGCTCACCACCACCTTCTCGAGGGCAATTACGGATGGACAATAAATGATGGCCTAGCCAGCAACACCCACATCCTGTGAAAGAATAAGTAAAAGAAAACTGCCACGCTTGACTGGTCAGTTGACCTGGTTGTGAACTCAGAGTAGGCTAGATGTTAGTTTTAATGTGTTGCAGTTATGTGCTATAATGAAACACCTTAGAGTATGTGTTGAGGGCAAATAAAACATTTTTTAAAAATCTGAATAAATGCACACTTAAGTGCTAACACTTAAATGACCCAAAGAACATGAGGCTCGTTATTTTTTCCGATGCTTCACGTGCTAATCTTCCCAATGTGTATTCTAGTTTGTTTCATGTTTTGATTGTGTGAGAATGGGAGACTTTATCCTTTAGTTTGGGAAACTAAGAAAATAAGAAGAGCTGTTAAAAGTACTTTGGCTGCCGAAACACTGTCTCTTGAGGAGGCAGTGCAGATGGCATTCTCTTTGTCAGATATTTTAAGTTAGATTCTGTACAATGGCTATACTAAAGATAGTAGACCCATTGAATGTCATGAGGATAATTGTTACTTCTGGAATTGTTTACATTGTATGAAAAGCGTGAGTGAGAGGAGGTTATGAATTGACCTTTCTGGCTTGATACAAATGCTGGAGAGAAAGGAAATCCCTAAAACTAAATGGATGGATGCAAGTCATGAACTGTCAAATTGTTCTACAAAAAGAAATGTTTGTATGAAGAAATTGTTATGAGTCCTAGAGGAGGATGTCTCACAATGTAATGCATTGTATAGGATATGAAGGTTTTTGATTTACTTTGTTTTGAAAGATTGGTTGTACATATAAACTGAGATAGAGAGGGGAATTTGCTAATTGTATATTAATTCTATCTATGCAAGTGTTGGGGATTCATTTGTGCCTTATAAAAAATGAACAGATGGAAACTGTGGTTGTTGGATGAGAAGGTGCGCATTTGTAATGTGTATCTAAATAAATGCTTATAAAAGTGTCTAAAGATTGGCTCCAATTCTATCCTTCGCCAACTGGCTTTTTAGATTATGACAACAGCTGCTCCAGCCGAGACCCTCCAACACCACTGAGAAATGGGCCAGGTGGATTGTAGGGTTATCAGGCTCAGTACTGTATTAAACTGTGCGCTTCGCTACAGAGCCAATGGGAAAGCAATTAAACTAGAGGGGGCATTTTATAGTTGGAATTTTATATCCCCGGGGGGCAGGTTACCAGGTAGTAGAATGTAAAGTTGACTGCTAAGCCATAGGCACCATTACCGGTGCCTACCCGCCCTCTGCTCCTGTAGTTTTACCCACAGTGCGGTTTTGGGAGGCCTGTCAATTGAGGCCCTTAAATGGCCAATGAATAGCTACTTAAGTACCTCCTCCCGTGACTGCTAGGATTTTGCCTGTAGTGGTTGGAGGCCAGCACCAAGTGTGCAGCCTGGCAGCTTTCACTGCTCGAGCTGGTGTTGGGCGAAAGGGGAGGTATACCTCCTTTATGGTCCCCCGTGCCCATCAGAGGCCCAACCCACTCCCCCGGCAAGGTCTTCTCACCTCTGCGTTTCCCCTCCCTACCCTGTCCTGTCCACCCCAGCCCTTCGGCCCCCGCACAGAGGCCTGCCAGCCTGGTCATGACCCTCCCGAACCTTACCTTTACATCTGGCTCCATCAAATGATCACTATTGTACCATTTATGGTGGTGTTGCTGGGGACCAGCCAACTGCTGATCATTTGATTGGCCAGCAGCTCTCAGAGGCGGGATTTCCTCCCCAGATGGGGCCCTGGTTCAAGCCCAATAACAGCCATTAAATGGCCGCAGGGGGAGCTGGCCAAGTCTACCCCTGAGTTTTTTGTCTGGGGGCAGGCTCCCCATCTCCAGAATAAAACCCAGCCCTATGTTCCAGCACTCCCAGCAAGGACTAGCACCTGCAAGGAATACAATTCCTATGATGCATTCATTGCTGGAAGTGCTAAAGAGCAAATTTAATTTTTATTTAAATAAATCACTTAATTGTAAAGTTATTGAAAACATTGGACCATGCTGCTGAAAAAGATTAAGAGTAAGCAATCCAAATGAATATTTTAATTGAAAAAGCATTGGTTACGTAGAAATGGAGCTCCAACTTTTTAAAGTAATCTCGGGCTTTGATGATTTCGAGATGCAATACTTTGGCATGCTCAAAGATTTGTGTTTGACCAGGAGAATATACACAAGAGAATATATTGGGGTTATTGTCAAGCCTGTGCATATGTTGGGGCTGTGTGCTTTTAAGGTTTGAGACAGTTTGTTTGGTTAAGGTCCTGAGGTATAGCTGGTTTGAAGCATAAATGTCATTAGCTCTCTTTTAAGGTAACAACCACAAGAGCGTAGTACCAGTACAAAAACAGAAATGTATCTCTGTCTCCTCAGATGCACCTGAATTTGAAGAAAGAGCCTTTGCCCAGGAGATAACTCAGCCATTTAATGTTGAATTAGCGGATGTGAGTGAAATAGAACAGAAACTAGATATTGCCACGGTAAGTATTCTTATAACACTGCCATTAAGCATGTATATACGTTTCATTGGGTTTCTTTTTATGTGTTAGGATAAAATTCAGGGTAAACATTAGTACACTGACAGCCAGTTTAAATTGTGATATGTTAGTAATATAATTGGGCATTTCTGGTCATTACAGAAGAGATTGAAGATCCGTAAATACATTGATTCTGACCCAACCATAAGATTATATATATGATATTTTATCTTTAAATTTTCAAGCGTTTGGTGGTGTTCAGAAACAATGGGAGTTTTTAGGTCAATGATAGGTTAAAATAAAGAATCATAAAATAGTTACAGCACAGAAGGAGGCCATTTGGCCCATCAATCCCATACAGGCTCTCTACAAAAGCATTTTAGCTAGAAGTAATCTTTTGTCCTTTTAACCAGCTCTGCAAACTCTTTTCCTTCAAATGCTTATTTAATTTTCTTTTAAAGGTCACGAATGAATTTTTCTCCACCTCCCTTTCAGACAGTGCACTGCTGCGTAACCACTCGTTATGTAAAATAGTTTTTCTTCATGTCTCCTTTGGTTTCTTTGCCAGACACTTTAAATCTGTGTTCTTTGGTTCTCGGTCCTTCTGCCAATTGAAACAGTTTCTCTCTACCTATACTGCCTGGGTTTCTTGATTTTGAACACCTCTATCAGATCTCCACTCAACCTTCTCTCTTCTCTAAGGAGAACAACCCCAGTTTCCTCAGCCTATCCAGTAACAAAACTTCCTTATTCTTTGAACTATTCTTCGGAATATTGTCAGTACCCTTTCTGTTGTTACCTTGGAGAAAACTCTATTGGCCAGTACAATGTGCCTGGTAGTCTAAACATTGAACAGTGAAATCAAAACTAATGGAATAGGCTTAAAATGGTTCCAAACCACAAAAATAATGCCCATATGGGTAAGGTGAAGAAGCTTAGTTTTGCATAGCAGGACCATGGTTGAGAGGTAGTAATGGAGTATGTGAACAAAGGCTAACAATACAGTAAGTATTTTAATAGTGTGACACTGGAAAGTGATAATGCTGTGTACATTAAAATGTTGATCAAGTTTCTTGTGCAGAGTCAGTGTAAATAATCAACTTTTGATGACTTCTGAAACTGCACAGATAAGACTGATAATGGATAACTGAGAATAGAACATTTAATTACAGTGCAATGCTGTAGTGCCATGGAGCAATAATGTACTTTGCCATAGAACAGTAGGAGATGGATTTGGGTCAGGAATTCCTCACATGGTGATCTCCCAAGCTCAGTCCAATCTGCAATGCTGAGTACAAGCAGAAAACGATCAAGTGGGAGGGAAGATTGACAAGAGCAAGTAAAACTGGGTTTCTCTCAAAAACAGGGCAGCACTAAAGAGAGGGTTCCCAAATTTTTTGCCAAGTCCAGAACAAGAGACAGGATATCATCAGAGTAGGGACTTGGATCAGGTCTTGCATTTTGGTGATGATGAAAATTCATTGAAAATAATTCATTGAACATCTTAATGTTAAAGGAGAGAATTAAAAAAACTACTTAAAAAATAAATCAGTGCTGTTTGGTTTGTCTGGTACAAATGGGTAGCAATCCCAACTGAACGAGGTATGAAAAGAGACTGTTTAGCCATCATCTTCAATGCCATAGAGGAAATGGGAAGCCAAAGTACAGAAGAAGAATGGCAATTGCTGTCATAGGCAGTCATAAAGTGTATATGCTACCTATCTTTCTGAACAAAAATCAATTTTTCACAGCTTCAAGAAGTAAGTCATATTTGTTTTATAAATTGGCTTTAAAGTGGTTCTGAGCAGAGGGACAAAGTGAGTCATGTGGGAATGTAGTGAAGAGGGCAGCACAGGTTACTGCTTTCTATCAGTCCTGTTTGGGACCATCCCTCTGTTCAGCCCAAACACAGCCTGTGCAGTTGGATGTAGGCTAGAGGACCTTTTCCTGCCTCCCCTCCTCTGTTGTCCAAGATTCAGCAGAATGGGGTAGATGCTTTCCAATGCTTATCGAATGAAGTGAGTTCCTCAACCCCAGATAATCTGAGAGTGCCTGGAGCAGATTACTAACACCTTCTTCTCTACATTTCCACCACGTAACAGGCGAACAGTTACTGGAGCCAGTATGCTTATTAGCAATTAATAAAGCAAAGAAGTTGTCATACATGTGTCCCTATCTGTCCTTAAAGCTTTAATGTTAATAACTTACCTATTACCTACAAATAACATAAGCTAGCACAATATGCATTTTAATACATATGAGTGTATTTTTTAATTAAGGTTATTATTCATTGTGGAAATTGCTGAAATACCTGACAAATGCTAAATGTCTCTTTGATTTTCTTATCAAATTTTTCAAGTTAATTGAAGTAGAGGCTGAAATAGCGATGCAGGACAGCAGCAAGAAAGTTACACTGATTAGTGAAGAGCAAAGTTCTCCATTAGATCTGCAACAGCTCAAGGAAGAAATCGTCGCTGAATGTTCTCCACCTGGTTCATCACCCACCACCTTAGATCAGGAGGAAGTACTTGCAAGGTCTGCTCCATAAGTGTAGCTTTGTTATGATAAATAATATACACAGCTTTTGGTAAATAAGCCTATTATTTATTTAATATTTAGTTATTGATGAGAACACCACCCCCTGCAAGTTCCCCTCCAAATCACACACCATCCTGACTTAGAAATATATCACCATTCCTTTATTGATGCTGGGTAAAAATCCTGGAACTCCCTTTCTAACAGCACTGTGGGTGTACATACACCACATGAACTGTAGTGGCTCAAAAAGGCGACTCACCACCACCTTCTCAAGGGCAACTAGTAATGGAAAATAAATGCTGGCCTAACCAGTGATGCCCACATCCCATGAACAAATATAAAAAACATATTGCATATGTGAGATGATTCAGGTCATCTATGTGTGCTGTTTTCAATTCCTTGCCTATGGCAAGGGACCTCATCTGCTGTCAACACATCTCAGAAAATTGCAGTGTTTTTTGTGTGTGTGTGTGTGTATGTGTGTCTTTAAATCTCACTTAAAGGTAAATTACTCTGCATGCTGAAGATCAGAACTCTAGCTTTGTTTATGGGAAAGTCACTTAACAACTTGCAGATGTTATGGTTCCAGTCTTTCAGTTCCTGGAGCACTTTTTATATATTTCAAATGGCAGCCTATGATTCACTGTAATTTTTTAAAAGTATAATACAGAAATTTGCATTAGCAGTGTTATCTGGGATTACAGCCAGTCTCTCGCCAAAATTACAGCAGGAGACTGGTGATAACCCAATGGAACTTCAGGGCCCACATGTATTGCCTTTCACATGTTCACATCTCAAAGCATTTTACAATCAATTAACAACTGTGACTTCACTTCAAAAGTAATTATATAGTCAAAAGTGGCAACCAAATAGCGCTTGCCAAACTAATGGAGATAAATTAGTTAATCTGCCTTTATTAATGTTTCTTCGAGCCATGAATGTTGACTGCTGGCACTGAGAGCTCCCGGCTTTTTTTCAAATAGTGCCATGAGATCTTTTACATTCACTTCGACAGGCAGGTGTTTAAATATCTCATCCTAAGGTTGATACTTCTAACAATGAAGCGCTCTCTTAGTTTATATTTATCCTTAGTTTTCAATTCCATTCCCAACCTGATATTTAACGGGATTTTTTGTAGCTGCCACAGCTCACTGGCCTGATGTAAATGAGGTTGCTTTCTCAAACTCACAGCTGCCTCTTCATCACGGGTACAAACAACTGATGGCTGTGCTCTGTTAGTTGGTCACCCAAAAATCAAATTCAATTCCAATGAGCAGACCAATTAATAAAACTTTCTATTGTTTACTGTAGGCTGAAGATGTTGGAAAATGAAGTTGTAGGTGGAGAACAGGCCAAAAATGTAGAGCTGAAGGAGAAACGGAAACGACGGAAAAAGTATGCAGATGAACGAAAGAATCAACTTGCAGAAGCACTGAAGCACACAGACAGGGATGATCCTGCTATCTTGATCAATGTGTACGAATCTATTCAGGATGAAGTTCGAGCAAAAAGCAAAAATATAGAAAACCTGCAGAGAAAGGTCCTGCTTTTTCTTTGTAGTTCCCTCTTACTCTTTCAATTGTCATGGACACTTGCCTACACAAGATAGCAGAACTGATTTATAAAGTGTTGAAAATCAAAAAGCATTGAAAAATCACTCTCAGAACAAGTCCTGTGAGTAAAAGCTTTTCATTTAGGCAAGGAAACAGTTGTGCTGTTTCAGTATTCAAAGCCCTCCTAGCTTGTGAATTTCACAGAACATTCACTCCTCACTATACTCTCACCTTGCTGACTCTGGCAAGTTTCACTTGTGCTGGCTGTTAAAGCCAAAATGCAGGGTTAAATTTAAATTTAATTGCCTCTTAACAGCTGGATGCAGATGTTGACCTCCCAACCCCACCAGAAGGGGGTTGTATCATTAAAATTCTGCCCATGAAGTTGTACAGTTTCTGGTAATAATGTTACTGTGTGATGTAATTGACAAATAAACATGTGCTACTTTATAGCAGGGGTAGCTGGATAGCAATTAGAAGTGAAAACCTCCTCATTTTCTATGAGCACAATGTCTATTAGAAGCAACCTTAATCCCGAAACCAAGGATTGAACCTCTAGATCTTCACAGGTTGTGTGTGTAAACACAGCCATTTTGAGTACAGCAATGTTCCACAAATAGCAAATAAATAAATGATGAAATGATTTATTTTTGCTGATGTAGCTTGAGGAAAGAATGCTGATCAGGATACTTAGAGAATTTCTTGCCCTTTTTCAAATAGTGCCTTGGGATCGTTTATGTCCCTTGTTAAGCAAGAAGAAAGGGTCTCAGTTTAATTTATCATCTGAAAGGTAGTTTTTGAAGTCACAAATTGAAGAAATTCGTGTTGCTGAGCTATCTGTCCCTTTCTCATTTCTTAATCTATTTCCTCCATCCATATTTTTCTTGATTGCTCTGTTTCTCCTGAATTAGGGGATTAATCTGAGCTCAGTGTTAAAGTCCGCAATGTTCAAATCAACAAACTTGCTCTGACCTTCCGATACAAGGAGCATAATATGGATGAGAGAGAATTGTGGAGAAAGAGAGAGTAAATTTTCAGAGTACTAGAATTCAGAATAAACCCAAACCTGTTTAGATAGAATTTACATTATTTATGCGCCACACCAACCTCCTCCCACCTTATTTCATCTCACCCTATCAACATATCCTTCAATTCCTTTCTCCCTCATTTACTTATCTAGCTTCCTCTTAAATGCATCTACATTTTATTGACTTCCACATTTTCATCACAGTTTGAGTAAAAGCTTTTCCCCTGAATTCCTTACTAGATTTATTAGTGACTATCTTATATTTATGGGCCACAAACAGATTTGTTTGTTAATCTGTTTATCATTTATCTTGCTTAAGCTCAAAGTTGCAGAGATAGAAATCTCTGATCTCCAATCTGAATTTGAATTTGAGCGCATTGACTACCTGTCCACTATAAGGAAGCAGGAACGGGAAAACATTCTGCTGCAGCAAGTCCTGGAAAGAATCCAGCCATTAATCCGGCGTGAGTGTAACTACAGTAATATTGACAAAATAAAGCGGGAAAGTGTTTGGGATGAAGAAAATGGTTGCTGGAAATTACCAGAAACAGTTCTTCAAAAGATCACTCTTCCTTCTGGTAAGTGATAGTGAATATCTTTAGCTAGAGAAGTTTTCTCTTTATAAAGCTCACTCAGAAACATGCCAATATCTCCAGTGAAGAAGTTGTGAAGCACCTTTCCATGTCTTTATGTATTTGTGTGCTTCTAATAAAATGCCATTTGAAGTGAAGGTTTCGGAATTTTCAAAGACAACAACTTAAATTTATGTAGCACCCTTAAGCGCCCTAAGGCATTTCACAGGAGGATTATTAAACAAAATTTGACACTGAGCTACACAAAGAATATTAGGACAGAAATAAGGTAGGTTTTAAGGAGCACCTTAAAAAAGAGAGAGGCAGAGAGACTTTAGGAGAGATTCCAGAGCTTAAGGCTTAGGCATCTGAAGGCAAAGCCACTAATGATGGAATGATTAAAATCATGGATGTGCAAGAGGGCAGAATTGGAGGAGCACAGAGATCTTAGAAGGTTGTAGGACTGGACAAGGTTACGGAGAAAGAGAGGGACAAAACTGTGAAAGGATTTGAAAACAAGGATGAGAGTTTTAAAATCAAAGCTTTGCTGGACCGGGAACCAATGTAGGTCAGCAATCATGGGGGTGAGGGATGGACAAGACTCAGTGCAAGTTTGGATATGGGCAAGAATATCTATTTATTAGACTAGACAAGCATGGTCTATTCTGTAGGTTAAAAATTGCAATTGATTTGCTTGTGCTGAAGTCACTTTTAACACATTAGACACTTTCCACTCTTGGTGGGATGAAAACAAAGCAGTTCACCAGTTTGAAAATAAGCATGCACCTTTATCCTTGCTTTTTCCTCTGTCATTACTTGTTTCTGCCTTGTTGCTACATTTGATCTTTCCTGGCCTGCTGCATCTGTTCACTAACACTTTCTCTAACTCATCTTTGTCTAAGAGATGTGGTTTATTCTTTTTTGGAATTCACCTACTGTCTTGGTTTTTGTTAGTGAAAAACAAATTCAAATACTTAAAGAACAAATTCCGTTTGCAATCAGTGACTGTGGCAAACAACCAGAATAAATAGTTCAATGAGCACATTAATAAACAGTAGATGTAACCCTCTGCCAACTTGAGAATTTTAAAAAAATCTAGTAATGGTTTAAATACAGAACTGATAATTGTATATTCCCACAAGCAAACCCTTCCTCTGTGTAGAAAGTAGTTATTTTGTTTGTTATTTTGCTATTGATGACATCAATCAGATGGGCCAAATGGCCTTTGTGCTGTAATCACTCTAGGGTGGGATTTTATGTGCCACCCCCTCTCCCATCCATAATGGGGAGGCATTGGGTGGCCCACCTGCCCTTGGGCCAATTAATGGCCACTTAAAGGCCACAGTGTGCTTTTTCCGAGCTGAGAGGGAATCCTTCCTATTCAAGCATCCTGTGCCCAATGGAGGCTCCCTATGATGGTACTCACATCCCCTGCCTTCCTGAACCTGTCCTCCAACCCCTGTGCTGGGGCCTGCCAGACTAGCTTTGGTGAAACAACCCACTCTCCTTTTAGTCCAACTGCATTGACAATCATTGTTGGGGACTGGATGCAGTCCTACCAATGGCCATTGCTCCAGGCCACCTGGTTGGTCTTGGAGCTCAGCCAAGCATTCATTGAGGCCTTCTGGCAGCTTTTTAAACAAAAATTCTCCAGAAGGCCTCATTATTAATGCTTGCATGAGCTCCAAGGCTTACTAATAGATCAGCTCAGCAGGGGTCTGTTTACGCAGGCTTAAATGGAGTTCTAGCTTTGATTGATTGCTATCTTTGTGTGGTTATAATACATTATTCTTTCTTGTTTTTTTCAATGTCTGTATGCCTATCTGGACAAGATTAAGAGATGTGAAGTGGGGTAAAGCTTCTGTTATTGAGACTGAGGGTGGCATTTAATGGAGGCAACAGGGGTCTCCTCTGCTGGCTGGGGAGCTGTGAGAGCCCTACGTCGCCTCCATTGGGAAAGGCCCACAGAATTGTGACAATCAGGCACTTAACTAGGCAGCAGTGGACCTTCTCCAGAATCAACAACCCCAAGGGTGGAAATCCTGCTTCCCCGCGAGCTACCGGCCAATCAGTGGCTGGCAGCTGTGCATTACTCACCAGTGCCACCGGGGCAGCAGTGGCTGCTGCCAGTATTGCACCCATCTGAGGCCCCATCACAGAGAGACCTAGGCCACAGGTGAGTGGTGTCAGGATGGGGGTTGTGGGGTGGGCAAAATGGTGGGGGGGTCAGCAGCAAGGGCCGAGGGTGACTCTCAGGCCTCCTTTCCCGATGCTGGGTCCCTTGATCAAGCATTGAGTGGCTTTGAACAAGGGAACTCTCAGTGGGTGTTTCTTTCTTGAGCATTTCAAGAATTGCCATTGCTACTACATCGTATATCGATTCTGTACATAGCGAGTGGACATGGAGAATATAGTGGGCTTGGAAGGGGCATGGGAGATATGAGAGGGCATGGAGGGGCCTGGGACATTTGAGGGAGCATTGAGGATATGAGGGGACATGGAGGGACCATCAGGAATATGAGGGGCATGGAGGGACATGGAAGATATGAGGAAGCAGGTGGGGATATGAGGGGGCATGGGGAATGGGTGGGTGAAGGGGTGTGAGGACTAGAGGACCTAACATCCTTTAATATAATTGGGCCGAAGTCCCGGAGAACCCAACTAGCCTGCCTCGGCACTCACCCGCCTCTGTGGCTGCCTCCAAACTGCTTGTGGGGTCGGTAGACCTGACCCAGTCCTTCCCCCGCCTCCCTGCAGCCAAAATAGTGCATATGGGAGTCATTTATATGAAGGTGGGTCTAACAAGTCAGGAAATTCCCTGACTCAAACTTCCCATCTTGTAAGTGAAAATCTGGCCCTGTATCACTGACATGTGCTCCCTTTGATTGCAGCTTCCTTAATGGATGGGAAGAATTGTACAATTATCAGTGTAGTCACAAACAATTCCTTCATTTCTTTCAAATATTAAATGTCTGCAAAGCTTGAAAACATGCTAGGGTTTTTCTTGGAACTAAACTTTGACAACAGGTCAGATATCAAAAGCAAATGAAACCAGCAGACAGTAAAAGGACCACCATTCACACTCTTATCTATTGCAATGGTAAAATTAATTACTAACATGTTTCCTGCCATTGGAAAAGGACCATGTTTGGGACATTTCCAAAAGAAGCCAGTATCCACTTGAAAAAAGCTATAATAATCTCTGGAAAGAATGGTCAGGTGCCAGCTTTCATATTGGAGCAGTGGATGGGGCTCCACGGAGCTGAAGTGCCCATAATACTTAATCAACAACTCAGCTAAAAGGTTGTGAAAAGTACACTAAGATTTAGATTTTGTTATGGTCTTTGGGACAGTTTAAAATATTGTGAAATCAAGAATTACATGGCTGATTATTTCCTGTACTCTTTTGCATCTGTACAATCACAACTGTAAGGGGTATTAACAGCTTTCTTTTTACCAGGGTGACCATCTCTTGCGGCAGAAAATAAAGGACACTCTGGCATGGGGGTCCATGGAGTGGGGGTTTCTGCCAGGGCTGTGAGTGCCGGTGGGGGGGCACGGGAGGGGGCGGAAAGAGAGCAGTTACTGCGCATGCACAAGATTTAAAGGTCTAAATTTCATGAAAAACAGCATCCTGATTCATGCAACCTGGGACACAACAGTTTGCTCAATTACGGGACAATCCTGTAAAATAAATGACATTTACCCTGAGTGATACAATCTGGCAGTGTGGTGGTACCTACCTGTTGTAGTGGAAAAGAGGGCACAGTGGGAAAAACCATGCAATCTCTAGTAAAAAAGACCATGATAAAAAGGTTTATTATCCATCTTGCCACCTTTGATTCCCTCAGTGCAATGCATAAAGTCGCAAATTCACTGGAAATTCAGGTCTGCTTGGAAATGGCTTTCTTGCAATAGAGATTTTAATAAGGTGCACAAATGCCACTTTTCTAGTGGTCAGAAGTTGAAATAAGTTTAGATTGGAATAAAGTATAATTCTTTGCGCTGTACAAGTTACATCTCTTTAACAATTTGATTTTATTTTCAGCTGGCTCTAATTTAGCACCAAATAAGCAGGGGATGAGAGTCTCTAATAATGAAATTGCAGATTGCTTAATGGTAAGTGTCACACACACATTCATCCAAACTCCATACAGACTACCAGAAAGACATCATTAAACTCAACTGAGGTTAACTTTGCTCGAACATTTATAATACTGAAGTGAAGGTATATGTTTTGATCATGCAAACTAATTTGAGAAGCGAGGTGCAGAATATGGTATTCGGGCATGGACTGATAAGTGGCAAGAAACATTCATGCCACACAAATACCAGGCAATTACCATCTCCGTGAGGGTCTAACCGCCCCCCCCTCCCCCATTGTCATAAACAGGACCAACCACATAAAGTGGCTTCAATAACAGGTCAGAGCTGCATATTCTGCGGCAAGTGACTGGCCTCCTTTCAAAACCTTTCTGCCACATACAAGGCACAAGTCAGCGGTGTAATGGAACACTATCCACTTGCCTGGATGAGTGGAGCTCCAACAGTATTCAAGTACTCAACATCATCAAGGACAAAAGAAGCCACTTGATCAGGGCCCCATCCAACACCTGAAACACTCACTCCCTCACCAGCGTAACGTGGCAGCAGTGTATACCATCTACAAGATACATTGCAGCAACTTTCCAAGTCCGCTTTAACAACACCTCTAACAGGTGACCTCTACCATCTAGAAGAATAAGGGCAGCAGATGCACGGAGCACCATCACTTCCAAGTTTCCCTCCAAAGTACACACCATCCTGACTTGAAAATGTATCACCGCCGTTCCTTCATCGTTAGTGGGTCAAAATCTTGTGGTTCCCTCCCTAAAACACTCGGCGAGTACATTCACCACCTGCATTGCAGCAGTTCAGGAAGGTGGCTCACCACAAACTTCTCAGGGGAGGCTGTGGCATAGTGGTATTGTCACTGGGCTGGTATTTCAGAGACCTAGGGTTATGCTCTGGGTACCCGGGTTTGAATCTCACCACAGCAGACAGTGAAATTTGAATTAAATAAAAATCAGGAATTAAAAATCTGATGATGACCATGAAACCATTGTCGATAGTTGTAAAAACCCATCTGGTTCACTAATGTCCCTTTAGGGTAGGAAATCTGCTGTCCTTACCTGGCCTACATGTGACTCCAGACCCACAGCAATGTGGTTGACTCTTAAATGCCCCTGAACAATGGCAATTAGGGATGGGCCAGTGACGTCCACATCCCATGAATGAATTTTTAAAAGTTAGGGATAGGCCTTGTCAGTGACATATCTTGTAAATAAATCTTTGTGTATAGGTTATTTAATAAAGAGCAATTTTAGAAAGGGAACATTTTGTCTACAAAACTTTCTAGACTTATCTTTATTTTATTTTTTCCACCACCCCCACCCCCGTCACAGGGCCATCTGTCACTTGTTTTGCTTTCACACAGCGTTGACCCTTGTTCTGCTATTAACATATTCTGCCAATTTACCTTTATGCCACTATCAGTACTTTATTTAGTCTTTAACATTACCATTAACACTCCCTGTGTCCATGACATCTTTTTCAAATCTCTCCTGGGCTCCCATCTAACCTTCTATTTTGCTCCACCCCCTCTTAAATAGTATAAAATTCATCACATTTCTACCTCTCTTTAGCTCTGGACTTGAAATGTTAACTCTGTTTCTCTCTCCACAAATACTGCCAAACCTGCTGAATTTTCCACCATTTTCTGTTTTTTAGAGTTCTTTCATAAAATACAGATAAAGTAGATGAAAGAAAACAGTGGATAAAATGTTGCAAAGTGTTAAGGACTGAGCAATGCTTGCTTCACTGTTTCAGTAGCCGTTGGCTATTCAGCATTCATTCAATAGGCATCTTATGTACATTATCAGCATTATATAGGTAGAGTACCACAACCAGTTCTGAGTCAGAAGGTTGTGGATCCAAGCACATATGTGCAAATTGGCTGCCACAGCATTTTTCCACAGATACTGCCAGACCTGCTGAGTTTTTCCAACATTTTCTGTTTTTTTTAGAGTTCTTTCATAAAATACAGATAAAGTAGAATAAAGAAAACGGTGGATAAAATGTTGCAAAGTGTTAAGGACTGAGCAATACTTGCTTCACTGTTTCAGTAGCCCTTGGCTATTCAGCATTCATTCAATAGGCATCTTATGTACATTATCAGCGTTATATAGGTAGGGTACCACACCCAGTTCTGAGTCAGTAGGTTGTGGATCCAAGCACATGTGTACAAATTGGCTGCCACATTTCCCACAACATGATAAATACTTCAATTCAAAAGTACTTAATTGGTTGTAAAACGCTTTGGGATGCCCCGAGGTGATGAAAAGTGTTAGATAAGTCAAGTTCTTTCTTTCTGTAATGATCTGAAAATGAATTGAATCTAGTATGGTGCTTTTTGCATTTTGGATGAAAAATTTAGGTTCTAACAAAACCATTGATCTTGGGGTTCATTGTTTATGTAAATCAAATTTCTTCAACATAGCATGTGGGGAAGAATCTTCTACTCCTTTGCAATTTTATCCTAAGAAACTGTACCAGCAGGCATAGATCATTAGTGTTGATTACAGGAATCACTTTCACCTAATCTGCATAGGAATACCACCTCCAAGTGAAGGCCTCAAGGTCCCCTCCAAGCCACTCACCATCTTGACTTAGAAATATGTCACCATTCGTTCATTGTCACCGTGGGAGCACTTTTACCACATGGACTGCATCCATGAGTGAATAATAAAAAAATGACTAATGAAGATTAGGTGGCAAGACAAGAACCCTGAAGTTTAAATTCTTAAAAGCACTGACATGCCAAGCATAGCTGCACTGATCATGAAAACACAGCTACGATGGTCAGGTCTTGATGAACAAAACCTGAACAAGATCAGTTTTTGTGCATTGACAACTGGAGAGTGGTTTCATGATAGTCAGCAAAATAAATATGTAAAAGCAAAATACTGTGGATGCTGGAAATCTGAAACAAAAACAAAAATAGCTGGAAAAACTCAGCAGGTCTGACAGCATCTGCGGAGAGGAATACAGTTAACGTTTCGAGAGTCCGTATGACTCTTCATAAATATGTACACCACTTAAAAACAACTCTGAAACAGTGCAAAATGGGCGTCCGTACATTGGAACAACTTGCTCAGGATAGGAAAGCATGGCAAGAAACCACCCATGAAAATACCCTTGAGGCATGTTGCACTGTTGATGCTGAATATAAATACAAGCTTCGGAAGTTTCGCTTGGAAAGTCAAGATTCCCAGTCTGGTATATATGGCATCTGCTGTTCAATCTCATTCAAAGCAAAATCAGATCCCATCAGTCACTAAACAACTCATTGCAGAAAATGAGATGATACTCTGGCTGTCTTATTCAGTATTGAAGAATGGTTGACCAAATAAATACATTAAAAAATTTGTACTGTTCTGTTAAATAATTGTCAGGATTTTATTTTATTGCTGTTCCACTACTTAGCATGAGTAAACCTAAAGATTGGAGCTACAATTCACTGTAAAAGTTCACTGTGGTATAAGGACAAATTTACACTTATTAGAGTACTCTCTACAATGCTGACTGTTCTGTGTATAAGTTAAACTTATCTAATAGGTTTCAAAAATGGAATTTGTTGGTCTGGTGGTGTGATACCTGAAATCTTACTATCCAAGACCACTCTTTCAGTGCTGGCTCCAAATCAGAAAATTATATTTAATGTTCTAAACACTTGGCTGAATCCTGATTAATTGATTTGAATGCAGTTATACCATTCTTGCTGTGGTAAGGAAGAAATATGTTTTCAAATATTATTACTGATTATTAGGAGGAAGACCGTTACAGGCAAATGCTGAACCGCAGTGATAGTGAAAATATTGCCAACAATTACTTCAGGTCAAAGCGTGCCAGTCAGATCCTGAATACAGACTCTGCAAGAAGTCTCTGTAAGTATCATCGCAATCCATAATGAAAGCAATAAAACCAAGGTTAACATTGGGAACCATTCAAACATTATTGCATGTGAGAGGAAATATCAGAACTCAGAAGAATCCTTGCCATCTTAAAAAGCACCTTGATGAGGACACCTTTTAAAGTTAGAGGGTATTGGCCCTAAATGTTATTGTATGTGTCGGGAGCTGATTCGACCTTTTAGTCTGATTATAACTTCAGCACGTTACTTTCACAAAACATGTCCACACTGTATTGTCATTAATGAGAAGAAACTGAATCCAAAAGGTGTTAGCTCGGAAGGAATAAGTTTTGGCCTTGATGTCATCACCTTGTGGCAATTTGATAACCAACTTGGGTGCAGTCACTTCCTCAAACTCCATTTAATTTTCTGAGTTGTATACTTACCAACTTTCCACCTCCTTGTGAGGAATTAACTGTCCTGTACAGTAGCACAGTATTAATTCAGTGATGGAAGATTTGAACAACCATCCAACCATGATAGTGAAATGCATTGCAGCATTTCATAACCCACATTATAAGATATTTTAAGTTTACAAGGATTGTTACCAATGGCCTTATTCAGTGAGTTGGAGATTTTATCAGAATAGGACTGTTGTACCAAGTAATATTACCAAGAACATTAATTTATCACCTCGGGTGATCCCTAGGGTCTGTCGGTTAGATAGTGGGGTCTTGCAGTCTAATAGTGTTTTGAAGAAATGCCAGGAGAAACAATTCAGGAATACTGGAGAGAGGTCGTTCTTAAGATCACTGGGGAAGGGGCCCTGGAATCTGGAATAAGCTTGCATGCCCTGGCAACAGTGGAGGTGGGTCTGGAATCGAGGAGGATTGGAAATGCAGTCTGGGGTTTGTAAGCATTGAGAGAGATCTCGCAAGTCTGGGAATGGTGGATTGGGACCCTGAAGAGAGGGGCCCCAAGATCTGTAAAACTAGCAAGAGGTTTTGGAATATTTGTGTGGGTGATTTTGCAATATTTAGGGGTTGCAAGCACATGGCCCTAATGGGGAAAGATTAGTATAGTAGCCTTCTGAGGGTGGGAGCCCAAATTGCCCTGACTGCATTTAGACTACCATACTCCCCACAGCTCCTCAACAACATTCCTACACATAAGGCTCCATCACCAACCTGTCCACATCCTCTTTTGTATCCTCAGGTGTCTCTTTCCCGCTATGCTTCCTGTTTTTACATTCCTGTTTTAAGGCATTTAATGGTAAACTTTTCCGGACATATGCTAGAGCACATGTCACAGGTGCTGCTAAAAACAGGTAATGTTTGTCTGTGAAGAATTCAAAGCAGAAAATCAACAATGGTTAATAAATTTATATAAATGAGATCACTTGCCTTAAAAATATCTATTTTGTTCAAAAAATTTTTTGGGTAAAGCAAAATTGTAGCACATGCTGTATTTTAACAATTTTAAAGAAGAAAATCACCATATTTGGGCTGACCAATTAAAAGAACAATTTTCTGTATTAGGTCCAGTCCATACTGATTTATATTCATCATTGGAATTACAAAATCAGATATAATTTATTTCAAAGCTTAACTCAAAGTACTACACAGATCTGGTCAGGCAAATGATCTTGATTAGAAATCTCTTTAATGAGCAACCTTTGAAGTTGAGGTTGGTTAAATCGATCTGTGTACAAAACTCACGAAGAGTATTGTGGCATCAAGCAAATTATCCTACTTTCTTCCTTTGTTCTCTTATAACAGTGCACAACCCCACATCTGTGCATAATGTATCTCTTAACAATGGATCTTCTTCCCATGCTGTCTCCAACCTGAACACAGTGTCTCCAACCCAGCCTCCTGAAATGCCAACACCAAGACCATTCCGTTTGGAATCACTGGAACTTCGTGTGCCCTCTGCCAAAACCAAACGCAAGAAAAACAAAAGCAATTCTTTCATGGACATTGCCTGATGTGCGACTGTTACAATAAATTGTTTTTAAAGGCATTTGTTGTATTCTTCCCTTCCCCTCCTGCTCTTACTGCTCCAAACACCAAGCCTGGCCAAGGGTGACCCAGCCTTATCTCTGCCAATGCTACTGTATCACCAGCTACTCATAGATGTTTGGGAGAAAAGTAGAGCTACTTTCCTGAAGGTTCTGTGACATAGTGCCTTGTCTCCACTTACCTCCCTACAAAGGCATACATGAGATTGAGAAGTCATAACGTTGTGGGAAACTAATTGAGACCTGTATAGGTCCAATGCGACACATCACAATGCCATCTATTGTTATTGTTACAATGATTCGAATATATATAGTTAAATTATAAAAATCAAACTTCCATACATCACATCTCATCCCATCAATAGCACTATTCATCAATTCTAAATGTCACCAAACCTTTACTACAACTTGCCAAAGTGCTTTGTTCTCTCTTCCACTTTTCTTTCTTCATTCTAATCATTCATTCATAACTATTACTATTCCTAACCAACCCTAATTTTACTTACTAAGTTCCTTCAAATCAGCCAACCTCACACCACCATTCCCTTCTGGTAGTACAGCTAAAATTTTGTTTCCTTCAAATCCGTAGATTTATTTATATCGTCTATAAGTCTGACCAAGAGCTACCACCTCTTACCTTTCAAGTCTATGTACTTAGCTTTTAAATATTGATCTTCTTAGCCTCACTATTTCCTCTAATATCAAACTGAATTCTCATACCTCATCCTTTCTTACAGCTGCTTTCAAGAAGCTTTGCTCCTTTCATGCTAAAATTGCTTTTCTCCTCAACAATTCTGTTTCATGCCCATGACTGCCTAACACTTTAACATTACTCCTGTGTTAGAGAAGGTTCTTAAAATATCTTTCTAACTTTCTTGGACAGGGTACTAGAAAAAGCTTGTCATCTGATGCAACAAAGACTTACATTTCTGTGTTATTTATTGCATGCAGAATGTGACTCAGGCATTTTATACATGGAGAAAGTCAGTGGATGGCGTGCAGGAAGAAAAAGGGGTAATAGAAAGAGTGGGGATAGAACTGACACTCACCTCTAACCTTTGCACACACAGCTTTTCTTCCAACTCTATATTAGTAGGACTCTTATATCCAGGACTCCTCCTGTACTTTCCTAATACCTTATTAACTCTTTCTGTACCCTGCACACTCATTGTGTTGAGATTGGGACTCATCATAGCATCTTACTCTAACTCATCCATTCCAAGAAGTTTCCTCAGTCTTACCTTTCACTGTCATTACCAAAACTTTATTTTCTGATCTGTTGTCCATTCTCTTTTATTGCTGTTAACCTTGATGATGTATTACCCTATGTCAGCTAAAATGTGAGGCCTCCCTCCAGGTCTCCCAAAGCTGCTGCATCATTGTAAGCAATTCCAGTTCACACAGGTTCCTCACATCAGGATGCTCCTGGTGACACTGTTGTTCACCAGTGTCAAAAATGATGACTGCAACTGGTCCACCTTTTTAAAAAGCTGTACAGGCTTAAGAACAGGATCATCAAATAGACAGTAGTCAAGAGGTTGGCAATGGCAAGACTTGAATTTGTTTTGTTGCTGCCGGCTGGGTATTATGAGCTCATTCTGGGAGCAGGAGCAGAAGGTCTGGCTGTATGCCTTTAGCAATGTTACGCATATACTGCTGCCACAGTAAAGTCATTACAAATATTGTACTTTTTAAAAATTGTCACTTTGTTCTTATAATGTCTGTAATAGCTAAACAGCCAAGCACTTGGGTTCAGAATTAAAGAGTCAATAACTGCCTGGGCTCTCCTTCAACTCCGATGACCGATTTCATGGTTCCCCAAATGATTTTGTAGGTAAATGTACTGCATGGTGCAACACCAAAACTGTGCAAATCACAGGGTCCTAAGTTTGATTCTCAGCCTGAGTTGCTGAATCTCAGCCAGGGTATATTAAAGGTGATATTAGTTTTGAGGTGGAGGAGGATGGGTAGGTGGAATAAATTGATTGGTATCCAATTATCCTTGTTGGAAATTCCTGGTATGGATATCAGGTGAAAGTGTGGATTGGGCTTGGCCATGATGTTCCTCACAGTCAAACAGCCTGCTATTGCGTAAAGAATGGCACCCATGAAACTGTACAGAGGGCCAGAGAGGACAGTCACATTGAGGAGTTTGGCTCCAGAGTGTACTGGTTTGTGGATTATTATGGTTTCAACACCTTAAACTCAGGTGAAAAAAGAAAACCACCAAGCGGTATCCCCAGCCCCACTTATTTGTAGAGTTTGATTAAGCCATTTAGACATACAATTGGTATTGAAGTTCCTCTGCCTAACAGGAACCCCCACTGTCCAAAATTATACTGAACACCCGAGGAAGCATCCCAGTCTATGTTAGCTAATCTCAACTGAATTAGGCTATTATAATTGTAGTTCAGGTAAGAGACAGGGTGAATCAGCCAGCTTTCCCATTCTCGATTGTTACCCAATAATCCTTGTTGCAAAGTGCAAATTTGTGGAAGCTAAATGGGGATTGGATAAAGCACTACTATGTTTTCTCTGTGCTCAAACTTGCCACTTGGGCAAATTCTGGAAAGCTGCTGACACTTTTGGAACTGTCCTCTAACCATGAATTATTTCAATGCAGTAAGGAGGGAGGGAAAATGGTGGGGCCAGGGGGAGGGTGAGAGTGGTGGAATATGAGAAGTATGTGTGAATGTTCAGCTTGGAATGAACTGTATAAAGAAAGAAATGCAGTCAAACTTTATGATGACATACTACTAGGAGTATACAAAGTTGGGTTCATTTTAGGATTTTATAATTTTAACTGACTAACAATCCTTCAACTGGGGCTGAGTTCTTTTTTAAATAATGACATATGAGTAATGTTTTGTTATAATGAGATTTGACTGCAGTCACACTGAATGATAAATTAAATTGAGATAAGGAGGAAATGGGCATAATTGTTCTTATTCATATATTTTAAACTATGTAGTCACAACAGAATTAATGTATTATGTTACTTAAAAATTAAATTATTTGTTTTGTTTATAACAACTTACGCTCGTATATGTAAATATTTGCAATAAAGTTTCAAAGGAACCTGAGCTTTTCTGAGTCCTCTTACAATGAAAAAAGTAACAGGTTTGATGCAAGTTGTCATTATGGACTTCATAACCTTCACAAATCTAATCCAATCTCCCTTTAGCTGTATGTGTAAATGCAGTACCTAGTGTGAGATAAGGCCGCACAGACAGAAAGGTCAGGCCAGAGCCGAGTTAGCTAATCTCAGACTGTAGGACAGTGAAAGCTGAAAAAGGAACAAAAGCAGAATCAGGCAAGGCTCCTGCTTTTGTCTCTTTCCTATAACCCCTACTAGTAAGTTTGCAAGTGTGGACCTTGCATAAAAGCAGAAATGACATTGGCTGTGACATCCAGGCTTAGGTACAATATAAACAATGACTACTGAGCAAGTAACAGAGGACGGCATACCTTAGCATAAGTCATTACTTTCATGACAGCAGAGGCAAATACCATAGATCATGGCATACAAGTTGATACAGCGTATAAGACAACCCCATTTTTTCAGCCCCAAAAATCATATTTTTGTATATACTCAGTGTATAAGTTGACCCCCTTTTCAGCCATGACATACTATACTCGCATTAGTAACAGCCTCAATTTTTCACCCCACAAATGAATGTTTTACTTACTGGTACCTTATAACTGAGTGCTTGGGATCAAGCAGGTGATATGGGCTGTGTTGCAAAGATACACAGGAGTTTAAGGCATGTCCACACAGAGCAGACACCGCATGGCGAATGACAAAGATGGCGACCACCCACACCCATGCTGGCGGTTCACTTTTCTACTTGGTGTAGAAGTCAACTCACTTTTGGAGAGATTTTTTGAGGCTTCAAAAATCGACTCAAATGCAGACATCAATGGTAGTTGATTAAATTGGACCAAAATAACTCTAAAACTGATTGCTAGAATTATCAGATTATTGTCTAACAAAGAATCATTGTAATTATAATAATGAGGAAACATCCTGGAGGATACTTGGATGCTATAACTGATGCCAAAAAAATTGAGGTTTGCATGTGTTACTGCATATTCAGGTGAGTCTTTGGTTTAATGGTAATATTCCTGCCTGAGTCAGAAGGTAAAATGTTCAAGATCCATTTCAGACAGCCCCCAGTGAGTGGAGACTTGAATGCGGTCTCTAAATACTGGGTTGACATCCAACCGAAGATTTATGTCTGGACAGTGACCACTAACAGGGTAGTATTCCCTATGAGTCAGAAGCGTTGAGTTTGGACCCCACTTCAGACATCCCTGAGAGTGGCAACTATACTCCTGGCTCTAAATACCAAGTTGATAACCAGCAGGATACTTGTACCAAACCCCATCATAAAGGGTAGTTGAGCTTTTCAACATTGGTTACAGCCCACCTAGTACTCCTATCATCAAAATTGATGGAAGAAAACAAAAAAACCACTTCCAACTACTCTGCTCTAAGAGTCTCATGTGGAAGATTTGAGTTAGGACCGACCCTAGGACAAATTGCAATAGACGAAGGGATTGCATATTCACAATTTGTGTCTCACCCTCACGCAAACACAAGTGAAAAAGGTTAATTTCAGAAAGCAGTTAGCCAGTTTAAATTTGCCAACCTTGGTTTAGTTATCAATGCATGTATCTGGAAAATGCTGATGATTTGAAACAGGATGGATCCCTGTTTAGGTCACAGGGTATACCCTTTCATCACTTTCCATAATAATTCTTCTTCCATACTACTCAACTAAATGAATTATTGCTAAGAATAACTCAGAAGTTCTCAGATGGGTGTCTATGATAAGATTTCAAGGGACTCACCAGAAATAACTGGATTTTTTTCAACCTTGCATTGATGGCCTATCTTCAGGATAGCCTGAAGATCAGCACACAGATGATGTGAGTGAGAAAAGCATATTAAAATAAGGAACAAGCCTTGGTGCCAGGAACCAGATGCAGTTTGAACATAAGTGGGCAAAGGCACCAGACTTCAAGCTCCCACAGCCCCCACTGAGCAGTACTTATAGAAATATGGTGGGTTATTTGGAGGGGGAGAAGCCAGGTCTCAAAGCCAGTTCATGGAGAGTTGCTGTGGGTATTCAATGCAAGAGTGCAGATGGAGCCCCTGTCAATGATGGACCTTGTGCTCTCAAGTTTCACATTAAGTAAAGAAAATAATTAATATATATTTAATTGAATGTACAGAAAACATATAGGTATTAACATACCTGTGTTATGGGGCTGTGTAGAATTTTTTATAGCATGGGAGTGAGGGAGGAGGGGTGTCTCACAAGCAAAATGATTGAGATCCTCTGGTATAACTAATGAAATATTTGATAATTCAGCTGTGGACTCTGCAAAACCTGCAAATAAATGGCAACCTGTTAAATCGAGAAAATACCAATTAATCCCACAAGGTTGAAAAAAGAGTTTAAAAGAGTTCCAGTTTAAAGAGGTGCCACTATTCAGGTTGCATTTAGTTGTCAGTCATTGAATGCGCAATGAACTCCGAGGTGCCCAATGCTTTTTACATTTCCAAGCGACGGTAATTGTTTTCAGTTTAAATTAATTGATTAGAGTTCCTTGTGCTGATACAGATGATATTGGGAGATTGATTACAACTAAAGATTAAATACTAAAAGGTGATCAGAAACTAAATTTTCAATTTAAATTAGTTTGAACAACAGACTTCACAAAATTGTAATAATCACTAATTATCTTTTTAATGTACTCAAGTATATTTTGTTACAAAAGACAAATGCTGCAGATGTCGGGAATCTGAAACATAAACTGAAAATCCTGGATTACTCTGCAGATCAAGCTGCACCTGTGGAGAGAGAAACAGTTAATGGACTGAAGCTTCCAGATTTTGAAAATTTTCAGCATTTTCGATTACCAAAGCTGTTCACACAACAGCGTGCCTCCTGATATAAGTTTACAGAGGGGGGTGGTTCAATTCAGAAGCCGCCTCCAATTAGAGACAGTACGCATGTGAGAGGGCGAGTCAGTGTATAACACTAAGGGCAGCCGGCAACTTTCACTGTGTATGCAGTGAGAGTGCTGCAGGTGTGCTTGGGATGCCAGAGGGATGGACAAAATGGAGGATTGAAGTGGCTGGAGGCAAAAGCCACCACTTACTTACCAGCTGCACTATTCCTTACTGCAGGCTCCAGGAAGAAAAGTGCAATGTCTCTGGAGGATCTTAGGTTTTCCCATTTGAATCTTCAGGCAGTAGCTTTGAATTATTTGTCATGGCACTCCAACCTCTAGCTGTGTGTGTGCCTCCTGTTACCTGATAAGTTGCAGACATAGTGGGAGTCTCATGCAACACCAGTAAAATCTCATCTACACTGGAACATTGCTACTAATTGGTTACTGATAAGCTTTAATTGTCTTCCCACCACTGCCAGGCGGTTTGTTGTCACTGCACTGAAGCCATCTCTAGAAAAAGCGCAAGGAGGTGAGAATATGACAGGGAACCGGCATAACCTCTCTATCTGATTTTCCTGTCCCGTCCCCCACCTCCAAACACATTGCTGAGTAGCTGGGAAAGTTCTCCCCAATGTTCCCTCTAATTTCTCTTTGCTGTGCATGGCTGTTTGTTGTACTGCACAGTGCACTTAAGATTGCCGCACAGCCACACGTGCGTGCATCCTAAAGGGAATGTTGACTGTGCATGGCAAGTCCCAGGTTGCTGCATACCGGCTTTTCCCCCTCGCAGCTTAGAGGGAGTGTTGTCAATGACTCTCCAGCAGACTTAGAAAACATGAAAGATGTAATAGGTTTTAAGCAAATACATTGGCAGTGGAAATGGACAGGGGGGTTTGGAGGTGGGGGGGGGTGGGGAGAGAGTGGGCTTAATGGACTGAATGATCCCTTTTTCTTTTATAATTACTCTATGAAAGGACAAAAAGGAAGGTTTAAGATAGAGTGGAAGGCAGGAGTAATTTAAATGATAAAACAGATGGTGGGGCAAGATGCTAATGGGATGAGTAAATAAACAAAAGATGAATTCAGAGAAACTGTAAATGGCAACAGCAGAATCATTACCAGCAGCTGCTGTCAAAAAAACTACAGGTACCAGACCCCTTATCCGAAATCCCAAACTCCGGGATGACCTGAAATCCGGCTACATTCGAAGCTGGCATCCTGGGTAGCAATTTGAAATTGGCATGCAGCATACTTCTTTAAGCTGCCATTTTGTTTTGGTGACCCAAAATCCGTAAAATCCCCAAATCCAGAATACGTCTGGTCCCGAGCTTCCCAGATACAGGGTCCACTGCCTGAAGTGACTATGATCTGAAATTGTAGATCATGATGTTGAATCTAGAAGGCTGGAAAGCGTGTAATCGAAGGATGAGGTCCTGTTCCTCGAGCTTCCATTGAGCCCCATTGGAGCAGTGTCGGAGGCAGAGAGGTCAGAGTGGGGGTGGAGCAATTATCAAGTAACCGAAAGCTCAGGGTCACACTTGCAGACTGAAGGGAGGTGTTTTGCAAAGCAATCATCCAATCCGCATTTGACCTCCCCAGTGTAGCAGAAATCACATTGTGAGTAGTGAATATAATAAACTGAATTGAAAGAAATACAAGAAAATCACAAATACAAAAGCAAAATGCTGTAGTTACTGAAAAATCTGAAATAAAAATTGAAAACGCTGGAAATATTCAGCAGGCCAAGCAGCACCTGTGGAGAGAGAAACTGATGAGCTGATCTGCATCTGAAGTGCTGTAACCTGCAAGGCTACATACCAGGTGCTGGAAAGTGGGATTAAAAATGAGCGGCTAGTTTCTTTTTTTCTTTCTTTTGGCTGGCGCAAACACAATGGGCTGAATGGTTTCTTTCTGCGCCATAACATTTCTATGGTTCTATGGAAATACTAACTCAGTTTCTCTCTCCAGAGATGCTGCCTGACCTGCTGACTGTTTCCAGCATTTTCTGTTTTTATTACAAATAAATTGCTGTTTCACTTTAACGAATGTTTGGGACCCTGGAGCTGGAAAGAGGTAAAACAGCAGCTGTTGCAGCTCCTGCACTTGCATGAGAAGGTGCTGTGGGAAGGGGGTCAATTGTTGAGTTGATGGAAGTGTAGGCCAGGATGCCATGGAGGCAATGCTGAAAGGAGAGAGCAAGAAAAGTTGTGTTTGGTGGTGGCATTGCACTCGGAGTGGCAGAAATGATGGAGAATGATCTGTTGAATGTGGAGGGGTGAAAGGTAAGGGCAAGGGGGTGGGTGGAAGCAGAAGTGCAGGAAATGGGACAGACACAGTCGTGCACCCTGTCAACCTCAATGAAAGGGAATCTTTTTGGAAAAAAGAATACATATCAGAAACATTTGTGTGGAAGGTGGATTTGCCAGAACAGATGAAAATGGAGAAACTGGGAGAACGAAATAGAACCCTTATAGGAAGCAAGATGGGAGAATGTATAATCAAGGTAGTTGTGGGAGTCTGTTTGCTTATAGTAGACATTGGGTGACAGCATGTTCCTAGAAATGGGGATGGTGGAATCAAGGAAAGAGTCAGAGATAGACTATGGAAGGCGAGGGGCCGGGGAAGAAACTTGAAGAAAAGTTGATGAAATTTTCCAGTTCAGAGAGACAGCAGAAAGCAGCATTGATACAGTCATCAGTGTACTGGGAAAAGAGGTGAAGGAGGAGATGTGAGTAGGACTGGAAAGAATGTTTCCTGTATCCAACTAAAAGGCAGATTTAGCCATAACACATACATGTTCCATCGTGGCAACTTTTATTTGGAGGAGCTGAGAGGGTCAAAGGAGAAGCTGTTCAATGTATGAACAAGTTCAGACATGTAGAGGAGTGAATCGGTTGACCCTCAGTTTAAGAAAGAAGCGGAGGGCTAGCATGCCATCCTGCTGAGCAATTGAGGTATACAGAACTGGACATCTAGAATCATAGAATAGTACAGCACTGGAGGCAGCCAGTTAAATCTGTACTGGCTCTTTCAAAGATCAATCCAGTTAGCCCCATTCTCTTACTAATTCCTGATATCCCTGCAATTTTTTTCACTTTTAAATATCTGTCCAATGCCTTTTGAAGGCTTCTATAGGATCTGTATCCACCATCCTATCAGGCAGTGCATTTCAAATCCCAACCACCTGTTGCATGAAGAGGTTTTTCCTCATATCACCTCTGGTTCTTTTGCCAATCAGCTTAAATCTGTGCCCCCTCATAGTGATCCTTCAATCATTGGAACAGTTTCTCTTTATGTACTCTAAACCCTTCATCATTTTAAACACCTCTATCAGATCTCCTCTTTGCCTTCTCTGCTTCAAGGAGAATGTTATGGTGTAAACGACGAGGTAACTAGAAAGTGTTAAAGTGGCAGAAGGTATCAAAAGAGTTGCAGGTGTAGGTCGGAAGCAAATGAACAAAGGGAAAAACATTAGAGTGGAGATAGGAGAAAATAAGAACCATGGGTAAGAACAGGCTGGAACAATGGATCTACCAGGACAGTCCTGTTTTTGGATTTCAGGAATGAGGCAGAAGACGGTTGCGCAAGGTTGGGGACTATGAGGTTGGAGCCTGAGCCAGGAAGGTCTTCGGAGGAGATGAAGTCAGTGATGTTCTGGGAAACAATAGCTTGATCTTCAGTAGTCAGGGGTTATGGTCCAGGTGGAGACAGGAGGTGGTGTTGGAGAGTTTGCGTTCAGCCTCCGCCAGCTTGAGATTTGTTTGCCAAACAATAGTGCTACACTTGTCAGCAGGTTTAATGACCATGTTGGACCTGAGGGTGCAGCAAGTTCAGAGGGAGGTAGCTTAGCATGAGTGAAGGAGATAGAGAAATTGAGGCAGCCAACATCACACCAGAAATTCCCAATGAAAGATCTAGAGACAGTAAGAGGCCAGAGGTGAAGGGTCCAGGTGGAATGAGAATTCTAAAGATGGGAAAAGAGTCCGCAGTGTGGGGCATGAGTCACAATTACTGAGGTTCTGGAGGAAGTGCTCATTGTTCTGCCAAACTCAAATGGCATTTTGCTGGAGGCATAACAGAATGAAGCTGAGGCCTTTCCTGGGGTTTCCTCTTTCAGAATTCTGAAAGGACCATCCCTTACATGACAGTCTGGTCCACGTTTCCATCACCCCCAACGACTGCTCCTCTTCCTATGACACCTTCCCATGCAAGCACTTTCACTTCCCTTCCCACTATCCAGAGCCTAAACATTGCTTCCAAGTGAAAAAGTGATTTATTTGAACTTCTTTCAACTTAACATACCCCTACTGTTATGGGTATGCGGTCTTACAATCAAAAGCAAACATATCGATCCTTGCTTTTCCATGCAAATGGCTCTGCCCCTCCTTATCTCTAACTTCCTCCAGCCCAAAAATCCTCTGAGACTTTTGTACTTCTTCATTTCTGGGCTCTTGCACAACTTCAATTTTCATTATCCCACCATTTGTGACCAAGTCTTCACAGTTGTCCATGTCCTAAGCTCTGGAATTCCCTCCCTAAACCTCACCACCTCTCTCTTTCTTTAAGGTAATCCTTAAAACCTACTCTTTAATCAAGCTTTAGGTCATTTTTCTTAATATTTCAATGTCAAATTTGGCTTGAATTGACTTCTTTGAAGCACCCTGTGATGCCTTACTACCCGCAAAACCACTATATTGTTGTAAATTGTTGTTTCTTTGACATGCAACATTCAATTTCTTTGGAATGACACTTAATCAATCCTTTTGCATGAAGTCTCCATCGTCTCCTGACAGACAATTATTCCATATGCTAGGAAACTGAAATCGCAACACACAACAATTACACTACTGCACGTCAAACCAATTATATAATAAAAAGCAAGAGCAATAATCATTGATCCTCTGTCACTGTTTTGCTGCACGCAGCATTTAAACACTTTGGCCGGAAACTTTCTTGGGGGTGCTCCACTACCATTAATTTCACTAGAGGTACCCCAGAAACATGCAATCTCACCCCCCCTCACCTTCCAACTACCAACTATAATTTTCTTACTTGTACTTTAGACTCTGAACAGGCGTCAAGAGTCATGCTATTAACAACCGGAAAATTCCATCAACTCTCCTCCATTGGTCTTGTTGACCTATTAATTTGCATCTGCATTTCCATTTAAATTAACAATTTTAGTTTGCCTCACTGCTGCCTGTGGGATCTTGCTGAACACAAAATAACTGCTGCATTCACCTATATAACGCTTCATTGTATTCCAAGCATTTTGGGAGGTCTTTTAGGTGTGATAGGGCACTTCACACATGCAAATCTTAACATCCAACAAAAGAAGCATTCCTATTTTAAAATTGATTCAAGTCAAATCTCTTTTCCCTCTTCCTTTGCTAAAAAATGTGGTGTAAAACATCACTATATCTGAAAAAAGACAAAATAGAAGTTATTTGTTCATGACCAGGCCATTGTAAAATATCACGTAAACAATACTAAAACAATGACAATCACATGGCACCAAATCAGAGCACTGAAAGCAGATTATTTCTTGACTACAAATAACCCATAGAGGGTGCTCTTGCTGTGCAAATGAAGAGAAGGGTATTCATCAATCAAATGTAATGCTCAGAACCATTCTGAAAAACTTTTGACACTTTCTTTATATTTTAAACGTGCATTTGGCAGCTCATAAAGGAGCATTTGGAAAGAGAAAGTGAAGGAGAATAATTGGAAAGCTTTCAAAGAACCAGTACAGACATGATGGGCCAAATGGCCATCTTCTGTGCCATATGATTCTATGGCCAGTTGTCACCGTCTGCTGAAGATGTCAGAGGTACCCCAGGGGAAGGGATACCAGGTTTTCTCCTCCCCATAATTAAAACTAAGAATAAGCATTGTCCTATCACCTTTGGAGGTTCTAGGCCCCAATCCCAGTTTAGAACTGCTGGTGGGCGCCACTTCTCATAGAATTATAGAAGCTTACAACAGAGGAGGAGGCCATCCAGCCAGTTACACACACAGTCTACTGTTAGCTCTATTGAGTTAGGTAAAATTACACTTATGTACAGTGAAGTAACAGGAAATAACTGAGTACATCTTTGTTAAAGACACTGCTGCTTTTTCCTGGTAACCAAGCAATGAAAACTGGAGCGTATGACGAAAGAGAACAGGAAACCACTTGTGGGTGAGAACATAAACATTTTAGTGAAACAATTTACCCTTTTCCCAATGTCCCACCCAAATATGTCCCAAAGGTAGTCATTCCTATTAGCTAGTGAAAAATTGCCCTTGAAAATGTGGAAGCTAGATAAGTATATGAAGGAGAACAATATGTTGATAGGGTGAGGTGAAATAAGGTGAGGGGGAGGCTCATGAAGAGAATAAACACTAGCATTGATCTTGTGGACCTTTTTCCATGCTGAAAATTCTATGGAAAATCTCTTGTAGTTATAAGATGTTTCAATGAAATAAACTTCTAAAGAACTGTGATTTATACAGTGGCTATTGCAATGTTAACTGGCTCCTGGTCAGTTCACAGTTTCTCCTCAAGCTAACGTCTGAGACTAATTAACACAGTGTACCAAACACTGCTACAAGTCAATGTCTTCAATAGCCGGACCCTGGGTGCAGACCACACTTTGGCTTTTTCTCAATCTCAAGGTCTCATTGTCTGCCCAATAGGGAGTGCAAATTATTTGCTCCTTGGCTTTCATCAATACAGCTCTTAATTTGGCCGAGATTAGTTGTATAAAAACAGCCAATGGTGACTCAATTCTGATCTTTTTCTTTAACCTTATAGTGTTAATCCACTGATACCTCATCAAACACACACCAACAAAGAGAAACTTGAATTGGTATTTGCTTCCAGCTAGCATGAAAACATTCTCAAAACAACTCTATAAAATTATAAATATCAGAATTTAATTTTTAAGAAGGTACTCCAGAGTGATTGGCAGCAATCAAATCATTACAAGCCTAATTCAGATAAAGAATATAAGCTGTCTAAAATAAAAAAACTGAAAATGCTGGAAATGCTCAGCAAGTTTGGCAGCATCCTGAAACGTTAACTCTATTTCTCTCGCCACAGATATTTCCAGACCTGCTGAGTATTTCCAACATTCTCAGTTTTTATTTCAGATTTCCAGCATGCCAAGTACAGGGTATTTTACCTTTAGATAAGCTATTTCTTTGATCACATTCTATAATCAACCTGCTATTATTTTGAATACTAAAAGCAGAAGTAGCTGCCAATGCCCAGCAGGTCAATTAAGGAGAGCACTTTGATATTAAAATGCTCATCCTTGTTTTCAGATCCGTCCACAGTCTCACCCCTCCCTATTTCTCTAACGTCCTCAAGCCCTACAGCCAATGTTTCCTCAAGGCTGCATGGCAACCCAAAAGTTCCCACACAGGCTGCACACAAGTTGGCTCCTTTAAGTTATCACATCTGCGTGGCTGTGCACTTAAACAAATTGCCCCTGTACCCCCTAAAAAATTAGAGGGCATTGCCCATAACCCACCAAGATCCCTGTTTCTGTTGTATTTTTCTAGCACTAGGAATATAGAAACAAGAATAGGTCAAGCAGTTCCTCAGGCCTGCTCTGCCATTTAATTAGATCGTGACTGATCTGTACCTCAACTCCATTTTCTTTCCTTTGCTCCATATACCTTGATAACTTTACTCAACAAAAAGATCTAAGTTTTGCTTTCAGAGAGCACTAACCCTTGTTCAACTGTTAACACATTCTGCAACTGACCTTTATGCCATCATTACACCTGCCTCAGTCTTTAATGCTATCGCTACCACTCCCTTTGTCTTGTGTCCATGGCATCTTTGTCAAATCTCTCCTGAGCTCCTACCTATCCCTAACCGTCTATTTTGCTCCACTTGCTCCAAGCCCTCTCTTCAACAGTATAAAACCCAACACAGTTGTACCTCTCTTCAGCAAGATTCATACGGATTCGAAACCTTTACTCTGTTTACCTCTCCACAGATGCTGCCAGACCTGCTGAGCTTTCCTGGAACTTTCTGTTTTTAATTATTTTTAAAAATTCTGTCAACCTCAGTCTTGAAAGGGTTAATGGATGGAGAATCAGCTAGTTCCTTTAGGAATGTGGGCTCGATTTTCTGATTCAATGCAACTGGGCACAGACCAAGGAGAATCTCCCGTTTTATCCGAGCTCAATTAGTTTATTGCCTTGTTAGAGTCCTGGTGTTCCTTATAAATGTTTAATTCATTTGAACCCTTTGATCACATCTTATAACCAACCTGCTATTATTTTGAATACTAAAAGCAGAAGTAACTGCCAATGCCCAGCAGGTCAATTACGGAGAGCACTTTGATATTAAAATTCGCATCCTTGTTTTCAGATCCGTCCACAGCCTCACCCCTCCCTATTTCTTTAACCTCCTCAAGCCCTACAGCCAATGTTTCCTCAAGGCTGCATGGCAACCCAGAAGTTCCCACGCAGGCTGCACACAAGTTGGCTTCTTTATCACATGTGCATGGCTGCACACTTAAACAAATCACTCCTGTACCCACCCCCCGCAAAATTAGAGGGCATTACCCATAACCCACCAAAATCTCTGCATTCCTACAATTCTGGCCAATTGCCCATTCCCAATTTTCAACATTCCACCAATGCCGGCCATTCCTTCAGCTGCCTCAGTACTCGAATTTCCTCCTTACCTCACTTTCCTACTATAAGACACTCCTTAAAGCCTCACTCTGACTGAGTTTATGGGCACCTACATCAACATTCCCCTATATGACTCAGTGTCAAATTTTGTTGATAGCATTCCTGTGAAGCACCTTGGGACATTTTACTATATTAAAGATGTTATTAAATGCAAGTTGTTATCATTGTTCAACTCTACAGATGACACAGGAATCTTAATCTTTTTCTTTGGATTTCTAAAACCTTCTGCCTTTATTTCAGTTTTTAACTCTCCCCATTTCCTGCATTATCTATACTACCAGATCCCCTGTGGGTCCTGGTCCTGGTGAGCAGGATAGTAGATTGTTTTGTAACAATAGGGGCGTTCAACAAAGTCTGAAGGACCTTAAAGCAGTGTGTTCCATATAGAATATTTTTACAACTTCGTTATACAATGTAATGAGGCAGTGACTTTGTGAAATTGCACATTGGAAGTCAATGAAAATGAAATATGTAAAATGGGTTGCCAAATCACAATTATTGGTTTTGCTCTAGCACACAAAATCCAGAGCTAATCAATGCATCTGAGCTACTTCATTAGGTTTCAGCTTCAAAACCACTTACAGATGTCTACTTTTCTTCATCTGTATAGTCTTGATTCTGTCAATGTCTGTTTTGGTTCAACATTGTGAATTGTTTGATGAACGGACTTGATTATCAACATTTAGTTATTTAGATTCTGCCAAGCATAATGAGAAAATCACCACATAAAAGTCTTTACTTAACAGAACAAATTTTTAAAAAACAATTACTGATAGAAGTACATGTTCTCAAGGATGCCTAAAATAAAATGATTCACAATGAGACATTTTTCTTATGACTCCAAAGCATTTTTCTTCATAGAAGTATAAGGGGTCATGGTGTGAAAATATCCACTTTCTTGGAAAGAATGGAAAAGCAAGACATTTTTAAGAGCTAAGAGAGTTGTTATTTTAGAGAGATTTGAGAGTCCTTGTACACTAATAGCAGCAATTTAACATGCAAGAGAGCAAGTAATTAGTAAGGCAAATGGCATGTTAGCCTTTTCTGCAAGGAGTTTGGAGCATATGAGCAAGGAAGTCTTCCTGTTCAGTCTTTCCTGATAGTTACCACATCGTGGTTCTACTTTGTTGTCTTAGATTGTGGAGTACTCCAGCCTATTGCAGGGAAAGGGTGGGCACTTGTTGATCCTCGTGTGCTCTAGTCAACGGCAACAATCAACAGTTTGTCCAAAACAGGATCCCTTTAGAAATTAAACCAATAGAGTTGGAATTGCTCCTGGTGAGTGGAATACTAGGTTGTTTTGTGTGCAGTCTGTGTGGGAACATTTGGGTTGCCATGCAGCCTTGAGGAAACACTGGTTGTAGGGCTTGAGGACGTTAGAGAAATAGGGAGGGGTGAGACTGTGGATCTGAAAACAAGGATGAAAATCTTAATATCAATTATCTCCTTAGGTTGACCTACTGGGCATTGGCAGCTATTTCTGCTTTTAGTATTCAGAATAATAGTAGGTTGATTATAAGATGTGATCAAAGGGTTCAAATGAAGTAAACATCTATAAAGAAACACCAGGACTCTAACAAGGCAATAAACCAACTGAGCTCAGATAAAACAGGAGATTCTCCTGGGTCTGTGCCCAATTGCATTGAATCGGAAAAGAGTCACTGGACAAAAAAACCAAAACCCTAGGGTACCACTAATATAATAAACCAAAGGGTACAATCAAATTGGCATGTTGGTTTAATAAAGCAATAGGAAATAAACTAGAAATAATCCCACAATTAAATTATATTATGCTAAGTGCATGTGAGACACTCTATAACCTACTGTGTCCATTAGTTGTGGAATGCTAAACAGAGCACTGTACTGAGCAATGTGGACAGGCCAAATTTAGAACTAATCCTTGGTGTTGCATTTTACCATCCAGCATAGGCAAGAGTCCCAATAAAGGGCTCTACATCATTAGAGTGGGGTGTAGGATGTTGCACAGAACAGCCCTGCCAAATTAGTTTTTCAAATTATTTTACGGACTCCCATGACACTTATAACTTTTGCTGCCTGGCTGAGTATGTGTTTCATGTTTTTACTGAATGCGAGTGATTGCAGCCCCTGTTCGATTATTTGAAGGGACTTGCCCTCAATATTTTAACGTTTCGGGTTTGGTGACAAAAGCAACTTAGCGCCAGCTTTACAGATCAACCAAAAGAGCCCGAAAAGGTTATTTAGAAACGACACACACAACTAATAAACTGGCTAAAAAGGCAAATTAATTCCCAATCAGGACCGCCAGGTCGGAATTGTGGAAAAGAGGCGACCTCGGCCAGTTTCAACGAGGATGACGCTCATGAAGTCTCTATGAAGGCATTGAAGTAGCTGGAGCTGGTGGTATTGCCAAGTGGGGGGAGGAGGAGGAGGAAAGCAAAGCAAAGCAAGAAGCCAAGGGGAGGGAGGAATAGTGAACGGGAGCTTCATCTCCTCTCTTCTCCTGGTCGGGCTGCGGGAATTTGACTCTCCTCCTCTTCTGGCACCGATCTCAGTCTGATGGCCGAGAGCCCCGAGTGAGCAGCTCCGTGTCCCCGCTCCAGACACTCCGACCCAGGGAGAGAGTCTGAGACCCAGGCCGGACCGTAACCCCCTTTTTCTCTCGGATCCCAGCAGTCGTCCTTTCACAGTACCCCCGCCCACCCCGCTGGGGTAGGGTATAGGAAAGGGAGCCATGTGCCAGGGCTCCGGCTCCCCGTGCGCCCCGGGGCCGGGCTGGGCAGCCTTAAGACTGGGTATCGAGCAGTGCCCGACCCTCTGAGCCCGCTCGGCTGGGCTGCATCCGGGGGGGGAAGGGGGAGGGGGTCTCTTTTTTTTTCCCCTTCCCTTTCTCTTTCTGCCCCCTTTTCCCCCTCCATTCCCCCAACCATGGACTACATCTTCCGCAAGAGGAAACTCCTCAAGACGCTGCTGAGCCTCTCGCTGCTCTTCGCCGCCCTGGCCCTGCTCCAGAAGCTCAAACTGGGGGACGGGGTGAGCCCGGGCCTGGGGCGCAGGGGGCAGGCGGCCGGCGGAAGAGGCGGGAGGCAGCTGGAGGCGGCGGGCTGGCTGGAAGCCGAGAACAGCTTCTACCGGAGCACGGCTAACGGTAATGGCAGCGTCGGAGCTCCGGCCTCGGAGGAGACGGCGGCGGCGGGCCCGGGGGGAGCCGGGGGTTCGGCTAACCTCAGCAGCCCGGCCCCGTCCTGGGAGGTGACGGTGACCAAGTGCAGCCCGAACGGCTCGGTGCGGAGCCTGGCCTGGTTCTCGGGGCTGGACAGCCGCTTCCAGCAGTACGTCCTGTACCGGCACTGCCGCTACTTCCCGCTGCTGCTCAACCACCCGGAGAAATGCTCGGGGCCCGGCCCGCCTCACCTGCTCATCGTCGTCAAATCGGTCGTCGAGCAGCACGACCGGCGGGCGGCCGTCAGGAAAACCTGGGGCCGCGAGCGCATCCTGGACGGCCGCAGCATCAGGACCGTTTTCCTGCTGGGCACGCCGGCCGCCGGCAAGGACCGGAGGAACCTGCAGAAGCTTCTGGAATTCGAGGACCGGCTCTTCGGCGACATCCTGCAGTGGGACTTCATGGACACTTTCTTCAACCTGACCCTCAAGGAGGTGAATTTCCTCAAGTGGTTCGACATCTACTGCCGCCGGACGCAGTTCATCTTCAAGGGCGACGACGACGTCTTCGTCAACACGGAGAACCTTCTGGAATTCCTCTCCTCGCAGAGCGAGGGGCCGCGGCGCGATAGCCTCTTCGTGGGCGACATCATCTCGCGCGCGCTGCCCATCCGCAACCACCAGAGCAAGTACTTCATCCCCAAGCAGCTGCACGATCAGCCGTACCCGCCCTACGCCGGCGGCGGCGGCTTCCTCATGGCCTCGGCCCTGGCCCGCCGGCTGCTGGCCGCCTCCGAGGACATCCAGCTCTACCCCATCGACGACGTCTACCTGGGCATGTGCCTGCAGAAGGTGGGCGTCGAGCCGCAGTTGCACTATGCCTTCAGGACGTTTGGTATAGTCAAGCGCCGGGTCAGCCCCATGAACAGCGACCCTTGCTTCTACAAAAACCTGGTGGTCATCCACAAGCTCAGCCCCGAGGGGCTGCTCCAGATGTGGGACACCGTCCACAACACTACTCTCATTTGTGCCAAGAAATTTTTCGTCAATTTAAACGAGTAATCCTCCCCCACACCACCACCTTTGCGGAGTGACTGAATGGACACCTGTACAATAGAAAAGTCTAGGTACTTCTGCTGGAGTGAATCTTTGAGCCGGCGAAATATGCTTGATGCAATGAAGAGAAACCTTTCATTAAGAATGACACCGATGTTTTGCTTAACTGAGTTAAGGTACTTCATAGAATAGATTTTTAAAACTGCTGTATGCTCAAACTACAGTGTTTAATCTCTATGTATAAAGTTGCACTCCCCTCGGTATCTGTCTCCAGATGCTTCAACTAAAGACTCTAATTTTCTTTTTTCACTGGTTTTGATTATAGGAATAAGTTTTGGGGGATTCAAGTGCATTTTAAAGAGTTGGGATAGTAACTTTTTTTTCTTTTCTGCCTGTCATGAAGCTAGTCATTCTAGATATAAGGATGAGGTTTATCCCTTGGTAATGTGCCCAAGTAGATTATTCCTGTTATCATGGTGGATTGCCTAGTAGGTTGGGGTATGGCTAACCCCAACCCTGTCACATCCTGCAGTCTGATAAAGAACAAAAGGGCAAGCCTACCCAGGGGCTGTGAGCTGATTTGCACTGCCCTCACCCCCTCCATATTGCATTGCAGAAAGGACCAGCTAACTTTACAGACAAGAAATAGAAGGTGCCACCTTTTTGTTTCATCTAATTCAGCTACACAAGGAACATCAAGTGAACCCAGTAATTCTTTAGAAAAAAAGTCTGAAATCTGACATGAAAACTAAGTATACACTAAAATGCAGTACAGCAGAAGGGAAATGGAAAATTTAATTCCCTTCTCCACCAGCCCCAGTGGAAAAAAAAATACAAACTGACATGAGGAAAGAACAAGCAAAATAAGACTAAATTTGAATAAGCCTATTCTGTGAACTGTTTTTGAGTGACTGCAACAAACTTGGAAAGCTGTTATTAGTAAAGTGTTAGTACAGATTTTCCCCCTCCTTCTCCCTCTAAACCAAATGAGTGATCTGTGGCTTTTGAGCTGATCTTCAGAAGTTAAACAGCAGTTCAGAAATGCTTGAGACCCTGCCCCTCCGCAGGAAGTGTGGTGCAATAGGACCTCTGGCTGCCACCCTGCTCCAGACCCCATTTACATTCCTGTTCCAGGTTGAAGTTGTTGCAAGGATGGCTGATGCTGGTGTCATTGGGAAGTGCAGAGCAACACCTTGATGCTTAATTTCAGAAGTGGCTGCTTTCAGCCAAAAGAACTTGGTGCAGCAATACATTGTATTTAGGAACCTGGCATTTGGTGCTGGTATGGGCCCCATTTCCAGTAGGATTTCTTGGCATTGAGAGCACAGATTGCCAAGATTTTCTGATGGGTGATGGGACTGGCCAGGTGATTTTTGAAAGAAGCGATGCTCTTAATCTCGTCAGAGTCAAGTGGCAGCACTGGGTTCAGCCTTGATTGTGCTGGTGATGTGCAATCCCAAACAGTCCAGGAATTTCAGGCCTACAAATATCTATGTAGATTTTGGTCATGTGTTTACAGTATGATGGAATAATAGGAAAAGTTAGGTGAGAAAATGAAGTAATTTCCTCTGTGTACTTTTAATCAGCTAAGACAACCCTAGTTTCTGAACTGTCAGAAAATCAAACTCCTGTTTTGATGTTTGAACTTTGGAATCCAGCCTTTAATCTCTTAATTCTAAGTAGTAATAATCATTGATAATGTGCAAAATATCCTTCCAGATATTAATATATTCAATTAAAAGTTAAGATGTGAAGTACTTGAGAGACATTGTATAAAATGTCCCTCTTGTCTGATTTAGTCAGGGCCACCAATTTCTGCCTAACTTGCTTCAGATGCTGCTCAGTGGTCCTGATGAAGGAGCCATGGAATTGCTGAGGTGCACGGTATTGAATATTCTTGCTGCCTCCCTCCCACTTGTCACTGTCTCTCGTCTCCACCCCAAAATGAAAACTGCCTTTTATGAAGCACTCTATGTTGAGACAAGTGAGCTAGAATGTCAGTAATGGGATTTAACCCCATGACGTCTAGCCTAACATTGAAGTACTGCCTGAATGACTAGTCCTTTCAAAAGGGCAACTTACATGGGGGGAGGGTTGGAAAGAATATGCAACAGTGGCTGGTGCGTGCTCTACAGAAAAGTGTCCCCTACCTATACATGTATAATTTTTTTTAAAGAGTCTTAATATTTAAAACCAATTGTGTCTTATGAAATCCAGACTGTTTTGTCAATAAAATAAAAATAATTTGTATGGAATTTTTTGTTTGGTAAAAGTTAACTTTGATACTAGAAATGGTTTGACAATGTTGCCAAAATTATCAAATTGAACATGTACATTGAAACATAACTAATAAAAAGTCTAAAAGTGATTTTTTTTTCTTACATTGTGTAAGCTGTATTTCTGTGTGCGTGGAAGGTTAATAACTTTAACGGCTTTTTTTGTGTATTGATGTTGTGAAGTGATTAAATACCAGAAAGCAGTAGCCCATATAATGTTCTAAGTATGACTAATAACTATATAGACATTTTATATTGTTGTGCACAATTTATTCAGATCAATTTGTACAATTGACTGAACCTCATCTCTTGGTATCTATGTGGTAATTTGTGTGGCAGATGTCTAATGTTCCTCCAGTGATATTTTTTTTTGAAATATGAAAATTGGAGTAGGGAGTACTTGATTGCCACCTGGTACATTTAAAAACCCTAAACTTCCTGGTTCAGTCTCTGGTCAGAGGAGTTGAGGTGGGCTAGATGGGGGTGGAAAACAATCAGCTTGGGTCTTTAGTGTGGATTGTTGTTCAGTGATCCTCCTGCTGTGGGAGGTGCGTGTGGAAGAGAACAAAAAGAGATGTGTTCTCTTAATTCACTTGCTGGGGCATTGCAAAGGCTTTGACAGGCTGGCTGCCGGCCCACCCTTTCCACTGTGGATAGTGCCTGGCAGAGAGACCTCAGACGACTTAGAAAAATAAAGTCCTTACAAATAAATGCAGGCCAAGCTAATCTTGGTCTGTCTGCTGCCCTGACTGCGGTATCTTCAAACTCTAGAATGTTACATTTTGAGACCTGTCTGGTTCTGGTATTGGCACCACTCTGGCTGTTAGACCATTCAAGATGGCCTGGCCTGGATCTGTAATCCAGTATATAAACCAAGCTTTAGTTCAAAATAGAAATTTAGTTGTAGTTAACGATGGAAGCCAAAATGTTGAATCCTTTTTTAAAATCTGTTTAATTCACATTCTTTCACAATCACCAGAGGCACAAGCAAAGATTAAAGTCTGAAATTCCTATTAAAGAAAGACTTGCATTACCATTCATGACCAAGAGGTCCCAAGATGCTTTTGAAGTGTAATCACTTGCAGCGCAGGAAATGCAGCAGGCAATTGCACACAGCACAAACAGAAGGTGATTATCTAATCATTATCGGTTTTGGTCATGTCAGTTGAAGGATAAATATTGGTGTTACACTGAGGAGAACTCCCTCTGTTCTTCAAGATGGTGCTGTAGTATCTTTTATGCCTATCTGAGAGGGCAGACAGAACCTGGATTTAATGTCACATCTGCAAGAGGCCAAATCCTGACAATGCAGCACCTTCTCAGTAATGCATGGGAATGCTGTAGCCTAGATTTTTGTGTGCTAGTGGGACTTAAATCCCCAACTTCCTCACTTGAGTTGTGAACACAATCTGTTGAAGCCACAGCTGATGTTCCATTGCTTTACAAACTGCCCTGATGATAGACCATGCTTTTCTGATCTTTAAAACTCCCCTGCCCCTTTAAAGCATAGACTAAAAAATATAATGACCAACTGCCAAGTTGACCAGTGCATGGAGTGGTGCAAATACCCATTAGTATAATCTTGGCCACAATTTCCCAAGTCTAACACATTGGATGAGTGTGATTGATAATTCCTGCAATTTATCTTTTAGTATAGAATCGCAGTACCATCAGCTGCCTGGTTTTGATTGAGTGTTGTCATGCATATACAGGCCCTTGGCTGCAATCATCAATGCTGAGCAGCTGCTTCCAGCTTAAACAAATTCAAATTGAATAAAACATCACCCACAAAGCTCAGGACATTCTGAGATCAACAGCCTTCAAAGCTGTAAGGATAGTTTTGTATAGCTTGATAACGGAGTCCTTGAGGGATTAAGCCAGGGTCCCTAGAAAATCAGTTGTTTATCTTGTCAGAAAAAATGGTATTACAGTGTAGTAGAGCAGAAGATACTGTATCTCCAAGGAAACTATATTTGCAATTCAATCTCAAAATTGTTTTCTCTTATTTGTTTTAAAGTACTTTAGTTCTCTTGTACCACCATTTTGTGTTTTTCCCCCCCCCATTCTCAAACCCGAGAAGACTAAGCCATTAATCTGTGTATATTTTAAGTTTGGGCTCGCTTGGCAAGGAAACTGCACTTTCTGGCTCTAAATGCTATGAAATACAGTGCTTTTTCCACACTGTGGTCCAAGAGTGCCTCCTGTCCAAGTCCCACATGACAAAATATTGGCTACTTCCTTATGGTCTGACTAGTTAATGCGCTTAATTATCTTTTAGTACCTGCTTTCAAAAAAATGAATGAATTTGGGATGGGACCAAAATGTGTGAATAAGCTTCTTTCTCAGTGCTGAGCCTTGCAATTACACTAAAGGATGTGGATTTGTGTCCAGGGAGACCCTGTGAGAGCGTTTCTATGAAGTTTCTATGAAAGGGTTTTTTACAGTTCTTTAACAAAGAGACTTTCACCTGGGAAGACCATGGGGAGGGTGGGGTGGTCAGTGGGGGGGAGTTATGTTAGGCACACTCAAACGTAATCCTGATGGCTATTGTGGATTATTATAAATTATATTCAACAATATAAATTATAGCATTTTATTTTTCATTGTGCCCTCTTTTCGAAAAGATTTCAACCTGTTTTAGCAATCAAATCTCTAAAAATTTCTGAGAGTTTATAAGTTGTGCTCAACTCAATACCACAGGCCTCAAAAAAAAACACTGGAAACCAAGCTGAACAATGCTCTTGGGACTGGGGTCTATTAACACAAGTCTGCTTGCATGCCAGAAATCCCTTTAATTTAGTTATTGCTCATCTTCACTTGGGAAAAGGATGATGCTTGTTCCTCCTCTGCCCTAATCTCGAGAGCCTTTCTGCTAATCTCAAGAGACTTTCCCCCTCTTTTGAGGGATGAGGGAAATGTTTTCAGCTAATGCGAAGCAAAAGCAGTTGTTTTTTTTTTGAAGAATAATGGATTAAATTGTGGAACTGTATCCCACAAACACCAGTTTTAAAACATCACAATAGTGAATTTGATTTGTTTGCCCGCTCTGAATCAGTGGCCCTGCACTCAACATGACTTGCTCCAAGGGTCACAGTTACAAATGCCGAGTCTAGGCAATGTCATGTGGGCAATGGTATGATATTGCTGGAACCTGGGAGATGCAATTCCTAATACTTACTGAGGTGATGCAATTCCTAATATTTACTGAGGCCTGTTTCAGCCTAAAGGTATTGGTGCTTTGCCCATTGCTATATTGAAATTTACTGAGTAAATATTAATGTGATTAAAAATTAGGTACCAACATAGTAGGTGGCATTAATTCCTTAAAAGATCAAAGGAATATTGATGAGGATTAACTTAAAAAAGGCAGATGGAATTCAATGTCTGTGTGAGGTGACACATTTTGGTTTTAACTTTAAAAATAACAGCAGTGATTTATACTCTGGGTGTAGGCCCAGTGCTGTGTAAGAGCAGAGGCATTTGGGGATACAGTTTCACTGGACATTAAATGCACCATCTTGGATTATCAAGGCTATGAAGAAGTGTATATCTAAATGGAATTCTGGATTTCATTGTGTGATATAGAATATTAAGGCAAAGAAGTAGCAATGAGACTATGTAAAACTGCACAGTACTGAGTACAATCTTGAGCTTAAAGCTGCAGGAAGGTCATTGAGGCTTTGGAAAAGGCACCATGCAGATTCACTAGGTTTGTAGTCTGGTGTAAGGAAATATGAAGATGAAGAAAGGCTTGAAAAACTTATTTATTTGAATTACTGAAATTATGGGTCAATACAAGAGTTTTAATATAATGGGACGAGGTAGATGAAAGCAGACTTGTCAGCAGTTGGGTCTGAAATGACTGACTGTAGGTACAAGGTTAAAAGAGAGACCTTGAATAGAGAGCAGGAGAAATTTCTTAGTTGTGAGGCTGTGGAATTCACTTCCAGGATTCATAGTTGAGGCAAAATCTATGTCAATGTTGAAGACTGGGTTGGATAAGTGGATAGAGGAAAGTGGTTTGAAGATGACAGGATGGGTAAGTATCGTTACATTTTGCTTATTGGAGGGTAAACACTGACATCGATTAGTTGGCAAATGTTCTATTTCCATGTTGTAACTTTATGTATATCATTCATCTAATTTAAAATACATGTTTAAGCTGCAAACGATTATATATTTCCCCCAAAATCTCTCATTCCCAGTTATTTATGTTAGAATTAGTTTATCATACATCATGGCTCTGCAGTATTTACTTAAGGTACGAGAGTTTTGTGTTTTTTCACCACCATCCCCCAGCCTTATTTCTGAGCTTCCTGTTTCTCAGTTATCTTCAATGATCTTCCCTTATGTGGTTTTTGCTGAAGCGTAGTGCACTTTTGTTTGGGGAGACTTCTCCTGTTGCATTTCTAGTGATCTTTACCTGAGCATGTTATGGACAGGAGAGAGAGAAAGGGGGAAAACTGCACTGATTTCTTCTCGCCACCTGTGCACAAGCAGAATGTGTATTGAATTATTTTTAAAGTGTGCAGTGACATGGTTTCCCAATCCCTCAGTTTGCGTGATTCAATTTACCAATAATCAGCAGCACACTCATGTTATGATAACTCAGGTTAGTTTATTTCGCATTCAAAGAAACTGGGGGAGGTGTGTCCACAACTTCCCACTCCACTTCACACGCAGTGCGGGGGTGGGGATAGAAAAAAGGAGTTTTACAGTATAAGAACCACAGAAATAAATATTAGTTCACGTGATTCCCAGAGTTTGACTTCCAGAGAGTGTTTTCTTCGAGGTCGGATTCAGTTCCGATGAGTTTCTGGTTGGAGTTAACGATACAAATATCCTTGAAACAAACAGTGCTGCAGCACGATGGGATTTCTGTGCTTGGGCCACTTGGCAGGTGTTGACCAGAGACTTTTAAAATCAAGCAGGCTTCATGCGGTTGAGATGTTAATTGGCTGCTCAGCCAGGCTGCTGGAGTCCTTTCCAGTTGATGTTAAAACAGCAGTCTGAGGATTTTTCAGTTCTCCAAAGGCATAAAGAGATTTCAAAATAGTTACTCAAGTCATGTGACATTTCTCCACAATAACTCTGAAAGGCGATGTTTATCCGCTGTTTGGAACTGGATTTGATCTCAGGACTAATAATGTCCCAGTCATTAGTTGTTGAAAGAGTTACCATCCATATTGAGGGTCTGGAAGCCATTGACTAGGCAGACGCATTGATTCCAATAGAAAAGTGAGATAATCAGATGCAAATGATGTGCTGTTGGTTCCCTTTTGAAATGGGCCTGGACAATCCCAGGTGTGATATGGGTCTGTTAGCAGCTTTGCAAACCTAACTAGTTTGAATGTGCAAGTCTCGTAGTTGTTGTGATTACAAGGGGTCTGTACAATGAGGGGTGAGATACCACCAGCTGAGAAAAGAATTCTTTTATTCTTGTAACTCTTAGGGGTAGCCCCTGGCAAAGGGCCAATCCTGTGGTCATGTGAATTGTAGCAGCCATCATTTTTTTTGGTTCAGCAGAAAGCCCTTTCTTTTAAAAAAAAAAAGCAATAAGAAGTAAACTCTGAATTTCTTTTTATGTCCCAGGGATCCCACAATGTATTTTTTCATTATGGTCCTGCTCCTGGCCAAGTGACTATTGCCTCTGTGTCTTAAGGTTTGGATCAAATTTCCTCACAATCCCCTCCAATAGTACAAAATATTCCTAACATTTAGCTTAGTTTTGCACCTCTGTAAATTTATGTTCACTCTCTTATTGCAGTTTCAAAGAAGCAGGATGAAAAATCTACAACCCCAATGATGCCTCATAGAGAAATGCTACAGGTACTATAACTCTCTTATCCCATCCCACTTTGTCATGTGGTGTGGTTGTGATGTACTCTAGATATTATAATTAGGAATACAAATTTACAGTGGGCATTATGACATTTTTAACTTGTTTACATTTTTTGGTTAAGGAGTCTTCTGGCCAATATTTGTCCCACAATCAACTATACTAAAACAAATACTAAAATATTACCTGGTAAATATCACAATTCTACTTGTGGGAGCCTGCTGTGCACAAACTGACCGTCATGCTTCCTACATTACAACAGGGGCAATATTTTAAAAGTACTTCATAGACTGTAAAATGCTTTGGACTGTCTGTGATCATGAAAGGTGCTATATAAATGCAAGTCTTTTTTAAGTTCAAATTCAGCGCAATGTTGTGACAGAGTAATTGTGCTCTCAAAGGGGAGTATATCAATAGTGCAGTGCAAGATGGACCAGTAAGGTGATTTCTCATTAATATTAATTTATTGCCTATCTACCTGCAATTTCCTGCCTGTTCACTGCAATGCAAGCCTCAGCTGCCATTATCTTACAACTTGCCTGCTGATCCATACATGCCAACCAAGTATTCCCTTTTTAGGTCTGACTTTATCTCGTCTCATGGAATGTCCCAGTCGGATATATTTTCTGCAGGCTTCACCCTGTATTTCTTTGCAAACTCGGTATTATAGGTGTAGAACGTCCATTTCCAATAAATTGGTATCTCAGCCTCCGGATTTAAAGCGATGTCCCGCATTTACGTGCTATCGCACGGTTTTTTTCACGTTAAATCCACCACTGTATACATAGGAAGGAAATCTGAGTGATGCACCTATTCAAAGAGTAGTGCTGAAGAAACAATGGACGAGGTTGTAAAATACCTAAGTTTTAGTAGTGGTGTGTTTTCCAGCCACTTAAAATTTGTTCTACTCAGAACGGTTTATTTCCCAAACTAGGAGTTAGAACAAAGAACCTTTAATTAGTGTCAAAATGGAACTAGGTAGGTTCTTGCCAATGAATGGGATTCAGAGTTATTAGAAATGCACCTAAAGAATATTATGGGTGGGTCTGCTTGATGATCTTCCCCTGCCTGAAACTGGTACTTTTACACAAACCACTAAGGACTAATTCTCTAAGTGAATGCAGGCATTCTATTTTGGGAACAATCGATCCAAAAGGGTAGTGAATATAAATTAATGTTCAAAAATACTTGGAAAAGTAGCATCACAATTGCAGTGTTGGCATATTCTTTAAAGCTATAGGCGAAGGTTTCTAGCTAAACATTGGTGAATATGTTAAATGCAAGTTGTCCTCTGCAGAGATTAAACAATAAGCAATTTGATAGCTTGTCAGAAAACACCTCACACTCATTGTTAAAAATCCTTTTAATCTCAGTTCGTGGAGAGGGTAAAGGGAGTGAGGCAAAGAATGCAAAAAAAGCAAACTGATGAGATAGCGATGTCTCAGAAAAGGCAATCTCAGAAAAGCCAGGAGACAATAGGGTGAGCAAGTTTTGCCATGAGTTTCAGGGCAGAAAGCAAAGGGTTGATTCTGTTTAAATTAGGTCAGACCCACTGATTACACAGACAAGTGGTATTAATTGAAATAAGCTCTATATTTTCACCTGATGTGAAATAAAACAACTTAACAATTTGTATCAAACTTCCTCTCGCCAAGTATTGCTCAGACTGCTTTCAGAAGGATGGAATTACATGTGTAATATTGTGATATACTGGAGAATCTGGTGGAGGTTACAAGGGAATGTTATTGTTATGATCCTTTAAAATATTGTACAAGCTGATATTGCATAGCAGAAGTCAAATCCCATAATTATATGCACAGACCACTAAGGGAAACACTAAGCCACTGAACCTGCATAGCTATCTGAGCAAGTGATAGCTTATAGGTGACAGTAAATGCAACAAAAACAACTTCAACTATTGTTTCAACTAGTTTAACAAATGTATATTTCACACTATCTTTCCTGTCATTTTCTCCTGAATTTGGGAATCAAACTAATGTGGAGTATCTCACCCATATGTTCTCTAAGTATAAGTATTTGCAGTGAGTTGATGGACTAATCTATTAAAACTGAGGGCATTAAAGCTGAACCTAAACTGGTCCTCACTCGATTCCTAAAATAGCAATCACTGATCGGCATCTGGAGCCCTGGCCCATTATTGTCCTTCTGTGCTCAGGGATGAATTTGAAATAGAAATATCAAGGTGCTACCCATGGCTTAGTGGTAGCACATTTGCCTCTGAGTTTGAAGGTCTAACTCCCACTCCAGAGACTTGAGCACATTTTCAGTCAGGAATCAGCATGATTGAATGCTCCTCACTTGACTGGATCAGTGGAGCTCCAATAACACTTAAGAAGTTTGATCCCTAATGATGCCCACATCCCATTACCAAATTTTTTAAAAAATCATCCAGTGCAGTACAGATGGAAGATACTGTCCTATCAATGAGGCATTAAGCCCTCAGGTGGATGTAAAAGATCCCATGATGCTATCTCAAACAAGAGCAGGAAAGTTCACCTTACTGTCCTAGCCAATATTTATCTTTCAACCAACATCACCAAAACAGATTATATGGTTATTATCAAATTGCTATTTGTGGGACCTTGCAGTGCACAAATTGGATGCTGAGCTTCCCTACATTATATCAGTGACTGCATTTCAAAGTAACCGTGGATGTTGGTGTATAAGTCGACCTTTGAAGCCTCAAAATCCCTCTAAAAACAGTGGTCAACTTATATGCCAAGTATAAAAGTAAACCACTGGTGTGGGTCGTCATTTTGAAATATTATCAGCATCTGATGCAAAGAATGTGTGTGTTTTTAAACTCCCGTATTGCCTGGTTGATTCCTTGCATCCAGTTATAAGGTACTGGTAAGTAAAACCTGCATTTGTGGGGTGAAAAATTAAGGCTGACTACAAATGCAAGTACAGCATGTCATGGCTGAAAAGGGGGTGGGGGGAAACGTATACGCTGAGTATATGCAAACACATGATTTTTGGGGCTAGAAAAATTAGATTGTCTTATAAGCTGGGTCGACTTACAGTAAAGGGCTTTATGGAAAGTCCTGTGGTTGTGAAACGTGCTATCTAATTGCAAGCTCGCTCTTTTCCTTAATTTTAATAACCTTTACTCTTTTATCACCTTACAGATGTTATCAAATTTGAAACCTCATTGCACAATACTAGATCTAAATTAGCTATATCCCTAGTTGGTTTCATAACGTGTTGTCCTGGGAAACTGAGATGAAAGCATTCTACAAAGTTATCTTCCAGATCACTATTGCCAATTTGATTTGCCCAGTCTATATGAAGATTAAAGCCTCTCCACAATTATTATACTGCCCTTGTTACAAGCTCCAATTATTTCTTCTTTAATGCTCTGTGCATTGATGTAACAACTGTTAGGGGGCCTATAAGCTACCCTACCACCATTTCTGACTAATTTTTATTCCTAATCTCCACCCATACTGATTGAACTTCTGAACCAAAATCCTTTCTCACTACATACCTTCTGTTGTCCTTTACTATAAGGGCAGCTACTCTTCATTTTGCATTCTGTCAGTCTTTTTGAGATATTGTGTATTCTGAAATATTTATTCCCTAACGCAGTCACCTTGTGACCATGTCTCAGTGGCAGTTAGATCAAAACTAATTATCTCTATATGTGCTTTGGGTATTCAGATAGAAGGCCACAATTTACTGAAGTTAAATGGATCTAATTCCAGGTGAAGTGCCCGACGCCACCACCAATTTGCCCATTGACAGGGTGCAATAAGACATGGGTTGAAGTTGCAGAAATTCTGAATGAAACCTCTTGGATAAAAGGAATGAAACACATGAAAGTTAGTTAGCTAAATGGCTAGGGTGTGGTGCAGAATCACACTAACAGTGTGGGTTCAATCCTGTGGTAGTTCATGGTGGCCTGCCTCTTTGCCTTGCCCCATGCTCGATGTTGGGTGGTGCCTCTCAAGCTATATACCCACTTGTCTCTCTCTGACAAAAAGATATGCCTATGATTCCTTGTGGGCAATGGCTAATTACTCTTTATAAGATATTAAAAGACAGTTAACAAGTAAATTGAATGACTTGCCCAGAGAAAATGGACAACCTGTGTCCTGAAACTGCCAGAAGTAAAGAAGTGAGCATAAGACTTCCTTCAATGGAGTGTTGGAGGTCATGGCATGGAAGTAGAGATCACTGAATCTGATGAGTAGCGTGCTTCTTTAATTTTACCACAATAACTTGTATTTATGTAGTAGCTTTAATGTAGTAAAACATCCCAAGGTACTTCGCAGGAGAATTCCCAAATAAAATTTTACATCAAACCACACAAGAAGCTATTAGGACAGTTGACAAAATTTTAGTTGCCAGCCGGTGGTGTCTGCAGGGAAAACATTTCCTCAAAGAATGTCAGGAGGTTCAATATATGTGCTAACATGGAAAGCTGTTTTAGCTGTGTTGGCCTCAAGGTCTCAGAAATAATCTTCAAGACTTCCCGGTGGTGGATATCTACCAAGTTTGTGTGGCGGCTGCTGAGCCAGTTTGAACAGCAGTACTCTGCTGTTGGGTAGACCAGAGCGAGTGAAGCAGTAAGAAGTATGTTGGGTCTGCTACCCCAGGTGGTACCCGCCAGTTTCCGTATGAGATTCACTCTCACCTTGACCTTGGCTCCTGTGTTCTGGAGGTGTTGCTGGTAGGTCAATGTATGGTCAAAAGTAATGCCAAGACAATTGGGTTGTGGGTGAATGGTCGGCCATGGAACTGGGCATTAAGTCCTTCCCTGGCCTTTGAGTTGTTCAGGTGGAAGGCAGAACAACAGTTTAGCAGCATTTGGTCGAAGTCTTCATTTTCTGAAGTAGTCTTCTGGAGAGCATAGATCTTCAGTGACTGTTTTCTCAATGCCCTGAAGTTTGGAAAAACTTGGTCAAATAGAGAGGTTTTAAAGAACATCCAAAGGAGGAGAGGTAGCAAGATGGAGAGGATTAGGGAGGGAACTCCAGAGCTTAGGCATTTGAAGGCATGACTACAAATAAATGTAAGCAAAATAAGATTGGCACTGATATCGGAGTGAAGTAAATAAGACAAAGTACTCTAGTTATGTTTGGAACCCCTGAGGCATAATGGAACCTACAGCGTCAAGTCTCTAGTTCCTGTAAAACCTAGATTTTTTTTTAAATCAGTAGAAATAGACCTTTCCATCAGTAATATGGCTATAGTAGAAGTCCCAAATGTCCAAATGCAGAAACATGGGAAATGAACTAGGTTATTTAGCTCCTCATGTCCGTTCCACCATTCAATTAGGTCATACCTGATTTGTATCTTAAATTAATTTACCCACCTTGTTCAATTTTCCTTAATATCCTTCCCCAACATAAATTGATCAATCTCAGCTTTGAAAATTTCAAGTGACTTGGCTTCAACAGCTTTTTGGGAAAGAGAGTTCACAACCCTTTGCGTGTCGAAATGTTTCTTGATGTCACTCTTGAACAACCTAAGCCCTAGGTTCCTCACAAGAAGTAATGGTTCCTTTATCTACACAATCAACTCCTTAAACATTTCAACTAGATCACCCTTTATTCTCCTGAACCCAAGGAAGTACATTCATAGTCGATACAACCTGCCCTCATAATTAACTCTTTTAGCTCCAGTATCATTCCAATGAATTTGCACTGCACCCGATTCAAGACCAATGTATCCTCCCTGAGATATTGTACCCAGACTGAATATAGTGTTCCAAATGGGATCTAACCAGATCTTTATATAACTGTAATAAGACTTCCATCCCTTTGTATATCAGCTCCCTTGACATAAAGGTCAACATTCAGTTAGCCTTGTTGATTATTTTTTGTGCATGTCCACTAGCTTTTTGTGATTTCTGTACTTCACAGAATCACAGAATTTTAACAGCACAGAAGGAGACCATTCAGCCCATCATGTCTGCACCAGCTCTCCAAATGAGCATTATGAACTAGTGCCATTGCCTTGCTTTTCCCCATACCCTTGCATTTTGTTTCTTTTCAAATAATCATCTAATGCCCTCTTGAATGCCTTAATTGAACTTGCCTCCATCACACTTCCAGGCAGTGCATTTCAGACCTGAACCACTTGTTGTGTGAAAAAGTTTTTTCTCACATCACATTTGCTTCTTTTGAAATCACTTTAAATCTGTGCCCTCTCGTTCTTGGTCCTTTTACGAAGGGGAACAGCTTTTCCCTATCTACTTTGTCCAGTCCCCTCGTGATTTTGAACATCTCTATCAAATCTCCTCTTAGCCGCCTTCTCTCCAAGGAGAACAGCCCCAACCTCTCCAATCTATCCTCATAGATGAAGTTTCTCATCCCTGAAACCATTCTTGTAAACCTCTTCTGCACACTCTCCAATATGTTCACATCCTTCCTATAATGTGGCACCTAGAACTGTACACGATATTCCAGCTGAGGTCTAACGAGTGTCTTATATGAATTCAACATAACCTCCCTGCTCCTGTACTCTATGCCCCTATTAATAAAGCCCAGGATACTATATGCTTTATTAACTGCTCTCTCCCCCTGTCCTGCCACCTTCAATAATCTATGCACATATACACTCAGGCCTTTCAGCTCCTGCACCCCCTTCAAAATTTCACCCCTTATTTTATATTGTCTGTCCACATTCTTCCTACCAAAATGCATCACCTCACACTTCTCCGTATTGAAGTTCATCTGCCACCTATCTGCCCACTCCACCAACTTATCTATGTCCTCTTGAAGTTCCACACCATCGTCCTCGCAGTTCACAACACTCCCAAGCTTCGTATCATCCACAAACTTTGAAACTGTCCCCTGCACACCAAGACCTAGATCGTCAATATATATCAGGAAAAGCAAGGATCCCAATACTGACCCCTGGGGAACTCAACTATAAACCTTCCTCCAGCCTGAAAAATATCCATTGACCATTACTCTGCTTCCTATTTTTCAGCCAATTTTGTATCCACGTTGCTACTGTCCCTTTCATTCCATGAGTAATAACTTTTCTCACAAGTCTGTTGTATGGCACTGTGTCAAATGCCTTTTGAAAGTCCATGTACACCAGATCAACAGCATTACCCTCATTGACCTTTTCTGTTACCTCTTCCAAAAACTCCAGCAAATTAGGTAAACATGATTTCCCCTTTAGAAATCCATGCTGGCTCTTCCTTATCAACCCATATTTTTCCATGTGACTACTAAATCTGTCCTGAATAATTGTTTCTAGAATCTTTTCCACCACTGAAGTTAAACTGACTGGTCTGTACTTGCTGGGCTTATCCCTACAACCTTTTTTTTTGAACAGGTTTGACAATAACTTGACTTTTTTTTAAACCAGCCTGCTTCATAAGGCCAAAAGACCTTTTCAAAGTAAGTGGCACTGCTTAATTGCTACAAGCTGTTTTTCAGCTAAGGATGCACTGAGACTGTATCGAGTACAAGACTTTCCTAAGCCTGGCAAGGTGGACGAGAGGATCTGGGAAACAACCCGCAACCATCACACATATTGATCAGGAACTGAACTCGAGGCCGGGCTTTGACTCCATGGTTTCAGACAAAGAACTCTACATACCAGAGGATATTTTGTATTAAAAACTTGTTTAGGACAGTAAAGTCCTGCCAATATAGCATCTGGGCTCACTTTTGCTCTTGTGTGGTGGTGGGGGGGTGGTGCAGGTACAGGGAGAGAAGAGAAGGTATAAAGTATGTAAAAATGACACTCATTGCTTCAGTCAGGAGTCACTTGCCAATTAAAGAGTCACACTAAGTCACTGATGAACTGACCACTCACTGGTGTTCACACCTCCTACCAATCTTAGACCCTCAAGGTTGTGTCACGGCTCAGCAGCAGCTCAGTCACTGATGGGCCAATGTCACCACCCAGTAACCAATACATGTAATGGGAAGCTTGTCAATGAACAACATTAAGTACAGGATTGGGCAGGCCAATATCCCAGTGACAACCCCCAATGTCCCCTTGGAAACCCTGCAATGTGATTTGGCTTCACTACTGGACACTATTCAACCTCTCGAGCCTTCTCCTTCCTGCCCCCTTAAATCTTACAATTTCTAGCTTTTCACCATTTGGAAAATATTCTGAGCTATCCTTCTTCAGTTCAAAGTGGATGACCTCACACCTGCCCACAATGAACTCCATCTGCCACTGTTCTGCCTCCTCACTTAATCTATCAATGTCGCATTGTAACTTGCTGCCATGGTTTGCACTACTTGTGCTACCTAACTTACTGTCAGTAGCAAACTTAGATATATGACTCCATTTCTTCATTTAAGCCATTTATAATAATGAAAAGCAGAGACCCCAGTACAGATCCCTGGGGGGCTGGGGGGGGTGGGGCAGGGGGGGTCACTACTAGTCACATCCTGTCAACTTAAGTATATATCTATTATTCTTACTTTCTATCTTATACCTAACCAACTGCCTACCCATATCAAAAGATTGCTACCAATTCCATGTGCCCCATTTCTAAAAAAAAAAGTCTCCTGTAGAGTGCCTCTGGGAGCCCATATAAATACCATCCCTAGACATTCCCTTACCTTTCATGTAAATTACCTTTTCAATAAATTCAACTAAGTTTGTTAGACATGATTTCCCCTTTACAAATCCATGCTGGCACGCTCTTGGGTCAGTTCATTTTTATTCAAGTGCTCAGTCACTCTGTTACTAACGATAGATTCTCTGCTACAGATGTTAGACCCTTACCACATAATTTCCCAGGTTCTCTCTCCTACCCTGTTAGAAAATAGGAGTGCTATTGGCAATTTTCCAGTTGAAGAGGACAATTCCTGAATGAAGAAAATTTGGAAGTTCGTAACTAGAGCATCTACAATTTCCTCACCCACTTCTTTTAATACAGTGTAGTGGAACTCATCAGTTCCTGGATATATATCCTCCTTTAGTCTCATTGTTTTCTCCATTACCATTTGTTAACTTGTAATCTAGTAAATTCCTCCCATTAATATATTATTAATTTTCCTGGTACTTTTTGTTCCTTATCCTCATCTGCTACTGCGAAAACTGATATAAAATGATTATTTATCAAGTCTGCGATTTCCCAATTTTTATGTAGAAAATCACCTCCACCTGTCTTTATTAAACATGCCTACATTACACTTAGTCACCCTCTGTCTCTCAATAAAAAAGCTTTGATGTTGTCCTTGAGATCCTTCAAGTTTTTTTTCTCTCACATTCCCTTTTGTATAGCTCTCCCAGAACTCTAGATTTCTACCTTTCCCTGAATTTGTGTAAGCCTTTCTTTTTAGCCTGATTCAGTTGCTTATCTTATTTGTTTACCATGGTTGCATAACTACATAAGTGGAGCCTTTGCTTTTAGGAGTATGTATTAGTTTAATATTGTATCCAATACTTCTTTGAATACTTATCACTGTTAGTCTGTAGGTTTACCCAGTTTACTGTGGTCAATTCCTTTCTCAGCCCTTCAACATTTATTTAACTTTGGCTTGGCTCTCCCTTCTCCCTCTCAAGTCTAATATCAAATTTAATCATGCTGCATTATGGTCACTGTTTGCAAGATGTTCCCTTCCCATCAGATTCTTAACTAATTCTGATTTGTTACTCCTTACTAACTCCAGGATGGCCTATTCCCTCATTGCTTCTAAAACATATTGGGGCAAATCTCCCGCTATGGAGAGAAGCCTCCGACTTGACTTACGTCACTGTTGCACCTCGGGATCCTGAGGAAGTCCCAACGTGCCCATATCCGCAGTACTTAAGCAAGAAGTTTAAAAAGGAGACTCAGGCCTGAATTTTACACGTCCCTGCCAACGGGTTTTTAGGCATGGGGAGCGTGAAATTGAAGGAACGGGATTCCCTCTGGGTTCCCTCCAGCTCCGACCATGCAGCGATTTTATGCTGGGGTGGGCAAGGCTTTGGACGGGATGTCCACCCTTGTCCCAATTGAGACCCTTAAGTTTCCCACCAGTCTCAATTTTTAGGCTGTTGGGAGGATTAACTTTGCATGGGGAATCCCAAAAATCAACAGACTTAAATCTCTGCGGGAATGGGGGTGGGGCACCTCCTTCAGAAGGTCCCTTCTGAAGTCGGATGCCTCGCCCTTAAGGTTCGGTGGCCTCCGGAACTCCCTCCCCCACCTCTCCCGCGAGATTCCCCATTGCACCCTTTTCACGCCCCCTCTCCAAGGCCTTCCCTACCCTCTCCGCCCTGGGATCCTTTAAAATTATTCTGGGCCTCCAGTGCCCAGACTTAGTCTCAGGCGTCCTCATGCCATTCCTCTTCAGTCCACTGCAGTTATTGTCGCTTAAGGGATTGGAGGGACATTGGAGGATTTGAATGAGGAGTGGTAGTCTCGTCTGCAGCCACTTAACACTTATTTGAACGCGGAATGGTTGCAGGGCACTCTGAGTTGCCCAGGATGTGTTCCCTGCCGACTCTTCGGTTGGTGGGAAGCTAGACCCTGCCATCCAAAAAATTCAGGCCCCAGGCTGTTTGCCTTTTACTTAACCTTGTTTTTACAGGGATTTACTTAGAGCTTCTGATAGTAGGCGCAAAGCCTGCTGAGCAGCGCAACTCTTAAGTAAATTAGCTGGAGTGTCAAAGCATTCCAGCACCCCTAGCAATATTCACCCACCTCCTGCCTTCGCACAATGTTCACCCCCTCCCAATTTAAACCTCCCCCCCCCCGCCCCAGAGAGCACTCACCCCTTCCCAAAACCCCTTTCCCGCCTTAGCTTCCGGAATCCCTGGCTCTTGTCCTGCCAATGTTGGAAGATGCAGTATTTGTTGGAGACCAAGGGGGATGGGTAAGGGGGCTTGAGCATATTAGTGGGGTGAGGAAAGGGGTAAATGGGGGGGGGGGGAAGGGAGGGGGTGTGAACCCTGTCGGGGTGAGGGAAGGGGTTGAACATTGCCGGGGGTGAGGGCAGGAGGTGAACACTGTCAGGAGGGTGAGGGAAGGCTTTGAGCATTGTCGGGGGCTTAGAGAGTGTTTGCATCACCAGTGAAGTGAGGTTGTGCAGTATTGAAGTTGACAGCTCCATTTTAAACAATGTAAGTTAATGAACTGAAGTTAGAGAAAAAGAGGCGTGGCTGTGCTGGAATTATGCTTGACAATTGGCCACCTGACTCTGTTCACCCCTGCATCCCTGCTGGAGTTGGCATTAGAATGTGTAAAGGCCCCAGCATAAAATGATCAGTGGGCAGATTAAATGGCAGTCAGCATTGGGAACTCCTTCTCTGGCACTGAGCCAAAGGTTTGGGCCATTATTCCAGGAACTTAGCCAAATACGTGGCCAGAATTTTATGTTCGTCTGTCAGGCGGGCCCGACTGACTCGGTGGCGGGTGGGCGGCCGATTGTTGCTGGCAAAACGGGCCGCGCCGCCATTTTCTGTGGGCGGGCCAATTAAGGCCTGCACCGCGGCTTTGCGAGTCCCATGGAGAACGGGAAAAAAGTCGTGGGGGCAGGCGGCCTCAGACCGCCGGTTCCAATGGGGAGCCGGCAGCCTGTTTAAACAGTGGTCAGGCAGCCTGCTTGAAGCAGTGGACCATAGCCACTCAGAGATCAAGAAATGTTGCATGGAGGGCAGAGGAGGAGGTGGTGGAGGAGGAGGAGGGGGGCAGGCTGCAGGAGAGGCCAGCTGTGCCCCCAGATTTTCGGATGCATGCCTTGCTGTCCTCCTGCAAGAGGTGGGAAACCGGCATCAGATTCTGTATCCTGAGGATGGGAGGAGGAGGGCCCCCCATGTCACCAGCCAGGAGTGGGAGGAGGTGGGTGAGGCTGTAAGTACCCATGATGACATCCGGCGCACTGGCACACAGTACAGAAAACGATTCAATGATTTGCTGCGCTCCAGACGGGTGAGTACCATGACTGTCTTAGCCATTTGACCCAGAAGGCAGCCTTAACCTTTGACCCCCACCTCACCACCATGTATTGTTGTCATTACTGCATAGGGCATCTGTCGCACGCTGGGTGGGCAAATAGGTACTGACAATGCTTACATCAGCCTTAGTGGTTGAGGAGAAGAAGGGCTTTCCCCAAAGCATATGTTGGTTTCTGTTGTTGATTTCTGTGGCATTTGAGTAGTTTGGGGGCAAGCTGCAGGGGAGGCTTGGAGACACATACTCAGAACTCCAACACATGTCATATTGATGGTAATGAGAAGCTCCAAGGGGTGCCTCAAGGTCTTTTGGGCAAATCCCATTTGCTGGCATCGATGCTGCACCTATTTGCCCCTCCTTGCAATTGGCACTAGGACCCATGTGCTATTCAAAGTGATGGACGCCGAATGTGTCCAAGCAGACCGTTGGGGGAGGGGGTTGGGACCAGCCGTACTATCTTCTGGGGACTCATCACTAGTAGTGTGGACAGGAGCCGCTGGAGGCCTCAGATGGGCCACTGTGGTTGGGGTGTGGCGTGTGCGCGCAGAGTACATGAGCGAGCTGCCCCAATAAATCCTCTTCTCTGTTTTGCAGGCAAAAAGTAACCACAATGCCCGGGAGCGCCTGAGGACTGGAGGTGGGCACGCCCTCCTCCAGCGCCTCACACCCTTCGAGGAGCAGGCCATGGAGCTGGGCAGGAGGCCAGGGCGGCCAGGGGGCGGCGAAGCTGGGGTCCAGCGGGCAGGTATTTGAGGTCCACAGTCCCATCCACTCTGTCTGCCCACCATCCAAACCACTGATGGTTGCTGCAATTGTTAATGCTGCAACAATGCTCATTCACAGACTGAGACATTCTGACGTTTGGGTCATACAGGAGAGACCCTCGTCCCCTTGAGGACTCTCCACCACCTTCCAAAGTCACCTTATCCCATTTGTGACCACTATCACCATGGTCTCACATGCCATTGGATCGCTGCTGCACAGCCAAAGACTTATTCCATTCTAGGGGGCTTGGGACCTCCTGCACCCTTTCAGCCAGTGCGCCCCACATTACTATGTCCAAAAGGTCCTCAGCACCTCAGCTGTGAACCACATGGCACTCAACTTAGATGAATGCCACCACGTTACTCATTCCTGTGCCAAGGGGAAATGTTGCCTTCTGGCCACCTGGTCTATGCCCCTCCTTATGGAATGAAGGGCAATAATATAACCTCTCAATCTCCTGTGTTCGGCAGAAAATGTCACAACTGTTTGATATGTTTCCTCAGCCCTGCAACTATCCAGGCAACAATGCATCCACATCAGGTACCCCTGCACTCTCCCCACTCCTATGGTTGATAACAAGCCATGTGGCATTCATGAGGCCATCTGACCAGCCTGTCTGCATGTGCGTTTAGTGGTTGGGGGCCGTCTTGACTCATTTCCACCTCACCAATGTTCTTCTCCTTATGATCTTTAAGGATGAGCAACTAATGAGGCTGGGGGGGAAAGGGATGAAAGGTTGAAGTGAATGAACGCTAACCGATGCACTGTCCTTGTTAATTTCAGCATCACCACCAGAGTGACCCACACGTCCGCACTGCAGCCCCCACTCCACACCTGAGGGGCAACATGTGCAACTTGCGTCACATCATTTCAACCAGCCAGGCACCAGCGCAGACACACACACCTCGGTGGGGACTTTACCGTTGGCTAGTGGAGAGGGCACATCACAATCGCTGGAGGAGATGGTAGGGGCAGAGAGTGCTGATGTTGTCTAAGTTGTCCCCATTGCAGCAGCTGCAGGACAGGCGGCGTTTGCATCTGGCAGGGTTGCATGAGGGAGTGGTTCAGTTGCTCTCTGCGACAGAGGAGCCTAGGCAGAGTGCACGTGAAGATTCCGCCCTCAGGGCAGAGCTTCAGGCTTCCTTCAATGAGAGATAGGCGACTCTTATAGAGAGGGGCTTTAACCGAATGGATCAAAATATGATTGGGATACCCTCTGACCTGCAAGCCCTCACAGCGGTACTGGCCACAGGTGGTCTTTCCCATTGTGGGAGATGTTGTGGACACCAAGCGCCGGCACTCGGTGCCCATGCATCTGCGGTGAGCAGGGAGGTCAAAATGGACCTCACGTCAGCGCAGTAGCTGCCTGTCGTCGCTGCGAGCTCCTCTCATGGTGCTCCGGATGAGGGCAGCAGCTCTTCCGCCCCTCTGCCAGTCAACGTTTCTTCCGTTGAGTCTGCGACAACTGGGGAGGTGCCAGTTCAGGAACTGGCCACTCCCTCCCAGGCAGGGCCATCACAGGCTCCACGGGCCAGAGGACGCCCACCAAGGTCATCTAGGCCAATAGGACAATAGAGTCAGCAGGCTGCTCGGAGTGGCTTGTGAGACAATGGGGTGGCACGTAGACATAGCACCCAGAAACGTAAGCATAAGGCACCTTAGGCACTCCCCGGGTATGTCACTGGTGATTTTGTGTTGGGCTTAGAATAGGGACCCATTTTTCTGTCATTGTGAAATAATCATGTGTGCTTTAATTTTGGACACAATGAAGTCCACCTTTGTTACCATGGCTGAGGGTCTTTTCATTGCGGTGCTTTTTTCTTTTTCATGTAATTATCATGAGTGCTTGAGTGGACATTGATGTTTCTGTACTAAGGCCTTATTTGCAGCTGATACGGTGGAAGATGTAGCCCCTAAGTGCCACGTGTGGAAGTTCCAGGCAATGTTGATCCATGTGTGTGGAGCTAGCTGATGGTTCTTTGGATTAAATTGTCCTGGGTGTCCCTGCCTCTGTGGTGTAAACGCGGGTCGTCGTTGTGCCCCTTATCATCGCCCTGTGCTTCCTCATCCTCTGAGGCACTGCTGGATTCATCATGTGCAGCCTCATCCAGGGCGTCAAGGTCTTCATCGTCAATTCCATCCCCCCTTTCCAGCACAAGATTGTGCAGGGCGCAGCAAACCACCACGATCAGAGAGACACGATCTGGGGGGTACTGGAGTGCGCCCCCCCGAGCGGTCAAGGCAACGGAAGCGCATCTTGAGAAGTCCAATGGCTCTCTCCACCACAGCCCTTGTGGTGCCCTGGCTCCTATTGTACCGCTGCTCAGCTTCTGTTCTTGGACGGCGTAGTGGCGTCATGAGCCACCTTCGCAGGGGATAGCCCTTGTCACCCAGCAGCCAACCATCCAGCCGAGCCGGAGCACTGAAGAGTCCGGCACCTGGGAGTGTCTGAGGATGTAGGTGTCGTGAGAGCTGTCTGGGAACCTTGCACAGACTTGTAAAATCTGCATCCTGTGATCACACACTATCTGCGTGTTCATGGAGTGGAAGCCCTTCCTGTTGATGAAGGCACCGGGCTCACCTGCTGGCGCCTTGATGGCCATATGTGTGCAATCTATGGCACCCTGCACGTGGGGGAAGCCAGCAATGGCTGCGTAGCCTCTGGTTCGCTGTGCCTGACTTGCCTGGTCGCAGCGGAAGTGGATGAAGGTGGATACCTGTCTGAACAGAGCGCCTGTAACCTGCTTGACACAAGTGTGGACAGCTGATTTGGAGACACCGCAAAGATCACCCACCGAGCCCTGGAAGGAGCCAGAGGCATAGAAGTGGAGGGCAACTGTGAGCTTCAGAGCCGCTGGCATGGGGTGTCCACCCACACAGTTAGGAGAGATCTCAGGGCCAATCATCTGACAGATATAGTTGACTGTCTCCCTTGAGAGTTGGAGCCTCCTTCGGCACTGCACCTGTCATATTGAGGTAGCTGCTTCACCGTCTGTATACCCTGGCAGCAGGATAGTGGCATCGTCTGCGGCCCCTCGCACCTTGGACAACCTCTTGGCCCTGCACCCCTTGTGCCTGCGCCTGGACACCCAAAGGTGGCTCCCCTGGAGGCTGATTGTTCAGTCCTGGCCTCCTTATTCTATCCCTTCCTTCCTCCTCAGGGGACCTGCCTCCAGTGGAGAGGTCAGAACCCATAGCTCCAGGCTAAATGGAGGCCTCCGGAAAGCTGCAAGGTCGAAAAAGAATGCTGTCTGCAGACTGGTTTCAAATTACAGAAAAACCTCTTGGACATCGATGAGAACTACAGGCAAGTTTTAAACACTTTCATCAATTATAACTTTATGTAAAACATGAACAACCCCTCTGAGTCCACATATCCTGACATTGTAAAAGTTTTTATAAATAATCTCCTGCCTGTTGGGCCCGTGCGCCGACCCGAAGTTCGCACAGGCCCCCTCAGAATCCTGGACAATTGGCAAGTTAAGGGCCTTAATGAGCCCTTCAATTAATGGCGGGCGAACTGAGTGCACCCGCCCACCGAAATATCGCAATGCTGTGCGCTGACGTTGGCACACGCGCAACATTTTATGCGCTGATGTGCGGGCTACACCACCCGCACGTCAGCAGAAAATTCTGCCCATTGTCTGTACTCCATGAGATATTCTGCTTCTCCTAGTCTGTGCAAATTGAAATCTCCCATTGTCTTTGCTACTTGCTTCCCTGATTTCTGTATTTTGACACCACTACTATGAGGAGATCTGTATAGAACTTCTACCAGAACCTTGCATTCTTTCATGTCCCTTAACTCTACCATTAATGTTTCCATGGCCTGATCGCATTTATTTAAATCTCTGCTTTGACCTACAGCAGCAACCTGCAGTAATGCTAGGAATCTAAGAGAATCACTTCTACTCCCCATTCAGCATATTAAATAGTTATTTTTGAGGGCTGCTGGTTGGGCCAGATGTAGACCAAGTAATCCTGAGCAGAGCAAGTCTGACTCGTGCTCATGCAGATGTTTTTAGAATGGATCCAAGCATTAGGTTGCTATTTAGAACCTGCAAAAGGATTAATGCCTGCGTTAGAGGTCTGAGAAATCGCCCGGGCATCCTTGGAAATCGGGACATAACCCCATCAGATTGTTTGTTTGTTTGTTTGTTTGTTTTTGCCCTGTTTTCCACTCGGAAAACAAGCGCAATGGAATTCTACCCTCTCTGATGGTCCATTGGCTCTTTGACAATGGGGGAACATCCCAATCCTATCCATAGATATGCCTTCAAATATTCATTTCCAATTGAATGGCTAGCAATCAGAAGCAGGACAACTAAGTTTTTCCCATCCCTAGTTTGGAGCAATGAAGCCAATTGCATCCTTTGCCACGGCAAACCTGAAGTCAGCTAACTCAGCAGAACTGGATGAGTGAACTGGGTTTTTCTTCATTTCTATGGCTTAATGACACTCTGGAAGATTATTTATATATTTTTCTGTTTCGATCATAACGGAAATGGTTTGGAACCAGAAGAGGAAATGAGCATTGTGAATTCCTGTAGAGCTCGTCGGGGCTTCCTTGCCCTTTGGGCTCTTTATGTCCTTTTCAACTTCTCTCCTATTGTTTTGCTTTCTCCAGCCTAATTTTTTTTTGTTACCTTCCATTTTGGTCCCACATTATCACATGGCATTGCTGGCCCACAGAGGAGCCAAAAATGCTGCTCCTTGGCCTTTGTCCATTCAGTTCTTGAGCTGGCCCTTAACAGGTGCACGTGAGCAGCTGTGGCCCCTCTGTTGGAATGGATTGAATAGCATTATATTCAGAAGTGAATTGAAATGTGCAGTTTGCGTAAGATGCAGAGAACAAAATGGTCCAGCTGGGAGCATTTGTGCAGAATTCAACTGTGATAAACACTGGGTTTGCCAAGAACTGTAGACCTCCCATTAAAATGCAATTACATCTGCAACAACTTCATTTTGTTGAATCATACCTTCTGCAAACTAATCTGGATTGAAACATAACTACTGTAAAACATAAAACTTGTGGCATCTGCTTGAAATTTGTGAATTAGTTCACAGTATCTCACGTACAATAATAAGATTGTAAAAATGGATTTCTCGCTCAACCTGGAATGTTAAAGTGCAGAAATGCATGAAGAAGTGATTTGCCACAGGAATGTGACATGCATTTCTTCAGAATGAAGTATATTGTTTTACACCATAAACTTGTTTCTTTGCAAGGAAGCAGGCAGAGAGGGTTGGAGCAAGATTTTTCTTTAAATTAAACTACGGAAACAAAACATATTTTAGGCAACAAATGTTTCTAGTTCTTGTGAAGCATGGGTCATGTAGACCAAAATCCTCTGACCGTGCCTTGAGAATTGTGTATTAACCCCAACCTCAGCAAAACAGCCCCTGCTGTATCTTTGCGATGTTTGTCAATTTATCGTGCTATATGTCCTCTAGGTTCACTGTCCTCCCTTAATCTCTATCTCCTTTTAATCTCTCCAACCCATATTCACAGCCACCCCATAAACTTTACCATCACCCATGGCCTTCTGCCAATCGCAGCTATGGCCATCTCTGATCACTTCCTTGCATTGCTCTCCACCCACATCTGCCTCCTTATTCCCAACCCTGCTTCCTTCTATATCCATCCCTGAAAAAAACTTTGTCCCAATCTGTTCAACCACACCCTCACCTCCAATGCTCTTGTCCCCATTAAAACCATTACCCTCTCTCTCTCTCACTTCAGCTGTTCCCCTGTTATGGCCCTCACCTCCATTCCTTTAAGTCCAAGAGATGCAGATCTGAACAATATGGTGGACAACTGATTTATAGCCATTCACTGCCAGATCTTGCTGGAATACATAAAACATTATCAGGAATGGCTTCTGTCTGTCAAAACTGCTCACTATTCCAAGAACATCCTGAAATCAAAGATAGCCCCCTGGAATTCTTTTCTCAACTGAAATTGCCTTGAACCCCTCTTCCCTGCCTCCTCCACCATCACCTCAAATAACATTTGAGGAGCTCATGAACTTACTTGTCACCAAGTTGGAGACGATCCAATCAGCTGCTTCTGCCACTTCCCTCACTTCCCCTAAACAACCGGGCCAAGCTTCCTCTAAGGTACCCATCTGCCTTGAAATATTAACGTTCTCTAGTTTCTCTCCTATCTCCCCTTATGCCCTCTCTGAACTCATTTTGTTCATGAAACCCACCACCTGCTCTCTCAACCCTATTCCTACTAAACTAAACACCCACCTTCTCTTCCTGACATGTTAGCTGATATTGTTAATGGTTCCCTCTGCTCAGGCATAGCACCTCACGCCTTGTTCAAATCAAAAATGACAGGGCCGTCATCGCCCCTGTTCACAAAACACCAATCCTTGGATCCACTGCCCTTGCAAACTACCTCCCCATCTCCACCATCATCCAAAACAAAAACAGAATTACCTGGAAAAACTCAGCAGGTCTGGCAGCATCGGCAGAGAAGAAAAGAGTTGACGTTTCGAGTCCTCATGACCCTTCAACAGAACTGAGTAATATTAGGAGAGGGGTGAAATTTCACCCCTCTCCTAATATTACTCAGTTCTGTTGAAGGGTCATGAGGACTCGAAACGTCAACTCTTTTCTTCTCCGCCGATGCTGCCAGACCTGCAGAGTTTTTCCAGGTAATTCTGTTCTTGTTTTGGATTTCCAGCATCCGCAGTTTTTTGTTTTTATCCACCATCATCCAGCTGGATGAGACTGCACTCATCTGCTGCATTCTTGTCTATTTAAACGTAGCCAGAGAATCACCTGCAATAACTTCTCTTCTCACTCCCACAAAACTATCTTTGGTGTTTCCCAGAATCTGTCCTTAGCCACTCCTTTTTCTCATCAACATAGTGCCCCTTGATGACATCATATGAAAACACGATGGTTTCTACATGTACACTGATGACACAGATCTGTATCACCTCGTCTCTCAACCCCCCCACCCCCACTGACTCTAACTTATCAGATTGCTTGTCCGACATCTTGTTATGGATGAGCAGAAATTTCCTTCAACTAAGTGTTGGGAAGACCAAAGCCATTGTCTTTGGTACCCTGCGCAAACTTCACTCCCCAGCCTCTCCTGCCAACTATATGAGGCTGAAACAGACTATGACACCAAGGTTGTGAACATTTGACCCTGAACTGAGCTTCCAATCACATATCTGCACCATCACTAAGACTGCCTATTTCTCAACATTACCCAACTCCATCCCTGCTTCAGCTCATCTGCTGCTGAAATCCTCATCCATGTCTTCGTTACCTCTCAACTTGACAATTCCATGATTATTCAAACACACTTTTGGCTGACCACCTACATCCTTGATGTTAAACCTCTTCTGTCCATGTCCCACTTACCCAGCACAGCTGTGCTCACTTGGCCAATATTAGCTCCCAATTAAGCAACACCTCGATTTTAAAATTCTCATCCTTGTTTTCAAATCCCTCCATGGCCTCACCCCTCCCCATCTCTGTGATCGCCTCCAGCCTCACAATGCTCTGAGATATCTGTGCTCCTCTAATTTTAATCGTTCCACCTTTGGTGGCTGTGTCATCAGCTGTCTGGACCCTAAGCTCTTGGATTCCCTCTCTAAACTCTACCTCTCTTTTCTCCTTTAAGACACTCCTTAAAACCTACCTCTTTGATCAAGGCTTTGGCCATCAGCTCTAATATCTACTTACGTGGTTCAGAGTCATATTTTGTTTTAGAATGTCCCGAAAAGTGCCTTAAGATGTTTTGTAATTTTAAAGGTGCTTTATAAATACAAGTTGTTGTTGTCACACTAGTCATTCATATGCACTAGCTGGGAGGTTGCCAATTTAATGTTGATTTATAGAAAAGTTCTCCATGGCTAGAATTGCTGAACTAATTTCTCTTGGGACCAAATGTCACCAGTGGGAGGAGGCTTTTATTCCTGCTGTCTGGCTTGCATTTCAGTTTGGTTCCCAGAGGACAGTGTTCAAATATACTATGCCAGTCAGTTTCTCCACCTACGCTTTCTAATGTAAGCTCCAGTCAAATGTATATGCAGAGGTAAATATACCTCACACACAAGAATGCTAGGTTTCTGAGACCTTATAAGAAATGCAGTTGGGATTGGCTTTTCCAATGTCTGAGTTTTGGCTCTGTTATGTGTGAGAGAGATGGGAAAGACTGGGAAATTCCCTTCTTCTGTAACTCAGTGGTGGCTCTTGAGAAGAATTGATCATATTTATGAACTCATCATACTGGCCTAGACCCTTCCTGAATCTGTGAAAGGTTATGTTATTGATGCAGGCTTGTGTGGAGAGACATTCACAGCCTGATGCACTTCAGGGAGGATAAACAGATTTGGTGAGGGAAAAAGAAGACCACATCTGTAGATATTAGGTAGTTTCCAAAGGGCTCCAGACCAAAGAATGGGTAAAAGCAACGGTGTTTGGAACAGGAAACATGAAATACTTGTGAGATAAAATATATGTCCATTGGCAAAGGTAGAAAAAGGTTGGACAACCATTAACTGAAAGTATCCAGCCAAAATGAAGCTATTACCACTCATGTTGCCAGTCATACTGGGATGAGCTTCAGACCATCTGATCTATGACCTTGAGGCAAGGCCACACTTGAATATTGTGTGTAGTTTGGGCATTGTTACTTCTAAAGTTTGTTAATGATCGGATAGGGCCAAAAGAATAAGGCAAACTTTCTTGAGCTCCGAGTTGTCGCTGGGTCAAAATCCTGCAACTCCCTCCCACCAGCACTGTGGGTGTACCTACACCACATGGATTGCAGCGGTTCAAGAAGGCAGCTCACCACCACCTTCTCAAGGGCAACTAGGGATGGGCAATAAATACTGTATGAATAAATAACTTAAAAATACAAGGATGAATTTCTAAAAGGAATATTGAGACACAGTATGACCCATAGGTTCTTAAAACCCTGAAAGGTATTAATAATGTGGTGGGGGAAGTTCAGTTCATTGAAACTATTAGCACAGACTGAGTAGACGTGAGTAGAGAATTAATAAATCTCAGCCAAGAATTGAAATTTGAGATTTGAAATCCAAGAGGGGGTTCAGAGATCATCAGATTTATTCCCAATGAAGCCCTCAGAGAAACATAAAATTGTTGGACCCAGAGGAAAGCACTGCCAACTACAAGAACTCCCTTACACTCAATAATTAGCTTGCTTTCTATAGAAACAGAACTTTTTAAGCACAGGACCAGGTCATTTCATCTTCTTGACTGAGATGAATTTAGGGTGTTCAAGGGGTTGAGGTGGGGGGGATTTCGCATGGCTCCCTTTACCTGCTTTCTCCACATTCTATTTTTTAAATTTATTTACTTTTTATTTGTTCATGGGATGTAGGAACCGTTCGCAGGTTCTTCAATTTTTCTGGGGCTACTTGATGCCACACTTGGTCAAATACTAGCTTGATGCCAAGGGCAGTCACTCTCATCTCACCTCTGGAATTCAGCTCCTTTGTCTTTGGACCAAGGCTGTAAAGAGGTGCATAGCTCAGTGGTACTGATGGAACCCAAACTGAGCATCCGTTAGAAAGTTATTGATGAATAAGTGCCGCTTGATAGTACTGTTGACAACACTTCCATCCCTTGTTGATGGTCGAGAGCAGATTGATGGAATGGCAGTTAACAGGATTGGATTTGTCCTGCATTTTATGCAATTTCCAAACTGTCAGTTAGATGCCAATGTCGTCACTGTACTAGAACAGTTCAGCTAGGAGCACAGCTGGTTTTAAAGCACAAATCCTCAGTACTACAGCTAGGATGTTGATCAGGCCCACAGCCTTTGTTGTATTTTTTTTCTTTATTCTTTGATGGGATGTGGGAGTCACTGGCAAATCCAGCATTTGTTGCCTGTCCCTAATTGCCCTTGAACTCTAGCTTGCCAGGCCATTTCAGAGGGCAGTTCAGAGCCAGTCACAATGTTGTGGACCTGGAGTCATATGTAGGCCAGACCAGGTAAGGATGACAGATTTCCTTCCCTAAAGGACGTTAGTGAACCAGATGGGTTTTTTACTACAATTGATGATAGTTTCATGGTCACCATCACTGAGAGTAGCTCTATATTCAAGATTCAGTTTTTTTAAATTAAAATCCCCCCCAGGTGTCATTGTAGAATTTGAATCCGTGTTCCAAGGGTATTAGCCTGGGCCTCTGGATTACTAGTTCAATGACATTACCACTACCCCACTGTCTCTCCATTTCTTGATGTCATGCGGAGTGAATAGAATTGGCTTTTTATATTTCGTATTCTTTAAATTAGTATCCAGTATATTTTTGAATGCTCTAATCAATTTAGCATAAGCAACCACTATAGTGCTCCATAGAACCACTATAGAAGCATGCCTCAAAATGTTTTACAGGAAAATGGACAAAGAATAGACGCCAAGCTTCTCGAGGGTAATTAGGGATGGGCAATAAATGCTGGCCTAGCAAGCGACACCCCACCCACATCCTATGAATGAATTTTTTTTAAAAGCAGAAGAACAAAGGATTGAGGGACAAAAACATAGTTGGACAGAAGGTTCTTAAGAAAACTTTTGAAAGTGAAAGGAAGATGGTGTTGGGAGCAGAGTTTGAGTGTAGGGCATAAAAGCTGAAGGACTTGTTATTGGTTTGAAAGCAAAAAGGAGTAGATGTTTGTCAGAGGAGCAGAGATGCATTCAAGGATGCATGCTAGAAGAGATCACTGAGGTGGGCTAGGGCGAGGCCATGGAGGAATTTAAAGATGTTGTCAATGCTCTGAATTTTCATGTTGCGGGGGCAACAAATGGAAGTCAGGACTTGTTCTGGGTCCTGAACTCACCCCCGGGGGAGGGGGGAAGTAAATTAAAATCAAGATTTTTGCAAGGACAATCCCTTAATTGGATTAGAGTCAGGTTCTGTGACCATTTAGAGGTTGTTGGGTGGGAACGAAGGCGGGCCCAATTTAAACTCCACATAGTAGCTATTAATGTGCCTATCATTTGAGCCCCTGCATCACCCGTCCCATATTCAGGAGCAGCATGTGTCCTGAGGCTCCTCAGCTGATGTGTCTGCTGGAGGGTAAATGCTCAGAGGTCCATTCTGAGTGTTGAGGGTTTCAATCACCTTGCTAGAGAGTATGAGGTCATTGAACCCTTTACGGCACCAAATCCAGGTTCTTCAGATCTCACTTCTGCCACAAACAGTGGCTGCTATCTCAACCCATGTTGCCGTCCCATATTCAGGAGCAGCATGTGTCCTGAGGCTCCTCAGCTGATGTGTCTGCTGGAGGGTAAATGCTCAGAGGTCCATTCTGAGTGTTGAGGGTTTCAATCACCTTGCTAGAGAGTATGAGGTCATTGAACCTTTTACGGCACCGAATCCAGGTTCTTCAGATCTCACTTCTGCCACAAACAGTGGCTGCTATCTCAACCCATGTTGCCTCCAGCTTTCCACTCACATCTTAAAACATTGTCCGCAGCTCTCATGAAATCTTCAGCTTGATTTTTAAAGACTCAAACGGCACTTAATGACCCTTCAGAATGATTCTGAGCCATAGTGCTGCTGAAGACCTGTCACCACTGAGACATGCAGCTTCTAATGGATAGGGGAGAAGCCATTTGCCATAGTGCCATATTTTGCTGTCTTTTGTCCTTGCGGGAGAAATGGACATACAATGTATGAGAAAGGCCGCGGGGTACTATACTACCAGAGAATAAAGTCAATGGAAGATCAACCAATGGAGATCACCAGGAGGCCGGATGAGGAGGAAGTCAACCGTGGCGAGATAGGAACTCGTGTTGGAGATGTGATTACAGAGGGAAAAGTGCTTACCAGGTGGGTGCAGTAGGTCACTCTGTCCAGTGTCATTCCGAGCACTGTGTTGTATTGGGTAGCCTCAGCCACAAAGTGGCTTCTGCTCTCCTAGACTAGTTCTCATGATCCTTTTACATCTCTTAGAAGTGCAAACATTTACCCAAGGACACCCTCTCCTTCTCCTTCCACAGCCCCTGAGGAACAGCACGAGAGCGAAGAAGCAGTGTCACACCTTATAAGTGTACTCTCACCATGGTTGCTCCTCACACTTTTTAAATAGGTTGGTACTGGGTGACCAGTTCCCCTCAGTAGAGAGAGGATAGACACAACCCTGCTCAGCTGGGCATAGATGCAGGTCCTCAGAAAGCATTGGAAAGGAAGCTCTACCTTGATCAGCAGATGTGCCCTCACATGTCAGGAGAGTTCCTTGAGGCTGTACGGGATCATGAGTTGAATTTGGAAGAGCCCATTCAGTTCAAGTGCCACCATTGCTCAGTAGTATGAGCACGTGGGTTCATCTATTGATAGAGTGGCCAATCTTGTGGAGAGTCATATACAGCATCATTGAATGGATGCAGTAGCGATGCACTGACATATGCAGGATGTATGCCACACTCTGTAGCCTGATGCTGGTGACTCAGTTGTTTGAAATAGATGCTAGTTGAGTCCCAGTTAGTATCCTCCTCCAGCCATCTGGTGCTCCCACCAAGGGCTGAGGGTGTCACCCTTTACCTTCTTCATCCTTGGCTTCCTTGGCTCCTTTGTCAGTGGGAGCCCCTGTGCAGCAGAATCAAGTGAAAGTGGCTGCCCCTGCAATGATGCAGGTGCAGCAGCCTCTGGAGATTCCACCACCAGCATCACCGTGATGAGGACAGCTGCAAGCTGCAACAAGTGAGCAGGCTGCCCACACTCCTTGAAGGCCTGAAGGAGAGCACTGTGTAGAAGTGGCTGAGCATGGAGGCCACCACGTTGGACAGAGCACTGAATGAGTCACTAGGATGTTTGCTTACTGTTCCTTTGCACTGCTTTTGTTTCTTATCACTTTTTAAAAATAGTAATACTTCAAGGCACATGTCTGAGACTCCTTTCATTGCTGGTGTGACAGAAAGTGCTAAGAGCTGGTGGAGGAGATCAAGGGGTCGTTCATATTGAGGGCAAAGCCTCTGAGCAAATGTGTATCGATCATTGGTGGTAAGATTTTAGATGTCTTAGCAGAGATATCTCATAGTTGCTTGCATCCCATGCCCTTCCTCCTGGGTGAGAGGGACTCACTTGAAATGTTCCTGAATTGGAAGATCCCTGATAGTGGTGGCATCCTGATGAAACTGTCATGGCCCCCACCATGGCCGGCCACCCACCTCCTTGTGCAGCCCGGGCACCTTAGTGTTTTGCATCCTTTTCCTCCACCTCCACTTCTTCCTCCTCTACCAACTCCGGCTCCACCTCTTCCTCAGATGAGCTATCTCCTTCCAGTGTCTCACCATCCTCAAGGTATCTCAGGATAATCTCCATCTTCGACAGTGGTGCCTATGTGGAGGGCCATGTTATGAACAGCACATCAAACCACCACAATGAGCGAGACCCTTGTGGGAGTGCATTGGAGAGCACCACCTAACCAGTCCAGGCACCGGAAGTACATCTTGAGGAGACCAATTGCCTGCTCAATGGTTGTCCTAGTGGCAAGATGGCTTCGTTATATCAGCTCTGTGCCTCAGTCTCAGGCTCCCATACAGGGATGAGTAGCCATCTCCTCAAGGGATATCTCTTGTCCCCTACAATCCATCAGCGTAGTTTGAGGGGACGGAATGAAGCTCTGCGATAGCCTGGATTGGTGTAGGACAAAGGAAACATGGTAGCTGCCGGGAAAGTGAGTGCGCGCAAGGAGGAAGCTCTTGTAGCTGCAGATCAAATGAGCATTGAGGGAGTAGAAGCCTTTACTGTTAATGAATCTCACTGGGCGCTCACTTGGTGACTTGATGGTCACATGGGTACAATGGATGTCGCCTTGCGCCTGGGACAAGCCAGTGATGACAGCAAAACCTACTGCCCTGTGGCCCTGAAAGGCCTCATCTGCCATGAAATGAATGGACTGTCCAGTCCTGGCAAATAGGGCATCAGTGAGCTACAGGATGCAGTGGTGTGCTGCCGTTTGCAAGATGCCATCAACGTCTGCAGCTGATATTTGGATGGAGCCGGAAGCAAAAGGCCACAGTGACTTAGACAGCTACTAGCAGGGCATGGTGACCAATGCTGCGGGGTTTGAGGTCTTCAACAATGAGGGCACATCAGCACCACCTTCCTGGAGAGCTGTAGTCTCCTGTGGCACTGACTCTCAGTCATCTCCAGGGTAGCTCCTTCTTTGGTGGTAGATTCTTTGCAAAGGGTATGGCCCTCATGTCCTTCCTGTCCCTTGTTCCTCTCCTCTGCCTTCCTCGGGCCCAGGAGTCTTCCCTTGCTGCAGAGAGTGCTGCTCCTCATTGCCATTGGGCCTAAAATCTTAGAGTCGTGCTCCCATTGCCAGCTGTAACCTTCCTTCTGCTCTGCTAACTGCCCAATTGTCCTAGTAGCTTTGACCCTGCTCTCCTGACTCCAAAATGCCAGCATGGTGATGACCCTCTGCAATTCCCAAACGCTGACTGCCAGCTGTCTCTGGCACCTGAACAGTTTTAAGGTTTCTATTTCCCATTAGCTGAACCCCCTGTGCACCACTGAAACTTTTATGGCACTGGGTAATATCCTGGAGTGGCCATGACGGCTTCCCACTCTGTACCAATTTCACTTCACCAAGTCTGCCCCAGATAGCGCATGTAGTCCCTGCAGCCCCATGAAGTTCTCAACTCTCCAGATTAATGGGCTTTTAATGAACTCTCCATGCAGCTGAATTGGGAGGCGGACGGGATCACTGTCCTGCCTTTCCCCACCCTGGTGAACATGGCTGACATTGGGATCGGCTTTGCAAAACTGCCACGCTGGCCAGCGCCAGTATTTTTGGACCCTACCTCCGTTACGACCCCGGCAGGCTTGAAAATTCAACCCAAGGATTTTAATTGATCGCTAAGCAAACTTCAGGAATGGAACCTCATCTTTGCCTTAGGCACAGTGCAGCCTCTGGACTAAAAATTGTCTTCAGTAAGTTGAGATTTTTGCTATATCCCCCTTGGATGCAGAGATGCTGAGATTATGGATAAGCCTGTCAGACGTCCAGAGGAAGGCAGTCAGGTTAAAGTTTTGGATGTCACAACACACCTCTAGTGAATGGGGACCTGCGTCAAGAGCATTGGTTGTTGCTTTTTGTTTTGTCAGAATTGCTGGTGCTACTGTGTGTTTCCAGCACATGCAGTTTTCATAGAATAATAGGATGGAGTTTTCAGCTTCAGCCAGTGTAGTGACATCAATGAAAGGTGAATCAGGAGAGGAGTATAATGGGCAATCAATCTGTTTTCACCTGTTCTATGACCCCTGCCAAAGTAGAATGTTACAGCACAGAAATAGAGCTTCTGCACATCAAGTCCATGTTGCCATTTTTCTCTGCGTGAGGCAATGCTCCTACTCCCTCCTCACAGCCTTCAATATTTCTCTTTTCCAAGTTATCTATATTCCTATTTTTGGCCATGTTTAGTGGCAGCACCCAGTGCAATGAATAAGATTTAATGCACTGTTCATTTCAAACTTCCTGCATCTGCAGTGGTGGTCCAGGATCCAGTAGTGCATCATGGAGAACAGGGAGCAACAAGTGCTGGGCTGACTTCTAGCTGCAATAAAAACGAAGAAACTGACTTTGGAATTTTCCCATTCATAAAACTACTTTTTTTTTTCCAATATTTAATTAATTGTCCTTATGATGTCCTTGTATCTTATTAGCCAGGTACTATTTTTCAGACTGCCCAGGCTCTGAATCCACCTTGCACTGTAAGTGCAATGTCTTCAGAGCACAGGTATCTCATTTTACCCATCATTTCCACAGTATAACCGCCGAGTATCAGTTTTTCAACAATCCCATCGCCAAGATCTCAGGCTCAGGACAAAAGCTGTCAGACATCTAATTACTGTTATTGGCTTTTTATCAGTCCTTCAATTAACCTGCATTTTGACCTCGAGCTTGGATAGCCATAATATAGAGGTTCACATTAGTATCCTACTCTCTGCAGCTCCTCATATATAAATGGTTCATTAGAATAATTAGTAATGTCTAGGGAGGCCATTAACTGAATATCCTGAGAGGCAGTTTGTGTACATGCAAAGCAAAAAGGGGTTAGGAAACTGAAGCCTGCAATCTGTTACTTATCTATAACTAGGCAATTATTGTTTGGAAGTTCACTATGACCATTTTATTAATCTTATCCGTAATTACTGAAAACAATAAAACAGAGTCTTCTGTCCCAGTAGTTGAGTGGTTTGGAGCACTGCCCTGCAAGATAAGGAGCTGTATAGACCTAGAAACAGTCAGATTATTATTGGTCTTTGTCACCTTAGCTACTCTCACCAATGGGTGTGATAGAACCATCATAAATGGCCTCCATAATCCTATAATAAAGACAGATATTCAGCAGGTCTGGCAGTATCTGTGGAGAGAGAAACAGAGTTGACGTATTGGGTTGATGACCCTTCATCAGAATCAAATTCTCCTGAGTTAGGATGGGGAGGAATCAAGCAGGGCTCCAGTTCCTGCTCATTATCCATCAGTTAGGAAGACGTGAAGAGGTTTGACCTCCTGGTCAAACAGCCTGCTGACATTAACTGTCTGAAATCTCATGTGAACAGTCTTCCTTAAAAAACATTGGAAGCAGAGTCTTTGAATATTTTTAAAGCAGAGGTAGTTAGACTCAGATAAGCAAGGAGGTGAAATGTTTTCTGGGGTCGGCGGGAATGTGGAGTTGAGGTTACAATCAGATCAGCCATGATCTTATTGAATGGCAGTGCAGGCTCGAGGGGCTGAATGGCCTACTCCTGCTCCTAATTCGTATGTATGTTAATCACCCAGGCAAAGTACTGGAGGGCAACTGGTGCAGGTAGAGCCAATCAGGAGAGGAGAGGTGAAGACCAACAATCGTAACCAACATCCAATGGTAACAGGCAGCAGGGTTTTATATCAGCCCTACAGTCATCTGAGAACTCTGTGTTCCACCAACTCTGGCCCCTTGCACATCCCCAATTTTAATTGCTTCACCATTGGTGGCTGTGGCTTCCGCTACCTAGGCCCTAAACTCTGAAATTGCCTCCTTAAAACATTCTTCCTCTCTTCCCTTCTTTAATGCTCCTTAAAACTCCATGAGTCCTAAAGCCTTCATCTTAGGCTTAGTCAGTTTTTGTTTGATTATGCTGTTGTGAATTGACTTGGGACCTTGGGATGTTTAACAACATTGAAGGCATGTCATAAATACAAGTTGTGCTGAATTAACATAAAAGCACTTAACTGAACCGTGTTAAGCTTCTTGTTGCCTGTTCAGTGAGGGCTTAACTCATTTAAAATAAATGAATTAATAGTACAAGATGTAATTTCAAGACCCTTAAGATTTAGAGACTGGCTAAGGTTGGCAACCATCATATTGGGATAGCAAACAGTTTCTACAGACTTAATAAGAAAAGTATTTGAAATCTAAAATAAAAACATGAAACATTGAAAAAAATAGTCCAGGTCAGTCAACATCAGTAAACAGAAGGGGAAAAGTTACCTTTGGGGTCTGGGCTTTTTTTAATACTTGTACATTGGAAGATAGAGAGGAGCTTGATAGGGGAGGAAAGGAAAGAGCAGATAAATTTACAGAATACTAAGAATACTGACTTCCACCATAGAGAGGAGTTAATGGCTGAAATATATCTATTGGATGCCAGTTGTGGCTCTGTGGCAGCAATCTCACCTCTTTCATTAAGTTGGAGGTTTGACTACTATTCCAGGCACGTGAACAAAAAACCAAAGCTGTCACTACAGTGTAGTACTGAAGGAGTGCTCCACTGTCAGAGATGCCATCCTTCAGATGAAATGTTAAACATTGGTCCCATTTTCTATCTCAGGTGGATATAAAAGATCCATGGCACTATTTGAAGAAGAGCTGGGGATGTGAAGGCACAAATTTTCATCCTCGGGTCGGGTGCACAGAGATGGGAGAAATCCCAGCTCTGCGAACCTGACCTTTAAAAATGGCCACCCACAGGTTGTATTTTCAGTCGGTGGGGGTGGGGGTGGGGGGAGTGGGCGAAATAGAAGTCAAGGTTGGCGACCCCGGAACAAGAGCAGACGTTGCCATGTGTGGAGGTGGGCTGGGCAGAAGGCCTGTCTCTGTGCACCAGCACTGTGTTTAAATAAATAAAAAATAATGATAGAACAAAAAAACCCTTCCAGCCCTCATCCCTCACCCCCGCATACACTCCTTATGCCCCTTTCATGCCAACCCATGCTCCCAGCCCACTTCCATGGTCCCTCATACCCTATGACAATGCATGCCCCTCACCCATCCCCATGGCCCCTCACACCCCTATGCCAACTCAGTGCCAACTCATGCCCCCATACACCACCCTTTGTCTGTACCCCCTCTATGCCAACTCAACTAGTATCCTTGGACGCTTTCTTGACAACTTTGGCACTTCTTTCACAGTTTTGAAAGCTGGACAGTTCATTGACAGCTGGACAGTTCTTTGACGGCTGGACAATTTCAATGAGATTGTGCGTAAAAAGTGCATAATTATGTTCACTTTTAACAATCCCAAAGGGTGCCTTATTTCCCCTAAAGGGTGCTTCACCTCTCTCAAGGGGTGCCTTACCTCTACCAAAGGTTTCCTGGGACCCTATACAATGCCATGGTTATCCAAACAAATCCAGTAATTTCAAACCTCCTGTTAATTGGTATAATCTGCACACTTTGGATTTCACATTCCTGGCCTACCAAATCCCACTTCAGTGGAGGCAGCTGGCGATTTAAATGGCCAGCTGCTTCCACAAATCAAGCATGCAGGAATCCCAGCCCAACTCCAGACCCGCCCCTGCAAAAATTGAACATGCCATGTTCGGAGGCAGAATTTAGAATTTTCGGTCATTTCTGAGATTTTCGCCCTGGATGGAGAGCCTCTCCATCGTAGCAAAAATCTGGGCCAAACAGTTGCTTGGTAGTACAGAACTCTCATATTGCAGAAAAGAGAGACATGTTGCCAAAGCTTTTCATCTAGCACTCATCAGGACAAACGCAAGAATGCCAAATTTCAAATGATCACAACAATTTATACTACAGGAGAAAAGAGTGCTGATATGGCCTGTATGCCTAACATTACACTGGCACTATGTCGAAGTGATTGGCTGATCAAATCAAACAGCATATTCCTTCAGTTGTTTGTAATAGGTAGAGTACCAACCATACGCAACCAAACCATGCTTGCAAAATCCAAAACACAAAGTTTTGTTGCACTTGATGAACAATCCTGAGTGTGCTACACTAACAACCAATTTAAGATAATCAGTCAAGCTCATAACATGGCTCCTTTATGCTTGCTAGAAGTGACGTACATTTATATACAGGGACCTGTTCTCTGCGAACAAACAGAATATGTTGGACCTTTTTTTAATTACCCTGGAACTTGGGTAGCCTACAGTTCCCCATTGCTATCTCCAAAGCAATGTCTCTGCCAATCAGAGTCAATTTGCTAACCAATCAGCCTTTTCCAAACACCGTTTTCTCCTGTAGTATAAATAGTTGTAATTGTTTGAAATTTTGTATTCTTGCATTTGTCTTGATGAGTGCAAGACAAAAAGCTTTTGCAACATGTCTCTCTTTTCACCAATATTCAAGAGCTGGGGAGTTCTCCCCAGTGTTTTGATGAAAGATCATCTTGACTTGTAATGTTAACTCTGTTTCTCTGCACAGATGCTGCCTAACCTGCTGAGTATTTCCAGCATTTTTTGTCTTATATCTCAAAAAAAACTTGTTTGTTCATATTTGAAACAACAATAATTTGCAGTTGCATAGTGCCTTTAATGTACTATTACAAAATGCTTCACAGGGAGGTTATCAAACACTGAGCCACATGCAGAGATATTAGGACAGGTGGTCAAAAACTTGGTAAAATAGGTTTTAAGGAGAATCTTAAAAGCAGGAGAGGATTAGTGAGGAAATTCAAGGCCAGAAATTTCACGTCAGCATGCGGGGGCGGGACCTGCACACTGACGTGTAAAATGATGTGCGGTGATGTCTGGCGTGCGTCCCGACGTCACCGTGTGTCATTCAGATCTTTCATTCGGCGGGTGTGCACCAGATACGGTTGTGTGCCCACTGAACTGTCAAGGGCCTGTTAAGGCCAATAAAAAACTAATTCAAATAATTAACAGGGCTGCCCGTCCAACCTTAAGGTTGGCGGGCAGGCGAAGAGCCCAAGTGGCCTTCGTGTTCATCAGGAAACCTCATCCACAGGTTGAGGTTTCCTGAAGGTTTTATTAAATGAATAAATAATTTTTTCACATTTCATAAACATGTCCCTGCTCATGTGACACTGTCACATGAGGGGACATGTGTAAATAATTTTTGTTTTCTTTATTGAAAAATCTCAGTATGTACTTAATCTCCCTGAGGCAGCTTCGTGTCTCAGGGAGATTTCTGTGCTATTTCGTGCACATGCACAAAAGAGCACAGGCTCCGACTCTCCCTCTTCCCCCCCGCCCGAACAGGTAGCGCTGCGCTACTGGCCGTGCGTCGTGCTGGGCGGGCCTTAATTGGCCTGCCCACGTAAAATGGCAGCATGGAACCCATCGCAGGCAGCAATCAGCTCCGCGCCCGCTCCCTACCGGCCCGCCCAACAGGGAGACAATTCTCCCCCAAGAGTTTAGGTCTTTGGCACCTTAAGGCAAAGCCATCAATGGTGCAGCGATGAAAATTGGGGATGTGCAAGTAGATGGATTGGAGGGGAGTAGAGATCTTTGTTGGTTGGAGGAGGTTACAGTAAGGGAAGGGTGAGGCCATAGAGGGATTTGAAAACAAGGGTGAGAATTTTCAAATCAAGGTGTTGTCAGATCAAGAACAACAAACAACTTGCGAGCTCAAAGATCTCTGAGGATTGTAGGGCTTGAGGAGGTTACAAACATAGGGAAAGGCTCTTCAATGCCTTTTGACTTTGCTCTGTGACAGGCGTCAATATTCCTGGCACTTTTGTCTATTCTTCATTCCTCCTCCTTCCCTATTATGACACACTCGTTGCTTTCAGTCTCCAGTTCTGATAAACAGCGTACACTCATTGTTATCTTTTCCTTTCTCTTTACTCACAAACTAATTGTGTGCATTTTCAAGTTTTCTGACCTGTGTTTTAATGTTTCCTTTATACATTGTACCTCTGCCAAGGGCAAGGCATTTACGCAGTTTGTGCAGGCTCAGTGGGTTGAAATGCACTAGGGATTAAATTGTTTTTAGGAATAGTTGTTCATGCTCTGCCACTTTCTTCCCTTGCCCCCTCCCCCAAAATTTTCCTTTGAACTTCTCCAGTACCATTCCCCTGCAGAAGCTGCAATCGTCCTTGATGTTAGTTAATGTATGATGAGTTTGTTATCCACAGACACAACTAAAGGAAATGGCAAAATAAATAAAAGGATCTTTCTTCCACCCTAAGGCATCCAGACGTGAAGTCCATATGGGCCCATGAGCAGAGATGTGGAAAGAGTGCATTAAAAAAGGTACGTTTAATGTTTTTCATTAATCCTTTGAATCTACTTTGCCTTTTAAATCGTGAATAACATAACATTTCTCCATTACATTCTTGAAAAGTTTAAATTCCCTTTCAGTTTTGTTTCTTTCAATAAAATACATTCATAAAGTTAATTATTTGCAGCTACTTCTAGATAAGAATATTTGTAAATAAAACATACTAATTTCTTGGATCATAGTATCCTATTATTATCTGTAAATGTATTTATTAACTTTGTCAGCAATATTGTTCTGAGCCTTTTGTAAACCTAACAAAACAATGATGCTATGTTGTTCTTGGCTTGGTTGTGTTAGTTCTCTGTTTCTAAGAAACGGTCTCCATATTGTCCCTACTTATTGTGCAACCTGATCCTCACTAATAGAATACTACTGTTGGCATAGTCTTAATCTATCACAATCAATACTGGCGCTAGCATATTATTAAATTACCCTCTGCTTTTCACAAACTCAATTTACATTTACTGAAAAATCTGGGGTAGATTTGATATGCCTTCCACAATAGTTGATGATATTGGGCTGTAATTCTATCTATAGGTGGTGATAATTGGAGCTCCTTGGAGTTCACTGCACTGTCTGCGTTGTTTAGTGCTATTTGCAAAAAGCCTGAGGAGGTTACTATGAGTAAAAACAAAAACTCCGCAAGAAAGCTGACTCGCTCAGGAAGTTAAGGATAGTATTGGATTGAAAGAAGAAGCTTACAAGCTTGCAAAAAATAGTAGCAAGTCTAAGGTCTGGGAGTGTTCTAGAAACCAGTAAAGGTCCACCAAAAAGTTGATAAAAGAGGAAAATATAGAATATGATTGTAAACTAGCCAGAAATATAAAAACAGATTGTAAGAGCTTTTATAAGTATATAAAAAGGAAAAGGATAGCTAAAGTAAACATTGGTCCCTTAGAAGCAGGAGAAATTATCATGGAGAATAAGGAAACGGTGGAGGCATTGAACAACTATTTTGTGTCTGTCTTCACAGCAGAAGACATAAGTTTCATACCAGAAGTTAACAGTAACCTAAGGGCTAAAAGGAGTAAGGAAATTAATAACAGCAGAGAAAAAGTATTAGAGCAACTTAAGGGACTAAAATCCAACAAATCGCTGGGACTTGATGGCCTACAACCTAGAGTTCTAAAAGAGAGCTAGAGAAAATGGGTGTACTGGCTATGATTTTCCAAAATTCCTTAGATCTGGGGTTGGTCCCATTAGATTGGAAGTTGGCAAATGTTACACTGCTTTTCAAGAAAGGAGGGAGAGAGAAAATGGTGAACTACAGGCCAGTTAGCCTAACGTCAATCTTTGGGAAAATGCTGGAATCTATTATTAAGGAAGTCTTAACAATGCACTTAGAAAAGAATAGTATGAGTAGAACAAGTCAACATGGTTTTAAAAAAGGGAAATCCTGACTGACAAATTTATTAGAGTTTTTTAAAGATGTGACTAGTAGGGTAGATAATGGGGAACTAGTAGATATATTTACCTGGATTTCCAATAGGCATTTGATAAGATGCCACACAGAAGGTTAATAGGCGAGATAAGACCTCATGGAATTGGGGGTAATATATTAGCATGGATAGAGGATTGGTTAATGGACAGGAAGCAGAGAGTGGGCATAAACAGAGCATTTTCAAGTTGGCAGGCAGTGAACAATGGAATTCCAAAGATTCACATCCCTTTGAAGTAATTTCTCCTCATCTCAGTCTTAAATGATCAACCCCTTATCCTGAATTGTGCCCCCATGTTTTAAATTCCCTGACCAGCAGAAACACTCTCTCAGTATCCACCCTATCAAGCCCCTTCAGAATCTTGTATGTTTCAATGAGATGGTCTTCATTCTTCTAAACTTCAGAGAATATAGGCCCAATTTACTCAGCCTCTCATCATAGGACAACCCCCTCATCCCGGGGACCAATTTAGTGAACATTTGATGTACCCCCTCCAATGCGAGTATATCCTTTCTTAAATGTGGAGACCAAAACTACACATAGTATTCTAGATGTGGTCTCACCCTGTACAATTGTAGTAAGACTTATTTATTCTGAATTCTGAACGTTTTATTGAACATCAACACTTAGAAATTTCTCACCTTTCAAAGAATATTCTGCTTCTCTATTCTTACGACCAAAGTGAATAACTTCAAAGTTCCCTATATTATACTCCATCTGCAACCTTGTTGCCCACTCACTTAACCAGTCTATATCTCTTTGCAGCCTTTTTATATCCTCCCCACAGTTTACCTTTACACCTATCTTTCCATCATTAGAAAACTTAGATACATTACTCTGTGTCTCTTCACCTAAGACATTAATATAGATTGTAAATAGCTGAGGCTCCAGCGCTGATCTAATGACCCATGTACTGTCTTCATCTGATATCCAAATACACTCAACAAGAGTCACTAGGCAGCAATTAGGAGCAGGAACCCTGGCTGATTTTTACCCTTCTCCAACCCAGCAGTACTCAGGCCAATCTTATAGCTGCATTAATTGAACGAAGCTAATTCAACATACAGTTGGGAACAAAACTTGGAACAGTCTGTGAGACTCAGCTGTTCAGAGTTTTTAGCGAGTTGAGTTGAAGTACCACACTGCGTTATTCATTTGCCCAAATGTCATAGATATAAATAGACCTGCATATAAAAATATGGTATAACCAGCACCCAGCGTAATCTTGGAACTCTGTTGTTCCAACTACAGACGCCACTTTATCCATTTTATACTTGCTTTATCACCTCATAAACACAGCAATTCCCTGGCAGCTTTCTGAATCCTCGCTGTAAAATCAATTCCAATCTTTGTACATTTACAATAGCAAAATACTGCAGATCTGGAAATCTGAATGGAAAACAGAAAATGCTGGAAATACTCAGCAGGTGATGCAGCATCTGTGGAGAGAAACAGAGTTAACGAGAAACAGAGTTAATCAAGGCGACGGGGTCTAGCCTGTTGGCTGGAGAGTCACCAGGAGTCCCACATTGTCTCTTGGAGAAGGTCTGCCAAACTAAATGCTGATCAGGCACTTAAATGGTCTGTGGCAGGCCTTCACCAGGATTAGGGACCATGGGGGTGGAAACAGCAAGGACAGGGGCAGTACTTTCAGCGGGCACTCTCCCCACTCAACTCTGTTCCCGAGGCTGAGTCCCTCGATCAGGCACAGAGTACCTGTGAATGAGGGCCCCCCCCAGGAGCTCTCAAGCAACCATGACACGGTTTGCTTTTCAGGCTTCCCACGTAGTGACTGTCCCGCCCGCTGCTGGTTGAATACTAGCGGTGGTGAAATGATGGCCTTAAGTGATCATTAATTGCCCATTTAAGGGCCTCAGTTGGTGGCGGGGCAGGAAGGCCATTTATGTGCCTTCCTGCCGCAGACCTAATCCGGGCAGAGGCGGGAAGGCATCAGAGACCCACCTGGCATCCTCCTGTTCAGTTAATTGCCCCCTGCCTCCAAACTCACTTTGGGGAGGACATTAAATTCTGCCCAACATTTCAGGTTGATGACCCTTCATCAGAACTAAGGAAGGATAGAAATGTAATAGTTTTTGAGCAAGGGTGAGGAATGAAGAACAAAAGGGATGGTCTCTGATAGGGTGGACTGCAGGAGAGATTAAATGACAAAACATTTCAAGGTAGAAAAGCCAAAGGGAGTAGTAATGGGTAAAGTAGAGAAACCAAACGTGTGTGTCGATGAGGTGTGAATGGCTGGACAGCAGCTATCTAAATGCAAAGTAAAGAGGTAAAGAAGGAAATGAGAAAAACTGAACCGGCACAAAAATGCTACACATTCTTCAAATCAATATGGACGCTCCAGCTTTGAATTTCATCTGAGATTTGTCTACCAAGAATTTGGACATCTAATACCTCAGTAAATAATCTCTTTCTCTAATCTCTCCGTCTGGCAGCATTTACTTTTGATACTAAGGTAATTTTTAAATAATAAGCAGTGTAATTATAATATACATAGGAGTTGAGGAAATCATGTACAAATTCATTGCTGATGCCAAATTGGAGGTATTGAAAATTGTAATGATAGTTGTGGAATACTGTAGAAGTGCCACAGGGATTAGTGCTGGGGCCTCAACTACTTACAATCCATAGTAATGACTTGGATGAAGGGACAGACTGTATTATAGCTAAATTTGCTGATGACACAAAAATAGGTAGAAAAGCAACTTGTGAGGAAGATATAAAGTGTCTGGAAAAGGGATATAAATAGGTTAAGCGAATGGAAAAAAATTTGCCAGATGGAGTATAAAGTAAGAAAATGTGAGGTTGTCCACTTTGGTGAGAAGAATAGAAAAACAGAACATTCTTTAAATGGAGAGAGACTGCAGAATGTTATGATACAAAGGGATCTGGGTGCCCTCATACATAAATCACGAAAGGTTAGCATGCAGGTACAGCAAGTCATTAGGAAGACAAATGGAATGTTGGCCTTTATTGCAAGTATAGAAGTATTATTACAGTTGTGCAGGGCATTGGTAAGACCAATATAGAGTACTGTGTACAGTTTTGGTCACCGTATTTAAGGAGGGATATACTTGCATTGCAGGCAGTTCAGAGAAGGACACTAAGCTGATTCCTGGGATGAAGGGGTTGACTTATGAGGAATGGTTGAGCAGGTTGGGCCTATACTCATTTGAGTTTAGAAGAATGAGAGGTGATCTTATTGAATATTCTGAGGGGGCTTGAGTAGATGCTGAGAGGATATTTCCCCTTGGGGGTTAATCCAGAAAGGGGTGGGGGTGTGGAGGGGGGGGACACAGTTTCAAAATAAGTGCTCTCCCATTTAAGAGGGAGATGAGCAGGAATTTCTTGTCTCAGAGGGTCATTAGTCTTCAGAATTCCCTTCCACAGAGAACAGTGGAGGTTGGGTCATTGAATATATTCAAGACTGAGTTAGATAGAATCTTGATCTAAAGGGAGTCAATGGTTAAGGGGCAGGCAGGAAAGTGGAGTTAAGGCCACAATCAGATCATCTTATTGCATTGTGGAGCAGGCTTGAAGGGACAAATGGCCTATTCCTGTTCCTATTTCTTATGTTCATCTAAAAACATAGATAGAACAGTGGATAGATAGATAGTGGATAGCAGTTCAATGTTGGAAAAGATGAAGCCATTTTGGAAACCAGAATGGGGGAAGGAAATCCATCTGAAACTGTAATATTTTAAACTGAATGTTGAGGATCAGGAAAGAAAATACTCACAGTAACAGTGTCTCATGATCTCAGGATTTCCCCAACCGTTTTACAACCAATAAAATATTTTTAAAGTCTAGTCATTGTTGTCCTTTGTGAAAGCAACAATTTACACACTAACAGCAAAGATGCACAAACAGCTTTGAGAAAATGCCCAGCTAATCTGTTTCAGTGATATTGTTCAAGGGATAATTGTTGATGGTGCTGGGAGGGTGAACCCCTGTTCTTCTTTGAAATAATATCATGGGATGTTTTATGTTCACCTGAGAGGCAGACAGGGCCTCAGTTGAACATTTCATCTGAAAAATGGCCAAGCTTATGGCCCCTGACAACTTCTTGCCTGTATTGTTGAAGACTTGTGCTCTAGAACTAGCCATGCCTTGAGCCAAGATGTTCCAGTGTAGCTACAGCACTGTGTAATGGACAGGGTTTATGTGTTTTATTGATGGCCATGATCAAAGTATGTTTGTGTGAGGTTAGTGTGTATTTTTACCCTCAAAGTGGTCTGTTCCAATTTACATGATTCCAGCAGCAGGCTTTTGGGAATTTAAAAATAAAGAAGATTAGTTATGATCACACAATTGCCCTGGAGGTTTAAAATGCAACATCTCATACACACTATCACACACACACAGATTGAATACAGATGGTGAATAGAAACAATATGATTGCAATTTGGAATAGTTCCAGTATTTTTTGTAGCAGGCTTTAAGTTTTTTTAGATGAATTAATGCTTTAGCTGGAGTAGAGATCTTGTAAAAACAGAGGATTCTCAGTAAGCTGTGAGGCTTCTTGTAGCTGAATTTCCAGGTGAACTTGAAATTGGAACAGGTTGGGCGGGAGAGTCCTTCTCCCACCTTCAAAGTATAGCTGTATGTTACCTTGGTTGCATAGTTGCCTTGCAGCTGGCTTCAATGGCTTTTCAGGTGGTCTTTCTGACGGCATCTCTTCCAGGACAACTTCTACTGTTATTTTTAAGGCTGTATTTGCTGCCAACGCGGTTGGTACAACGCAATTGTACCAACGTGATATTGTTGTGAGCGATGGGCTCCATGTGCTGGTGATGTCTGTGTACACCAAACTCCTGATTTCGCTGTTTCTCAGTGAAGCGACCTATTGTTCTTGCTGTCATTCAAATTTAAATTGCCTAATCTTGGTTCAAAAGTTCATACAATTCCCTTATAGGATTCTAATTTTCATCTGACTACTTACAGCAATGCAGTAGCAAGCTGCCCTCTTATGCATCACAAAAGGCTGATAAATAAAAAGCAAACAAAGACAGAATTGTCATGAAGGTATAATTTTTTCTGGTTTATTGTAAGGTAGGTTTATAGGGGTAAGTATACTTAGGTCTGCCTGTGTGTGATTTAATTACATTTGAAGTCGAGTAGACTACAAGCTTTAACTCATCAAAAGAAGCTAGGTGCTTGACATGCTAATGAGTAAACATGGATGCTGGCTTAGCATGTAAGGTGTGAAGGGAATTTACATTTTTAGATCGATGAAGGGAGATTTGGATTTCAAAGGGATATCAGACTGTTTACAAATAGCCAGATAAGCAAGGCTAAGGAATGTGATTATTTTTCCAAAAGGTGACTGACAATAAATAGTTGCAACATGAAAGTTTTTTATATTGTGAGGAAGATACAGTTTCAAAGACATGAAACAATAGAATTTACATATTAAAAAAGAGAGAACCGTATATAAAGGAGAGTGAGGCTATGTGTCAGGAGAAGGTATTGTGAGATCTAACAGAAGTGTGTGAAGTAGCTATTAAGCAGCCTTAATGAAACCTCCAGCATTTTTGCATAAGCCCGCTACTAAAACTGAAGCTGGAGAAAAATCATTTGGAATTCCATTGTCCAGGGTAATGTGTTAATTTGCTGAATCTGTTTAAAATCTAAAATCTATTTCGAACCATTGCCTTAAAGGGGGTGTAACTGGGAGTCAGGTTAATTAAAAATTTTAGGAGTTATTATAGTTGTAATTTGTAGTCCTATGTATATGCTTTAAATCTTTTCCTATGTTAATAAGTATTTTAATTTAGTTCTTTTTAATCTCAAAGTCTTAGTGGATTTATTACTTTTGAACTCAGTGTACCCTTTGCGTAATAAATACAAATTGCAAAACCGTTGTGATAGTGCGACCATGTTTCCCGCATGGATTTGGTCCACCTGGCACATAACATCTGCCGCGTCACAACAGGGTTATTTTCCTCGCAAACTCCAAAATGTCTCATTTTCTTTCTTATTAAATGTGATAATAAGATAAAGTTGATAATATGAGGTTATGTAATTGTCCAAAGCTGGTGAAAATGGATTATTCCAGAAACTGATGAATCTCTTGTGCAATTAGATTGTGAAGCAGTGCTGTGATGTTTGTGTGGCTCTACATTGCTCTCATTGTGCTATGTATGCAGTTGCATTGAGAGTTTCTTTTTCTTCAGTATTTGAAAGATAAATAAGGCATAATACATGAGGTATATAAATAGTTGTAAATAAATAGCTGTTAGTTGGGAATTGGAAGGGAGGGAGGAACTCAGGAAAATTATAATCACCAGGGAAGTGGTACTTAGCAAATTGTTGGAACTGTGGGCTGACAAGTCCCCAGGTCCTGATGGATTAGGGTCTTAAAAGAAGTGGCTAGTGAGATTGTTGATGTGTTTGTTTCAATTTTCCAAAATTCACTAGATTCGGGGAAGGTTCCATTAGATTGCAAAATAGCTAATGTAACTCCTTTTTAAAAAAGTGAACAAAGACAGAAAGCAGGAAACTATAGGCCAGTTAGCTTAACGTCTATCATAGGGAAAATTTGAGAAGCTATTAATAAAAACGTTATAGCGGGGCACTGTTACAACCATAACCGATGTTATTCGCTGAGCAACCCAGAGGGAAACATGTCTTACTGATGTTAACTTTTTTTTTGCATTTGAGAACTACTGATCCCAGAAGCATAAAATCCCAGTAACAATTTTAGGAACTTTAAAATTAAAAAATCTATTAACAAGAAAAAAAAGCTTAAGCACAACAAAATTAAAATTACACAGTTAAGCAGTCTTACAAAACATTCCCCAAAAAAACCCACTTGATCAAAACACACAAGTAAATTACTTGGCAACTACTCCCTTACAGATTTTTACTCAAAAAATCAAGTAATATTACCCATGGCAAAACTGCTGCTACTTTAATAAAAGGTATACCGCACGACTTCTCACTCTCTTCCACTCTGCTGTGAAAACCCCAGAAAGAAAGGTTCAGAAACAGACTGCTTTCTGAAAAAAAAAAAGACTTCTCTGGCTTGAAACTGGATGGCTGCTTCAAATTCACAACTTTTCTCAGCATAGAGCTGGTCTCAGAACAGCTCCCCCACACAGCCAACACAACTCAACTAAACATCTTTCCTGAAATATCCATTTCCCCTTTGACCTTAGACTCTATTGTTCTAAGCACCTCTTTGAATTCAATTTTTCCAAAATATTAAAATCTTTCATGTCTTCCTATTGCCTCCACTTTCAGGTAAAATAAATTTAATAACCTTCCCTTGTTTACCTATGAAACCTTTAAGTTGTAAAAGCCCATTGTCACTTCCAAAGTCTCTTTGAAACTTAACAGCTGAAAAGTCAAGTTCCTACTTGTCTTATAATGCAAATTTCTAACCCAACATATTTACTCATACATTCAGCTTCACCATAGCCTCTCATTACAAATGCATACATTTAGGACCTTTACCTTTCTCTGCTCCCACAGGCAAGTTGTCTTTACCAACCTCCCCCTAGTTTAATCTCTCTCTCACACACACACTCTCACTCACTCACTCACTTCCTTCTTTATAAAATATCCCATGTTTCCAAAAATATATTTTTAAAAATCCATCTTCACAGCACTTAAATAAATTTAAGGTAATCAGGCAGAATCAACGTGGCTATGTGAAAGGGAAATCATGTCTAACCAATTTATTGGAGTTCTTTGAAGATGTAACAGGTGCTGTGGATAAAGGGGAACCTGTGGATATACTGTACTTAGATTTTCAGAAGGCATTTGATAAGGTGCCTCCTCAAAGGTTATACGGAAAATAAAAGCTCATAGTGAAGGGGGTAACATTGGCATGGGTAGCTAACAGAAAGCTGAGAGTAGGCATAAATGGCTTATTTTCTGGTTGACAGGATGTGACAGGGATCAGTGCTGAGGCCTCAACTCTTTACAATTTCTATAAATGATTTGGATGAAGGGGCCAATCATATGGTTGCTAAATTTGCTGATGACACAAAGATAAGTAGGAAAGTAAGTTGTGAAGAGGACATGAGGAGGCTACAAAAGGATACAGATAAGTAATTGGGCAAAGATCTGGCAAATGGAATATAATGTAAGAAAATATGAGGTTATCCATTTTGGCAGGACAAATAAAAAAGAGGCATATTAGCTAAATGGTGAGGGATTGCAGAGCTCTGAGATGCAGAGGGATATGGGTGCATAAATCGCAAAAGTTTAATATGCAGCAGCGGCAAGTAATTAGCAAAGCTAATAGAATGTTATAATTTATTGCAAGGAGAACTGAATACAAGAGTAGGGAGGTTATGCTTCAGTTGTACAGGGCATTGGTGAGACCACATCTGGAGTATTATGTATAGTATTGGTCTCCTTATTTAAGGAAAGATGTAAATGCATTAGAAGCAGTTCAGAGAAGGTTTACTAGATTAATACCTGGAATGGGCAGGTTGTCTTATGAGGAACTCCATAGGAGTTCAGAAGAGTAAGAGGCGACTTGATTGAAACATATAAGATCCTGAAGGGACTTGACAGGGCGGATTTGGGAATGATGTTTCCTCTTGTGGGAGAATCTAGAACTTGGGTCACTGTTTCAAAATAAGGGATCGTCCATTAAGGACAGAGATGAGAAAAAATTTTCTCTGAGGGTTGTGACACTTTGGAATTCTCTTCCTCAAAAGGTGGGTGCCTCAGAATCCTTGAATATCTTTGAGGCATAGGTAGATAGATTCTTGATATGCAAGGGGATGAAAGGTTAATGGGGGCAGGCAGGAATGCGAGGTTAAAATCAGATCAGCCATGACTTTATTGAATGGCGGAGCAGACTCAAGGGGCCGAGTGGCCTACTCCTAATTCATAGGTTTGTATAGTTTGAGAGCTGGTCTAGTTTCTATGCATATGTGGCAAAGTAGAGCTTTAATCACCCTGGTACAGAATATGCAATAAATCAAAGCCATACACTGGGGCGCCGCATCATTGGTTTTCTGCGCGTGTGTGGACCAATGAGCACGCACAGATGTGTATCAGTGGCCATCTTTGAGGCCAATTTGCATTGGCAGGTGACGGTGTATTTTTAAAAGCAGGTAGCAAACATGGCTTGCCTTACCCATGTGAACTGTTACAAGTCCAAGTCATTTTCCAAATAAGGTGGTGTGCTAGACCGGTAAACATTCTGTGTTGTGGCTTTTCGCACTGAGTTTCAGGCAGCCAAGGTCTTTGTGTCTGGGATGGGAAGTCATCACAATACAGTGGAAGGTCAATGGGATTCACTTCCTAATCGTTTAACACCCATTGAGTATCAATGTCTCTGTTGTCATGGTGAAGCAGAAAGATGAGTTGGCTGGTATGTTATGGTCCATCCTCAACAAAGAAATGTGTGAATTTCACAAGTGGGTATGATTGTCCATATTTTAATTAGGTAATTGCTTGAGTTTCAGGGTTGTCTGGACCTGAACACTGCTAAGTCACGTGATATGTCACAGCCATCTTAAAAAATATTTGGTGTTCACTTTTTAAAATATAACCTTAAAATTTGTAAAATCTTCATGCCTGTACTGGAAGTGACAACTGGAATCTACCCAACAATGTGGAAAACTGCCCAGGTATATCCTGTCTATAAAAAAGGACAAATTCAACCCACCCCATCAGTCCACTCTCAATAATGGAATAATGGCCCAGAACTTCCATTCCCCAGGGAGGCTGTAACTCCTGGAGGTACCCCAGGAAATGTGCTGGGGGAGCCCCCCGACCATCCCTTCTCCACCCCCCCAGCCCCACCCCAGAAGTCCCCATGCAAGGACTGCATGGGAATTGTCCGGGAAATTTAAACTTATCATGGGCAATTGTCCTACATCGGGAACCATCCGATTTTAAATCAGAAATTTTGGATTGTTCTGACTCTCTTAACAGAATACTTATCCAGGAAAAATTAGAAGTATTAAAACCACTTCTAACTCCTGGGTAACTATGGTACTGACAACCCCAACTACCCACCACTGACTACACTCCCCACTCTCGATTACCCTCCTGACCCCCCGACTTCCCAGCCCTCAGACCCCAGACCCCCCAACTACCATCCCCATCCCTTGACCCCCAACCCCTCACTAACCCCCCGACCCTCCCACTATGCTCTGACCCCTCCCCCAACTACCACCATCACCCCACCCAACACCCTTTGACCACCTGACCCCTGCGGCCACCCTAACACCCCTCCCCCGACTACCCTAACCACCCCATTTCCAACCACCCTAACCCCTCACTCACTTACCTTCTACCTGGCTTTTCAAAGCTAGTGCTGTAAAAGGGGGGGCGTGGCTTCACATCCCCCCAGTGAGGCCGCCCTATACTGCAAAGATACGCTAGCTGCTGCACTGTACATTTCTCACCAGGCCCTGGTCGGAAGATCAGGTGAGGAAAGTAAAAAGGAGCGGAGCTGTAATCTGATGGTGATTACCACGCCACGGAAGTTCTAGCCCAATCATCAAAGTGATGACAGAAAGAGATTTGCACATAAATAATACCTTTCATGGTCACAAAGCACTTTATAACCAATGAAGTACTTTTTGAAGTGTTGTTAGTTTTAGTGCTGTTGGTTGAGAAATAATTATTAGGTAGGACTTCAGGGATAACTCCCCTAATTCTTCTTCAAAATGGTGCTATGTGACCAATTATGTCTCCCTGAGCGAGCAGACAGGGCCATGGTTAAAGGTCTCATTCAAAAAACAGCACCTCTGACAGTGTAATACTCCCTCAGTGCAGCACTGGAGTGTCAGCATTCATTTTTGTGTTCAACTCCTAGAGTGAAACTTGAATGCCCAACTCCTGACTCAGAGGCGAGATTGGTGCCAACTGATCCACAGCTGATACTTAAAAAGTATGCTGAATTCAATTTCAGAACTTGATATGGTGGCAACAGAACCCACAACCTCTATGTAGTACCAAAATCAGGCTCATGCATCCTCACAGTTGTACCCAGCAGATATCGAGCAGCACTTATTCACCAAGAACCTGCTCACCAATACTCATTTGCATTCCGCCAAGACCACTCGTCTCGTGACTTCATTACAACCTTGGGTCAAACATGGATAAAGGAACTGAATTCCAGAGGTGAAGTGACAGTGACTGCACTCGACATCAAATTGGCATTTGACCAAGTGTGGAATTGAGGAGCCCTAGTAAAAGTGAAAATAGTAGGAATCGGGGGAAACCTCTCCACTGGCTAGAGTCATACTGAGGACAAAGGGAGATGGTTGTGTGTTAGGGGCCAATCGTCTCAGCCCGAGGGCTTTGCTGCAGGAATTCCACAGGGTAGTGTCCTTGACCAAACCTCCTTCAACTCCTCAGATACTGAAACAGTCCTTACTCACATGCAGCAAGACCTGAACAACATTCAGGTTGGGTTGATGAGTGGCAAGTAACATTTGTGCCACACAATTGGCAGACAATGGTCATCTCCAGCAAAAGAAAACTTAACCACCTCCTCTTGATATTCAACGGCATTACCATCGCTGAATCCCCACTATCAACATCCTGGGGGTTACCATTGACCACTTGTGTGGCACAAATGTTACTTGCCACTAATTAACCCAGCCTGAATGTTGGCAGGAATAACAGCAGCAAAGTCCTTGGGCTGAGATGATTGGCCCCTAACACACAACCATCTCCCTTTGTCCTCAGTATGACTCCAGCCAGTGGAGAAGTTTCCCCTGATTCTTATTAATTTCACTTTTACTAGGGCCCCTTGATTCCACACTTGATCAAATGCCAATTTGATGTCTAGTGCAGTCACTGTCACTTCACCTCTGGAATTCAGTTCCTTTATCCACGTTTGGCCCAAGGTTGTATTTATACAGACCAATCACATAAACACTGTGACCACAACAGCAGGTCAGAGGCTGGGAATTCTGTGGTAGGAACTCACCTCCTGACTCCCCAAAGCCTGTCCACCATCTATGAGGGACAAGTCAGGGGTATGATGGAATACTCTCCACTTGCCTGGATGAGCGCAGCTCCAACAACACTCAAGAAGCTCGGCGCTATCCAGGACAAAGCACCCCATCTGCTACTTTAAACATTAATTCCCTCCACCACCAACACACGGTGGCAGCAGTGTGTATCATCTACAAGATGCACTGCAGCAATTCACCAAAGCACTTGCGACTGTACCTTCCAAATCAATGACCTCTACTGCCCATGGAGTGGTAGGGGTCTGGAACTCACTGCCAAAAAAGGTAATAGAGGCAGAAACCCTCAACTCATTTAAAAGGTGTCTGGAAATGCACCTCAAGCGCTGTAACCTGCAGGATTACGGACCAAATGCTGGAAAGTGGGATTCGGCTGGTTGGCTGTTTTTTCAGCTGGCACAGACACAATAGGCCACGTGGCCTCTTTCTGTGCCGTAGACTTTCTATGATTCTATGCCTAGAAGGACAAAGGCAGCAGAGACGGGGAACGCCACCACCTGGAAGCTCTCCTCCAAGTCACACACCATCCTGACTTGGAAATATTGCCGTTCCTTCACTGTCACTGAGTCAAAATCCTGGAACTCCCTCCCTAACAGCACTGTTGGTGTACCTACACCACATGGACTGTAGCAGTTCAAGAAGATGGCTCACTACCACCTTCCCAAGGGCAATTAGGGATGGGCAATAAATACTGGCCTTACCAGCAAAACCTACATCTGTGAACAAATAAGAATTGCAACAATGCAGCACTCCCTCAGTACTACACTGAGGCATCAATTTAGATTAGATGCTCAAGTCTCTGGAATTGGGCTAGAACCCACAGCCTAAGAACAAGAGCTCTAGCACTTGGCCAAGCCTGATAAACAGGTCAATAAAGTTGTGAGGAGAAACAGTTCATTAAAAAGGCAAAGCAAATTCCTAGTTTCATATCAAGGTATAGAGTGTGCAAGCAAGGAAAATATTAAAACAAAAGCGAAGTGGATGCTGGAATTCTGAAATATACTGTAAGTGGAAAACCCTGGAAATTCTCAGCAGGTTAGGAAATTGTGGAGAGGGAAACATAGTTAATGGGCGTTATTTTACGGTCCCTCCCACCAGCAGGATTTTCCGGTCAATGGACTTTTGAATAGCTCGCCACATTTTCCAGCCCAGGCTCCACCCCCGCTGCGACGAGGCTGTAAAATTGCACCCAATATTTCAGGTCTGTGACCTTTCATCAGACCTGGAAAACGTTACAGGTGTAACAGGTTTTAAACCAGTATAAAGGCAGTGAAAGTGGGTCGAGGGAGGGGTGTGGAACGGAGGAAAGAATAAAAGAAATGTCTGTAATTAGGTAGGGGTTGATTCAATGAACAGCACAAACATTACTAACCCGCTGTCTGGAAAAAAATGCAGCAACTGTTATGATCTGAAATTTTTGAACTTGATGTTTGTTTGGAAGGTTGTAAAGTGCCTAATCAAAAGATGAGCTGCTGTTCCAGTTTCTGTTGCGTTTCATTGGAAAAGTGTAGGAGGCCAAGGACTGACAGGTCAAAGTGGGAGTGAGAGAGAATAAAAATGGTTGCTTGCCATTGTTACTGAAATATTAACACCATTTCCCCCTCCACAAATACTACCTGACCTTCCAGAATTTTCTGTTTATATCTGTGTATATACTGAGATTTGAGCACAAAATCTATGCTAACGTGCCAGTGTAGTACTGAGGAAGTCTGTGTTGTTGGAGGTGTTATCTTCTAGATTAGACATTAAACCAAAGATCCGTTTGCTCAATGTAACAGAAGCCATTGTACTGTTTTAAAGAAGAACAGGGGAGTTCTCCCCTGTGTCCGGGACAATATGACCCCTCCAGATGAACACTGAAGTAGATGAGCTGTCTATTTATCATCGTGCTGTTTGTGGGAACTTGCTGTGTGCAACACTTCTGCATTTCCTATGCTACAATAGTGCATATGCTTCAAAAGTACTTATAAACATAAGAATATAAGAAATAGGATTAGGCCATTTGGCCTTTTGAGCCTGTTCCGTCATTCAGTACAATCATGGTTGATCTTCTACCTCAATTCCGCCACAATTCCAAAATCCTTAAATCACTTTGTACTCAAAAGAGTAATAAATCTCTGTCTTGAATATGCTCAATGACAGAGCATCCATTGACCTCTGGGGTAGAGAATTACAAAGATTCACATTCTTTTGCGTGAAGAACTTTTGCCTTATCTCAGTCTTAAATGGGCAATCCCTGATTCTGAGACTGTGACCCCCTCCACCCCCCAACTAAACGTCCCAGCCATTTTCTCAGCATTTATCCTGTCAAACTCTTTAAGAATTTTAAATGTTTCAATAAGATCACCTCTCATTCTTCTAAATTCTAGGGAATATAAGCCTATAATCTACTTAATCTCACTTCATAGGGCAATCAATCCCCTTATACCTGGAACAATTTTAGTGAAGCTTTGTTGCATTCTCTTTAGGACAAGTATTTGTCCTTCTTTAGGTAACCAGACCAACATTCCAGGTGTCACAGAATCACTGAACCTTAATGGCATAGAAGGACGCCATTCACTCCATCGTGTCTGCACCGGCTCTCCAACGACCATTATGACCTAGTGCCAAATAATCAGTTCAAATAATCATCTAATGCCCTCTTGAATGCCTTGATTGAACCTGCCTCCACTACACTTCCAGCCAGTAAATTTCAGACTCGTTGTGTGAAAAAGTTTTTTCTCACGCCACATTTGCTTCTTTTGCAAATCACTTTAAATCTGTGCCCTCTCGTTCTTGATCCTTTTACGAGTGGGAACAGCTTGTCCCTATCAACTCGGTCCAACCCCCTCATGATTTTGAAAAATCATCTCACCAATTGGTTGTAAAGCGCTTTGGGATGTCCTGAGGTTGTGAAAGGCACAATATAAATGCAATTTCTTTCTTTCTTTAGTCAGATCATAGTTGGGGTATTGTGCACAATTGGGACATTGTTTAATAGGAATGGTATAGAAGCAAAACACTGTGTAATGTGGATTCCCGAGGGTTTGTGGGCATTTACAGTTAGTGCTGAAGACAGAGTTGGGAAGTTAGGGGTTTATTTTTGGTAGAGCTGAGAACATTAAGGATGACCTGATAGAAAGTCTATAAAATTATGAAGAAGTAAGTGGCGATTGGTTGTTTGTATTTAATACAAACTACTTGTGGCAAGTAGACACAAATGTAAGATAATCACAAGAAGAAGGGGAAGTTAAAAATGTTTCTTTACACAATGATTAGAATATGGAATTCTCTGATGTTGAACTAGTGCCCATAAATTATTTTAAAAGGAAATCAATAATTCCTTTAAAAAGAGGAATATTAAATAAGCAGGGGACTGAGCGTGGAGAAAAACACGAGTACTGATTGATGGGTTGAACAGCCTGCTTCAGCAGAATGAAATTCTGCTTAGGTTACGTCCCACTGACCTCTGCCAAGATTTCGGCTGTAGAATTTACATTTGGGTGAGCCATCTGGAGAGAGAATTGGAAGAGGTTTACTAAAAACCCAAAGCAGTTAACGCCTGACTTTCACTAATGAAAGTATAAAGCTCTGCATTGTTTGGTCTTTTACCCAAAACTCTACCATTTGCAGTCAGTGAAAAGTGTCTGAATTTTTTTTATTTGTCAAATGCTTCAATGATTCTGGCTGTAAGGCTCAGCAGGCTGTGGGCCCAGAATTCCCAGTGACGTAAGTGCCAAGTGTTTGCAAAGGGCTCAAACATTCTCATTCCCAAGGCTTCACGATTACATTTGTGTGCTTTTTATTGTCCAGCTAAAAAGTATATATGTAAAAGGGGATGCTGTAAGGTAACCAATTGGCATTCATCTAAAAGAGCGCAAGAGACAATTAGGGAGAGTCAGAATAGCTTAACAGGTCACAGATCATGAATTCACATTGAATTCTTTGAGGAAGTTACTTAAATAATGACTTTACTCAGTAGATTTTCAGATGACAATGCTTCTTTTTAGACATAACAAGGAAACAAATTTTTTAAAAAGCCCTGAATAATTTTGTCATCCTTTTCTGGCAATGAATGGCTATGAGTAGTTGAACGTGCTGATACTGGCCAGGTAATCCTGTTGGTTCTGATTCTTGCCCAATGTACATATGGTTCAATTCTTTGCCCACATCACATTTTAAGAGCAGGAGGCGACTTCACTTCCAGTGCTCCAGCATCAGTGAGATTTTAAATTCCGTTTATGATGTGATGGTCTAATTTTCTCTATTCAGCACTGAGCATTTGGTGGAGTTCACCCCACTGAAATTTGGCACTGCATTGAAGGGAGTCTCAACCATTTTGCAGATCACACTCTTAAAGGGACGGGCCATTATTAACTGCTGAACTTCGTTTTGTTATGGTACTTTTTCATTAAGTTTTGTAACAACTTTTGTTTCACTTGTTGTTGGTTTTGCTTTCAGCCTATCTTTCTTATCTCGTTAGCAGCTGCAATTACAATGTCACGACCACAGTTCTGAAATTTCCTCTGGTATATCTCACTATTCCACATCATCCCTCTGCCCACCTGGTACTTTAACAAAACATTTTTCCTTCCCTTCAGGTAACAGGAATTGGACACTCAAGGAGCTTCTGATTGTTAGTTGATCTTCTCAAACTTTTTCTTTTCGCTTTTCTTTTGACCCAATTTCTCTTTCTAATCTCACTCTTTGACAGGTTTTGACTTTACTCTTTCTGACATAGAGCTCAGCAAAGGCTTTAGTTTTATTCCCCTACAACCCCATCTCAATCCCGAGATGAGCATGTTGTTCTGTTCTTCTCGCTATTCATAACTCCTGTGACTTCTTTGTAGCTCCCCTCCATGGATTTGACCATCTCTTCACATTGTTCAAAATCCTCCTGGACCCCTCCCACTGTTTCAGTTTTCATTCTCAGGATGTGGGCATCATTGGCAACACCGGAATTTATCTCCCATCTCTTCGGCCAGTTAAGAGTCATCCACCATGGTGTGAGACTGGAGCCACATATAGGTTAGACTGGATAAGGATGGCAGGTTTCCTTCCCTAAAGGACATCAGTGAATTAGTTGGGCATTAATGACAATCTGACAGCTCCATAGTCAATCTTCCTGATGCCAACTGTTTATTTCCAGATTTTTTAAAACTAAATTCAAATTCTTGAACACTTGCAGTGGGATGTAAATTCATGTTTAGTGAATTATTAATTCAGTACTCTAGATCAGTAACTACAATATAGTAAACCCAGTTTTTTGAATAAAAACAGAAAATACTGGACATATTCAGCAGGTCAGACAGCATCTATGGAGAGAGAAACAGGGCTAACATTTTAGGCTGATGACTTTTCATCAGAACTGGGAATAGTTACAAATGTCATAGGTTTAAGCAAGTGTAGAGGGGAGGGTGGAAAAAGAGTAAAAGGAAAGGTCTGTGAAAGAGTTGATGGTGCAGGGTCAAAGGGAGTGGTAATGGGACAAGTAAAGAAACAAAAGATGTGTCTAGAGGAGGTGTGAACGGCAGAATGATGAACAGCTCTCATCCGAAAGCAAAAATTCAAAGAAAAAGGAAAAAAGGCAGAGATTATCGTCTGAAATTGTTGAACGCAGTGTTGATTGTGGAAAGCCGTAGAACGCCTAATTGAAAGCTGAGGTGCTGTTTCTCAGCTTACATTGAATGTTGCAGTAAGCAGAGGACAAAGAAGTCCACATGAGAGCAAGGTGGAGAATTAAAATGACAGGCAAACAGAAGCGCAGGGCCATACTTGCAGACTGATTGGGGATATTACACAAAGTGGTCACCCCAATCTGCATTTGGTATCTCCCTGTTGTACAGCAGACTGTAGTGCAAGCAATACAGTATACTAAATTGAGAGAAGAATGCACAAATCACTGTTTCACCTGGAAGGAGTGCTTAGGCTCTTGAACAGTGAGGGAGAAGAGGTAGAAGGACAAGTGGGGAGGTGCCATATGGGGAAGGAGGTGTTGGCGGTGATTGAGGAGGGAACTGTCCCTTTGGAATGCTGAAAAGGGAGGGGAGGAGAGGAATGGAAGGTATGTTTGGTGGTGGCATAATGCTGGAGATGGTGGAGGATGATCTTTTGAATGTAGAGGCTGGGGGTTGGATGGTGAGGACAAGGGGAACCCTATCAAGTTTCTGTGGGGGCAGGGGAAGGGGTGAGAGCAGAAGTGTGGGAAATCGGATGGACACGGTTGAGGGCCCTGTTAACCATGTTTCTCCACTTCCCTTCCTCACACTAACCCATCTCCCCTTGGACTTAAAGCTGTTGCATTATCGTAAAAACCCAGTTGCTTCTCTCATTTGGGACTCTGACATCATCATCAAATATGCTGACAAAGGACCTCAGTTGTTCCATGAGGAAAAACCTCTACCTGGCTGATGTTCAATGCCAGCTATCTGATTCCTCCTTCCTATATTACTCTGGATCTTATTCCTCCTCACCCTCTACCCACCTATATTCATGACTCCTCTAGTGTTCTCACTGCTCTTAACGATTTGCTTTAGTCACCCCTAAATGCCTTGTTTTCACCATGGATGTCCTATCCCCCATCAGCTCCATCCCTTAACTTTTGTGGCCTATCTTCCCTTTTGGCAACTTTTACAGAGAGGAATTTCAAGGGAATTTTCCCCTCCTTAATTCTGTGTTTCATCTCTTTTTTTTGTCTCTCCCTGGAGTGGATGGGGAGCGGGGATTGTGAGGCATTGTATAGTCACGATGTTCCAGCGATCATGGTGTGGGCAGACTTGATGGACCAGCTGGTCTCTTCCCAATTTTGTATGTGTTTCTTTTTTTCCATTCATTCATGGGATGTGGGCTTCGCTGGCTGGGCTAGCATTTATTGCTCATCGCTAATTACCCTTGAGAAGCTGATGGTAATCTGCCTTCTTGAACCACTGCAGTCCATGTAGTGTAGTACACCCACAGTACTGTTAGGAAGGGAGTTCCAGGATTTTGACCAAGTGACAGTGAAGGAACAGTGACATATTTCCAAGTGAGAGATTTGGAGGGGAACTTCCAGGTGGTGGTGTTCCCATGTATCTGCTGCCCTTGTCCTTCTAGATGATAGTGGTTATGGGTTTGGAAGGTGCTGTCGAAGCAGCTTTGGTGAGTTACTGCAGTGCATCTTGTAGATGGTACACATTGCTGCTACTATGCGTCGGTGGTGGAGGGAGTGAATGTTTGTGGATGTGGTGCCAATCAAGTGGGCTGCTTTGTCCTGGATGGTGTCAAGCTTCTTGAGTGTTGTGGGAGCTGCACTCATCCAGGCAATTGGGGAGTATTCCATCACACTCCTGATTGTGTCTTGTAGATGGTGGACAGGCTTTGGGAAGTCAGGAGGTGGGTTACTTGTCTCACGATTCCTAGCTTCTGACCTGCTCTTGTAGCCACAGTATTTATATGGCTAGTCTAGCTCAGTTTCTGGTCAAAAGTAACCCCCAGGATGTTGATAGTGGGGGATTCAGTGATGGTAATGCCATTAAACATCAAGAGGCGATGGTTGGATTCTCTCTTGTTGGAGATGGTTATTGCCTGGCACTTGTGTGGCATGAATGTCACTTGCCATTTGTCAGCCCAAGCCTGGATATTGTCCAGGTTTTGCTACATTTGGACATGGACTGTCTGTACTAACTCTGGCAACAAGTCTACAACTGTGTAACATAAATCCAGTCTTCCACTGCTATTTGGATTGTGCTTCTTCCCATCATGCTTCCTTCAAAGATCCCATCCTTTCTTTTTGTATCTGCAACCCAACTTTTTTTATTGGTTCATGAGTGTCGCTGGCTGGGACAGCCTTTATTGCCCATCCTGAATTTCCCTCAAGAAAGTGGTGGTGAGCTGCCATCTTGAACTGTTGCAGTCCATGTGGTGTAGGTACACCCATAGTGCTGTTAGGGAGGGAGTTCCAGGATTTTGACCCAGTAACAATGACATAGTTCCAAGTCAAGATGGTGTGAGGCTTAGAGGGGACCTTGGAGGTGGTTGTGTTTCCATGCATCCGCTGCCCTTGTCCTTCTAGGTGGTAGAGGTCACAGATTTGGAAGGTGCTGTCGAAGGAGGCTTGGTGAGTTACTGTAGTGCATCTTGTAGATGGTTCACACTGCTGCCACTGCATGACAATGGTGGAGGGAATGAATATTTAAGGTTGTGGATGGGTGTCAATCAAGTGGGTTGCTTTGTCCTGGTAGGTGTTTGCCCTAATGACTTAATTTCCCATTCTAGAACTTTTGAAATGTTCTTGCATTTTCCACAACAGAAATTTCCATTTGACTGGGGTTGACAGGGCTCCTGACAATGGCCATACCATTTCCCATTCCTCCGCTTACAACCTCTTCCCCTTCTCGTCCAACGATGACACAGACCTCTTTGTTTTGTCTTCCATATCCACCACGTCATCCTTTACTATATCTGTCACTTACAACATGAGCTCCGGGGCAAGCACTTTCCCCACGCCTCCCCCTCCACTTTGCAGGGGACAATTCCCTTCAGGATATCCTTATTTATTCTTCCACTGCAGCAAGTTCCTGCTGCTTTTCTCTTGGCAACAGATGTAACATCTGTCCATTCACCTCTTCCGGCAAAACTGTCCAGAGCCACAAACACATATTGTGTGTGAACTGGTAATTTACGTTTACTTCCTCCAGTCTGGTATTTGCTGTTCATGGTGAAATCTCCTCTGTGCTCAGGAGATAACTGCAGAGTGGGTGACCACTTTGCTAAACACCTCCTTTCTGTCCATAAATTGGCCCAGATATCTCTGCAGCTGACAACTTTAACTCCCCCTAATTCCTGTTCCCTGCCTTGTGGGACTGCTCTGAGTAATCTCAAACTTCAGGAACAGCATATCTTCCTTCTGAGTACTCTTCAGCCATCTGATCTGAACTGTGATTTCAGTGACTTCAGATCTTATCCTATCCCCCATTTTTGTTTCCCAGGGGGTGGTTGGGTTTGGGATTGATTTGAACCCTTCATCAGAACATTGACTGTGACAGAGACCTGCAGGATGAATCTTGATCTGTGCTTTTCCGACAAACCTCCTGTAAATTTCCAGCATTTTTATGTTTTGATTTCATGCCTTGTGACATTTTTCCCCAATTACCCCCATTTTTGGGTTGCTTACTTCTCTTGTGCTTTTCACCATCTTGACTATTTGCACCTTCTTTTGTATTTCCAATGTTGTTGCATTGCCTCGTGCTCTTTCAAATCATCCAGCAGATTTCTACTTCTCAGTGAAACAAGTTTGTCAGAAACTCGACCCATCAATGATTCTCAATGATTGGAAGGTCTTTTGTCACTTTTTCTTATCTACTTGCATATCAAGCAAGCAGCTTGTTTATCTGCACACTTTCAGTTTTGATGAAACAGCTATAGCCAAATGTTTGGTCTGCCTTTTCTCTTGTTTTAAATGCTGAAGTATGTGCTGTTTATATCCAGCATTTATCTAAAATTTCCAGCAAGTTTTTTCAACTTATCTGTACTTCTCTGTTTTTGTTTTTTGGAGCAGACCAATTATAGTGTGTAAAACAAAAACAGAAACACCTGGAAAAACTCAGGTCTGGCAGCATCGGCGGAGAAGAGCAAAGTTGACGTTTCGAGTCCTCATGACCCTTCAACATTATAGTGTGTGCCTGACTGTGAATGTTAAGACAATCAAAGGCTTGAACATTTTTGCGCAGAATTCTGCGACAACTATCCTGGATATGAATCTATCCTCCCGCTGAGATCTTAGATCTTACTCTGCTCCATCCTACAGGACCCCTCAGGTCACAGTTCAGATAAAAGTCATCTGTTTTATTCTCCCAGCAGTGTTCCATACATCAACTTTGTAAAGTGTGTGGCATATTAGTGCTGATTTTAGGGTTCCTTAGTATCAAGCTGTGTGAAAACCATGGTTAATACACCAACTGCCACACACTAACAGGGCTTAATGCTGCAGTGTGTTTGTCATCAATTAACAAACTCAAAGAAGGATATACATTACTAATTTTTATTTAGTATAACTGGCACACTAATCCCTTTTGCCAATATATCAATCTTTTCACCTCTACAAGCCACGCCCTTAAACACCATCTTACAAATAATTAGCCTGTAGTTTTATTAGAAACAAGGTCACTGAGCTACTTTTTTATCCCACAAATAGATCTTATTCATAATAACGCAATCATGGGGGAGATGATGACGTAGCAGTAATTTCACTAGAGTACGAATTCAGAGGCCCAGGCTAATGATCTGGAGGTATGGGTTCAAATCCCACCTTAGCAGCTGGTAGAATTTAAATTCAATTAATAATTGAATTTGGAATTGAAAGCTAGTCTCAGTGATGGTGGCCATGAAACTAACATTGATTGTCTTAAAAACCCATCTGGTTCACTAATGCCCCTTTAGGGAAGGAAATCTGCCATCCTTACCTGGTCTGGCCTACATGTGACCCCAGAGCCACAGCAACATGATTGAATCTTAAGTGCCCTCTGCGATAGCCTTGCAAGCACTTAGTTCAGTTAGGGATTGGTAACAAATGCTGACCTTGCCATGGAAGAATAAACAACTAAAAATAATAACACAAATTCTGCCTCAGTCTCTTGAAGGGATTCGGTGACTTGATGTTCACCACATGAGCCAGCAGTCTGTTCCAGAGGTTCACTATTTCCCGGGAAAAGAAGAACGCACAACATCTAACATAGTTCTGTCCTTAAGTAATTTTTATATGTTACCCCGATCCTCCCTAACCTGTTCAATTAAAATAATTTATACATGTAAACATCTTATAAACATCAGTCAAGTGACCCTGAGTCTACGCTTTTTTGAAGTTACATATCTCTTTGTCAATGTGGATAGTCAAGGTGTTTTGAACTGAGAATCCATCAATGTCCATCTCTGCACCTTAACCAAAACCTCAAAGGGCCAAAACAGGAATTCAATAGAAATAAAAATGGGGGGAAGTGTAAAATTGGCTGCCACTCGCCATTTACAAAGTCCAGATCTAGCCCCATGAATGAGCAGGGACAACAGCTGTACAATTGCTTTTTGATCATTTCAACTCCGTCTGTAGGTCATGAATGCTCTCCCTTTGCTCCTGTGGCTAGGAACATCTAGACTAGTCAGGTTGTTCTGGCCAGGGATTTATGCAGTTTGAACATAACAGATTCCAAACTATCACTGTCCTGCTGTTGCTATATTATTCAGTATTCTATTTGGTTTGTTGACTGATGGTCTACCATGACTGAACATGTTTAAGGGTGAATCTATGGCAGTCTGATATCTCGTACAACCCAGCTAATCTGTTATTGTTCACTGAGGCACTTCTGTTACCCAATTTTCTCTCCCAATATATATTTGTTTGTACTGAATTGCTCCAATTGCAGGTCTATCTACTTCCAGATTTTATATAATAACATTTCCCAGGTCCCTATCTTCTTCATCCTTAGCAACTTCTATGTGAGTGAAAAGTTCTGTTCACTTAATAAATATCTCCTGTTTATGTGGGAATACCAGAAACCTTGCTGGCTTCTTGTGAATCTTCAATACATGAGAATATACCTGTCAACATTTCGACTTAATCCTTGTTGGAACAACATTTTTTTATGCTCACCATTATCTTGTCATGCAATTAGTGATGGGCAATAAATGCAAGCTTTGCTAGCGACGTTCAGATCCCACAAATTAATTTTTTTTAAAAAGCAGTGACCCTGTTTCATTTACGTGTAACCACCAGTTCCCGGAGTGGCCAAGAAGCACTGTAAAGCCCACGGCTAGGAAATGGAGGAAGAGATTCCATTCCCTCTAATTGGTCTCAGCTGAGGCCTTCATTTGGAGCTTCCATGAATTCTTCAGGACTTCTCTGCCCCTTGTAAATGGCCCTTCTGCCACACTGCTGCTCCAAGAGGATTCTCCTCTCTGCACCGGTGGATTCCACCTGGGAGCCTTGCTATAAATTCCCCCCAAAGCAGGAAAATGGACTGGAACAGATTCAGAGGAGCAGATGCTGGAACTCTGCCTGCAAGAGAAGTATCAAACCATTGACTCTTGCCAGTGATCAGTTCCACATATGTCAGATGCTACAATACCTAAGCAAGAAGCTATTCTTCAAGTGCCATCATGGTCACTGAGCATTGATGAGTTATTCAACCACGAGGAGCATCACAGCTGAATCCACACCTGTGCTTCCAGCCCGGGATCAATCCTCCAAAGTTTTTACCCACTGTGGCCTTCTTCACACTGGAGAAATGAAGTATAGATTGGGTGACCACTATGTTGTACATGTGACCCAGATATGACCCACACTGTGGTTCATATCTTTCATGCCCTTCTCCTTCCACTCTCTCCTTTGCATCAATAAGTTGTTCCAGCTAAGCTCAAAGGAATCTTCAGTGTCTCACCTTCTCCTTTAACATTCTGGGCATTGCCTTTAACAACATTTTATCTTCGACATCTCTATCTTCTCTTATGCCTGGGGTGCTTATAGTATGAGGTTGGAATGTTGGCAACTAGAGAGAGGAGAAAAGTGTTTTGCAGGGTTCTGGTTGTAGGAGAAGGATCAGTTTATCTGGTTATTGGTCTTTCTTTTCTCTTTTCCAGTTTGAACGGATTTCTTACCAGCATTCACTATTTTCATTTTGGTAGCGGGAGAGTGGAGGTGGTTTGGCTCTTTCCTTGGATAGCTCTCCTTTTAGCAATGCTATTTTCACATTGCTTATTCTATTAACATTGACTGCTTCACTACCCATCCCTGTTTTTCTGGTAAGCAATTTTCAGGTGTCTAAACAAAAGACAAGTAAAGAAACAAAAGATGGGTCCAAAGGATGTGTAAATGGTTACAGCAGAAGAGGAGGGTGAGGGGGGAGGGAGAGAGGAGGGGAGGGACTGTGGAGGGAAGAGGGGACAGGATGGGGAGATGAGGGAAGGGGAGGGGGAGGAGGGCAGAGTGGGAGGGGAGGGGAGGGGAGAAGGGAAGGGAGAGGGGGGGAGTGGAGAGGAGGAGAGAGAGGTGGGGGAGGGGGAGGGAAGGGGAAAGGAGATTTCGTTACTGGTACCATTGCCATCCCCATTTTGTGATTTAATCTCTTCTGCCTTCCACCCCATTGCAGACCTTCCCTTTTTGTTCTATCCTACCCTCCCTCTCTTTCCCCACCTCTGTACTTCTTAAAACCTGTTACACTTGGTACTCTTTCTTCAGTTCTGACATAAATTCACAGGCCTGCTACGTTAACTCTGTTGCTATCTCTGCAAATACTACCTGACCTCCTGTGCATTTCCTGTTTATATTTCAAACTTCTTTTACATGATCATCTGTAAATTCCAGCCATTGACACCATTCCTCCTGAGTTTCTGTCAATCGTCCACAGGTGTGATTTTAGGACAATCGTGTAGAAATTCTGAGGTATTACTTCCCATTGCTACCACCTTTTTGAGATCCTACATTGTTACAGTCAATGTTCAGAGGGCTATGACTTACCCTAGGGGAAGGAAGGATACTGTTCCTGTAGCTTGTGTTTGTTTAACTGTGTTTACTTTTTCAGTTTCAGCTGGACTCACACCATCAATATCTGACCACGTTGATTCAAAAGCTCAGAATGGGCCAAGGTCAAGAGTTCTGCCTGCAGTAGGTAAAGTACACTGGGCAGGGTGGGTGAGCAACTGGAAACCTTAGAGATGGGGTGGAATGATGGTGCAACATCATTATTTAAAGGTACAGTGATGAGAATGGGGGATGTGCAAAGGGGCTAGGATTGGAAGAGCGCAGATATCCCGGAGGGTTGTAGGCTGGATGACATTATAGAGATAGGGAGGGGTGAGGCCATGGAGGGATTGGAAAACAAGGATACGAGCATGAGGGTTTTGGATGAGCTCAGGTTTATGGAGGTAAAACCATGCGGATCTGGGACCCTCTCCACAGATTCCTGCCCCACACAAGCGCAAATTCTGTCCTCCGCCACCACCACCAACCCTGGAATTGTGCGCCTTTTCCTTTTAGAGTTGTTGCTGGGCCTGCTGTGTATTTACTGCACTTCCTACTTTTACCTTTCTCAATCATTCCCCACTACTGACAGGGTTACAGGGAGAAGGTAGACTGGTACTAAGTGAACTGCTCATTCAGAGGTGGTGCAGACACGATGGGCCAAATGGCCTCCTTCTGCGCCATAACAACTCTGATTCTGTGATACTTGTCTCGATAACCAAAACCCTTTTTTATTTTGTTACAAAAGCGCTGGAACCAAAAATGACCAGATACGAACTCTGTGATAAGTACCAAACTATATTGTTAGAAAGTGTAAAGTTATTTACTAATACAATTTTCAATGCCAAGTTGTTGTCTGGGACTAAAGAATCTTTTTCTCCCCCAAGTTTCTAACCCCAGTGGGTAAGTTTGATTTGGGATGATGGGATAAATCTTGCCCAATCAACTCAGCCGTCTATTAAAACTCAACTTCAGTAGAAACCGATATCAGGAGAGTTGTTCAATCAGCGGCCATAGGAACATAAGAGCAGGAGTAGGCCATTTGGCCCATCGAACCTACTCTGCCATTCAATTAGATTGTGGCTGATCTTCTACCTCAACACCACTTTCCTGCGCTACCCACATATTCCCTTGGCTGAGCCAATATTGCCCTTATTCCCCAGCATCAAAATTCACGATGACACCTCATCCCACCTCTTCCTCCACCTGAAGTCACTGAGCACACTGCCCATTAAAATGCCAGCATGGTACTGTGGGCGTCATAATGCTTGGTTTGGACACATTAGTTAGGCAGGTGTCTTGGATGCCTAATTAAGGGCTGGCAGCAAATGTGTACAGCTATCAGGAAGGGTTGGCTAAAAATGCTTTGCAGCGCATGACATCATTTAATGGCACACACGTGCATGCATGCGTCTGCGTGAGTCTGTGTGTGTATACGCATGTGTGTGTATGCAAGGTGCTATTTTACTAATGTACATCACTGACAACTGGCTGGTATAATTGGTTTGTATTCTGGCAATGGAGCTGGTAGAAAATTGGCAGTGTAAGTTTGGCCACTGCAGCTCATGTAACTTAACAAGAGGGATATGGTTCTACTGCCAACACAGGCAGTGTCCTCATTTGAATAACGCCAAACATTTTATTCAATAAAACAACCAGCTTGAGTGTTTTAGTTTAAAAAATCAAGAATATTTCCTCTGAGACTCCAATAGCACAGATGTGTTTCATTAGCCTGGTCATCTAGACAGTAAACTAATAATATTTATTTGATGAATATTGTTTGTCTTGTCCTCCATCACTGGCCATTGAATCCTGCTGGAATCTGCACAGTTTGAGAAAGAGGCCAGATTTGGATGAGATGCATCCCGTGGTTCAATATCCTGCCAGAAATCGCATTAATACTTTTTATTGATATTGTTATTTCCACTACAGAGATATCAAGATGTTACAATAACTTTAACACTAATACAAGTGCACAATATTTTGGATGTTGGAAATTGAACTAAAAACAGAAAATGCTTGAAATACTCAGCAGGTCTGGCAGCATCTGTGAAGAGAGAGACAAAGTTAACCTTTAAAGCTATGATTACTTCTTTAAAAATTCTTTCACGGGATGTGGGCATCACTGGCTAGGCCAGCATTCATTGCCCATCCCTGATTACCCCTGAGAAGATGGTGCTGCCTTCTTGAACCACTGCAGTCCATGTGATGTAGGAACATCCACAATGCTGGTAGGAAGGAAGTTCCAGGTATTTGACCCAGTGACAGTGAAGGAACGGTGATACAGTTCCAAATCGGGATGGTGTGATGCTTGGAGGGAGACTTGATGCTGTTCCCATGCATCTACTGTCCTTGTCATTCTAGATTGGAGGGGTCATGGGTTTTGTTTGATTAATCTTCTGTTTTCTGCTCCCAAATCAGATCATTTTCTTGGACACAGAAAAAGCCTTTGCCATTGTTAGAGTTTTAAAATAGAATTAATCCAGTTTCTACAGTACCTTTCACGACCTCAGGACATTCCAAAGCACTTTACAGTCAATGAGGTACTTTAAAGTGTAGTCACAACTGTAATGTCGGAAATGCGGCAGCCAATTCATACATGGAAAGCTCCCAAAAACAACAAATTGATAATGACCAGAAAATCTGTTTTAGTGATGTCGGTTGTGAAATAAATATTGACCAGGACACTGGGGAGGACTGCCCGCCGGGCATCAGATGGGATCTCAGTTCAGTGCAGCACTGAAGTGTCAGCCTAAATTTTGTCTCTGGAGTGGGACTTGAATCTACCACCTTTTGACTCAGAGGTGGAAGTGCAACCCAATAAGTCACACTGATATCTATTGGATTGCAGAAAACAAGTTGTCTTTGTAATTGCACCATCAATTTGACATTACAACTTCTCAATATGAGCTCTTCACCAGTCAGAATGGAGTTCATGAGCTAACCAATGAAACTTATTCTGTTAAGTACCAGCCCTAACTTTCTGCAGTGAGTTAAATTGACAATTAAGTGGATAAGTGCACTAATTTCATCAAAATTATGGAGAGGCTGACGTGAGCTGACATTTACTTGTTGAAGTGGTGCAAATTGACCAGCAACTTGTGCTAATTCACAACTCTCAGGATATCTCTTCCTTGCCACAAGTTGCTGAGTGCAATGAACTCTGTTATTTTAGCAGCAAAATCTGGGCCAATGTCTCAGTTAAAATTAGTGGACAAAGAATTTTGCAGGAACATGTTGAGTGTTTGTAAGCTCCCATTCACACAGTGTGACTCCAAGGTTGAATCATGGTCTCAGCTGTGCTTCCTGAGGTCGGATACTCTCAGTTCGGAGCTTCCTCTCATTCTGAGCTCTCTGTAAAGGGAAGCGTCGATGGACTCACAGCCGTGTTGTTTTAATTACAGGAAGATAAACATAATCAGGTCTTAAAGGGACAGTGTCTTTGTGGAAAAAAAATGCTAAAGAACTGCAGGAAGAGCCCTCATCACAATGAAATCACATTCTAGTCAAGCCAATGTGATGAGTTTCAATCTCAGTTGAAGAAATGAATTCAGCCGTTGCAAAAAAAGAAACGTGCAAATTCTACTTTTCTTTCATTTTTGGTTGCCTGCCCTTCATAAATTTGAGCTTATCCAATATTTTACTGCCCTTAACTCGCAACAAGTCCTGTTCACCAATTGCCCATGCTTGCCGATCTGCTAACGCTTTGATTTTAAAATTCACATCTTCGTTTGCAAGTCCCTCCATGGCCTCACCCATTCCTCCCTTAGTACCTTTCTTCAGTCCTACAGTCCTCTGAGAACTCTGTGTTCCCACAACTCTGGTCTCTTGCGCATTCCTGATTTTAATCACTCCACCATCAGCGGCTGTGCCTTCAGCAGCTAAGCTCTGGTATTCCCTCCCTAAACCTCACTGCATCTCTATCTCTTTCCGTCCTCCTTTATTACCTGCCTTAAAACAAACCACTTTGACCAAGCTTTTGGTCACCGGTCTTAATACCTCCTTCTTTGGCTTGATGCCAAGGTTTGCCTATGAATCAGAAGGTTGCAATCTCAAGCCCCATTCTGTACTTACTTCTGTTCTTCTGTTCAAGTGGATGTCAAAAATCTCATCGCCCTTTTGAAGGTGAGCAGGGAATTCTCCTAGTTTCCTGGTGGATAATCAACACCAAAAAAAATCTGGTAATTCATTTACCTGTGGGAACTCGCTGTGCATAATTTGGTTGCTGTATCAGCCATTGTAACAACAGTGCCTTTAAAAGTCAAGCCGATTAAGATATCCTTGAAGATATAAAAGCTGGAAAAAGGTGAAGTTGTCACAGGGATCCTAGGGAGTAGCAAAAAACCGAGACATTTTGAAACTCCTCAGACATGGCTGATGCATTGTTTCCTGCCAGATGTGAATCTTGGCCTTGCCCTCATGTTGTGTGCCGCACCCTATGTTGCCCAGTTTACACAGCTGTGAAGGTCACCACCTCCATCTGTTACATTTTACTCAGATGGCTGTTTTAAACATCTTCCAGCCACATAATACATGTTCATTAACTAATAAAAATTTGCATTTATATAGAACCTTTCTCCTCCTTAGGAAGTCACTTTGCAGTTTATATACAATGAAGTACTTTTGAAGCTTAGTCACTATTGTAGAAATTGAGGCAACTAGTTTGTGCACAGCAAGCTTCCACAAACAGCAATGTGATAATGACCAGTTAATCTGTTTTACTGATGGTGTTTCAGGGATAAATATTGACAAGAACATGAAGGGAGCACTCTCCTGCTCTTCTTCCAAATAGTGTAGTGGAATTTAACACCCACCTGAGAGAGTAGACAGGACCTGAGTTTAACATATCCCATGAAGGACAGTTTCTCTGACTTTTGCAGCACTCCCTAAGTGCTGCAAAGTGTCAATTAAGATTTTTTCACTCAAGTCACTGGAGTGGGGCCCACAACATCCGCTCAGAAGTGAGTGCCCCCCACTGAGCCATAGCACAGGACAAAACAACACAAACTCTGATTTTGTCCATATGGAAGTGAAGAGTTGCATAAAACATATTGGAGTGTATCGCAGAGTTACTGCACATCTAGCCAGTCACAGCTAGGCTTGGCATTTAAATTGCTTCCTCAACATTACATTTAATCTTGATTAAAGAGTTCATATTGACCCTACTTCTGATAAATTGCCTGTTCTTACAACAAAAGCCTGAACTGAGTTAGTTATTTGTTTTTAAAATTGCCATAGCAATTTCTCTTGGGGAAAGAAAACATTGTCATATATTATAGATTGGTGTTCAAATTATGTACTACCAGAGTATAGTAAGTCATTTTGCTTTAAAGTCGATTAGCTAATGGGTTCCATATTTGCATTTAGTGCCAGGAGTTACGTTTTAAAGTTGTTTTGTGCTTGGTCTGGCATAGGGCACGTGGCCCCCATTTTGGATGGGCCTCTGTTGCCTCCTGACCCTCCATATTGCCACCGACTCTCCGGCTCGTGTCCTCTGCTGCTCCTAGACTCTCCCTCTCTCTGATCATTACCATTGCTCTGCCCTCTCACTCTCTGCTCAGGTCTCTGACCATTACCCCAACTCCAGTTAGTGACTGATGCTGGCGTCCGATTGAACGGGTGAACAGTGGGCCTCCTGTGATCTGTCCTAAAAGCAATTCAGAACATAAGATTAGATATTAACTATTCAGCTGTGGAAGCTATCACAACTATTGCAATGGACTTTAATTAACACAAGTGGCATTAAAATTGGCACCCAAGATTGCACCGTTTCTAATCCCTTCTAAATAGCACAAAGATGGGAAAAAGCACAGGACAGGATCTGATCACTCAGCCCAGAGAGCCATTCCTTCCAAAGACCATTCACAATTTGCTTCATGTTCGACTCTATCCAATCTATATAATCTTCTGAAATAAGGCTCTATAGAATTGTTCCCACCTCCATCCCAAGGTAAATCAAGCTGTAGTTTAGGATAAAACCCTCACCTCTCAACAAAAGCATTTATATAGTGCCTTTCATAACCTCCTGGATTTTGCAAAACACCTAGGCAGAAGGTTGTGGGTTCGAGTCTCACTTCAGAGCACATAAACTAGGATACACTTCAGTGCAGTACTGAAGGAGAGCTGTATCGTCAGAAGTCCCATCTTTTAGGTAAGATGTTATTTGAAAGGGAATAAAAACGTCTCAGTCTGCCCATTAGACGTAAAAGGTTCCATGACACTATTTCAAAGAATGGAGGGCTGGTCGTTATCATATTGTTGTTTATGGGTTCTTGATATGCACATATTGCCTGCTGCATTTAGTATTTTACTACACTGACTTCATTGGCTGTACAGCACCTTGGGTCATCCTGAGATCATGAAAGTCTTACTGATCCAGTCAGTTCCTCCCACCATGTCGCCGTTGCTGGGCAACAGACTTCTCAGGACACACACTGTTCGGAAGTTAAAAATAAGATTAGCACTGATGACATCCACAAAGTCCTCGCACGTTAAGTGTATCCCTGCCAGTGTTTAACAGCAGGTTCCTCTTGGGCCTAAATCTCTGCCGTAAATATCACATTGGCTGGAAATGTGGTTGGATTGCTCAATTTTGATATTTTAACACTTCCCCCCTGCACCTGGACTTAATCTGTTCCATTGGACTATTGATAAGGGAAAACCCCCAGAGACTTTACTGCCTCAATATTACATTCCCTCCCTGCCTTGTATCAGGATGAACAAAATCTCCCAGGTTCTTCAAGTTGATGGTATGTTGCTTCCCTGGTGCCAGGGTCCGGGATGTTACTGAACGGCTGCAGGGCATCCTGAAGGGGAAGGGTGATAAGGCAGAGGTCATGGTACATGTTGGTACCAATGACATAGGTAGAAAGAGGGATGAGGTCTTGCATCAAGAATTCAGGGAGTTAGGCAGTAGACCAAAAAGCAAGACCTCTTGGGTTGTAATCTCTGGATTACTCCCAATGCCATGTGCTAGTGAGCTCAGAAATAGGAGAATAGCGCAGATGAATACATGGCTTAAGAGTTGGTGCAGGAGGGAGGGTTTTAGATTCCTGGATCACTGGGACCGTTTCTGGGGAAGGTGGGACCGATACAAGTGGGACGGTCTACTTCTGAACCAGAGCAGGGCTAACATCCTTGCGGGCGGGTTTGCTAGTGCATTGGGAGGAGTTTAAACTAATTCAGCAGGGGGAGGGGACACAGAATGTTAGCAGAATAGGGACACATCATAATACAGTAAAACAATCAAATCAGAGGGAGTACAGCTACATTAAGCTTCAAGCGAGTAAGGCAAGGCTGGATGGCCTCTACTTTAATGCCAGGAGTATTACAGGTAAAACAGATGAGTTAAGGGTGAGGATTGACACATTGTGATATAGTAGCCATCACTGAGACATGGTTGAGGGAAGGGCAGGATTGGCAGCTCAACATTCCGGGATATAAAATCTTCAGACGAGACAGGGGAGGGGGTAAGAGAGGAGGAGGCGTTGCATTATTAGTTAAGGAGTCAGTTATTACAGTAAGGAGAGATGATATCTTGGAGGGGGCATCGCATGAAGCTTTGTGGGTAGAGCTTAGGAATAAAAAAGGGGCAGCCACATTGTTAGGTGTTTATTATAGACCCCCAGATAGTCAGCGGGAAATTGAGGAGCAAGTTTGTGCACAATTTGTGGAGGTGTGTAAAAACAATAACAATAGGGTAATTATATTAGGTGATTTCAACTTTCCCAACATTAATTGGGATAGATTTTGTGTTAAGGGCTCGGATGGAGTGGATTTCTTGAAATGTGTAGAGGATAACTTTTTAGGTCAATATGTAAAGGGTCCAACAAGGGACGGCGCAGCGCAGGGGAATGAAGACAGACAGGTGGCTGAGGTGGTGGTGGGCGAGCATTTTAACAATAGCGACCACAACATGGTACAGTTTAAGTTTGTTATGGACAAAGAAATCGACATTTTGCAAAAAAATGTTTTGAATTGGGGGAGAGTGGATTTTAGTAAATTAAGGCAGGACCTGGCCAATGTAGACTGGGAACAGTTACTTGTGGGGAAATCTACAGAGGAACAGTGGGGGGTGTTCAAAAAGGAAATGGGGAGGGTACAGGCTCAACATGTTCCCTCTAGGGTGATAGGAAGGAGTAACAAGCCCAGAGAACCATGGATGACCAGAGATATTCAGGTTACGATGAGAAGGAAAAGAGAGGCTTTTAGCAGGTACAAGGGAAGCAAATCAGCAGAGGCATTAGTGGAGTACAGAAAGCGCAGGGTGGAGCTTAAGAAAGCAATTAGGAGAGCAAAGCGGGGATATGAGAAAGCTCTGGCTGGTAAAAGTAGGGAAAATCCCAAGATATTCTATAAGTATATCAATGGGAAGAGGATAACCAGGGAAAGAGTAGGGCCCATAAGGGACCAAGGGGGCAATCTATGGGTGGAGCCAGAGGACATCACTAGAGTATTGAATGAATACTTCACATCTGTCTTCACCCAAGAGAATGAATATGAAGGTATCTTACTCGGGGAGAGAGACTGCAAGGTTCTTAAGCAAATTAATATAGGGAGTGACAAGGTATTGGAGGTGTTGGCAGGCTTAAAAGTGGACAAATATCCAGGTCCAGATGATTTGTGTCCCAGACAGTGCTGAGGGAGGCAAGGGAGATCATCACAGGGGCTCTGACCCAAATTTTTAATTCTTCTCTGGCCACGGGGGTGGTGCCAGAGGACTGAAGAACAGCTAATGTGGTTCTGCTATTCAAGAAGGGTTGTAGAGATAAGCCAGGGAACTACAGGCCAGTGAGTCTCATGTCAGTGGTAGGGAAACTATTGGAGAAATTTCTGAAGGAGAGTATCTATCTCCACTTGGAGAGGCAAGGTTTGATCAGGGATAGTCAGCATGGCTTTGTTGGAAGGAGGTCATGCCAAACAAATTTGATTGAATTTTTGAGTGTGTAGATGAGGGTAGTGTAGTTGATGTAGTTTATATGGATTTCAGCAAAGCATTTGACAAGGTCCCACATGGGAGACTTATAAAAAAGGCAAATGCACATGGGATACAGGGTAATTTGATTAGGCGGATTCAAAATTGGCTTAGTTGTAGAAGGCAGAGGGTGATGACAGAAGAATGCTTTAGTGACTGAAAGCCAGTGTCCAGTAGCGTATCACAGGGATCTGTGCTAGGTCCCCTATTATTTGTCATTTATATAAACAACATAGATGACTATGTGGGGGGTAGGATTAGTAAGTTTGCGGATGACACAAAGATTGGCCGGGTGGTTAACAGTGAGGTTGAGTGTCTTGGGCTACAGGAAGATATAGACGGGATGGTCAAATGGGCAGATAAGTGGCAGATGGAATTTAACCCTGAAAAGTGTGAGGCGATACACTTTGGAAGGAGAATTTGACAAGGAAGTATTCAAAGAACGGCATGACACTAGGAAGTTGAGGAACAAGGGGACCTTGGCATGTGTGTCCATAGATCTCTGAAGGCAGAGGGGCATGTTAGTGGGGCGGTGAAAAAGGCATATGGGACACTTGCCTTTATCAATCGAGGCATAGATTACAAAAGTAGGGAGGTCATGTTGGAGTTGTATAGAACCTTGGTGAGGCCACAGCTGGAGTACTATGTGCAGTTCTGGTCGCCACATTATAGGAAGGATGTGATTGCATTGGAGGGGGTGCAGAGGAGATTCACCAGGATGTTGCCTGGGATGAAACATTTAAGTTATGAAGAGAGGTTGGATAGACTTGGGTTGTTTTTGTTGGAGCAGAGAAGACTGAGGGGCGACCTGATCGAGGTGTACAAGATTATGAGGGGCATGGACAGGGTGGATAGGGAGCAGCTGTCCCCTTAGTTGAAGGGTCAGTCACAAGGGGATAAAAGTTCAAGGTGAGGGGCAGGAGGTTTAGGGGGGGGATGTGAGGAAAAACTTTTTTACCCAGAGGGTGGTGACGGTCTGGAATGCACTGCCTGGGAGGGTGGTGGAGGCGGGTTGCCTCACATCCTTTAAAAAGTACCTGGATGAGCACTTGGCACGTCATAACATTCAAGGCTATGGGCCAAGTAGGTAGGTCAGGTGTTTCTCACGTGTCAGTGCAGACTCGATGGGCCTCTTCTGCACTGTGATTCTGTGAAACACTTTGCACTCCAGGAATAGAATTTTGGCCACCATAATCCTGGTAACTAAAAGATAAATGTTACTCAGCTGGGAATCCAAACCAATATCCTCTTCCTCAGAGTAACTTACTGCATTTGTTGATATTACTAAATGGATGTGCTGTCCAAGGTAGTTTGGGCCAACATAATGAAATCAAGTAGGTCATGTATTTTCTGGCAAGGAGAACCCTTTGATAATGAGCCTAGGGTGGCTTAATGGCTTGCTGGGGTTTGGCAAACTTCACAGCAGGTTTTCATTATAATAAATGTCACATTTTGATAGTATTCCCAACCGGGTAACTTGTTTTTCTATTATTCATTATCAAACTTGAGAGAAACACACATAATGAATTACTTTAAAAAGAAGTGAGTATTGTTATTGTAGGTACGTGTGACTGCCAAATTCCTATCAGGTGAATGGCCAAATAATTAGTTTTGGATGGTGTTGGTTGAAGGTGGAATGCTGGTCAAGGCAATAGTGCCATGAAGCACAAGAACAGTTGGATTCCTTATCCAAAGGACAGTGCTTCCAACAGTGTCAGCTGAGATACATTATCCTTTCTCCAAAGGCATCTCCCAAATCCATGACCACTACCAATCAGAAGGACAAGGGCAGCAGATACCTGGGAATATCATCATCTCCAAGCCACACATAATCCTGGTTTAGAAATAATATTGCTGTTCCTTGCTCGTCACTGGGTCAAATCCTGGAACTGCCTACTGTAGGTGAATCTACACCACATGGACTGCAGCAGTTCAAGATGGTGGCTCACAACCACCAAGGGCAACTAAGCATAGACAGTTATGCTGCTCTTGCCAGCGACACTCACATCCCATGATTGAATTTAAAAAAGAATTCTGGCATGGGGCTTGAAGCCGCAAGCTCAGCTAACCACAGGAGAGGCATCGAGTTGATAAAGAGATGTTGGGAAAATCTGTGGTAATGCGTAATGTGTAAATAATTTTGCCAAATTTCTCCCTGTGTTAGAATAGCCTGAATGTATCTATTGCCTGGGTTTGTGAATTAAGAATGTATCTTGAGATGTCATTGGAGAGTTATCACTACCCCTTGAACCCCCTAGGATGAGTCCACATTTTCAGGAAAGGAGAAAATTATAGGCAAAATAGTTCAAGCTTTTTCAGGTTGATTTTATAGCATCCACAGGGTACAGATGGAAACTTCCAGAACTCCATTTACATTTACTGCTGCCAAAAATAGTCAACTTGGCCAAGAGTTGAACCAAGATTAACTATGTGAACACTATCCCATTGCAAAACCGAATCACTGAAGTACACAACATTTCTAAATGTTACCTCATAGCATATGAACAAGGAGCAGGAGTAGGCCATTCAGCCTCTCGAGCCTACTCCGCCATTTAATAAGATCATGGCTGATCTGATAGTAACCTGAAATCTGCATCCCACCTACCCCCGGTAACCCTTGCTTACCAAGAATCTATCCACCTCTGCCTTAAAAATATTAAAGACTCTGCTTCCACCACCTTTTCAGGAAGAGTTCCAAAGACTCAAAACCCTTTGAGTGAAAAAATGTCACCTCATCTCTGTTTTAAATGGGCTTCCCCTTATTTTTAAACAGTGACCCCTTAGTTCTAGATTCTTCCACAAGAGGAAACATCCTCTCCACATCCATCCGATATAGCACTTAACATGACTTCAGTATGTCCCAAAATGCTTTACAGCCAATGGAACACTTTGCGCTCCACTAATTCCAGTCTCTTGTGTTGTAAAAGTTAATAGGTCAGGAACACAGCATTGGTAAGTCGTGAGAGGAGGCAAGTCAAAAGATATAATTCGTTAACTATGATAAATTCATGATTTGTTAATTTTACCACACCAATGCACCAGCAATGCATAAGATAGCATTAGTGCTCATGAAACAAACATATTGAAGGAATTAGACAGCTGTGTATGTCTTTTTCCTTTTTTATATGAGCGTGGGTTACTTAGATGCACCTTGTGGTATGGAAAGAAAAAATACTTGGATTTATTAGACTTATCATGACCTTGGGCATTCCAAGTCCTGTACAGCCAATCAAGTATTTTAAAAATGTATTCACTCATAAAACACAGCAGCCTGTTTACACACATCAAGTTCTCACAAGCATTAATGTGATAAGGTGTATTAATGATGTTGGTTGAGTGATAAATATTGCTCAGACACCTGGGATCACTTCCCTATTCTTCTTCAAATAGTACCATGGGATTTTATTCCACCTGAGAAGGCAGGCAGGGCCTGCACTCCCTCAGTAATGCATGGAGTATCAACTTTGATTTTTGTGCTCAAGTCTCCGGTGTGGGGCTTGAACCCACAACCACCTGAATCAGTAAAGAGTACGGCTCACTGGGTAACAACTGAGGCATGCAGGGATTTTCTTTTTTGATCTATCTAATTTCCTTCTGTCCTCTCTTGATACTTGTTGGGGTTGAACTAACATCACGAAAACACATTGTCACATTGCTGCTTGTGGGAGCTTGATGTGTGCAAATTGACTGCTAATTTTTAACTGTTCTTTGACCATTCTTTTCATAAGATTTAGATGTTGAGGCTCCTTGCCCATGGCTACATTTCATCCAAATTTGACACACGTAATGCGTGGGCCACTGGAGACTGTAAAGGTACAGGAATTGTGATTGATTTCCCCCTCCCTATCCTATGGACACAAAACCAATTGCAGTGGCTTTTGATGCTGCCATGATGGATATTATCTTACGCAGCCTCGATTAGGGATCAAATCTGGTCTAAATAAACCAGCACATTTATCCGCTAAGGCGTCAGGCAGGCCGAAGTCATTTTTAGTAAACTAATTGACGAGTGCAAATAGCCTGAGAAGGCTGACATCATTGTAAACCTATATAATACAAGGCGCTCTGCTCTGCTTATAGCTACTCCTGCCAGGAGATCTGCTGTCATGGTATATTGTCTGTCTTGTGCAATTCTCTCACATCTGCTGTAGCTCGTCTGCAACTGCTCTGTGATGTTAGTCATCCAACTACACCTAGGTCGACCCCTCTTTCTGCTGCCCTCCACTTTGCCCTCTAGCAGAGATCTCTGTAGCTTTTCAGCTCTGCTTAAATGATCAAAATGCTGAAATTTCCTTTTCTGGTCACTTTTTAAGAGTTCCTTTTGCTCTTGGGATTTCAAGCACCTCTTCATTTGTCTTATGGTCTGTATATGGAATATTAGGCATATGTCTCAGCATCCACATTTCAAAGGACTTAATTTTTTTCCACAAATCTTCATTTATTGTCCAATTCTCTGACCAGGTTGCTTGTCCAGATGGATGTTAAACATGTACCATGGCTTTGATAAACACCTGTTTCCACTGAGGACACAGATCTAAGATAATCGACAAAAGAGGCTGCAGAGATGAGGAGAATTTTTTCTAACAGTAAATTGTTGTGATTGGGAATGCACTGCCTGAAGAGCTGGTGGAAGTAGGTTTAATTGTAATTTTCAAAACGGGATTGGATAAATATCTGAAAAACAAAAAAAATTAAAAGGCAATGGAGAAAGAACGGGGTGAAAAGATCTTACAAAGAATTGGCACAGGCACGATGGGCCAAATGACCTCCTTCTATGCTGCATAATTCTATGTGAGACTGCTATGAATTTGAAAAGTGTGGCAGCACTAACACTGGATGTTATTCTTAAGTGTAAGGCTTACTTAATTTCTGAAATTCCTTCTGGACACCATTAAAATACTTAGTGTTCAATAAAATATTTCAAGTTGCACAATAAGTGGTCTAGGGCTATGTTGTAATGACAAGTAAGTGAGGCAAATCCAATCTAGTTAAATAACCAGTGAAACGGAATGCCTGTAGGCATAGGCAAACACTATAATTTAAATATACTTATTTGGGAATTGGGAATAGAAATTGCTAGAAAAAATACAGAGAAGGCAATTTTAACTCTAAATACCAGTTTGGTTTGGGTTGGCTGGGATGTTAAAATTTTTAAAAATCTTAAATCCACCTCCAACTTACACACTTATGGTTTTTAATAGAGACAGGACAGGTTGTGTGGGAGTGGGTTGTGGGGAACCAAACATCTCGCAATTGGACTAATTTAAATATTATAATGAGGCTACATGCCTGAGATTTAGCTTCTTTTCCAAGTTTAACCCTGGCTGGTCAGGTTTGCCAGACCTCAGGAAATCTGGCAGATAAAGAGAGGTGACGAGTTCTCCACGGAAAATGGAAGTGACTTTCCAGCACTGCTTGTGGGCTTGGAGGAGAAGGAGTGTTTCTTCTCAGCCCACCGAGCTTACCTGCTTTCCAACCTGCCATCAGGCTCTCCCCCTGTGAAAGGACTCCCACTGGGATCAGAGAATGGACCCCTCCCAAGATCAGTGACCATTCTTCCCAACCTCAGTTAGACCCCACCCCTACCATGCCTGAGATTAAACCCCCCCAGGGGATCAGTGATGATAGGCCTCTCCCAAGATCCAGAGCCTCCACTCCATTAACCCAGCTGCAGAAATGCAATCTGCACCTGGACTACTGCCTCCTCCAGGGTGTTCCCTGCTTGACAGGAATCTCAACCTATCAAACTGGCTTCCAAGTGGGGAACCTGTTTGAGAAAAATGCATGATGTGGAGTCACAATTTTACAGTGTGTCCCAGCCAAAACTCCTTCACCACCCACCTCACAAACCCACTCCAGTAAATATCGGGGTCATTCTTCATTGGCACACCCAATACTTATGGGCAATACCAAATCTGTTATCCAATTTACATTACACCCAAGTTTCAATTCAATGAGTTCAATTGACAGGAAAATCAAGCATTGTGTATGACAGCCAGGAAATGCAATATTACTGTGGAAGAATAAAATACATCTACAGGTCAACTAAGGGTTAAACAGTTAGCACCATGGTGGAATATACTAGTTCCCTCTCTCGTTAGCACAATGGTGGAATACTACAGCACAGTTCCCTCTTTTGTTCTAGCAGGCACACCTGCAGCTGCCAGCTAATTGAGCAGGAGGGGAGAAAGGGGAGTGTCATGGGCAGGCTTCCAGACATGGGATGTCTGCCCCCAGGATCAAGCAATGGTCATCTATTCTCTGTCTCACTTTTATTACTACGTGAGCTTCCCCCAATATCCTGTATAGTCATAAACTTAGAATAGACTAATTGTGTGACAATGATTCTCAATGTAATTGATCATTGAAAGTTAGACAGCCTTATCACCTTCAAGCTCTTTGATATGTACAACTTCTACTATAAATACGTGTGTGCTCTGATGCTTCCTTAGAGTGTCAGCTAGCTACCTTGTATGCTACTGGGCTCTCCGTGATATCACGATTAATAAAGGCTTCCGAGACAAACCTCCTGGGTCTGAGTGTTCACTCCGATTTCCGCGACAATTACTCATTTTACACCAGTGTCAAATGGTAAAGTTACCCCCCATAAGAGTTGGCACATGATTCCTTCACAGGGAACATCATAATTCAGCCCAGTCCCATACAAGGTTGCACACAAATGGCAACCTGGAAAATGAGCGGTGGACAGCATAAAAAAATGTCCTGAATATAGGTCTCCTCAAATGCTAAAACAAGGAGACAGGCTGGAAATGCTGTGGGAGACAGGGTTACGATAAATTATGGTGTAACAACAGGCAATGTGTGATCGATTATGCTGCAAGGGAATAACCTAGGATAAACAGAAGCAGTTTTGTTGCAGTGCTAGAGAATTAGAAATTATTAATAGGGAAGGAGAGTGATGAAAGCATGAAATTTATTTTTGGAGAATGTTGATACTTCAGTTTGTGTGGCACTTTTTCTGGCACTTTAATTCTTCCTTGCACGCCAAAAAATTCAAGGAGGCTGTAGGCAGATAAAGAGATGATCTGGATTGATGATATGCTGGTTTAACCATTTTAAGTTATTTTTATGTAGCTTCATGATTAAAATTCAAATGAAACTTTAGAATAGGGTTCTAATGAACGACCACAATGAAATATCAAATCATCTTCATGTTGATACCGATTCAAGTTGCAGCACATTTCAAGTTTTTTCTGTTTTTAAAATGACTGTTCTAACATCAGCTGATGGAGACTTAACATGGTTTTAAAACATTGCTCTGCCCATTATCTTAACTGTGGCTCTCAGAAGCTAGCAGCTTATTTTAAAACTTACTTGTCTCAAGTTTATTACCCAAAAATAGTGGGAGAAAGTAATTTATGCCTGGTTGTCTTATGAGGAAAGGTTGGACAGACTGGGCTTGTTTCCACTGGAATTTAGAAGAGTGAGGGGTGACTTGATTGAAGTATATAACATCTTGAATGGTCTTGACAAGGTGGATGTGGAAAGGATTTTTCCTCTCGTGGGCAAGTCTAGAACCAGGGGGCACTGTTTTGAAATTAGGGGTTGCCCTTTTAGGGCGGAGATGAGCCTGAATTTTTCTTTGAGGGTTGTGTGACTAGAATTCTCTGCCTCAGAAGGTGGTGGAGGCGGGATCATTGAATTAAGGCGGAGGTAGATAGATTCTTGTTGGTCAAGGGGATCAAAGGTTATGGGGGAGTGGGGGTTGTAGATGGAAATGTGGAATTCGAAACACAAACAGATCAGCCATGATCTTATTAAATAGCAGAGCAGGCTCGAGGGGCAGAATGGCCTACTCCTGCTCCTATTTCTTATGTTGCTAGGATCTGTCCTGCATTGTAACTGATCTAATAATACTTCACAATCTCCCAGCCCATTAAAATGATCTTTCTTGCTGAGAGGCTCACAAATGTGTTTAACTTCGATCATAATCTTCAAATGCTGAAAATTGGTATGCAGAAATACTGAAGTCAATTGTTCTAACTGCTACTCTGACTGATCTCTGTCATGTGGCCTGACACAACAAAATTGGCTAATATTTGAAAAGTAGACATTTAAGTGAGATGTCAGTTCTGTGTAACAACATGCATGAATCAGCAGAATCAAGATGAGATAACAAAATTGTGAAATTGGAGGAAAAACAAAAATCCCAAAAAACAATAGCAGATGTCAGGTAGAACAAGGAAGTAGTGCAGCTTTAATAATTACAAAAGACAGACTAAGGAGATTATGTTACCCGAAACCTTGGATTGTGTTACTGCTTTATAATTCTGTCCTACCATTCTATGTTCTTTAAATAATAGTGCATACGATTTGTATTTTTAATCACTCCAATGACTTCCTGACAGAAAGGTTCCCTTGGGAGATCATAGACTGTGAGAAGGGTGAGGTCAGGGGATTATAATTTAAACTTTGTTCTCATTCCCAACAAATGCTGCTGCTTTTGGCATATTAGGCATCTCTGTAGAAATGATTCAGGAATCCATATTGTTTTCCCTTGCAGAATGTAGTAAAAAAATGAAGTTCTAGGAATAAATGGCTTGTCCATAGGTGTGAAGTCTTCAAAACAGAACAGATCCCTAGTTTGGTGGAAGGGCTCCACATAACACATTATTCTTTTTTCTTTCAGATAATGATGGACTTGTAATGTATTAGAAGCTTTATTTTCCGTTTTAGATTGCCAGTAACTGTATTTTTTAGTAAGCAAACACTACTGCATGAGGAAAGATTCCCACTGGTTTACCACTGTGTTAAAAGTACTATCAACATACATCCAACGGTAAAGCTTTTCATTCCAAGAAGTCCAGAAAACTCAGTCCTATTTGCAATTATTTCCCATCTACAGGCTTGTCCTGTTTGAATTTGAGTTTAAATGATAATAAGACATACAATTCATACATAAGTTTGAAAATAATAAATGTTTTAGGTAGGCAGAAATAAAGAGCGTAGAAAGCTGGATTGATCGAAAAAGTATTTCAACTACTAGTTGATCCTCTATGGCATTGCTCACAGAAAAAAGTGAAATTAAGTGGGGTGAAATCAAATTTATAATGAAAAATCTTGAATTTATATAGAGCCTTACACAACCTCAGGGCAACCCAAAACTCTTTACAGTCAATTAATTCATCTTTGTAATACAGGAAACTAAAACAGGTTGAACTTGATGAAATGGCTCCCACAACAATTAGATCTGGTCATGATTCAACTGATGGTCCCTTATTCGGGAAGCTATTCCTAAAAAGACAAATAAAACAGTATTACAAAGTCAAAATACTGGGGATGCTGGAAATCTGAAGTAAGAACAGAAAATGCTGGAAATACTTAACAGGTCAGGCAGCATCTGTGGAGAGAGAAACAGAGTTAACATTTCAGGTTGGGAAAAGTTTGGCAGAACTGGAAAATGTGGTGGATGTAACAGGTTCTAAGCAAGTAGAGAGGCAGAAAAAGGGGGTGGAGGGACGGAAAGAACAAAGGAGAAGGTCTGTGATTAGGGTGGAAAACAGGAATGATTATATATCAAAAGGGACAATGGTGCAACGCAAAAACAAGGTGGTAACAGAAGATGAATTGAGTGGTACTGTAAATGGCAACAACAGGATTATTACCAGCAGCTGCTGTCTGAAAAAATGGGAGCAGTGGTTATGATCTGAAATTGTTCAAGGGTTGAATCTGGAAGGTTGTAAAGTCCCTAATTGAAAGAGGAGATGCTGTTCCTCAAGTTTCCATTGAGCTTCATTGGCATAGTTTAGGAGGCTGAGGATAGAGAGGTCAGGGTAGGGACAAGACGGAGAATTAAAATGGCAAACACCTAGAAGCTCAGGGTCACGCATCATGCAGACTGAATGGAGAATTCAGGAAAGCAAGCACTTTGTGTTTGGTCTCCCCAATCTAGAAAAGGCCACATCATAAGCAGTGAACACAGTATATGAAATTTAAAGTACAAGTAAATTGCTGTTGCACTTGGAACAGGTGTTTGGTGCCATGAATGGTAGGAAGAAAGGAGGGAAAAGGGCAGGTGTTGCATCTCTTGCATCTGAACGGAAAGGTGCCGTGGGTAGGGGGGCTGGTTTTGGGGGCGATGGTCCCTTCCCAATCAATATTAAAAAATAAATTTTGTCTAGTGATCTGACTGGCTTTTGAATAAGGTAATGCATAATTGAACAGGAGGTGTGAAGCAATATGCGCATATTAAAGTGCTCTATGTTAAGACGATCCTGTAAGATTGAGCTGGTCCAGCTCCATTGAGATGCATTGTTTCCCATTTAAGTTTTAGGGAGGGGAACTTTAGGGAACATTTCATTAGAAGGTGGAAAAAGAAATGGATTAGGAGGTGGTTATTAAGCATAGAAAGTATTTGAACAAGCTTTTACCAGTAACATTAATCAAATCCTAGGATGCATCTGTATTGAGAAGGGTCAGAAAAGAATTAGATTAAGTTACGAATTTGTTTTCATTAAAGAGATTGAGAAAACATGAGCATCACTAATGCTGATACAACCAGGCAATTTGAAACTTTGAATGGGATTGAAGAATTACACAATCATCAGCAATAAAAACAAGAAGCGCTGGATATGCTCAGCAGGTCTGGCAGCATCTATGGAAAGATAAACTGAGTTGTCGTTTAAAGTTGAATATGTCTTTTCAGAATGATTCAGTTCCGTTCTGAAGAAGTCATATTCAACTTAAAACGTTAACCATTTCTCTCTCCACAGACGACGCCAGACCTACTGAGTATTTCCAGCATTTTGTTTTTATTTCAGGTTTCTACTATCCACAGTATTTTGCATTTATTAAATATTAGCAAGCCTTGGCTGGGACTTGAAACCCACTTCCCCACAACTCATGACTGACAGCAAATATATGGAATATACTTAATACTGCGTCAGTGCTTTTGCAAACTCCTGTTAAATCTCTGGTTTGCAGGTACACAGAGTCATGTTCAGATGCATTCGTTGTGCGCTTTGAGAGTGATGGCAAGGTTTGTGAAGGACAATCAGGCAGAGTTGGAAGGTAGAAATATAGCAATGATTATCTTGCAGCTTCACTTGATAGCCTTTGGAAGGTCGGAGTATTTATGCAGAACTGTACCTGATTGATAAGATGTGACTTGTTCCCTTAGTGTACCAGCTGAAAGGTTTCAGATTTGCACTGGGTTTTCATAGGAAAGGTACAGAGTAGAAAGTACACACTTTCCCGGAAGAGGCAAAAATCAGGCAAATCACTCCATGCTGCACTAGTATTCTTTTTATTCATTTACAGGATGTGGGCATTGATGGCAAGGTAAGGTCAGCATTTATTATCCATCTGCAATTACCCTTGAGATGATAGTGCTGAGCCATCTTCTTGAATACAACTGAGTGACTTGCTAGGCCATTACAGGGGGTAGATAAGGAGTCAACTACATTGCTGTGGGTCTGGAGTCAGATATAGGCCACACTGGGTAAGGACAGCAAATTTTTTCTCTGAAGGACATTAGTGAACTAAATGTTTTTACTACAGTCCAGTAGATTAATGGTCACCATTACTATTACTACCTTTCTTATTCCAAATTTATTTAACTTGGTGGTGGCAGCATTCTGTCTTGTAAGACAACACTTTGCGCCATGGTGGTCAACACTGTGATGAGCATTATTTGTAGCTCAGGAGCTCCACTCTGGCATGACAGCCTCTGCTTCATTTGTTGCAGAGGAACAGTGGGCCAAGAAGGTGTTTTTAATTTGTTTGAATTGGATTCGGTCTACTTGTTAAGCAGAGACTCTAAGCTCCAAGCACTCATTGGAGCAGATGGACTGTGGTGGGTCAGCGCTCTACTCGTCAGGGGCTGCCCGACTTGAGGTGGGCGGTGGCTGACACTATAGTCCCTCCCACCATCAGCCTGTCGCACCTTTTCTCTACGTCAATCAAGTTGGCTTTATCACTTGTAACTGCTGTCTCTTGTGTTGTGTTAATATTCTGCCGCGAAATGGGAGTGTCTTCTCTATGGTGCAAGACTGAGCAAAAATTATAAGACCATAAGACATAGGAGCAGAAATTAGGCCATTCGGCCCATCGAGTCTGCTCCGCCATTCAATCATGGCTGATAAGTTTCTCAACCCCATTCTCCCACCTTCTCCCCGTAACCTTTGATCCCCTTACCAATCAAGAACCTATCTATCTTGGTCTTAAATACACTCAATGACCTGGCCTCCACAGCCTTCTGTGGCAATGAATTCCATAGATTCACCACTCTCTGGCTAAAGAAGTTTCTCCTCATCTCTGTTCTAAAAGGTCTTCCCTTTACTTTGAGGCTGTGCCCTCGGGTCCTATTCTCTCCTACTAATGGAAACATCTTCCCCACATCCACTCTATCCAGGCCTTTCGTTATTCTGTAAGTTTCAATCAGATCCCCCCTCATCCTTCTAAACTCCATCGAGTATAGACCCAGAGTCCTCAAATGTTCCTCATATGTTAAGCCTTTCATTCCTGGGATCATTCTCGTGAACCTCCTCTGGACCCTCTCCAGGGCCAGCACATCCTTCCTGAGATACGGGGCCCAAAATTGCTCACAATATTCTAAATGTGGTCTGACCAGAGCCTTATAAAGCCTCAGCAGCACATCCCTGCTTTTATATTCTAGTCCTCTCGAAATAAATGCCAACATTGCATTTGCCTTCCTAACTACCAACTCAACCTGCAAGTTAACCTTAAGAGAATCTTGGACTAAGACTGCCAAGTCCCTTTGCACTCCAGATTTCTGAATTCTCTCCCCATTTAGAAAATAGTCTATGCCTCGATTCTTCCTACCAATGTGCATGACCTCACACTTCCCCACGTTGTATTCCATCTGCCACTTTTTTGCCCATTCTCCTAACCTGTCCAAATCCTTCTGCAGCCTCCCCGCCTCCTCAATACTACCTGTCCCTCCACCTATCTTTGTATCATCTGCAAACTTAACCAGGATGCCCTCAGTTCCTTCATCTAGATCATTAATGTATAAAGTGAAAAGTTGTGGTCCCAACACTGGCCCCTGCGGAACTCCACTAGTCACTGGCCGCCATAGTCACCGGCCGCCATCCTGAGAAGGACCCCCTTATCCCCACTCTCTGCCTCCTTCCAGACAGCCAGTCTTCTATCCATGCTAGTACCTTGCCTCTAATACCATGGGCTCTTATCTTACTGAGCAGCCTCCTGTGTGGCACCTTGTCAAAGGCCTTCTGGAAGTCCAAGTAGATAACATCTATTGGCTTTCCTTTGTCTAACCTACTCCTTACCTCCTCAAAGAATTCTAACAGATTTGTCAGGCATGACCTCCCCTTGATGAAACCATGCTGACTTTGCCCGATTTTACCATGCACTTCCAAGTATTCTGAAATCTCATCCTTAATAATGGACTCTAAAATCTTACCAACAACCGAGGTCAGGCTAATCGGCATGTAATTTCCCGTCTTTTGCCTCACTCCCTTCTTAAACAGGGGGGTTACATTAGCGATTTTCCAGTCCTCTGGGACCCTCCCTGACTCGTGATTCCTGAAATATCACCACTAACGCCTCCACTATCTCTTCAGCTATCTCCTTCAGAACTCTGGGGTGTAATCCATCTGGTCCAGGTGATTTATCCACCTTCAGACCTTTCAGTTTTCCTAGCACCTTCTCCTTGGTAATGGCCACCATACTCACCTCTGCCCCCCAACTCTCTTGAACTTTGGGGATGTCACTCGTGTCTTCCACTGTGAAGACTGACGCAAAGTACTTATTCAGTTCCTCCGCCATTTCTTTGTTCCCCACTACTACTTCTCCAGCGTCATTTTCCAGTGGCCCAATGTCCACTTTTGCCTCTCTCTTACCCTTTATAAATCTAAAAAAACTCTTTCAATCTTCTTTTATATTACTGGCTAGTTTACCCTCATATTTAATCTTCTCCCTCCTTATTTCTTTTCTAGTTGTCCTCTGTTGGTCTTTGTAGGCTTCCCAATCCCCTGGTTTCCCATTGCTCTTCGCCGCATTGTATGCTTTCTCTTTAGCTTTTATGCTGTCCCTGACTTCCCTCATCAGCCATGGTTGCCTCGTCCTCCCCTTAGTATGCTTCTTCTTCCTAGGGATTAATTTTTGCTGTCTCTCCCAAATTACTCCCAGAAACTCCTGCCATTGCTGTTCCACTGTATGGAGCGCCTGAGCCTGCCAAACGCAGGGTCCCCCTTTCAACTTCCCTGGTCGAGTCCAAAGGATTGCAAAGCATTATGTTTGGCAACAGCTTGGTTGCAGGAGTTGCCCGAAAGGTGACATATTTAGACGTCAGGCCGCCTTTGGGCTCCGCTCCAGAGCCTGAATTTTTCCCTCGTCGGGCGTGCAGAAGCAGTCGTAAAATGCGCTTCCGCCTGCGATCAGCCCCCGACCATGATCTTATGCTGACTGGTCAATTAACGACTACCCAGAGAAAGGCTCAGCACTGCCATTGGGGATGGGAAGAGGGTGGGTGCCGATGTCACCGTGGGTGCTGGTGAGCGCTTCTACTGAACTCCCTGGAGGCAGACAGCTGCCTCAGAGAGCTGCAGGCTTCAAAATAAAGCACAAAAATGCTGCCAAAAAATGTCCATGCAGCACAATCAAGCACCTGAAAGCAGGCCTAAAAAAATGTCCCCAGATATTTCTGTTTATTTTAAATCCTAACGGAGATTTCATCCTGCCCTTGGATAAGGAGAGGGCAGCCCCTGGACAGGCAGTCAGCAACACCTGGAGGATCTAGCATCTAGTCTATACTCAAGTAGGAGTAAGGGTAAAATAAAAGCGAAGGTTCATATTCTATTTAGTTACGATATGTCCGGGGAGCTTAGTCCTGTGATTTGCATATCCTGCGCTATGTGGGAAATCCTAGATGCTGCTGGCGGTCTGGATGACCTTGCGTGCAGGAGGTGCCTCCGACTGGAGCAACTTGAGCACCAGGTTTTGGAGCTTGAGCGGCAGCTGGGGGCACTACGGTGCATTCATGAGGCTGAGAGGTTCGTGGATAGCACGTTTCAGGATGTGGTCACCCCGCAGCTTAAGGAAGTGCAAGCAGAGAGGGAATGGGTGACTGCTAGATGGCAGAAGGGGACCAGGTAGGTAGTGAGGGAATCCCCTGAGTGCATCTTGCTCGCAAACCATTTTTCAGCCTTGGAAAATGGTGAGAGTGACGGTTCCCCTGTGGAGGCCAACCAGAGCCAAGGCCATGGCGCTGTGGGTGGTCCAACTGCTCAGGGCAGGCGGAAGAAGTGTGGAAGGGCAATAGTGGTTCGTTAGTGAGGGGAGTAGACAGGTACTTCTGTGGCCATAGACGTGATTCCAGGATGGTACACTGCCTCCCGGGTGCCAGGGTCATGGAACGGCTGCAGGGTATTCTGAAGGGGAAGGGTGAACAGTCAGAGGTCATGGTCCATATTGGGGCCAATGACATAGGAAGAAAGAGAAATGAGGTCCTGCAAGCAGACTTTAGGGAGTTAGGTAAGAAATTGAAAAGCAGGACTTCAAAGGTAGCAATCTCCAGATTACTCCTGGTGCCACGCAGCAGTGAGTATGGGAATAGAAGTATAAAGCTGATAAATGCCGTGGCTGGGGAGATGGTGCAGGAGGGAAGACTTTAGATTCCTGGGGCATTCGAACTCTTTCTGAGGGAAGTGGACATGTAAAAATTTGAAGGGTTACATCTGAACAGGAACGGGACCAACATCCTTGCAGGGAGGTTTGCTAATGCTGTTGGGGCAGATTTAAACTAAATTGGCAAGGGGATGGGATCCTGAAAAGTAGTTCAGAGGGGAGAGAATCTGAGATGGAATTAGAAGTTAAAACACTAGTAAGTGAGTCTGGAAGGCAGAGGAAACATAGGCTTAGGTAAGAAAGAAGTGAGTTTAGCAAGGCTAAATTGAATATATTTTAATGCAAGGAGCCTGAGGAATAAGACAAATGAGCTGACGGCACAGAAAGGCACATGGGAGTATGATATCATAGCCATGACCGAGACTTGGCTAAAAGGGCAGGATTGGCGGCTCAAAATTCCTGGTTATAGGGTATTCAGATGAGATAGAGAGGGGGATAGAAGAGGAGGGGGGGTTGCAATATTGATCAAGGAGTCAATTATAGCAGTGAGGAGGGATATCATCTTCGAAGAATCATTAAATGAGGCCAAATGGTAGATAGAAGTAAAAAAAAAGAAGGGGCAAACATGCTGTTGGGTGTGTACTATAGACCCCCAGTCAGGGAGAGATAGAGGTTCAAATACCTGGGGAAGGTGATGGCATAGCGGTATTGTCTTGGATTAGTAATCCAGAGACCCAGGGGATCCAGGTTTGACCTGGGTTTGAATCCCACAATGGCAGATGATGGAGTTTGAATTCAATAAAAATCTGGAATTAAAAGACTAATAATGACCATGAAACCATGTTGTAAAAACCTATCCAGTCCACTAATGCCCATGCTACATGTGTCTCCAGACCCACAGCAATGTGGTTGGCTCTTAAACATGGCCAATAAATGCTGGTTTAGCCAGCAAAGCTATCCCATCAATCCCATGAATGATTAAAAAAATGTAATCAAATTTCTGGGAAATGTAATATTAAGGCAATAATAGTAGGGGATTTTAACTACCTAAATATTAACTGGGATAGTTTTACTGTGCAAGGTAGGGAGGGAGCAAAATTCTTCAGTTGCATCTAGAACCTTTTTAAGCTAGTACGTAGAATGCCCAACAAGGACCTAATATTCAGAAATGAGGAAGGCGTATCAGCATTTTGGAGATAGTGACTATAACTCAGATTTAGGATAGTTATGGAAATAAAAGGTTCTGAACTGGGGAAAGGCTAATTTTACTTTGAGATATGATTTGGCCCAAGTGGACTGGGAGCAGCTACTTGCAGATAAAACTGTGTCAGAGCAGTGGGAAGCATTCAAGGGGGAAATAGTGAGAGTTCAGGGCAAATATGTTCCCGTAAAGACAAAGTGGGGACCAAGTCCAGAGAACCCTGGATATCAAGGGACAAAAAGGTTAGAATTAAGAAAAAAAGAGAAGCTTATGACAGATGCCAAGCACTCAATACAGCAGAGTCCTTAGAGGAGTATATAAAGTGCAGAGGGGAACTTACAAAAAGGAAATTAGGAAAGCTAAGAGTGCATGAGAAAGCATTGGTTTTCTTTATTCTACCCACCAAAGGGTTTTTTTAAATAAATAAAGAACAAGAGAATAACTAGGGAAAGAGTAGGGCCAATTAAGGACCATGGGGTAATGTGTGTGTGGACCCGGAAGACGTGGGTACAGTCCTCAATGAATACTTTGCATCAGTTTTCACAATGGAAAAGGACGACACAGGTATAGACATCAGGGTGGAGGACTGTGAAATATTAGAGGAAATTAACAGAGGGGGTATGAGCGGGTTTAGTGACTTTGAAAGTGGATAAATCCGCAGGCCCGGATGAGATGTATCCCAGGCTGTTGAGGGAGGCAAGGGAAGAGATATCATGGGCCCTGGCAGTAATTTTCAAATCCTCTTTGGCCACAGGTGAGATGCGAGAGGACTGGAGGACTTCTAGTATTGTTCCATTATTAAAAAAGAGAGGAAGGGATAGACCATGAAATTACAGGCCAGTCAGTCTAACCTTGGTGGTGGGGAAGTTATTGGAAAGAACTCTGAGCAACAGTCTATATCTGCACTTGGAGAGACACGGATTAATTAGGGATAGTCAGCATGGATTTGTTAAGGGAGGGTCGTTTTTGACAAAGTTGATAGAATTTTTTGAGGTAACCAGGAGTGTTGATGAGGGTAAAGCATTTGATGTGGTCTACATGGATTTTAGCAAGGCTTTTGATAAGGTCCCTCGTGGCAGACTGGCCAAAAAAGTAAAAGCCTATGACATCTAAGGCAAAGTGGCACATTGGATCCAAAATTGGCCATTTAAGGCCTGCCCAGTGTGATGCTTGCCCGGAAGTGCTGAGCGCTCCCTGTGCGGGTGGAGGGGCGATTCTCTGAGTCAGGGCCTGCGCACTTTCACGCATGCATACGAAAGAGCACACAAATCTCCGAGGCACAGAGCTGCCACAGGGAGATCAGTTTAAGGTTTTAAAATTTAAATAAAGGAAAAAAAACTTTTAAAACATGTCCCCTCATGTGACAGTGTCACATGGGACATATCAATGAATTTTTAAAATAATTTTTATTGAATTTTAAAACACTTCATGAAACCTCATCCCGTCCGTGGATGAGGTTTCATGAAAAATACGAAGGCCGCCTGGGCTCTTCGCCTGCCCGTCAACCTTAAGGTTGGACGGGCAGCTCATTTAATTGTTTTAATTAGTTTTTAAACAGGCCTTAATAGGCCTTTGACAGTTCAACGGGCACGCAGCCGACTTGGCTGCGCACCTGTCGATCTGAAAATCTAAATGATGCGTGGTGACGTCAGGACGCCTGCCCGTATCTACCCTTTCAAGCTCTTTAAGACATTTCTATTTTGCTTACCAAAGTGGGTAACTTCACACTTCTCCACGTTATATTGTCCGTTCTTGCCCATCCTTAACCTGCTGAATTGCTTTTGAAGCTTCCTCGAGCATTCCTCATATCTTACTTTCCCACCAAACTTTGCATCGTCGGCAAACCTGGGCACATTATGCTTGATCACCTCATCTAAGTCATTGACATAGATTGTAAATAACTGAGGCCTAAGTGCTGATTTTTGTAATATTCTGCTAGTTATAGTCTGTAGATAACCATTTATTCCAATTCTGTTTTCTGTCCATTGGTCATATTCAATCCAAACTAATATACCCCCCAATCCCATGAGGTCTAATTTTGTGTAATAACCTCTTGTGTGGCACTTTATCAAATGCTTCTTGAAAATCCAAATGCATTCCATCCACTAGTCCATGTTTATTGACCCTGCTAGTTATCACCTCAAAAAAACATATTTGCAAAACAAGATTTTCCTTTCTTAAATCCCTGTTGACTTTACCCCATCATATCTTGATTTTCTAAATGCCATTATCACATTCCTAATAATACATTCTAACATTTTCCCCACTACTGATAACAGGCTAAATGGCCTGTAGCTCCCTGCTTTCTCTCTTCCTCTTTCCTTGAATAGTGGGGTAATGTTTGTTACCTTCTAATCCACCAAGACTGATCTAAAATCTGGTTTTCATCTTATAGATTTCCCCAATGTACCCATTACCTCTGTAACCACCTCTTTTAAGCCATAGGATATCGGCCATTAGGTCCAGAGGATGTTGGTTATTAGTCACAATTTTTCTAGCACTATTTCTTTACTACTTTTAATATCTTCGTTTTTACTAGACCCTTGGTTCCCCATTTCTTCCAGAATCTTGTACCTGTCTTGGTAGTGTTGGCCAGGGGCTGCAGAAAAACTCCTGAGCAACTTTTGAACTGAAGTAACCTGAGCTCAGTCACTGGCCTGAGCTAGCTGGAACCAGTTTGAATTAGCAAAGACAAAGGAAATGTGATGAGACACAAGTCCTTATTTAGAAAAAGAGTAACGAGGTTAATGCTACCTAAGTCTTGGAACAGAGCCAATGAGAATATGCCACAGACTAGGCAAGCAGGCCTAAACCAACGGGAGAGAGACAGCACAGCTTGGAGAGATAAGATTTCGGAATAAGAATGGAGGGTTTCGGGCATGGAAGCAGCGAGAACTCCGGAGACCAACCATCGCAGAAGCGGAAGAACCTATGTCAGCAATGTAGAGACGCAAGAGAGAGAGAATGGAACACCTGGCCAGCGTCAGCTCTCCTTTTCGGGTATTAGCTTTTATATTCTGTGACTACTCAGGGAGTGTCAGAGAAACCTAGTGGGTGTGCGTTTAGATCCTAGTTTTGGGTATAAAACTGTATAACCTGCTGTAAACTGCATGTCTATATTTAACCAGACGTATAAGCTATATGTAGATGATCTAACGATGTGAATAAAGCGAATTTAGAGTTAAGAGAGAATTGACTCTTCTCCTCTTTTGAACTAAGCCAACAACCGTTACCGGTGACCTCCGGCAACAGTAGAAGACAACAAAAACTATTTGTTTGATTTCTCTGCCATTTCCCATTATAATTTCTCTGGTCTCTGCCTCTTAAGGGATTAACATTTACTTTAGCCAATCTCTTCCTTTTCACACACCCACAGAAGTTTCTACATTTGTATTTGTCTCTTGCTATTTAACTCTCATAATCAATTATCTCTTTATCAACTTCTTGGGTCTCCTTTTCTGAATTCTAAACTCCTCCCAATCCTCAGACTTACCAATCTTTTTGGCAATGTTATAAGCCTCTTCCTTTAATCTAATACTATCTTTACCTTGTTCTCATTAGCCACAGTCAGACCATTTTTCCTGTATGTTTTTTATTATTCAAGGTAATGTATATTTTTTGTGAATTATGTATTCTTTAAATGTTTACCATTGCTTACCATGATATTTTAAAATCTAATTTCACAATCCACCTTAGCCAACTCACCCTCATACCTATGTAGTTTGCTTTATTCACATTTAAGACCCTAGTTTTAAACTAAATCACTCTCAAACTCAATATAATTTAAAAAATTATATTATGGTCACTCCTTCCCAGAGGCTCCCTTACTACAAGGTTACTAATTAACCCTATCTCAAGCTGAGCAGATAGCATCCTGTAAAGGAACATCTCACCTTCCCTTCCATCTAACCTCTGCTAACTACACGATACCACAGCAGTTTGGAAACGCATCAGAATGGAAGGTAGAACCTGCATCCCTGCACTCCACTCTAAAATCTGCAGGTTTTTGAAAAGGCTACCAAGGAAAGGTGAACTGGAGTCCATTAATGGAAGTAATACTGGAATGACATAATGGTTGCTGAGAAACAATGATTCCTTGTAATTAATACAACATACATCGATCAAAAGCTATTTATAGTTTATAATTATGTAGAGGCAATTCTCACTAAAACTCAGCACATTTAATTTACTTAAGAAAAGTAATATTTACGCTTAAACCAGCAATAAATATCATTCCTGACTTTCCATTCATTTTTTTCCCCTCTTGTTTGGAAGGTGGCAAAATGTGCTAGAAAATGTTCAAAAAATAGCTATTGCTCACACCTGTGAAAGAAGACACTAGCAGATAGCTGTGTTATGATGGGGACGAACATGATTGAGCCACACCCTATTCTCACCTGGTTTGGCATTTGTTCTTCCAGCAGTTCACTGATTAGGTATCAATGGACAATTCCACCCAGTTCCCTGTGTGGAGTTACTGGATTGAGATCAATTAAGTCAGCATAGATCAGCAGACCTTGGACCTTCTTGATCTTCATGTGGTAGGGAAGACTTCTGACAGCCTGTTAAACAATTTTTATTCATAGTTTCATAGGTGCATGAATCCTTACCATGGTCACTCAATTTTCTTATCATTTCCAATTTGTATAAAATTCTATGAAGTCATGAGCTTGTAAAAAAAAACCAGACATATGTTACAAACTAAATATTTATTCCTCATTTCATACATCAGTGCAAATGCTTCTTACTGCGGTCCCTCAAATATCTTACTATGTGCTTTCAGTTTGAATAAAGTTCTCTGAAGCGATTATCTTGTAAAGTTAGACAATAATCACATGCATAAATTACAATTTCTGAACAGATTCATTATTTCTGATTTTAAAAATGTCATACCAGTTGATTTAGAGGATGTAAAATATGTACAATATTGATACCTGCACACTGGAATATATGGTAGCCCTAGAGATCCAGTGCAAACTATAGAAATACAAATGGAAATCCCTTATTCATCACTGAGTGAAACAATTGGAAATACTCAATGTAGGTTCAGTATTTCTGATCTTCATACACTAGCACCCAAGACATTCTGGATCATTGCTTTATTCAGAACGTGCAATGAACTCTGGTAGCAGAAGAGAGTTTATTAACCTCACTGTCCTTTTAGCAGTAAAGGGAGTTCCAGCAAGTAGATTAAATCTGTTGGTTACTCTACAAATCAAAAAGCCAAACTATGGTCACTATTATTTTTCAATGCTAGAAGTATTCCACCCTCTGCCTCCCAACACTGGTGCAGGGACAGTAGGATTATGAGGGCTATGATTTTTTTTGTAACCACAGTCTATAATGTTGTGCAATTAGCTTTTGGGAAAATGCTTATGGAGAACAGGGTCAGTTCCCGTTTTCATAAAGAGGAAGTACACCTGTTGCAAATTACACCTTGCAGTCCAAGCAAGGTCAAGGGAAATGGACCCAAGCGATACAATTTGAAAATTGGTCAATCCCGTTTGTAAACACCTCCACTCCACTTTCTTCCTTTAAGATTCTCCTCATAACCCATCTCTTTAACAAAAATTTTGATAGTCTTTCTTTCATGGATTGTTGTCCGATTCCCACATGCCTCTAAAGTGCCTTGGCACATTTTCCAACATTATATGCATGCATCTGTGGTTACTGCGACCCAGGGGCTGGTAACCTAGTGCTCTATCATTTGGGTAACAGCCCATCCTCATTTGAGGAACAGACCCATCCTTATTAAGAGGTGTTCCTGTGCATGTTTTCAGAAGAACCTGTTCTACCTGTATACAGGAATACACAAAAGGCTGCTATTGGAACTTGGAGTCTTCAATAAGTCTGTTCTGCTGCCAAACATCATTTGATACTCTGATGAAATGATCTAACCTGTCTTCTGGCTGATTAAAAATGAGTTCATTGTTTAAAAAAAATAAAGTGCACAAGGAATTTCATGGATATGAAAGAAAATACAGCACATTCACAAATTCAGCATCAATATCATTTAATATATTGCACAAATCTAAAACAAAAAAGTGTAAATGTTAAAATCAAAGGACAGTAATGTCAAATAGTAAAGTTGCCTTTGGAACAGTGTACCTTCTTGTCACTCGCATCTAATGTGGCAGATATCCCATATTAAGTGTGATCTACAAACTGGTAACTTGCATAATGTGTATAGTTATGGACAAGAAAACAAAAAAAAGTCAGGTCCATAAAAGTGTTATTAATTAATTCTCAGCTGAAGATATTAGTTATAGGTATTTGGGCCATTTTGATTTGATCTCAGTAGAATGAATGAATAGCCTAGAAGCTAAGGCAATGGATTGTCTGGCATGGGTACAATACTAAGTTCTGTGCATATCAATGCTTAAACAATGTAACGTAGTTATTCCACATGTGCTTTTTCTTGTTAATGTTTGGGTACCCATCATCATTCATAGGTGTAAACTTTAAAATCACAAACCAATTAAAGGAATCTCCAATTAAGTGTATGCAGAGGAGTACGCAAAGGCATCATTGTACTGTCAATCGCCATTGGTACTACAATTTATTTTTGCCACTAGAAACCTAGCACAAAAACCCTTTTGCAAAAGACTTGTACTGTACCTGAATAAGGCGGGTAACGATCAAGGCACACAGTTCATGTCAAGATATGACCAAGAAATCAGTAAGAGGGAGGATAAATCAATCAATCAATAATTTGTGATTTGGCAAAACAATTCAATTTCAATAATCTGTATATTGTAGATGAGGTGAAGGTGTGAATCTCACAGTATTATGATCCTGGAAAAGAATTATTTGTGATATTGGATGAATCTTTTGGTGGAGACTGATGTCACCCCACTGGGACTGAAAATGGGAGCCGACCCAACTCCAGCAAATGGCAGGATCCTGGGCAGCATCATGCTGGCAATTGTTGATTAACAGGATGCCAGCAGTTCAATAGCCTTGGAAGCACCTCATCCCTGGGGACTGGGTTGGGGGTGCTGGTGCCCTGGCTTTGCTGCCACGGGGCAGCCATTGCTGCTGGGAGACCCTTTCGTGGGCACACTAAGGAGGGCTCCTTAGGAACCTGCTGGGAGGCTGCCAGGGTTTACCTGGCAAGCTGTCCACGTGGTGACAGGCCCTCCTGACGTGGGAAAAATGCCTGAGGGGAGTGCCCCTTTATGGGGCCCTTACATAGCTCAACAGAGCCTCTGAGGTGCCTACAGTTCAATACGCCATGGCAGCAAGATGATATTGGGCTACTCTCCTGCCACCTCCCCTGACCATACTGCCAACCAACCTCAATGGGATGGGAAAATTTAGCCCTTGGATTTGGATCTTGACACTCAAGACTTTCAGAAAAGGCTATAGCATTTACTGACCAAGTCCCAATGCTGAACATGCAACACCTCTTTAAAAATGGATTGTCCTACGACCAGAGGTGGAAGTCAACCAAAGCCCCCCGCCCCCGCCAAGTATTATGCCTCCCGAGCAGATGGAAATAGTCGGACTTCGGGATGTTTAATGCAAAATGTATGCCCATAGTTTAATCTGCTGGATGTGAAGCTTCCTCGATCTGCAAATTCTCATAGCAAAAGACAGTTTATAGGTGAGACGAGTGACTGCCCTTGACATTAAGGCAGCATTTGACCTCATCCCGTTCCAACGGCACCTTCCCATGCAATCAGAGGTGTCAGCTGTGGCTCAGTTCATAGCGCCCTAGCAAAATTGGAGTCAATGGGAATCTGGGGGAAAACTCTCCGCTGGTTGGAGTCATACCCAGCACAAACGCTGTTGGAAGTCAATCATCTCAGTTCCAGGACATCACTGCAGTAGTTATTCAGACCAGTGTCCTAGGCCTAGCCATCTTCAGTTGCTTCATCATTGACCTTCCTTCCATCGTAAGATCAGGAATGGGGATTTTCACTGTTGATTGCACAATGTTCAGCACCATTCGCGATTCCTCAGATGCTGAAGCAGTCTATTTCCAAATGCAGCAACACCTGGACAATATCTAGACTTGGGCTGACAAGTAGCAAGTAACATTCACACCACTTAAGTGCTGGGCAATGACCATCTCCAACAAGAGAATTTAACACAAAAACAGAATTACCTGGAAAAACTCAGCAGGTCTGGCAGCATCGGCGGAGAAGAACAAAGTTGACGTTTCGAGTCCTCATGACCCTTCAACAGAACTAAGTAAAAATAGGAGAGGGGTGAAATATAAGCTGGTTTAAGGTGGGGGGAGAGAAGTGGTGGGGTGGTGGTTGTAGGGACAAGCAAGCAGTGATAAGAGCAGATAATCAAAAGATGTCACAGACAAAAGAACAAAGAGGTGTTGAAGGTGGTGCTATTATCTAAAAGAATGTGCTAATTAAGAATGGATGGCAGGACATGCAAGGTACAGCTATCCATTCTTAATTAGCACATTCTTTTAGATAACAACACCACCTTCAACACCTCTTTGTTCTTTTGTCTGTGACATCTTTTGATTATCTGCTCCTATCACTGCTTGCTTGTCCCTACAACCATGCCTCCACCCCCCCACCCCGGCACTTCTCTTCCCCCCCCCACCTTAAACCAACTTATATTTCACCCCTCTCCTATTTTTACTTAGTTCTGTTGAAGGGTCATGAGGACTCGAAATGTCAACTTTGTTCTTCTCTACCGATGCTGCCAGGCCTGCTGAGTTTTTCCAGGTAATTTTGTTTTTATTTTGGATTTCCAGCATCCACAGTTTTTTGTTTTTATCTCAAGAGAATTTAACCATCACCCCTTGACATTCAGTGGCATTATCATCGCTGAATCACCCACTATCAATATCCTGTGGGTTACCATTGAGCAGAAACGGAACTGGACAAGCCACATAAATACTATGGCTACAATAACAGGTTAGAGGCTGGGAATTCTGCGCCAAGTAACTCACCTCCTGCCTCCCCAAAGCCTGTCCACCATCTATAAGATGTAAGTCAGGAGTGTGATGGAATACTCTCCACTTGCCTGGATGAGTGCAGCTCCAACAACACTCAAGAAGCTTCATACCATCCAGGACAAAGCAGCCCACTTGATTGGCATCCCATCCACAAACATTCGCTCCCTCCACCAACGACGCACAATGACAGCAATATCTACCATCTACAATATGCACTGCAAAAACTCACCAAGGCTCCTTACACCTTCCAAACCCACGACTGCTACCATCTAGAAGGACAAGGGCAGCAGATAGATGGGAACACTACCACCTGGAAGTTCCCCTCCAAGTCACTCACCATCCTGACTTGGAAATATATCATCGTTCCTTCATTGTTGCTGAGTCAAAATCCTGGAACTCCCTCCCTAACAGCACTGTGGGTGTACCTACATCACATGGGCTGCAGCAGTTCAAGAAGGCAGTTCACCACCACCTTCCCAACGGCAATTAGGGATTGGCAATAAATGCTGGCCTAGCCAGCGAAGCCCACATACCATAAATGAATAAAATAAAGGTGTTGTGGGCAATGTGAATATCACAATTAGATGCGCTCACAGGCTTATTTTTCAGCGTTTCCTTGAGAGCTGATCCGGAATATTCATTTTAATTTAGAAAATGAGAGGGGAGTGAAAATAAAAAGAGGGCAAGCTGCCTTGTGCAGTTCCCATTTCGTGTCGGCATTGCAATACAGGTCTGGGAATGGGCTCACTCCCTCAATTTCTGTGCAATTTTGTAAAATAATCAAGACAACACAACTGGACTCCTCAGTGGCGCAGCCATTTTATGCAGTGACCAGTTAAATCATACAGATTATTGAAATTCCATGATATCAGTGGTCCTTGCTGGGTAGGGGCTCTACAATTGGCTCCTCCACTTCTTGGTCAGGGAAGAAAAATCTATCAGGGTAACAGCTTGTGAACACTAGTCAATGACCATTTCTGAAAGTGTGTACTCAGACATTGGTGACAGACTGGTGGGCACATGAACAATGCTCATTTGGGCAAGATATAGAATGGTGACCAACTGTCAAAAAGTCAACACTTTCAAGAGTGGAGAGAAGGGTGAAAATTGGCACAGAAAAAGAAATGAAAAAAGATTATCCTATTCCTCCCAGCGCAGACAGCTATGTATAATGTACTTGAGAATACAAAATATATTCCTCACAGAAACTGCCTTAACAAAATCTAAACTTGGTGATTAAAGGAGGAATAATCTGTATTTCAGGAAAGATTACAATAAATATGAAACTGCACATTTGACAAGGATATGTACAAAATAATCACTAAAAAAATATGAAAAATCTGATTTTTAAACTAAATACACTTGGAAGAACAAATTATGGTCAATCTCTTTTCAATTGGTAATGTGCTTGTGATCATATACATTATGAAAAACCCTAAACCCTACAATTAGTTCACTCAAACAGCTTTGTCAAATACTCTGAACCATGGATTTAAAATAAAGTTAATCTGGATTACCCAAGGCCTTTTGCAACGAAGATATTTTAATGGTTGGCCTTGTAATTTTACTTGTTTCTAAATTAGTTAAGCCAGGTTTATGGGGAACGGTGAGACACTGTGATCTAGGCAATGGAGCTGCAAAATCCTTTCTATTTTCACTTAGCACAGCTTTGACCACAATAGATTTTGTGACCAAAACAAACAGTTTTGACTTGCTAATTTAAAATGTAGAAGAAATATTTACATACAGTTCACCTGTCGAAGCTGCCCATGTATTTATTACTTTTGGTGGTTCTCAGGATTCATATAATTTTTGGGTTGGTGAGTTGCAAGTTTTGAAAATTTTCACTATACTTCTAGCACTTAGCCACATTACTTTGCTAATATGGATGCTGTCCTCCTAATTTTTTTTAACATCCCAGGACTGAATCCTTCCCCTATCTTCAGTGTGGCCTGCAGATGGCATCCAAGTGCCTGATTGACCTGGTCAGATAGATTGATATATAGATTGACCTGGTCAAGCCTGGATTGAAGTCTTCAGCGTAGGTCCAGTGTTCCCCTGTTGCTGGCCTCCCCTTGGTGGATGCCTGAGCCCAAAATTTGGGTGAGGAAAGCCAACCACTGCTGTACACCTGGATGGCCTAGAGCAGAGATGTTTTTAGGGCCTTCTGACTACGGTCTGAAGATTAGCCAGATAGTTTTCAGCTTCAAAGATCCTGTGGTCCACTTTTGGGAGGTGGGGGGGGTGCACGGTGGCAGTAAAGGAAAAGAGGATTATTTCCCATTTTCCATTCTCTGTGTGTTTGCTACCTGATACTACCCCTTTCCTCCAGTGTGAGAGAAGTGGCACAAGCGCCAAGGCCCACCTGCTGGGGCAGCTTCTCTGTGTAGACCTTTGCCAAGCTGGAGACTAAGTTAAATGACATACACTCTATTTCACTTCAATCATATTCTCATTGTTTGCATTCTTCCCCACAATATTACAAACCGGAATTTTGCATAGTCCAGTGTCAAACAGCTCAGAACATTTGGCAACAGTTTGTGAATAAAATAGTAATTAAAAAAATCTTTGTTTAATGCAATAGATATCTATATAAGCATTTAATTTGATTTTTAAGTTTCCTATGCAAAAATCACATAAAAGCATCATCAGTACCATATTTAATCTGGGATTTTGTGGTTTCCAACAAATATGAGCAGAGAAAGAACTGCAATTTATTTTTGGATGTGTTAAAAACACAACACCACCCATAATCTTCTACAGTTACTAAGCTATGTCATGAACATTTAAACGCATGATTTTTTTTTTTTGTTTGGGCAATATTGCTCCCAACAAATCAAGAAGTAATGGTTGGGATTCTGGAATAATTTTCAACAAGTGAATGAGCATTGCAGCTGATTTTCTGCAATGTTGAGGTTCTAGACTTTTGGTAGATATTCCCACATTGGGTTTGGTGGTGTTTAATAATCACTGTACAATTTAGATGGAAAAATCAGGTGGGTTCTGTTGGTCCTTCCCAACCAATGCTTTGCTATGTGTTTTGTCTAAGCAGTTATTTAACATAAAAACAAAAAACACTGCTCTTTAATGTTACTTCATGGGTTTCCCTAATGCGTTTTACCATCAATATTTTCCTTGCTAAGTGTTTACAGGAGCAAAGCTAAGTTGTCTCACTCCACTCTAAATGATTCTATTCACATAGAAGCAGCAATCAGACTTGTAGGCTACAGATGCATGAAAGAGCTGCAGTGGGAGTTCCAGGTGCCTAGCATTTCTCAATCTATCTCAAATTAAGTTCCACTGTCAGATTCACAGAAATATTTGCCACAGATTTATTGCATATAACTAGTTTGCTACAACCACTTACTTCAGGGATAATTTTCTGCAGTGAACAACAGTCCTAGCTTTCAGTCTGACTCTGACAGTGAATGATTTATCTGGTCATGATGAGCTCAATTCCCTAATGGGTTACAAGTTACTCAAGTATTTGGACAAAAGTTCAGAGATAAAAGAATGCTTAAGTCCAATTTTCATATTGCAGCATCTCATACAAACCATGTGGCACTCTGCTGCAAATAAAATTGTTTTTTTATGTGGGCAGTTTAAAATGAATGATTCTGTATAATCATTAACAATATATTCTAAGCAGGACTGCTGTAATTGATCAGTCCAAAACAGTGAGATCAAATTCTCTTCCAAAGCTGTTGCATGAAAGGAAAGCAAATGGGAAAAAAATGGATTTCAGTAAATTGGAATTTTCTGCAACACAATAGATGAATGGGCTATGAGATAACTACTGAACTTGTATTTTACAGTCCTGCTTTCTTTTAATCATTTCATTAAACAACTTTCTTAGTACCAATGGAATTATTTAAGAAATTAAGCTGGAGTCTAGCCTGGATGGGATGGATGTTTCACAGGTATCAAAATGGCTCCAATAAGTCAGAAGCATGCAAACAGCCTTTTGCCTGTCAGTGATTTCTCAGTCCTGTGTGCATTCATAACTGACATTGCAATCTGATTGTTCGGTGTTCATGGTGCAGAGGTTACATTAGGTTTGCTGCCATATTTTGACCTTTGGATGGTGCAAGTTCATCGTCGATTTGGAGTTATGTTTGTTGTTTTGTTTAACCCAGCTCTTGGAGCAGGAATTTTGCTGCCAGAGGTTGGGGAACGTCCTTTAACCCCTGTCGGACCCAACCTAGATGTAGCCACAGTTCCAGACTTTGCTGTTTAGAAAGAAAATAGACATTTAATTGCCTTTATTAAAGACCTTTGTCATACTGTTGCAATGGTATGAACAGTGATTAGAAAAAATGAGTGTTACTTTCAGCAGAGGCCTAAACTGAGCGGAATGAGCAACCTGGCAGGTTAAAGCAACCCGGCAGGAACAAACCAAGAGTGAAGGTGTACTTTGTTCTGGTTGTTAATGTGAACAGAAATAATGTGAGGGGAAAATTAATTATCATGTGCATTTAAGTTTGATGCGCTTTAAAGAAAGTGTCAGGAAACAAGCATATATCCTCGGCTATAAATCGTACCAACTTTATTTCATTATAATTCTGTGCTCTAGCTGGATGTAAGCAATTTGTAAATACTTAGCATGCAACTTCGCTGAGGTAAGCTAAACGCAAATCTCACATATATATCATTTATAATTTGCCATTGCCTTATGCACACACAGATAAACCTTATGTAGCAGGCCAGCTCATTCATGTCATCAAACCACAAGCATGACCACAAGTTAACCAAGGACATCTGTTCAATAGGTTTTATACAAGTGATCTGATTAATGAATAATCAAATAAGGTTGTGTTGATAGAATAACAGGTGTCTATTAAATTAAAATTTCCACTTAGTTAAAGGCATCTTTTACAGTGAACCTGAGCATTTGGTGCTAATAGTACAGCATTCACATTTGAGCATCACTTCGCTATTGACTATGTATAACAATTAGTGATAATGAAGCAATCCGAACTTGGTAAGGGGTAGATTAAAGCACATTTCTTTATAGATTATTTGGAAATCGAATGAGTGAAAAATCACTTCACACTGCACAGTTTCATTCACGTGGCGGATAACCACAATTTAGTTTTTTCTCCAAAGTACATTTAAGGAAAGTATAATGCAATATTCCCAAAGAGCACAACTGGAAGATAGAAGTGGTAGAACTAGCAATACTGCCTTCTTGTTGACACTGACTCGCAGAATCATCCCAAAATCCAATCTGTACTTCCACTTAGCAAGGCACCACACCAAAGCACAGCCATACAAAATTCCCCATCAAGCTCACGTTTGGACTTCCACGGATATCCTTCAGCCCCTTTAATAAATTTGTATTCAATGACCCTCAATACAACTCCCACATTCAGTAATTCTCTGAATATATCACTGGAATGAGACTATTTCTTCTGCCAGCTGCATTAACATTATATAAAGATTTTGAGGGCTCACTTCTGCTGCCCTTTGTCTTTCACTGTTTTGTGGAACAAAGATTAAAATAAAAAATATCTATAGAAGAGCAGGGGTTGGTACATGAATACTAAGGTTTAAATAATCTTAGCAATTTGATGACTTACAATATTTACAAAAAAATGATTACAAAGCCACCCTGATCAGTCAGAACGGCCATCGTCTATCTGATGAAGTGACTAGCTTAATTTTATTAGATTTATGTAGGGTAAATGTAGACTGATGTCACTTGTGTCTGCAATAAATTAATTTATCAAGGGCTTCCTAGGTGCACTAAGCGTTCCTATGAAAACTGCATTGCAATAGACAGTTCAGACTTCCCAACCATTCAAAGATCACAACGTTGCCAATGAATGTTTTTAAAAATGGAAAGATGCCACCATTAGAGCAAATGGAATGGATGCACTTGAATGCACTTCACTATGATCTACCCAATGCTTTGTTGTAGTAATGAAAGTAACTTTCTGTTTCAAAAATATGGATGGATGACTTGTGACCAAAAGTGAGGAGATATTAACAAAAATATGCAGAAGAAATTGGCCATTGCCCATCATTTCAAGAGGCACAGGGGATTTAGTTACAGGGTGGATAAACTAAAATGATTTAAGCATGGCCACAAACATGAGATGAATGCTACGCAGAATAGATGGAAACAGCATATCAGAATGGCAAGAATATTGGGAAATAACAAGAGAAAACATTTGTATAGTAATATTGGTGTGTTTAGCAATCTCTGACCAAAGCCAAGCTTGCTGTTCTATCACCAGGGGGAACTGTTGATATCAGAGCTGGCTAAGTGTGATTAGCATGTACTCAAGTAGCAAAACCCCTCTCCTGAATCTACTCATTCTTGATACTTTCAAGGTTTTGTTCTCAGGTTGGATAACTAGGCATACACAAACTTTTAAGGTTATTCCTCTTCTGATTTTCCCTTACCAGAGTCACTTTCATCAATGCATCTGATACGAAATCTCACTTATTTACAAAATGACAGATGCTGTCTCCATTGGCCAAGGCAAAAACAAGGAAAATTCACTTTCATCTTGTGATCTGTAAGTGTGCTAAAGGACAAGGTTTGTGCACAAATGATCAAAGTGGGACATCCTTTCTCCTAAAATAATTTTCCAGTAATTTACGTGATTTGGGAAGACTAATGGATAGATGAGAACCACATTAAACTTGGGCAACATCAGTGAATTTTGCTAAAGCTAACATTTTTAGAATGGGATTTCAATGGGGGGAAATATCAAATTGCTACCAAGCTAAACTGACAAATTTTAACCTGGATGCTAAATTAGGCCTCAGAAACGACATAGATACTAAGGACGTAACATGGCTAAAAAAAAGCTATGAGGAAAAGTAAACATAAAAGAAAAATCTTGGAAAAAGCAAACAAATGTAACTCAAGGCTGCTGCAAAGGTAGATTATGCAGTGCAACTCCAATTCCTCTAGGTTATTAGGGTGATGAAGTAAGCTAAGTTAACTTTGATAGTTTTTCTGTTTTCTGTGCTCTATCACTAAGCAAATGCCAATGATTGGCAAGTTTGGTGTGCTCCAGCAAACCAGTGGTTGCATCTTGGGGGCCATATAGAGCATTACACGGAATTGCATGTGACAAAAATGAAACATTTTTACTGATGTTATTTATTCGATTCTTTCATGTTGGTTGTCACACATGTAGTTAAAATTAATTACCGCTAGCTATTTCTAATGACTTCAAATACACAACTCATACTGTCTAACGTGTGGATCAATCCCTGCTATTGTCTGTGGATGGGTACCTATCTAATAGGTCTTTCAATGTATTTGGAATTGATCAGTGAGGTAGGCCATACCATTCAATTTAATTACTATCATCCAGAGAGGTTTTTTCAATATGTTTGCTGGCACTCTTTGCAGACAAAGGTGAGTCTTATTGTTGTCAATGGTGCAAAGAACAATGTTATCGTTTCTCAGAGCTATTTTCAAAGAAATCCAGAGATGCATATTGTCTGCATTGTACTTTGTCAGATTGAAGACAGCAGGGATAAAGGGGTTAGCAGCTTTGTTATAGTAAACAGTTCCATGTGATGTCTGATTCAAACTGAACTCTCATCTATGGAGTTTATAAAGGCCAGTGGACTCAAGAGGTGAGGTGAGAGTGGCTACCCTTGACTCAAGGCAGCATTTGACTGAGTGTGGCATCAAGGAGCCCTAGCAAAACTGGAGTCAATGGGAATTGGGGGGAAAGCTCTTCGCTGTTTGGAGTCTTACCAAGCACAAAGGAAGATGGTTGTGGTTATTGGAGGTCAATCATCTCAGTCCCAGGACATCACTGCAGGAGTTCCTCAGGGTAATCACCTAGGGCCAACCATCATCAGCTGCTTCATCAATGACCTTCCCTCTACCATAAGGTCAGAAGTGGGGATGTTCGCTGATAATTGCACAATGTTCAGCAGTATTCACGACTCCACAGATACTAAAACAGTCCGTGTCCATTTGCAGCAAGACCTGGGCAACATTCAGTCATGGACTGATAAGTGGCTAGTAATGTTCATGCCATGCAAGTGCCAGGCAATGACCATCTCCAACAAGAGAGATTCCAACCATCTCCCCATGACATTCAGTGGCATTACCATCACTGAATCCCCCACTATCAACAGCCTATTGACCAGAAACTGAACTGTACAAGCCATATAAATACTGTGACTACAAGAGCAGGTCAGAGGCTGGGAATTCTGCGACAAGTAACTCAACTCCTGATTTCTCAAAACCTGTCCACCATCTACAAGGCACAAGTCAGGAGTGTGATGGAATATTCTCTGCTTGCCTGGATGAGTGCAACTTCAACAACACTCGAGAAGCTCAACACTATCCAGGACAAACCAGCCCACTTGATTGGCACCCCATTCCCCACCTTAAACATCCACTCCCTCCACAACCGATGCACAGTGGCAGCAGTGTGTATTATCTACAAGATGCACTGCAGCAACTCACCAAGACTCTTTCGACAGCACCTTCCAAAACCACGATCTCTACCACCTAGAAGGACAAGGGCAGCAGATGCATGGGAGCACCACCACCTTCAAGTTTCCCTCTAAGTCACACACCATCCTGACTTGGAACTATATCGCTGTTCCTTCATTGTCACGGGGTCAAAATCCTGGAATTGTCTTCCTAACAGCACTGTGCGTGTACCTACACCACATGGACTGCAGTGGTTTTAGAAAGTGGCTCACAACAACCTTCTCAAGGGCAATTAGGGTTGGACAATAAATGCTGGCCTACCCAGAAACACCCAAATGTCATGAATGAATAAAAAAGTCTGTTATCACTATGTTACTGTATTTGCAGTTGTAAAACTGATAGTTACGTTTGACCTTTTGCAGCAGACACTTTAATCAGGTTGCCCTTCTTCAGCAATACCAGAAAATTCCCAGGTTATTACACAATTTCTTTTGATTTTAGCAAGCATGCACGTTTTGCTCCAATGCATGTGTTTCAAATTGATGAAATGGTTAAAAACTTGCTCTTAAGGTGGTTCTGATTTATACAAAATATTTTACCTTGTTGGAGTTGCTGAGCCCTCTGTAATGTCTGTGTCCTGCGGGGGTTCATTTTACAGCCGTCTCTTCCCATGAGATGCACTTTCCAGGCCTAGGAAGGTTGGAAGAACAAGAAGGTCTCTGTTAGTTACGATCTGTCCAGTAAGCAGCTCCTTGTGGAGCAGAGCTGCAGACGGGCCTCTGCTGAAAACGGCGCAAACCACACAGGGCGAGTAGGTCAGCATGTCTGCCAGATCGCCTCATTTTTCCTTTCAATGTACAAAGCCATGTCTTTATTCGGGACGCGACATCTTTAATGGAGTGGAGACTTAAACCAGCAACACAGTATCTTAATCTGTATATTTTTGTCTTCAAATTGTTACACTGTGAAATATTCATATGTATATTTAAAGCTTTCTACATGACAATAAATTTGACTATTATAAACACTTTTCAGGAAAACAATTCCAAATCTCTTGAATCAAAAATAGTCAAAACTCTTGTTATTTTCACTATTTAGTCACAGTTTGGCCTTTTTTTTTCTATGTGGTAAATACTGATACATACAGTGTAGGTAGGTATCACTATTGCAATTTCCACAAGGTTTTGGACTTGACTTTCTAGTAATAACTGTAACTGATCTTTGTCATAACTTCTTCCATTTTTCTTGGCTTCATAAAAATATGAAACATTTGTTCATTCAAGTGTTGCAACTTGTGCAACTGATTTTTTAAAAACATATCCATGCAACCAAAATGTAAATACCAGCAATATTAAACACCATCAGGTACAACATTGGAGAGCAAGAGCCAAGGTGATGTAAAACTGTTCTATATTGTTTAACCAATAACCTACAATATCCTTATAAAACAGAGTTTATATTATCAGACCTATTTTGTGAATTGATAATCAAGGTGAAGGATACTAATAAGATTAAAATGTAGACATGGCAAATTAGCAAGTCTACCTGCGTGATACCAAGCTCAGAAAGATAGCCTGAGGGACTTCAGCAGTTCAACAATCAACAATCCTGGGGGGAAAAAATTGAGTTGAAGTAGAAAACAATATAATAAACCATGTTTTCAATATATTGAGGCTGTAGGGAGGAAGGAACTTGTAGGACAGTATAGGTGGGATGTTCCAGCCCCAACACTGATGGGCATCATCCTGCCTGCGACGATGCCCAACAGTGTTGGGGCAGGAAAATCCCAGCTTATACTGGCAGCTAAGAAATAATCAACAATGATAATGACTAAAGCAATATCAATAAAATAGAAAATCAAGATGACCTCCAGCAGAGATTGAAGAGCTGTCCAGAACTGTTAAAAAAGTGTGGGAAAAACTACCCATAATATGAGGGCAGCATTTATGAACAGGAACATGATAGAGCCAGTCAGTCCCAAGAGACTGTTCTGCCATACAGATCAGTTATGAACTAACTGAACGTTATCCCACCTTGGATGCCAACCCGTAAATACCTTAGCCAAACAAAAATCTATCAATCTCAATTGTGACATTTCAATTGACTTCTAGGCCGGGATTTTCCGGTCCCATCGCAAGCGGGACCCGCCATGTGTGAGGCCCAACCAGATGTCCATTGATTTGCGGCGGGTGGAGTTTGGAAATTCCAGCCCCTAGTCTCACCAGCTTTTTGGGGAGAGGGTTTGAGGTTTCACCCTTGTATGAAAAAGCGTTTCTGAGATCACCCTTAAATAATTAGCTCTAATTTTCCCTAGAGGACTGCATAAAGAACTGGGAACTATCAAGAGGCCAAAAAATATCCAAAAGCTTCTTCGGAATTTTGGCAATGGAAGAGATGTGTGTGCTCAATTTGAAATTGGAAAAGACAATGAATCTGGAAACTAGAGACAAAGCCAAACAAGAAGTAGCAACTGTTCACTAGAATTAAGGCACACATCAAGAAACTATTTGGTTGAATTTCCACTCTTAACTATCCGCTGTAAGTTCAGGCTTAAACCCCTCATCCCATCATTCTAATAAATCTCTGCACCCTCTCCAAGGCCTTGACAGTCTTCCCGAAGTCTGGAACCCAAAATTGGACACAATACTCCAGCTGAGGCCTAACTAGTGATTTAAAAATGTTTAACCAACCTACTTGCTTTTATACTCCTGTCCCTCTACTGATAAAATTCAGGATCCTATATTCTTTTTTTTAAAACAACAGTCTTATCAACTTGCCCTTGCACCTTAAAATGTATGCAAAGCCCTAGGTCTCTATGTTCCTGTGCCCCTTTTAAAATGGTACCATTTAGTTTATGTTTATGTGACCTCCCCTTATTCTTCCTTCCAAAATATGTCACTTTGCACTTGTGCATGCTAAACTTCAGCTGCAATGTGTCTGCCCATTTCACCAGTCTATGTCCTCCCAAAGTCCGTTGTTGTTTACTACATGTCCAAATTTTGAGTCTTTCTCAAACTTGGAGATTATGCCCTTCATACTCAACTCCAATGGTCCCAATACCAATCCCTGGGGATAGCACTGTATACTTCTCTCCAATCTGAAAACAACAGTTATTCACTACCCCTTAGCCAATTTTGTATCCATGTTACCCATTTAATCCCACTGGTTTCAATTTTGCTAAGGAGTCTATTATGTGGTAGTTTATCAAATACCTTTTGAAAGTCCAATGCAGAACATCCGCTGCACTACCTTCATCAACCTTCTACGATCCTTCACTGAAGAACTCAATCGCGTTTGTGAGACACAATTTGCATTAACAGATCCGTACTGACTGTCACTGATTCACCCATGTTTTTCCAAGTGACAATTAATTTTGTCCTGGATTATGGTATCGAGACATTTCCCCAACACTGACGTTGGGCCCACAGGCCTGTGGTTACTAGGTTTATCCCTCTTTCTTCAATAGGCATTTGTAACCCTCCATCCCATATGGAACCACGCCCATATCCAGGGAAGACAAAGATGTGGACAAAGCCATCCTTACTTCCCTCAGCAACCTAGGAAACATTCCATCTGGAATGGGTGACATTTCTGCTTTGAGCACCTCTTTTTAATCTATTTTATCCTATCCAATTTTTCTAACCATTCTTCCTTTGATGTGACATTGGGAAAACGGATACAAAGTACTCAGTGCCTCAGCCATTATATGTAAGGGTACACTGGAGATATTTTCATATTAGTTCACATTGGAAAGTAGTCTGGACACCCATTATGCCCGACCTCCCCAATGGAAGAGATCATCTGGCACATTTCATTTCCAGCCACTTGCTACTGAGCTCTAGCATTGGCACCCTTCCTACATCTGACTGCTGAACTCAATATTTACATGAAAGTTTTTAATCATATGGAGTATTTAAATTTTTCATCATAAGGTCATAAGACGTAGGAGCAGAAGTAGGCCATTTGGCCCATCGAGTCTGCTCCACCATTCAATGAAATCATGCTGATCTGATAATCCTCAACTCCACTTTCCTGCCTGTCCCCATAACCCTTGATTCCCTTACTGATTAAAAATCTGTCTATCTCAGCCTTGAATATACTTAATGATCCAGCCTCTTCAGCCCACTACGGTAAAGAATTCCACAGATTGACCACCCTTAGTGAAGAACCTCCTCCTCATTACTGAGATTAGGGGGAAACAACCTCCTAGCATCTACCCTGTCAAGCCCCCTAAGAATCTCATTTGTTTCAATAAGGTTACCTCTCATTCTTCTAAATTCCAATGTATACAGGCCCAACCTACTCAACCTCTCATAAGAAAATCCTTTCATACCCAGGATCAACCTAGTGAACCTTCCCTGGGCTGCCTCCAATGCTAGTACATCTTTCCTTAGATAAGGGGGCCAAAATGCTTCACAGTATTCGAGGTGTGGTCTAACTAGTGTCTTGTACAGTTTCAGCAAGACTTCCCTATTTTTATACTCCATTCCCTTTGAATTAAAGGCCAACATTCCATCTGCCTTCCCTATTACTTGTTGAACTTGTATATTAGCTTTTTGGGACTCATGCACAAGGACTCCCAAATCCCTCTGTGCTGCAGCCTTCTGCAGTATTTCTCCATTTAAATAATATTCAGCTCCTCTATTCTTCTGCCAAAGTGCATAACCTCACATTTTCCCACATTATATTTCATCTGCCAAGTTTTTTGCCCACTATCTTAACCTCTGCAGACTCCTTGTGTCATCCTCACCACTTGCCTTCCCACCTATTTATGTGTCATCCGCAAGCTTGGCGATAGTACATTCACTTCCCTCATCTAAGTCATTAATATACATTGTAAATAATTGAGGCCCCAGCACTGATCCCTGTGGCACTCCACTAATTACAGGTTGCCATCCTGAAAATGCCCCCCTTAACCCAACTCTGTCTTCTATTAATTAGCCAATCCTCTATCCATGCTAATTTACTACCCCCAACACCATGGGCACTTATTAAGTAGCCTTATGTGTGGTACCTTATCGAACGCCTTTTGAAAATCCACATATATTACGTCTACTCGTTCCCCTTTATCCCGCTTGTTACCTCCTCAAAGAATTCTAATAAATTTGTTAGGCATGATTTCCCCTTCAAGAAGCCATGCTGACTCTGCTTGATCAGATTATGTGGGCAGAATCTTGCCCTTGGATAGTGGGCGGGCCCCACCGGCTTGGTGTGTGGCGGGGTGGGGGGGGGAAGAGGAGAGAGGGAATCCTCATCTGTCAAAGTGCACTCGTTCGCGCATGTGCGCGAAACAGCGCACTTTTCCCTGACGCAAAGTCCTGTCTCAGGGAGAATACTGACAGTGTCAAAAACATTAAAAATAGAAACATTAAAAAATTATTAACATGTCACACGAGATGGGACATGTTAATAAAGACTACATAAACTTTATTAATTTTTTTACAATACGGACATGAAACTTCATCTCACCAGTGGATGAAGTTTCATCAATAATCTGGAGCCCGCTGGGGCTCCTGGCCTGCCTGCCAGCCTTAAGCTTGGACGGGCAGGTCTTTAATTACTTTAAATAGCCTTGTCAATGGCCTCAATTGGCCATTGACAGGTCGGCGGGCGGACAGCGAAATCAGCTGTCCGCCCGCCTTCCTAAAAATTTAAATGGACCGGGATGACGACGCGGATTCCTCCCGACGTCATTTTCCCCTCGGCGACCGGGCCCCACCCCTAAATCGCCGAGGGGAAAATCCTGGCCTGTATTTCCAAATGTTCTGCTATTACATCCTTTATAATAGACTCCAACATTTTCCCAGTGACAGATGTTAAGCTAACTGGCCTATAGTTACCTGTTTTTTGTCTCCCTCCCTTTATGAATAAGGGTGTTACATTGGCTATTCTCCAATCCTCTGGGACTTTTCCAGAATCTAAGGATTCTTGAAAGATTACTACCAGTGCATCCACTATCTTTGTAGCTACTTCCTTTAATATCCTAAGATGCAACCCATCAGGTCTAGGGGACTTATCGGCCTTTAGCCCCATTAGTTTCCCTAGTACTTTCTCTAGTGATAGTTATTGTAATTATTTCCTCCCCCACTTTTGTCCCTTGATTATTTAGTATTTTTGGTATGCTATTCGTATCTTCTACCGTGAAGACTGAAACAAAGTATTTATTCAACTCCTCTGCCATTTCCTGGTTCCCCATTATTATTTCCCCAGCCTCATTCTCTAAGGGTCCTACGTTCACTTTGGCTTCTCTCTTCCTTTTTATATATTTAAAGAAACTCTTACTGTCTGCGTTTATATTACTCGCTAGTTTACCCTCAAAGTTTATTTTCTAGTTCGATTTTTTCTGGTCATCTTTTGTTGGTTTTTAATACTTTCCCAATCCTCTGGCTTACCATTAATCTTTGCCACATTGTATGTTTTTTCTTTCAATTTGATACTGTCCCCTAATAAAAGTCACAATCTAAATAGATATAGAAGTTGGATGATGAGTAGACAATTCCTATACACTATGGTAGCTATTTCAAGACAACAATGAGGTGCCTTGGGCCTCCTTGTTTTGCAATAAAGGAAAATTTGTGCCATTGATGTGAAAGCCTATGACAAAATGTGTTGATCAATTGAAAAATTAGAACAGAACAATATATCAGACTATTTAGATAATGTAGTAAGCAGTTCCTTCGTATGAAAAATGTTAGAACAAGCTAGTTTTGTTGGAAGCTTAAGTGTGCCTGAAGCATGCTTGGAACTTGTGTGTTCAACTGTGTGAACTCTGTTGTTGGAGGCAATAGGGCAGTGAACTGAACAGGCAGCTACCCCTACTTGCTTTGGATAAACACTCTGATTCAGACATTTACTGCTGTGGGTTTCTGATTTTTCCCTTCCTCTTCTCCCTGACTTCTGAATGGTGCTGCAGGCCTACCTGCCCAACAACTAGCCAGCCTCTCAATCTGTCTGGTTGTGCTCAGAAAAGGGAGACGAAGAATGCTATTCGAGTTCCCATGCTCATTAAATTCAGCAGGACCTGAGGAATCCAGTTCTGGGTTTCCTGACCTCAAACCAGCCCCTCAGTTCCCTCCTCATCTCTAGCCCATGCAATCTGCCTGGCCTGAGATGTCAGAATGGGACACAGAGCAGGTATCCTCAAATAAGCTTACCTGAGGTAAGAGTGTGGCCTAATTTAAAAGGGAACTGAAGTGCCAACTATTCCAATTGATAACTGCATCAAGTAGAAATTATTTGATCAATACAGAGTTTATTTATGGAGTATAGGGCTGCAAACAATAGTTACATGTTTACATTAGATGTGAGACAAAAATATTAAAAGTGTCTAAAGATGGCAATGCAGAGAAAGCACATAATTTTTTCCTATTTGTTAGTTTCCTCTAAAGAACTGAGATCCAGTCAGCGTCGAGAATTGGCTCTTCCCCATTTCCAAGCCATGGTCCAGGGCACTCACTGCTCCATTTCTCGTCATGTTGGCACAACAACTGTGATCTCTTTGTTTCCCTCGTCTCATCATTGTTTAAACTATTCTGGATTTCTGCTTTCATTTCAGTCTGTCATGCGTTCGCTGAAAATTTCAGCATGTCAAGTATTCACCAACAAAAATCTTTTGAGTATCCTTCCTGTTGCTGAATGTTATAATCCATTGCTGCTTTCACCAATTGCTTGATAATTATGAATTTTAAACTCACATCTATGAATACAGTTTAAAGCACATGTCTGCGAGACTGCACCCTGGGCAATAACAATCATGTGTAATCCATCCAGTAGGATAACATGCCCATTAACGCTCAGTGCAGTCAGTGGTAACAGAATTGATGCCTTAAATCATTTTGCAGTAAAAACAGTGAAAGTTATGTTTTTTGAAAGTTTGTGTGGCTCCAATTGATCTCAAACTTCTGAATCTTTACTAGCACGTCTGCATTTTTCTGAAGTCTCTGATCAGCCAGTAATTCATTATCAGGCTTGACAGTGAGGATGGGTGGAATTTTATAAGTTTTTAATGTTAAAACTCTTTGACTAATCATTAGGATAGTCTGAGCAAAATATCCACAAAGGAAGTGCAGAACATTGTAATTTAGCAAGGATCTTTCAGCAAAACATGCCAGGAAGGGAAAAAATACACACAAATTGGATGCCTGTACTACCTACCAACCCTGCTCTAACTGGCACTAATCTAAGCAGCTTTCCTGTGAGCTTCAATTGAAGAAAATCACTTCTAATCAGATTTCAACAACTGGATGCATGCCAATTATAACGAAAGAGCAAAAACACTGTGGAGCTGTGGAATGTAAGATTTGATCCAATTAACTGAATCATCAGTGTAATTGGTGATCAGTAAAGCTGAACTCCACTGTGTGTGTCAAGTGTTGCATATACATAACCAGTCACTGCACGTCAAAAGTAATCCGATTCTTTGTAGTTCCTTGCTATAACCGGGTGCTTTATCGGTATTATTTTACTTATGATTGAAAACTGAAGTCAGTTCTTCTGCTGCTTCTCCTTAGGAATGTAGGAGTAGCTTGGTGAGGAAAGACCAACGTCCATCTAATTCACTATCTATCTTTGTGCATACAATGATTATGGATTTGATTAATCATAGCAATCAATTTCTGTCAATAGATCCAAGTATAAAACAGAGAAAACCACAATGGTAGAAAGTTTTGGAAACCACAGGTCCAAAGTGCCCTATTCTTTCAAGCACGCGACGCTTACCGTAAGTCATTTCTTAAATTCCGCACATGCTATGTCACAATATATTGTTGCCATCGATGCCCACACCCTGTGAAATATTTATTAAAAATCAATTCAATGGATTACAAAACAAGGAGGAGTAAAATGGGTAGTTACAGGTTGATGTAATCACAGCCTACAGGATTAGTTAGGACCAGTATTAAAAGGCTAATACAATGGTGCAGGTAGTAATAATAAGGGATGTAATTATAGAAAACAACTAACGCACAGCAAGAACTCAAAAATTAGCTTAAAAGCATGGGCACAGGAGGGAGGGAAGGAATGAAGCATAGATAAGAGGAAAGGATGACAGGAGTAAAGAAAGAAAAGCCTTGCATTTATATAGCGCTTTTAATGCCTACCAGACACCACGAAGCACTTTACAGCCAATGATGAACTTTTTTTTTTGAAGGGTAGTCACTGTTGTACTGTAGTGTTCCTGTAGAACTGGGCCCCAGCACAAATTGATACATTCAGGGGAAAGGAGAATATGAGGAACATGGGAATTAGAAATCAGAACAGAAATCCATGTTACACGGCAGGAGTGGTCTGATTATTTTCTCCTGTATACCAGAGCAGGGCGATCTGTGCAACATCATTGCATTGAAAGAAACTTTCTAAGTTCCAGTAGAAGCACATAAAATACTATGATTTCAACTAGTAGTTAACGGGTAACATTCTCTTCATGTCTGATTCAGCGTGGCAATATTCCTCCAATAACAGTCCACTGAACGAATGCTTTCAAAGCATAAAGTGTACGATCCACTAAAAGCTTATATAATCAACTATTTCGAAGGTACTAATGCGTAATAGGATATCTCATACTTATGAATGCACCAAGCAATCAATCAAGCAGTACGGCACTTAGTTAATAGTGCACTGAATGCAACCATGAAATGCTGGGACACCAGACTACGCTACATTTCCTGATGCAACAAGTTCCCATAAAGAAAGCTACTGAAAATCACGTCCAACACCCTGAGCCTCACCTGGTAGGTTACACAACAGCATTGGCTGAAATTTGCTTGTCAAGTCTCCTCTGACAGAAAATGAAAGATTGTAGACAAACTGAAAAAGGAGCTGATGGGTCTTGAAATCAGCAATATTAGCCATCCCATAAAAAGCAAGTGATAAATCAAAGCAGCATTAATTGTTTTGAACAAAATGGAAAAGTAGTAGAAAAATCATTATAGAGCAGGCACATCTCTGTGACAGTTTCCACAATTGAAAATGTGGCACTTGTTGTAAAAGTAGGTCTCATTGCTACCAGTGTACAGTCTTTGATTGTTCTAGAAGCTGGACACCCAGCCAAAATAAAAAATGAAAAATAAATGTGAACTATATTTGGTCCAATCCTCTTATGGAGCAGAACTGTCCATTTGTAGCCTTCTCAGTATAAGGTTAATTAGGCCCAGGAATAATTTTTCACCATTATGGTTTTGCTAACATGGGTTGAACTTGTGCTAATGATCACCTACCTACATGCTCCAATGATTCATAAGAATACTGCTTTGTTGTTGGCTGAGTCTGAGTGCCAAAATTCCTCAGGAAAATCTAAATGGGTACACTGTGCAGAATGGGAAAAAAGTCTATCTTTGAACTCGAACTAGTGTGCAGGTGTGCGCTGTCAATATGTTGATGAAGTTTGTCTCTGAGGGTAGCGTTAGCCATATGATTTTAAAGCTACGCCTGCCAGTTAAAGAACTATAAGGGGGTTGTTGGTTTGTTCACTTTTACAAAGCATGTATTTGAATACTTATATAGTATTTTAACACTATTTTTATACAGCAACGCAGGAGGCAGAACCTTCTTTATAGCACAACATACAAGATCAGTGACAATATGCGATGTCATAAACATATCAAACAAGTATTTTTTTCCGAACACTTAAAAGAAACTATTAGCTGGAATTCTCTTTAAAATGTGTTTATTCTAATTCCGCTGCAATTTCAGTATCCTTGCTGCAAAATAAATTGAGGGGCGATTTTTAAGTTTTGTTGTTCTGGAGTGAAAAAAGCTCATACTGACTATCTTCACTGAAGAAATTAATTGTTGAGCAGACATGGGTCCTAAAAATTTAATAAAAAATAAGGTGCCTTCTGTACTTGTCACCCACATTTTAAAAAAGCTGTTTTGTCACACAATATACATCAGAGGGAAGAATGTTATATTTCTAAAATCCAAAAGAGAAACCTTTTTCTTTTGGATACCACAATTCTTAAGAAAGCCCTAAGAGTACATCATATAGTGGCATGGAAAACTGATTTCCAACTTGGACCTGCAGGCAGGTATATTTAGTTCCCATCACTTGCAAAGCTGGGGTATCATCCATTTCATACCCTATCCAACACCGCAACCTGACCTTTGTTATGTACTGTTCAGTTCCATACTCCTTTGTAAACTACGCTCCCCATGCCACATTAATCTATTGTTTCAGACACCTTAAGCAAGCTTATAAATAAAGGAACACATAAGGGCACCTTCATGGCTAAGAGTAATGGGATTTCACATGGATCTTCTTACAAAGTAGGTTTCAACTTTTCAGTTACTTAATTTCACTCAACATTTCTTGGAAACATCTCTACCTGGCAATCAATCAAGCACAGTAATTATTTCTCCCTTTCTTAGTCCCTTTTATTTAATTAAATCACTAAAGACCGAGGTTTATAGTTCAATATGTTTAGTTTGTTACCCAATACTCCTGAACAAAAGATGTTCTGTTACTTCAGTCTTCAAGTTCAACCATCTACAACTCCTCAGCTATTCCCAAGTTAGTTATAAAAGGTGTTTTTTAAAAAAAAATTACACTTTTCATTCCAGTTTTGTTGACCACACAGCATCCTCCATTTTCAACTCCACTTTCCTGACTGTGCCCTATACCCTTTGATTCCCTCGTTAGTCAAGAATATATCCACCTCTGCCTTAAAAATATTTAGCAACCCTGCCTCCAGCACTCTCTGGAAAAGGAAATTCCAGACTCATGACCCTCAGAGAAGAAATTTCTTCTCATCTCCGTCTTAAATGGAAGACTGCTCGTTTTTAAACTCTGCTCCCTAGTTCTAGTCTCTCCCACGAGGGGAAACATCCTTTCAGCATCCACCCTGTCAAATCCCCTTGGGATCTTATATGCTTCAATAAGATCATCTCTCATTCTCCAATGGGACACAGGCCCAGTCTGTGATTGCTGGAATGAGGGGCTTATCCAATCAGTTAAGCAAACCTTCTCTGGACTGCTTCTAATGAAATTATGCCCTTTCTTAAATGAGACCAAAACTGTACTGTATTCCAGATATGGTCTCACCAACACTCTGTACAACTGCAGCAAAAATCTTTCCTACTTTTATCGTCCATTCCCCTTGCAATAAACAAGAACACTACGTTCCTAATCACTTGCTGAATCTGCATACCTACTTTTGCGATTCATGTACAAGGATATGCATATACTCTGTACTGCAGAGTTCTGCAATCTCTCTCCATTTATATAATATTCTGCTTTTCTATTCTTCCAGCCAAAGTAGGCACGTTCACATTTTCCCACATCATAATCCATCTGCAAAATTTTTGGCCACTCACTTAACCTATCTATATCCCTTTGCAAAGTTCTTGTGTCCTCTTCACAATTTACTTTCCATTATATTTTATGTCATTTCGCAACACTGCATTTGGTCCCTTCATCCAAGTTGTTGATTATAGATTATAAACAGTTGAGGTCCCAACATTGATCCCTGTGACACTCCACTTGTGACATCTTGCTACCCTGTAGATGACTCATTTATGATTTGATAAATATATGGTTATTTTAATCATATTGCTCCAGTTTCTCCCTCAACTTTTGTTGAACTGAAATGATGATCGTTGGGCTGAATATTTCTAAAGGTATTGAGGTTGCTTGTAAGCCAACTGCACATAGCTGGAAAATTACAATCCTGTAGAGTTGGATACTCACTGCTGGATTTTTTTCTATTTTATTTTCCTCGCTTCTAGTGTTCCTCAGTCAAGTTTTGTTCAGCGTATTAAGGAACTGCCTCTCTTCCTTCAATGCTACTCAAGTTAAGTGATGTGTATTATTTCCGTATGGTTCAGAAGTGAGACTGGGAACATAAGACGTAGGAACAGAAGTAGGCCATTTGGTCCATTGAGCCTGCTCTACCATTCGATGAGATTGTGGCTGATCTGATAATCCCCAACTCCCCTTTCCTGCCTTTACCCCCCATAACCCTTGATTCCCTTACTGATTAAAAATCTGTCTATCTCAGCCTTGAATATACTTAATGACCCAGCCTCTACAGCCCTCTGCAGTAAAGAGTTCCACAGATTGACTATCCTCAGAGAAGAAATTCCTCATCTCCATTTTAAATGGGCACCCTCTTACTCTGAGATTATGCCCTCTGGTCCGAGGCTCTCCCACAAACTGTCAGCATCTACCCTGTCAAGCGCCCAAGAATCTTATATGTTTCAATAAGGTCACCTCTCATTCTTCGAAATTCCAATGAGGTACAGGCCCAACCTACTCAACCTCTCCTCATAAGAAAATCCCTGCATACCTGGGATGAACCTTCTCTGGACTGCCTCCAATGCCAGTATATCTTTCCTTAGATAATGGGACCAAAATTGTTCACAATATTCTAGGTGTGGTCTAACTAGTGCCTTGTATAGTTTTAGGAAGACTTCCCTATTTTTATACTCCATTCCCTTTGAAATAAAGGCCAACATTTCATTTGCCTTCTCCATTACCTGTTGAACTTGTAAATTGGCATTTTCGGACTCATGCACAAGGACTCCCAAATCCCTCTGTGCTGCAGCCTTCTGCAATCTTTCTCCATTTAAATAATATTCAGCTCCTCTATTCTTCCTGCCCAAGTGCATAACCTCACATTTTCCCACATTATATTCCATCTGCCAAGTTTTTGCCCACTCACTTAACTTGTCTATTTCCCTCTGTAAACTCGTGTCATCCTCACTGCTTGCCTTCCCACCTATTTCTGTGTCATCTGCAAACTTGGCGATAGTACATTCACTTCCCTCATCTAAGTCATTAATATATATTGTAAATAATTGAGGCCCCTTATTGAGGGACCGTATGATGTGGGGAAATGGTGGGCACAAAATTGGATCCTACTTAGTGTACCCATAAGTCACATCACAATATGTTTCAAAAGCATCTAATTTCCAGCTGCCCAATTAATATCAGAACAGAAAATGTTGAAGACTTTCAAGTACTTTTTAGTGGTATTAATTTCAAATTGGAAATAATATGGTAAGTGATGATATTTGATTATTTTGATCATTTTCAGGATTCAGTATTTTCAAACTCTGCTTCACATTATTAAAACCAAATCATAAAGAACGTAAAAATAGGGTTAGGATGCTCCTGAACTATTTGTTTAAAACATGACATTGAAGTATATTGCTGAGTGCCTGCATCCATCCTCCCTAACGTAAATCAATCAGTCACGTCCAGTACTAAGAGAAAGAAGCATCAAAGTGGTGTTCTCCAGGTTCAACGTTTCAAAAAGCTGGATTTATAATTATAGTTGCAATGCTTTTTTTTAAACCTGGTGGGGAAATAGTTTATTGATTTGGAAACAGACAGAAAATCTTATTCGATCTGATGAATGGAGACAGCAACTAAATTGTTAAGGATATTTATGAGAAGATTCTAATCTGAGTTCAATTTTTTCAGTACCAAGCCTAACACTGTTAACTGTATGCTACTTAAGGATACTCCTAGAAGGTAATTATCTGAATCCATAAAAAGCTTTATATGACAACTTGTTTCTCAATGTGTGAAAGAATACAGAAACGATCTTTAAAGCAGCAGTGAAAGACAAGTTCCACACTGGACACTTGGTTGGAAAGCATCTGGCTAAATTAAGATGTTTCTCGTGTTCAATGGAGAATCATTTTACATGGTAAGTGGGTATAAGGTCTACGTAGAAACCGGAACTTCCTGTGTTTGTACATATAATGACAGCTTTGAATAGTCAAATAGATTAGTGCTGTATGGGTGAGAAAGGGGTAAACCACCTACTTATAAATGGATCTGTAGGGATATATAGTAAAAATTGAACCATGCTCAGCTCTGATAGCTAATGTGGTTGAAGAGCCGAGAGACATGTTGGTTCTGGAAATATGATGGCATTGCATCCTTTTCTCATGTACTAAATGGATGCCTCAGTCTCTGATCTGACAGGTAGAAAGCATGAACTTAAGCGCACCTCCTGACAAATTGACAAGACGACAGGTGCCCAAATCTCAACTGAAAATGTATTATACCCTCTGCATATGTAGACATGGGCCCACAGCCTGCTTGAGGCGCCCATGTCAAACTGTATTGGGCTGTGAATTGTGTGTGTTCAGGATAACCAGGTTTGAATGCAACCTAGCCACCTTAAAGGGACCGCTGCCAACAAAAAGGCATCTTTAAAAGAAACCTTACCTGAACATGCTCCTTCCGGTTCCATGTTACTGCTGATTACTACTATGACCCTCTCCTGATTATCGCCTCAACCATGCCACTACCCCCTACCACACAGCCCTTCACCCAGACACCCAGTTCCTGCACAGGTGAAGGAAATAATGTAACAGATCTCTGCTTTTCTACCCTCTGTATTATGCCCAGGAAATAAGCATTTCTAGGGTACAAAGGAAACTCTGCCTTATGCTATATAATTACATCTCAGCAACATTGATTATTGCGATGAAGATTTAGAGTTAAATAACACACAAAAGCAAAAAACTGCAGATGCTAGAGATCGACAATAAAACACAGAAACTGCTGGAAATACTCCACAAGTTTGGCAGCATATGCGGAGAGAGAAATAGAACTGATGGAAAGGCCACAAACCTGAAATATTAATCCACAATCTACTTACATAATCTTGGTACAATATTGTTAACAAGGCTCAAGTGGACTGCAGGTCTGGGAGCAGGCTCCCTGACCACCTGTGCAAGAGCAAAAAGCTATGGGTGTTAGGAACCTGAAATAAATAATAATAGCCAGAAATCAGATGAAAGGCCATCAACCTGAAACTGAAAGTGTTTCTCTCTCCAGATGCTACCTGACCTGAATATTTCCTACATTTTCTGTCTTTATCTAAGAACATCTGTTTGGTTGTGACATAACCCAAAAGAGAAATGAAGATACGATTTGTTCTGTCAGAAAATGTGCTTTCTTTGTTCAAAGCTAAGTAAACATTGCAATTAAGTAACTTTATAAAATGCTTATGGATCTAAACATTAAATAACCTGGATTACACCCTCTATTGACATTGAAAAGTAATGTTTCAAAGAAAGAGATAAGTCGACTAAGTACAATTTCACAAAGAACTCTTGAAAGCACCATAGGAGAAAACTTTGGGAATGTGTTTAAATTATGCAGCTATGCAAAGTGATTGCCTCTTTGTTCTAATTCAATCTTTCCATATACAAATATGCACTGCAGTGATCCAAACTTTGTCATGTTAAATTTAGCAATCCAACCTCATTGTCGTGAGAAACATGTTAGTTAGTACAATGGAAGCTTAAGTCACTGAAATTTCTTTTGCTCTGGTACAGCCCTCTTAGAATGTTCATGTTCAGTACCCACACTGTAGTGCAATGAAAATTGTTTGGTTTACTCTTAAGTACTTAGGATAGAGATCAGTGGTGATTGGGAAAGGAAACTGTCTGCATAGGATATATGATCAACCATACTCATGGCAACATGATGATTGTTGTTGCCAGGAGTTCAGTACATGTAGGTCTACGGACTTTCTGTTCCTGGGCTAGACACTAGCATAGACATGTCACTCAACATATTTATCAGACAATTGCTGATGTTTTCTTTTTAAGACTGCACAACCTAATTTGCATTCTTTTTCAGATATTGACATCCTGGAAGGACCAACAATTTCCTGTTATTGAGAGACTTACTGCCCTACAAGGCTTTCTGGCACAGAATTTCTAAGGACATATGAAAATTAAACCATTTCACCAGCAAACCAATCCACTGTCATTGTAAAGGAAGAGGTCATGAATTCACTACTTGAGTGTAGAACGCAACAAATCTCATAAAATAATCACAATGAGTGTACACCGATTGATGAGGAGACCAATTTTGTCACCAATTGCTTAGGCATTTTACTTTAAGCCATTGTGGAATGGTCCATTGCGACCTATTAACTGATGATATTACCAACTTGTCAATTTGCTGTAAACCCATCTGCCAGGACTTCTACTATGCTAAAGCAAAACTGAACTCAAGCCCAAGGGTAAAAGCAAAAAACTGCGGATGCTGGAAATCCAAAACAAAAATAAAAATACCTGGGAAAACTCAGCAGGTCTGCCAGCATCTGCGGAGAGGAACACAGTTAACGTTTCGAGTCTGTATGACTCTTCAACAGAACTAAGTAAAAATAGAAAAGAGGTGAAATATAAGCTGGTTTAAGGGGGTGGGGGTGGGACAGGTAGAGCTGGATAGAGGGCCAGGGATAGGTGGAGATAGCCAAAAGATGTCATAGACAAAAGGACAAAGAGGTGTTGAAGGTGGTGATATTATCTAAGGAATGTGCTAATTAAGGGTAGAAAGCAGGACAAGCAAGGTACAGATAGCCCTAGTGGGGGTGGGATGGGGTGAAGGGAAGCGATCGAAATAGGCTAAAAGGTAGAGATAAAACAATGGATGGAAATACATTTAAAAATAATGGAAATAGGCGGGAAAAGAAAAATCTATATAAATTATTGGAAAAAAAAGGGGGGGGATCGGAAAGGGGGTGGGGATGGAGGAGAGAGTTCATGATCTAAAATTGTTGAACTCAATATTCAGTCCGGAAGGCTGTAAAGTGCCTAGTCGGAAGATGAGGTGCTGTTCCTCCAGTTTGCGTTGAGCTGCACTGGAACAATGCAGCAGGCCAAGGATGGACATGTGGGCATGAGATCAGGGTGGAGTGCTGAAATGGCAAGCGACAGGGAGGTCTGGGTCATGCTTGCAGACAGACCGAAGGTGTTCTGCAAAGCGGTCACCCAGTCTGCGTTTGGTCTCTCCAATGTAGAGGAAACCGCATTGGGAACAACGAATGCAGTAGGCTAAATTGAGGGAGGTGCAAGTGAAATGCTGCTTCACTTGAAAGGAATGTTTGGGCCCTTGGATGGTGAGGAGAGGGGAAGTAAAGGGGCAGGTGTTGCACCTTCTGCGGTTGCATGGGAAGGTGCCATGGGAGGGGGTTGAGGTGTAGGGGGTGATGGAGGAGTGGACCAGGGTGTCCTGGAGGGAACGATCCCTGCGGAATGCTGCCGGTGGGGGTGAAGGGACGATGTGTTTGGTGGTGGCATCATGCTGGAGTTGGCAGAAATGGCAGAGGATGATCCTTTGAATGCGGAGGCTGGTGGGGTGACAAGGGGGACGGACCCTATCATAGTTCTGGGAGGAAGAGGAAGGTGTGAGGGCGGATGCGCGGGAGATGGGCCGGACACGGTTGACGGCCCTGTCAACCACCGTGGGTGGAAAACCTCGGTTAAGGAAGAAGGAAGACATGTCAGAGGAATTGTTTTTGAAAGTGGCATCGTCAGAACAGATGCAACGGAAGTGAAGGAACTGAGAGAATGGGATGGAGTCCTTACAGGAAGCAGGGTGTGAGGAGCTGTAGTCGAGGTAGCTGTGGGATTCGGTAGGCTTGTAATGAATATTGGTGGACAGTCTATCACCAGAAATTGAGACAGAGAGGTCAAGGAAGGGAAGGGAAGTGTCAGAGATTGACCATGTGAAAATGATGGAGGGGTGGAAATTGGAAGCAAAATTAATAAATTTTTCCAGGTCCAGCCGAGAGCACGAAGCAGCTCTGAAGCAATCATCGATGTACTGGAGAAAGAGTTGTGGGAGGGGGCCGGAGTAGGACTGGAACAAGGAATGTTCCACATACCCCATAAAGAGACAGGCATAGCTGGGGCCCATCCGGGTACCCATAGCCACACCTTTTATTTGGAGGAAGTGAGAGGAGTTTAAGGAGAAATTGTTCAGTGTGAGAACAAGTTCAGCCAGACGGAGGAGAGTAGTGGTGGATTGGGATTGCTCGGGCCTCTGTTCGAGGAAGAAGCGGAGAGTCATCAGACCATACCGGTGGGGGATATAGGTGTAGAGGGATTGGACGTCCATGGTGAAGAGGAGGCAGTTGGGGCCAGGGAACTGGAAATTGTTGATATGATGTAGGGTGTCAGAGGAATCACGGATGTAGGTGGAAAGGGACTGGACAAGGGGAGAGAGAATGGAGTCAAGATAGCAAAAAATGAATTCCGTGGGGCAAGAACAGGCTGACATAATCGGTCTGCCAGGACAGTCCTGCTTGTGGATTTTGGGTAGGAGGTAGAAGCGAGCCGTCCAAGGTTGGGAGACTATGGGGTTGGAAGCTGTGGAAGGAAGATCTCCAGAGGAGGTGAGGTCCCCCCCCGCCCGCCAAACCAGCTTATATTTCACCTTTTTTCTATTTTTACTTAGTTCTGTTGAAGAGTCATACGGACTCAAAACGTTAACTGTGTTCCTCTCTGCAGATGCTGGCAGACCTGCTGAGTTTTTCCAGGTATTTTTATTTTTGTTTCAAACCCAAGGGTGCTTGGTGGTGCTCAGAGGTGCTCTTAAGAATGCACTGCCCTAAAAGAACATGAAACAGCAAGAGCCAGACAACATTTACACACACACAGAAATCAATGTTGAGCATACGTCAATCTGTAAGTGGAATTGCAGCTGGGAAATTATGGGGCTGTGGTAGCCCCATCCACTGGTCAGAAAGTCAGGGGCAATGTCATCAGATGACCAGCAGCTATTCAGTCCCATCAGTGCCACCAGGAGCAGCAGCCACTGAGACCTGGAAAAAAGTTAAGTGTGGTCAGGGTTTGCTGGGGCCAATTAGACAGGCCCCAGCAGGGAGCTGGAGTCAATTGTTAGAATTGGGAGGGGGGGCATAATTTACAGGGGGCGCCACAGGGTGCCCTGCCCCCACCCAGCCACCCACTCCCCGAGCCCATAGGAAGACCATCAGGGTATATGTGCCGTGAGGTGAGGTGCTCATCCCAGTGGTGGCAGCAGGCACGGATCCCCCTCCACCATCTAGTTCCCTGGGGCCCCGTAAAATCCTGGACCCCAAGTGAATGGCATGACTAAAAGTGCCTTTTGTCTTTTACATGTTGGAATGGTAAACAATGAAACATTTGAACTTTGTAGGTTGAATTCTTCTTGTAACAATAAAGGGCATTGTATTAAGTCACGTTGCAAATATTTGTCTCTCTTGCCTCGCCCAAATGGATCCTGCTTTTAATCTTGAGATCCGGATAGTCAACATGAATAAAGTGCAAAACTTGTTTTTATTTTAAATAGTAGTTAAACAATTGTAAAACCTTAAACATATTGTTAAAAATAGTGCTATTCTATAATAATTGTTGCTTTCTCAACATCATTCTATTTTAGAATGTTTTGTACCTTTTCTAATACTCAGCTTGCAATTTTCACCACATTTAATAAACTTACCCTTCTTTCCAGGTTCTCTCTGTTGCCATTAAATGTGTTACAGGTTGACATAATTTTGTACAAGATTCTAACACATTTGACAGCTTGTGTTTATGGCTTTAAATGATGTAATTGCTCCTTACTGGTATAAACCATGATTAAAATACACCTCCAAATCTCTGTTCCTGCACCCCCTTTAAAATTGTATCATTTAGTTTAGTATGAAAAACAACTTCATGATTCTCTGCTTTCCATCCCTTAAACACTTATGCATCCACACTACTGTTGTCCTTTTATTTCTATAGGCTTCAATTTGATAAGTATGAGGAGTCAGAAATATTCTGACATTTAAGCGTTAAATGATTCGATAACTTCAAATATCATTATTAGATGCTGTATTATAAGTTGGATGTCTTTTTACTGCAGTGATTGATTATAGGGTGCTGTCATGCAAAGATAAGTTGACCATTACGTTGATCAGTATTGTGAAAGTGCTGAGATGCATTATGCATTCAAAATGGAAAAAAACATTGCTTGGAAACTAAGTGTCATGATCTGAAGTGATTTAAATGTCCAGAGCCCTTAAATTCTTTTAAAAAGAGTCTGCAGCTTTTACTTTGAGGGAAAAACAGATCTGATCACGGAATGCTTTGATTGACATGACATCTGACGTAGCTTAGAAAAAACAAGGCCATCTGCTTTTGCAGTTTCAATAGACTCCATTGTCTGGAATGGTAATGTTTGTTGGGACAGCCGGGTCCATTATGAATCATTAGCTGAGTTTCAAAATCTACAGAACCACTTATCTCAGCAGGGGGTTATGTTAACAGTTTGAATTTTAAGAGGTTATTAGAGGATCATCTGTCTTTGATGTGGCGACTGAATAGAAGTTTATTTGCTTTTACAATTGAATGACCACTTGGGAGGATTTTTTTTTCATTGGGTCAGGATTTTTCTCCAAATATGAATGGTTGTGTTTTTATTTGACACCTCTATTAGATTGTTACACGTGTACTATTTAAATATCTATTTTAAAGGATTCCCATTGCCATTATATGGCTCCTGAGGAGGGTACATAGCAGATATTCGGTGGGTGGTTATGGAGGATACTTGGGGGGGGGTGCGGTTGGCAAGGTGGGTATGAGGTGACATGGGGAATATGAAGGGGTATGGAGGGAAAATGAGGATAAGGGGCATAAGAACTATGTTGGAGAGCTGGGCTGATGTCCCAGTGAGCTGAGATGGGCCTTCCAACATCCGCACTCCTCCAATGCTGCCTCAGGACTCAGAAAACCCGAACCCTGCCTGCACATGTCTCCAGGAGGCGAAAATACAGCAGTAAGGGCAGAAGTAAAGGACTCATGTTTCCAAAGTCAGTAAATGATCTGACTCATGTTTCCTGAGCCCAACACAAAAATCCAGCCCTTTCTGTCCTCCTCAAAACCTGCTTTCCCAACTGTCTTAGTACTGTTGGAAAATTTGGCTATAATACACATTGTCCGTCATTAATATAGATTTTAAATAATTAAGGCCCCAGCACTGAACTAGTTACTGTTTGGTAACCTGAAAATGACCTATTTATACAAACTCGCTGTTTCTGGTTAGTCAGTCAATTCTCTATCCATTTAGCCCCAACACCATGAGCTTTTACCTTGTGTCATAACCTTTTATGTGACACCTCATCAAATGCCTTTAGGAAAACCAAATACACTACACCTACTGGTCCCCCTTCATTCACTCAATTTGGCTAACCGGCATATATTTTCCTGCTTTTTGTCTTCCTCTTTTCTTGAATAGAGTTATTACTTTTGCGCTTTTCCAGTCTGCTGGGACATTTCCAGAATCTTGGGAAATTGGAAGATTAAAACCAATACATCCATTACCTCTGCAGCCAATTCATTTAAGACCCTAGAATGCAGGCCATCAGGTCCAGGAAACTTGTCAGCCTTTAGTTCCATTGGTTTTCCTAATACCTTTTCTTTAGTGATAGTGATTGTTTTAAGTTTCTCTTTTCCCCTTCGATTTTCTATTATTCTTGGGATGCTTTTATGCTTTGTAGTGTGAAAATACTTGTTCAAAGTCTCTGCCATTTCTTTGGTTCCCATTAATTCCCCAGTATCATTCTCTAAGGGACCAATGTTTAACTTAGTTACTCTCTTCCTGCTTTATATACTTGTAGAAGCTCTTAGTGTCTGCTAATTGGGTCTCATTCTAATTTCTCTCTTTGTTTTTTTGAGTAAAATTATGTTAGTTTCTAAAATCTTCTGGCCTATCATTACACTTCACACCATCTATATGCTGTTTTTTTGAATTTGATACCATCCTTAACTTCCTTAGCTACTTCCTGTTAGCTACAGATGGTGCATTCATCTCATAGAATCTTTTTTTCTCAATGGAACATATCTGTTGAGATTTATGAAATATTTCCCGAAATGTCCGCCACTGCTCATCTACCATCTTATTTTTTTAACCTATTTTCTCAGTCCACTGTCGCCAACTCTGTCTTCATACCTTTGTAATTGCCTTTATTTAAGTTTAAGACACTAGGTTCAGACCTAAGTTTCTCACCTTCAAACTGAATGTAAAATTCTATCATGTCATGATTCTTGCCTAGAGGATCCTTTACTATGAGATCGTTAATTAATTACATATTACTAGCTCTAAAATAGGCTGTTCCCCAGCCGGTTCCAAAACATATTGTCCTAAGAAACTGTTCCACATACATTCTATGAATTCACCCCCAATTTGATTCGTCTAAGACATGTGACGGTTAAAATCACCTACGATTATTACAATACCTTTCTTACAAGCCCCACTATTTCTTCAGTCGAGTGCTTTTTAGGAAATCTATAAATTATTCTCGCCAGTGACTTATCTTAGGTTGGTACACTCTGGCTCTTTCTATCACACTCTAGTCATCATTCTCCGTATCGCTACCATGCACTGTTGCTTGTCCTTTCTCGTTAGCTTTCTAAATCTTCCCTCACATGTACCCTCTCCTCCACTAGTTTAAGGCCCTCACTACACCCTTCCCAACAGTGCAGCTCTCTTTTCCACAGTACTGGTACCAATGCCTCATGAATTAAAACCTATTTCTCCCACATCAATTGTTGAACAATGCAATCAAGTCTCTGCTGATCTTTTTTACCCTAAGGCCGGAATTTTCCTCTCTCATTTGTGATGGGTGTCACAGTGGGTGGGTTGGGAGCGGAATTTGGTGGGGGAGTGGATATCAGTTTCACGCCGGCATGAAATCACAGCGGGATCATCTGATGGTGCCCACCATGGCGGTTCGCGAATCCTGCTGGAGGCCAGCATGAACCCGGTTTGCACCACACTAATGGGATACAAAGTAAGGCCCAACCAGAATCATACCCTCACGCTAGATTTACAGTTACGCTGGCAGGAAAACACACTGGCCCAGAACACAACTGGAGAAGGGTGACGTGCAGAAGTCGGGACTTACCTTTAGAGCCTTGCTCAGACTGCAGACATCCGAGGAGAAGACAATGCTGGAAGCCTACAGTTGCCAGACCCTGGAGGAACATGTACATCGCATAGTGGGTGGATCCTCATGCGAATGGATCCGCTGCAAAGCAGGACTTGGAAGGTAGGAGGTCTCCACACAGTGGCTTAGACTTCACTGAGCCTCAGAACTTCACGGACTGCCATGGGCTAGTACGGATGATCGGTGAAGGGGGTGGGAGAGGAAAGTCTAGCTGTGAGTGGGAAAGGAAGGTGTACTGGGGGGATGGGGGCAGTGCCCAGTCTTGAGTTGTTAGATCTGTTCGAAATCCATCCCATTTAGTATGTGGTAATGCCACACAACACGATGGAGGGTATCCTCAATATGAAAGTGGGACTTCGTCACCACAATGACTGTGCAGTGGTCACTCCTACTGATACTGTCATGGACAGATACATCTGCAGCAGGTAGGTTGGTAAGGGCGAGGTCAAGTATGTTTTCCGCTCTTGTTGGTTCCCTCACCTCCTGCCGCAGACCCAGTATAGCAGCTATGTCCTTTAGGACTCGGCCAGCTCTGTCAGTAATGGTGCTACTGAGCCACTCTTAGTGGTGAAAATCGAAGTCCCCCACCCAGAGTACATTCTGTGCCCTTGCCACCCTCAGTGCTTTCTCCAAGTGGTGTTCAACATAAAGGTGCACTGTTTCATCATTTGAGGGGTGGGGGGTGCAGTACATGGTAATCAGCAGAAGGTTTCCTTGCCCATGTTTGACCTGATGCCATGAGACGGAGTTGATTTTGAGGACTCCCAGGGCAACTCCCTCCTGACTGTATACCACTGTGCCGCCAACTCTGCTGGGTCTGTCCTGCTGGTGGGAGAGGACATACCCAGGGATGGTGATGGTGGTGTCTGGGGCATTATCTGTAAGGTATGATTCCACGAGGATTGACAATGTCAGGCTGTTGCTTGACTAGTCTGTGAGACAGCTCTCCCAATTTTGGCACTAGCCCCCAGATGTTAGTAAGGAGGACTTTGCAGGTTGACAGGGCTGAGCTTTATCTTTTCCGGTGCCTAGGTTGATGCCGGGTGGTCAGTCCAGTTTCATTCCTTGTTAGTGACTTTGTAGCGGTTTGATACAACTGAGTGGCTTACTAGGCCATTTCAGAGGGCAGTCACATGTAGGCGAGACCAGGTAAGTGTGGCAGATTTCCTTCCCTAAAGAACATTAGTGAACCAGATGGGTCTTTACAACAATAGACAACGGTTTCATGGTCATCACTAAACTTTTAATTCCAGATTTTTTACTGAATTCAAATTCCACGATCTGCCATGGTGGGATTTGAACCCGGGTCCTCAGAGCATTACCCTGGGTCACTGGATTGATAGTCCAGCAACAATACCACTAAGCCATCGCCTCCCCGAAGGTGGGAGGGAGGACTTGCCTGGATGAATGCAGCTCCCATAACACTCAAGATGCTTGACACCGTCCAGGATAAAGCAGCCCACTGATTGGCACCACATCCATAAACATTCACTGCCTCCACCACTGACGCAGAGAGCAGCAGTGTGTACGATCTACAAGATGCACTGCAGAAATTCACCGAGGCTCCTTAGACAGCACCTTCCAAACCCATGACCACTACCATCCAGACGGACAAGAGCAACAGACAGATGGGAACACCACCACCTGGAAGTTCCCCTCCAAGTCACTCACCATCCTGACTTGGAAATATATTGCCGTTGTTTCACTGACACTGGGTCAAAATCCTGGAACTCCCTTCCTAACAGCAATGTGGGTGTACCTACACCACATGGACTGCAGCGGTTCAAGAAGGCTGCTCATCACCACCATCTCAAGGGCAACTAGGGATGGGCAATAAATGCTGGCCCAGCCAGCGAAGCCCACATCCTGTGAATAAAAAAAAGAAAATCCGCCATTGCGACTGCTGGGTAAAGCGTCCACTACCGCACTTTGTGCAATTCTGGGACAATTCCGCCCCAAGCCAATTTGCTCATGATTCAGGTAGTAATCCACAATGGTTCTCCTAACAATTTGGCCCTTAGCTGCGCATACCCCTTCAGCAGAACCTCTTTTGGTCCTATGTTGTTGGTGCTCTCACGGGCATGACAACTGGATCCTTTCCCTCCCATTTCAAGTTCCTATCTGATCCCAAGATGGCTGTAATCCCGGCACAGGGCAGGCAACAGTCTTCAGGTCTCACATTCTTGGCTACAGAGAACAGTATCGACTTCTACTTCAATATCTACTACATTCCATTTTACTCCCCCACTTGAATGGCTACCTGTACTATGGTGCTATGGTCAATTTGCTTATTTTCCCTGTACTCCCTACTCTCGTTTATATATACTTGATCTTTCATACGCATGTAAGATGGGTTACTTTTTTTAATTCATTCATGGGGTGTGGGCGTTGCCAACTCAGCCAGCATTTATTTAGTTAGTAGCAGATTCTATGATTTGTACTGGTTCTCATCCTGTGGTCATGGATATCTCTGACTGCCTTGTGATTCCTTCCTCCTACTCCACTTTCCACATCGGCGAATGAAACCAAGGGCCTTATTTACAATTTACTTTTCTTCTTTCCATTTTGGAGCTCCAAGGCCCTGGCTGTGCCCAAACAATCACATTTTCATGCCCATAAACTGAGTTCTTAGACTTAACCTTAGCTTATCTGAGTTAGTTGTGTCACCCAGGTCAGCTGTTGGGGTGCTGCAATTTGTTTCAGTATCCTTAGTCTATAGAGAACAATTACAGAATAACATGGAGGCCAGCTTGACAGAGTACATCTTCGACACAGTACTAAACTCAGGAGTTTGGCAAGTGAGAGTTTTAAGGTGTTTTAAGGATTGATCTCTTTGAAATCTAGTCAAGTGTTGCGTTTAACTTTTTACTTTAGCGTTAACTTGTAATTTCTTTCAGTCTTAGACAATAGTAAACAAGCAGCCTGCTAGTGGCAGCTGCACAGTTAGTTAATTAGGTAGCTAGTTAGAACTAGTTCCCTAGACAGCAGGGCCTGACTCAAGTCTTTGGAATTCCAGGTAGAATAAGTACTTTTGCTCACACATGGAGACCAGCTCAACAGAGTACTGAACTTGGGAATTTGGTGAGTAATGGAATTTGCATGGGGAGGGAAGAGGTGCTCTTCTGGTCTTTTACAGAACAAGGAGTGATCCACGAAAGGGTGTGAGACCTGATAGCTGAAGTCGAGAGGCATTACTTAGGTAAGCTGGTTGGTGAACTTTAAGGTTTTTTCCTCTAAACTGGGGCAGTAGTTTAAACCAGTACCAGGAGATATAAGTGCTGTATTAAATTTATAGCTTAACTAGTTAAACTACTTGATATAACTACAAATTATCATGGAGTGATATTTCTAAACTTGAAACCCTAATTAAACAAAATACAACAGGGGTGGCCTGGAGTATGCAGGAGCTGGTGGGTGCCAGTGTGATCCACAGCAGCTACATATACAGCGAGTGTCTGCAGTTCAAGGATCTTCGGCTCAGAGTTGGTGAGCTGGAGTCTGAGCTTCAGACAATGCAATGCATCAGGGAGAGGGAAAGTTACCTGGATATTTTGTTCGGGGAGGCAGTCACACCCCTTAGATTAGGTGCTTCAGGTTTAGCTTGTGGTTAGGGACAGGAGGGTGTGACTGAGTGAGGCAGGTATGGAGATCCAGGGATAGCATTTGTCCAACAGGTTTGAGGTTCTTGTAGCCTGGCGCTGCCAGGCCCCTTGTAGCTCCAAAATGGAAAGAAGAAAAGCAAACTGTAAATAGGCCCTTTGTTTCATTGGCAGACGCTGGAAGAGGAGTGGGAGGGAGGAATCAAAACGCGGTGAGATATCCAAGGCCACAGGATGAGAACTAGTACAAATTAAAGGAATCATTGAATCTACTACTAACCCATGTAATATGTGTACGAAAGATCAAATATACATTTTGAAAATTTCCTTATTTAAATTCTATAAAATTTGAGGTACTTATGGTGAAATCTAACTTCGTTGGTTGAAAGATCATCATTTCACCAACTCAATCATCCGTTGTTACTATGGTTGGATGAAATGGAGGAAACATATGAAAACCTAACAAATAAAACGTTATCAGACTATCAGTCTTGGGTCAGTGGTAGCATTTGAAACAAAAGATTGAGAGTTCAAGCCTCACTCAGACTTAAGCACATAAACTAGGCTGGCATGCAAGTATAGTGCTAAAGAAGTGCAGCATTGTTGGAAGAGATTTAGGTGAGATTTTAAACTGAGGTTTTGTATGCTCTCCCAGACAATACAGAAGTTCCCACGGCACGATTCAAAGAAGGCCAGTGGAATTTTCCTGATGCTCTGACCAGTAATCACTTAACTAACATAACTTCAAAAAAAAATCTTACAGCTGTTTGAGACCTTACTGCTTATAAATTGGCTGCTGTATTTCCCAATATTATAACAGTGACTACTTCGAAGTAATTCATAGCTGTGAAACACTTGGAAAATCCAGAGAACATGAAAATTCTTGCATAAATGCAAGTTATTAACAATATCATCATTATGGGTATAATTTTGAAGTATAGAGAAAACAATTGCTTCATCTGTGAAATTATATAAATACAATCAATTTCAATAGGAGTTTTCCATTAAAATAAAACTGCCTTGTCCATTAGCCATGCCTCCCAAAAAAAGTTCTCAAAAATACCAAACTACGACAATGGATATTAGGTTCACAAACTGATAAGCCACTAGGACGGCTGATCCCGTAGCAAATAATCCTGTGAACTATCCCGCTCTTACAATGGGAGCCTTTTATGGCAGTCTGACATACCTGTAATATTCCATTTGCAATGACGTACTTACATTATGCTCAACCGAGGAATGGTGCATTAAGGAATCATTTGATATGTTAACATTGTAAACGTTTAATATCGCAAAGTAAATAAATGGGTAACGTAGCACCATTAATGTCACACCCACTTTTAACATCTAGATCCACTTGGGCAAATAATATCCCGATTATTCTACACTAAAGAATAGCTTTTGGTTGCTACTTTTGTAATACTACACCTGGAGAGAAACAACAGTTGTGCCATTACAAATCAGATCACTGTCAAGTAAAAACGCAAGCAGTTCAAGTGCTGTATTTGCTTGCTGCAGCATAAATGCTTGGTATCAATGCCGTAGTATGAATGAGCCCAACTTAAGTCTCCTGCTATGTGGATCTCAGAGCACGCAAAAGATATTGAACAGAAATTCTAAACATAGTGACAGCATTATACAGAACCAGGAATTTCAGCATCTGATTATGTGATGATTCTAGGTCACAGTTTACAATAGTTTAATACAAACCAAAAGGACACGTCCAAGATATTTACTAGGTTATAATCCTTCCAGGCATGTATTGCACTTTATGCAAGCTAACTGAGTGATTCAAAGATAATCAAATTGTGAAAATGAATCTCGACACTGGAGCCTTTCAATTAAGATTATAGTTTTAAAATCATTGTCTAATTGGTGATATAATAAGGGATAACCAAAAATTTGGCCAATGAGCTGAATTTCGAGGGTGGTCTTCAAGGAGATGGGGCAAGTGGAGAAATGTGGAAATTCTAGAGCAAGAAAGGGAGGTCGTTTAGGCATGGCTATCAATGGTGGGTCAAAGGGAGGAGGGAAATGAATAGGAGGCTTGGGACTGAAAAAAGAAGAGATCAGTGGTGGGGATAACAAAGACAAATGGTGAGGCTATGAAGGGATTTAAATGCATGCAAGGATGAGATTTGTGGGTGTGAAGGATTGGGCTGATGGGCAAATTGTACTTAGTGCAGAATAGGATTAGGGCAGCAGAATTTTGGATCAGCTAAAGTTTGAAGTGTGGAAGATGGGAGGCTGGCTCGGAGAAAGTTGGAATAGTCGAGTCAGGAGACAGCAAAGACGTGAATGCGGATTTCAATGGCAGGTGGGCTGAGGTGGGACAGAGACAGGCAACGCTGCTTAAGCAGAAGTAGGTAGCCTTTTTGATGGAGAGGATTTGAGACCAGGAGTTCAGCTCAGGGTTAATAGGTTATCAGGCTGTAAACTGTCTCAGACTGTGGTCAGAGTGGGAGGTAAAGTTTGTAGTGGATCCTGAAGACAATTGCTTTGATCTTCCCAAAGTTTTGCTGGAGGAAACTGTGCCTAATTCAAGACTGGCCGTCAGAGAAGCAATATGGGAATATAGAGGCAACGGAAGGGTCGAGGAAGGTTGACAAATGGATAAATTGGTCTTGTCAGTGTACATGTAACAAAACAGGTATTGCGAAAATAATTTTTGCCAATGAACATTGTACAAATGTCAAACAAATCAAACTTGTTTCTTCCTGGACATATTTGCCTGCTCACAATATTCCTTTAATTTGTGATGACCTGCACTCAAAGCTGCCTAGAGAGTTTGCCCTCTTTCTAAGCCCAGACCCATCACTGCATCTGATAATGGGAGCTGGGTCATTTTTACCTCAGATACATGGTGTGGGAGCAGGGGAAAAGGAACAGAGGAAATTCTCCACTTCGCAACTGCGTTGCTATCGAGTGGAAATACTACAGTGAAACCTGTACAAATGGACCCAGCCAAATAGGGCATTTAATGATAGCACCAACCAATTTACATTATAATACATGCAAGATAGCAATGAATTGAGAATCCAACAGACAGAAAAAGGTACTGCAATCCCACTGCTGGGCTCCAGGATTAAGCACAATTCCAGGTGAGAATGAGAAAAAAGAAACATTGCAGAAGATAGTCATTCCTGAACTATTTTGTTTATCTACATTAATGTACATACAATGACCATTCTGAAAATAAGGGCACATGCAAATAAAGGACACCTGATGCAAGCTCCTTTGGCACTCCTAATTACTGCTTTGAGAAATGAGATTTCAGTCACTTGAAAATTGGGGACCAGATTGTAATTATCCACGTAAGAATCACAGAATGGTTACAGCACAGGAGGCCACTTGACTTAGCGAGCATATGCTGACTCCCTCAAAGAGCTAATTAGCTAGTCCCACTCCCCTGCACTTTTCCTGTGTCCTGCAAATTTTTTCCCTTCAAATGATTATTCAATTCCCTTCTGAAAGCTCCAATTGAATCTGCCTCCACCATCCTTTCAGGCAATGCATTCTAGATCATAACTACTTGCTGTGTTTCCTCATGTTGCCTTTGGTTCTTTTGCCAATCAGCTTAAATCTGTGACCTCTGGTTCTCGACCCATTTGCCATGGGAACAGTTTCTTTCTATCTGCATTGTCCAGACTCATGATTTTGAGCATGTCTATCAAATCTCCTTTCAACCTTCACTCCTTGGACGACAACCTCAGCATCTCCAGTCCATCCAAGTATCTGGAGTCCCTCGTCACTGGAACCGTTCTCTGCATCTCCTCTTTGAAATCTTCACAGACTTCCTAAAGCGCATTGCCCAGAACTGGACACAATACTGCAGTTGAGGCCGAAACAGTGTTTTATAAAAGTGCATCACAATTTCCTTGGCTAATAACAAATTAGATTTTTCAGGCACAAAAAGATCTGGTAACACAGTAAAATACATGTAATGATCACTGCTGGAAGTATACATGTACGGACATTGGCTACACAGAATTAGGCTCAGCTGTAATGCACCTAAAGTTGAATTGCTGCCCATAGCTGTTTGAAGCACTACTTTCAAGGGAGCAGGGATATGTTGGGAAACCAGAGCAAATATTTACAATAATAAAGAAAAAGATAAAATGCTCTCTTACTTTCAATATGGAAAGAGGAAAACCTTTGCGCGTGACTGTTGAAGAATTATTGCAAGCTTTTCTGCACTTTTCAAGTTCTTACCTCCTCTCCTGGCTGGAAATTCTCATGGCACAGTGGACAGTGGTTGGCAACTTTCTCAGGCTTCGCAGCTGCAGAAAGAGTTACAGGAAAACACTTCATAACATTCCAAATCATGCATTTGATTTTTTTTTACATTTTGTTTCAATTTTGTAAAGGAACAATCTATTATAAATTGTGATGTGCAGAATATCTATAGATATATGTATACCAACATATTTTGATCCACTGCACTTCTGACTTGATTTATTACATTGCTGACTAAGCACTTTAAACCATTTTCTGTATCAGAAATCATTTAATATTCAAGAATCCAAAATAGTGATGCAGATTCCAGAAGTTTTATATGCAGGAGAAATTGCTCTTGAAATGAGATGGCCTTATCTACAGCTCTTTTAATTACACTATGCTGCTATGTTCAATCGCTGCACAAATAAGCTGCACCCCAGACCGAGCTCTTAGGTTGTCTTGTACCCAGATTCAATATCCAATTGGTCAACCTGTCTCTTTTAAACTTCAAACTGCTTTAATAATAGGAAAGAGAAAGGTCCGTTACATTACCTCAGAAGAATGCCTGTATCATTTGCAGACAGTGGCTATCCTAGTGTAAGTTTGCCTCATTTGGTTAAGACTAGCTGTGAGAAAAAACCCATTTTTACTTAGCAAACTTATGAATTGCCACTGGCTTGGAGGGAAGACCCATATGCTGGTAAGTGGCATCATAAGCAGCTCTCCAAGGTCAATGCGAAAGCAGCTAACACCTTATCACTCATGCCCCTCATATGCTTCTCAAGAGTGTGGAGGAAAAGCAAATTAAAATCCCCCACATCATAACTTTAGTTGCTTGATTGAACCACGTCCTCAGGATAACATATATCTAATTTTAGAGGCAAACAAATGACAGCTATGTTAATATTTCTTGGAAACAGATCTAGATTAGTATTTATTCTCATTCCTCCAAGTTCCTCATGTGCACAATGATAAGTAAAGCTCGACAAATGAGCTTCTTTGCCAGTCAGTTCTTATTTACTAGGATAGCAGGTTAGCGTATAAGCCACTCAAGCCTTCCATATCTAAGAAAGTAGTGGTTGTGTGGGGTGCTACCTTTGTCATGCTGTGCAATCTGTTCTATTTCTACTGCGGTGAGAATTCAATCACACCTACTGCAAAACAAAAACAACTGCACACGATAAAGTAGTTTACTCATTGGCACAAAACATAATCCACCTCCAGGGGTCGTTCTCAGCTTGTCTGGTGACAGCATTCCTGTCACCAAATTCAGAGATGCTCTGAAGATGATTCATATGGGCTTGAAACGTTAACTCTGTTTCTTTCTCCACAGATGCTGCCAGACTTGCAGAGTTTTTACAGCATTTTGTGTTTTTATTTCAGAGATGCTGAGACCTGACAGCATGAACTGGCAGGTGGACTAACCATTCAAATCTCTGGTCCCTCATGTAATGGTTTTTCATTCACCTGTTCATGTCAGCCCCTCTGCTAAAATAAAAAGTCAAGCATCAAATGTAAATGTGTGTATCTGTATACATATTTGTATACATAAGAGATTCTTGTTCCTGTTTTATCAATGTTATATTGAAGCTTGATAAAATATCAAGGGGGATTTGACTTTTTAGCTTTGTCTGTACAACTTATTCAGTAAACCTCAGCCAAACCTTTATTTCAGGATAAAAGCAAAATACTGTGGATACTGGAAATCTGAAACAAAAACAGAAAATGCTGGAAAAACTCAGCAGGTCAAACAGCATCTGTGGAGAGAGAAACAGAGTTAACGTTTCAAGTCCATATAACTCTTCTTCAGCTCTGAACTCTGTAGAATAGAGTAGCTTCTGAATCCTCAGAGATGATTGATTCTCTGTTCAGGTTGTCTTCCTGGTCATATGGGTAGTTAATCCATTCTATTAATGATCGTTGTCTTCTTGTTGATATGGCTGAGCTTCTACTCCTCACTATCCCACTCTCAGCCTCAACCAGATAAGATCTTGGACTTTATGACTTTTCCAGTACTTGACCTCGATTCTATTCTCTAATCCAGACTGGTTCACATGGTTGGAGTTCTGGTAACTCATGCACTCTATGGCAGTGATTGTAATTCTTTGTCTGATTTGCACGATACTCAACTTCCTTCTCCCTTACTCTCTCTATATCAGTTGCTTTTAGACATGATTTGAACGGATACGGAAGAACAGGAAGTTGAGTTCATAATCTTCTTCCCATCAGAAGTTCTGACAGAGTTAACACATTCTGATGTGTGGAACAGTGCTAAGTTGAGATGATTATTCTTTTTCAACAAAGCTTTGACCGTGCTTACTCCTCTTTTGGGCTCAGCATTTGCTTGTGGGTACCTGAGCGAGCTAGTTGTGTGGACAAATGCATAAATTTCTTGAACCCTTCATTTGCAAACTGTGGACCATTGCCTGAAATGACAAGATCTGGAACGCCAAGTGTGACAAAAATTTATTTTAGTGAATTGCTAATTGGTTCTGAGGTTGTTCCATAAAGACTTCTAACCTCAATTCAACTGGAGTAATTGCCAAGAACTATGAGGAATGTCTTCCCCTTGAGCTCGAAGAGGTCCATTCCAAGACATTCCTAGGGTCTGGATGGAAATGATGATACCAAAGGTTCCTTCTGCTCTTGGCAGTGAATTGTATAGGTGATTCAGCTCGAAATCGAGTCCCTCTAGTGATTTTGAAATTCCCGGCCACCAAACTGATTTTTGTGCCCTAGCACGACGTTTTAAAATGCCCAGGTATCACTAGTGTATTCTTTGAAGGATTTCAAGTCTGAGGTCTTGGTGTGACTAAGCTCTCATTGTAAATTAAGTCGTCCACAATACTGAGATGGCTGTGCTGCTTGAAGTGTTGATTCAGGATGAGATTTTTAAGAACATATTCTGGCCATCCAACTTTGCAGTATTCTCTGATTTTAGCACATCATTTGTGCTTGCCATATTTTGTTCAGCCTCCGTGAAGTTGATGGTAAGAACCTCATAGTCAGTGAGCTCCATGACTCTACCTCTTCAACAAGATTTATGTTCTCCCTTTTATGCTTACCAACAGGAATGTGACAATGCATCTGCTGTTGTTTGCTGCTTGCTTTGTACATATTTGTCACGTTCTTTTACCTGCTGTTCCAGGGAAATCTTCTGCCTGGTTTCCTCTATGTTTCCCAATTATCTCCTTTAAGGATGAGTTGTAGATCTATGCGAGCTTTCTGACTTAACAGTGAGCATTCTTGATGGTGAATTATGTACAAAATTTCTGTGATTTCTCTTACTTTGTGCTGGAGTTTAGCAACTGTCCCTTGACTTTAAGCTGAATGCCTGCTGGATCATGTAGTCTTAAGGTCGATGGCTGGAGTATGTCTGGTTTTAACCACTTTTTGTGTCTGAAACTCCCGCTCCAGTGTCCAACTTGAAGTTTACGTCCGTTGATCATAACATCTGTACTTTAATAGTTTCCATTTGATACTGTGATTTCTCCTAAGAATGGTCCTTATGATTCATTTTCTTTAATTGCTTGAATGGCTTCAATTTCTTGAATAGTACATGATCTTGGCTGTTTCTCCTTTGTCTGGTGAATAACAGGCTGTTACAGTGCAGAAGGAGGCCATTTGGCCCACCGTGTCTGCACCGGCTCTCTGAATGAACTTACTTAATGACTTAGTGCCATTCTCCTGTCTTTTCCTCGTACCCTTGCATGTTGTTTCTATTCAAATAATCATCTAATGCCCTCTTGAATACCTCGATTGAGCAGAAGGGCCTGGGGTGTATATGTGCATAGATCATTGAAGGTGAACCCTGCCTCCACCACACTTCTAGGCAGTGCATTCCAGATTTGAACGACTCGCTGTGTGAAAAAGCTTTCTCTCACATCACATTTGCTTCTTTTGCAATCACTTTAAATCTGTGCCCCCTCGTTCTCGATCCTTTTAAGAGCAGGAACAGTTTCTCCCTATCTGCTCTACCCAGCCCCCTCTACCAAATCTCCTCCCCAAGGAGAACAGTCCCAACCGCTCCAATCTATCTTCATAACTGAAGTTTCTCATCCCTGGAACCATTTTTTAAATTCATTCATGGGATGTGGGCATCACTGGCTAGCCAGCATTTATTGCACACCCCTAAGGGGACATTTAAGAGCCAACCTAATTGCTGTGGGTCTAGAGTCACACGTAGGCCAAACCAGGTAAGGACAGCAGGTTTCCTTCCCTAAAGGACATTAGTGAACCAGATGGGTCTTTACAACAATTGACAATGGTTTCATGATCATCATTAGACTTTAATTCCAGATTTTTATTGAATTCAAATTCCACCATCTGTCGTGGCAGAGCATGACCCCGGGTCTCTGGATTAATCTAGTCCAGCAACAATACCACTACACCATCACTTCCCCTTAAAACCTCTTGTCTCTTCTGCACTCTCTCCAATGCATTTGCATCCTTCCTATAGTGTGGTGCCCAGAACTGTACACAATACTCCAGCTGAGGTTTAACTAGTGTCTTATATAAGCTAAGCATAATCTCTCTGCTCTTGTGCTCTATGCCCCTATTAATAAAGCCCAGGATACTGTATGCTTTATTAACTGCCCTCTCCACCTGTCCTGCCACCTTCAATGATCTATGCACAGGTACGCCCAGGTCCCTCTGCTCCTGCACCCCCTTATTTCATATTGTCTCTCCATGTTCTTCCTACCAAAATGCATCACCTCACACTTCTCCACACTGAACTTCATCTGCCACCTATCTGCCCACTCCACCAACTTGTCTATGTCCTTTCGAAGTTCTATAATGTCCTCCTCACAGTTTACAATCCTCCCAAGTTTTGTGTCATCCACAAACTTTGAAATTGTCCCTTGCACACCAACATCTAGATCATTTATACATATCAGGAAAAGCAAGGGTCCCAATACTGACCCCTGGGGAGCTCCAATACAGTGCCACACAACAGACTTGTTAGGAAAGTTATAGGTCATGGAATAAAAGGGACGCCCGCAACGTGGATACAAAATTGACTGAGGGAAGGGCAACAAAAAATAATGGTTAATGGGTATTTTTCGAACTGGAAGAAGGTTTCTAGTGCTTCCAAGTTTCGCATCAGCAGCAAACTTTGAAATTGTCCCTTGGACACTAAGATCCAGATCATTAATATACATCAGGAAATGCAAGGTTCTAATACCGACCCCAGGGAGCACCACTACAAACCTTCCTCCAGCCTGAAAAATATCTACTGAACACTACCCTCTGTTTTCTATTACTCAGCCATGTTGCTACTGTCCCTTTTATTCCATGAGCTATAACTTTTCTCATAAGTTTGTCGTGCGGCACTGTTTCAAATGCCTTTTGAAAGTCCATGTACACCACATCAACAGCATTACCCCTCATTGATCCTCTGCTACCTCTTCAAAAGACTCCAGCAAGTTAGTTAAACACGATTTCCCCTTTAGAAATCAATGCTGGTTCACCCTAATCAACCTACATTTTTTCATGTGACTATTAATTCTATCCTGAATAATTATTTCAAGAAGCTTCCCCACCATTGAAGATAAACTGGTCTAATTGCTGGGCTTATCCTTACAACCTTTTTTGAACAAGGGCGTAATGTTTGCAATTCTCCAGTCCTCTGGCAACTCCCGAGTCTAGAGAAGACTGAAAGACTATGGCCAGTGCCCTTGCAATTTCCTCTCTTATTTCCTTGGATACATCTCATCTGGTCCAGGGCCTTGTCAACTTTAAGTATCAACAGCTTATCCAACACTTCCTCCTTAGCAAATTTTAACGCTTCTAGTGACAGAGTTTCCTCCTTTGTCACCATGTCCTTGGTAGCATCTGCTTCCTTGTTAAAGACAGATGCAAAATATTCATTTAACATCTCAGCCATGCCCCCTGCCTCCATATGTAAATCCCCTTTTTGGTCCCTAATCAGCCCTCCTCCTCCTTTTACCACCCTCTTACTATTTGTATGCCAATAGAAAACTTGGGGATTCCCCTTTATATTGGCTGTCAGTCTTTTCTCATAACCCCTCTTTGCATGTCTTATTTGTTTTTTCACTTCCACTTTGAACCTTTTGTGTTTCGCTTGGTTCTCAATTGTATTTTCTACCTGACACCCGTCCTAAACACATTTTTTTTCTTCTTTATCTTAATTTCTATCTCCTTTTCATCCAGGGAACTCTGGATTTGTTTGCCCTACCTTTCCCTTTTGAGGGAATATACCTTGACTGTATCTGAACCATTTCTTCTTTGAAAGTAGCCCAATGTTCAGCTACAGTTTTTCCTGCCAACCTTTTCTTCCAATCTATCTGGTCCAACTCTGTTCTTGCCCCATTCAAGTCGGCTCTCCCCCAGTTAATTATTCTTAGTCTGGATTGTACTACCATCATCCTAAACACATGGACAATAATCACTGTCTCCTAAATGTTCCCCCACTGACACTTGATCTCCTTGGTCCAGCTTATTTCCAAGAACCAGATCCAACAGTGCATCCTTTCTTGTTGACTGGACACATACTGCTGCAGAAAATTCTCCTGAACACAACCTAGGAACTCTAGCCCCTCTTCGCCCTTTACACTACCACTGTCCCAGTCTACATTTGGGTAGTTAAAGGCCCTCATTATAACTACTCTATAATGTTTGCATCTCTCTATAATCTCCCCGCAGACTTGTTCCTCTACATCCTTCCTACTAGTTGGTGGTCTATAGGCTACACCAAACAATGTAATTGCACCCTTTTTGCTCCTTAGCTCTAGCCAAATTGATTCTGTCCTTGAACCCTCTGAGACATCCTCTTTCTCCAGCGTTGCAATACTCTACTTAACCAATACTGCCAATTCCCCTCCTTTTCTTCCTTTCCGATCTTTTCTGAACCCCTTGTACCCAGGAATATTTAACACCCAGTTGTGCCCTTGCTTGAGCCAGGTCTCTGTCATTGCCACAATATCATATTTCCACATTGCAATCTGCGCTTGTAACTCTCCAATCTTATTTACTATATTCTGTGCATTCACATACATGCACAGTAGCCATGATTTAGACTTCATGATTTTCTCCCTTACTTGGACTCCACCTATTAACTTACTATTCTTTATACCAGTGCTATCTGTTTCTCTCAGTATTTTGTGTACTCTGGTATTGGTCCCTCATTTTCTCGCCCAGTTCCCACATCCTTGTCGAGTTAGTTTAAAGCCATCCCAACAGCACTAGCAAAACGCCCCGCAAGGAACTAGGGCCCGGCTCCATTCGGGTGCAAGCCATCCAGCTTGTACAGGTGCCATCTTCCCTAGAGCCAGTCCCTGTGCCTAAGGAAGCTAAAGCCCTCCCTCCTGCACCATCTTTCCAGCCACGCATTCATCTTCTTTATCTTCCTATTTCTGTACTCACTTGTACGTGGGAATGGGAGTGATCCAGAGTTTACTACATTTGAGGTCCTGCTTACTAATTTTCAACCTAGCTCCCTAAATTCCGATGGTAGGACCACATCCATCTTCCTACCTAGGTCATTGGTACCAATGTGGACCATGATCTCTGGCTGATCACCCTCCCCCAGAAGAATGTCCTGCAGCCATTCGGTGACATCCTTGACCCTGGCACCAGGGAGGCAACATACCATCCTGGAGTCATGTCTACAGCTACAGAAAAACTATTTGCTGTGACAAACTGATTTAAAATGGCCTCTCCTTGCAGGAACGGCACTCCGCATTCTGGGCATTCTTCATCTCGATGCAGCCTTTCTCCATCACAAGGAGAACAATGAATAATGGTGGCTATCCCATGCCTTCTTCTCACTTTCACGGTTTGAGGTTAAGTGCACTGGAAATTTCTCATGCAATAAATTGGACTGTAATCAGCTGCTTTTCTCCATGAGATTTCTTTTTGCCTTGAATAAAAAATTTGTTTTACTTTCTCTCATCTGCCTGCCTTGTTATCTGTACTGTTTGATAGGGTCAAGTCTTTCCACAACTGCAAAAAAAATCAGAGAATGTTTCTTCTAAGATCCCCACAACAATGCAATCTTGAATTATTTCATCTTTCAGGGCTCTGTATTCACAATTTTCAGCTGATCGATACAGCTCACTAATAAAGGAATCTATGCTCTCTCCCAGTCTTTGGGTGCACCTTTTGAATTTTGCTCGCTCTAATAATGGTATTTTTCCAAAAACTAAAGGCTCAAAGGCTTTGATAATTTCCAAGTGATGCCATGTTTTCATTGATACCCAGTCTGATCATAAAGCCACCTGCACTATTGCCTATGGCTTTGAGTAAAGTACTGACCTGCTCCTTGCTAGTCTTTTCTGCTTGCCCTGATACTGTCTGTACCTGGTAAACCTGCGACGCCAGTTCTGCCACTTCTTGGCTTGATCTGGGCCTTCCACATAGCTGAAGTACTCTGGTAAAGGTAGGATTTTTTCCATCTCTTCCTTGTTGCTTCTTGAGTACAGTTGAAGATTTTCCCACGTTGTCCTGGTCCTGCAGTCGTTTCTCTTGCTGCTCCTTTCAGTTGCTAAGCTCTTCACTTGTTGCTCTTTTCATCATGCTTAACCAACATCTTCATCTGTTATTGTTGTTTCTGGTCTTAAGTAGTAGTCATGAATCTGTGCTTACAGACAATGCTGGAGGGGATACTGTTAACAAACTCTGCCCCAGAACTTCCATGGAGTGGCAATCGCTGTCGGATTCCTATATGCTCCTTTTCACTCACCAGGTCGGGAACTGCACGTTTCTCACCTGATCTTTTGACCCGGGCTTAGTGAGAAATGTGCAATGCAGCAACTCCAGAGTCCATCCAGTGCTAACTATTCAGAAGGTAGACTCTGCACGAGGCTCTCCACAGAATTCTCTCTCTCCATGCTGTTACGATGTGATCCTACATCACTGATGACGTGGACTATGTATTTACATATTTAACATTAACCCTTTATAGTCCACAGTCAACCCTGCAAAGTCCTCCTCAATAACATCTGAGACTTAATAAAATTGGGAAAGTTGTCCCCCAGATCAGTTTGGCCGTTGTTCACAGAATCATACCTTCCAGCCAATGATCCAGACTTGCCAATGTCCTCCCACCTACCACCCTCCTTCAGATGAATCAGTATCCTCCATGTTGAATACCATTTGGAAGAAGCACTAAGGACTGAAAGGGTAGCAGAATGTATGCTGGATGGGGCACTTCAGTGCCCATCAAGAATGGATTGGTAGCCTCCATCATACTGGGCAGTACGACCTCCATACTAAATAGGAAAATCAGAACAGATCTAGCATCTCAAAACTGGACAGTCATAGGGGGCTGCAGGCTCTCAGCATCAGCATTGTATTCAACATTCAATATATTGTATTACAATATGTAATCTCATGGTCCAGCATATCTCTCATTCCACCATTACCATCAAGCCAGGAAACCAATCCTGGTTCAATGAGGTATGTAGAAGAACATGCCAGGAGCAGCACCAGGCATACTTAAGAATGAGGTGTCAACTTAGTGCAGCCACGGCACAGGACTACATGCAAGCTAAACAGCAGAACCAGTATGCTTCTAAGGTATCCCCACAGCAAAGCAATCCCACAACCAATGGATCACATCAAAGCTCTGCAGTCCTGCTATATCCAGTTGTGTATGGTGGTAATTAAACAATTAACAGGAGGCAGCAGCTTTCTGGTTATGGAGTGAATCTATTTGACTGCTATAATGAAGGGAGCCTCACAGGAGGCAAAGATGGGTCATCCGCTTGGCACTTCTGGTTGAAGACGGTTGCAAATGTTTTAGCCTCGTCTTTTGCCCGCACATGCTGGGCTCTGACATCAAAGCCTGTGGCAAATGGTGAGAGAACCAACACAAGAGAAAAATCCTACTTGACCTCTTCTTCTGGCATCTCCCATTTTACTTGGGGTTGCCACAATGCTGGTTGTACCCTTCTCCATCTCCTGTCAGTCACCCATTCCTCCTCCAATCATGCTGCATTTAAGTCTCTCATCAACTGTATTTTCCCACCTGGTCCTAGGTTTTCCTCTTCTCCTGCTTCCTGGCAGTCCCATCTCCATCACTCGTCTCACCACATTTTCTGTCGCTTTCTGCAACTGATGACCATGTCAATGTATCAGTAATTACATTGTCCAAGGTCCAATAACCATCTTTTTAAGAATCGGGCTGCCCGCTCCTGTCCAGCTGCCCATGCCAAACATTTTACGTGTAACTCTTTCGAGTACATTCACAGTTCTTGGTTTCCGGGAGTGGGACATGAACCCGCAACCTTCTGATTCAAAGGCGAGGGTGCTATGAACTGAGCCACAGCTGACACCTCTAATAACCATCTTCTTGTTGACTGGCAATTACACTGTATAACAATTACATTGTTAAGACAACTGCTTGTTAAAACAGGCGGTGGGCATTGATTCACCAGTAAGTGGGTACAACTGTAACACTCCAGAGTGGAAGGGACTAGGAGAGTCTGCTACACTGCAGAGCTGTCTTGAGAATAAACCAGCTTGAGGTAAAAGACTAGCTTTGGACTCATCCTTCCACAACAAGCACTTATTGTGAGTAACCGGTGGCAGAGGATGAACTTTAAGCTTTGGTGATTGATTGTTGTATATGAAGTATTTTTTGTCTCAATCCTCTGAGGTAAAAGAAACATATTGCTACCAACAATTTAAGTTACAGGATGGCAGAAATCCGGTGCAAAATCTCAAGCTTTGACTATCCAACATTATTTTCTGAGTCTGAACCATATCAGCAATGGAAAATTGAAATTAAGATGTGGACTCGGGTTACTTCTTTACGTCGAAAGAAGCAAGGTATAGCTTTGGCTTTATCATGACTCTTAATCTTACTTTTTGCTGGTAAAGTATTTTCAGAATGGAACGTGGGTGATTTGGATCAAGGAGCGGGATTGGACCTCCTGTTACAGTTTTTGGATAAGTTTTACAAAAAGGATGATTTACTAGAAGCATATGAAGCATGGTCAACCTTTGATAGATTTAAGAGAACAGATGATCAATCCAAGGAGGAATATATTATAGACTTTGATAAATGGTATGAGGGATTGAAGAGATTTGAACTGGAAATCCCAGAGTCTGTATTGGCATTTAAGTTACTTGACTGTGCACACATCTTTCATGTTGATAGACTTTTAGTATTAACGGGGATTCAATTCTGTGGGAATGACTCTCTCCTGGACCAAATGGCTGCTGTCCTAAAAGAATTTCTGGGAAAACAGTTGTTCCTAGCCACTTTCTTAGCAAATGCGAACAATTATGCCATGAAACAAAGGATGGGGGATTCTATGGTGGCCGAATGTCGAGATCAAATAAATATTAGATGAAGATTTCAGTACAAAGACAGGGTTACTGACAAGCGGTCAGAAAACAGTTGTAACTTTAGCCAATTCGAGAGTCGGGACAAAAAGTGGGTGAGGGACAGTGACCGAAGGCGTCGAACCCAAAAAATGCATGAGGAATGGTTAAATCGGTATTATCAGTGTAATTCTCAGTATCATTACGTGATAAATTGCCCAGGGCGTAAGAATAGTGTTTTTGAAGTAACCCATGAGACGGATTCTCCTGAGGCAAAAAAATGATGGCGACTGCCATGATGGAATTGCGTTGCTCACACAGTTTGAATCCAGTGATGATTATCTAGATGGTCGATTCATTCAACTGTGCAGTTCGAAACAGCGGTTGCACTTACATGGTGTGTGGGATGGATTGGCTTAACTACTACCTGGAGTCTTTCCATGAGACAGACCAGTGGAAGGTCAAGGAGTATGAAAACATTACCTGCTTCAGGTTTGGAGATGATAAAACACTAACGTCTTCCAAAAGTATAGTCCTCCCTTGTAAGATAGCAGGGATCAGTCTGTTCATCAGTACTGATGTGGTCTCTAGCGAGATACCTCTATTGTTAAGTCGATCTGCGTTGAAAAAGGCTCAGATGGCGCTAGGCATGAAGACGATAGAGCGGTTGTGTTCAGGAAAAATGTGGATCTACATTTTACTCAGTCAGGCCATTATTGCACGCCACTAAGGCACTTCTCATCAAAAAGTTCATTAAGTTTTGTTAACTTTTAGAAGTAAGAATTTGGTGGACAAAAAGATTATTTGCAAGTTGCATAGGCAATTTGCATATCTGGCGTTACAAAAACTGAAAGCTCTACTGCGAGATGCTGGAGTGGTTGATAAACAATATGACGACTTTATTGAGCAAATCATGGCTCAGTGAGAAATTTGTATTAAATATCGCAAGACACCACCATATCTGGGGCGAGCTTGCTACTAGCCAGGGAATTTAACGATGCAGTGGCAATGGGCTTAAAGTATGGGACACTGACAGGGGTATTTTTTTGCTGCACTTTATAGATAGGGGAACCAGATTTAAGCTATCCAGTGTCATACATGGTAAGGACAAATGGACCATTGTCGATAAGGTCATGGAGAAATGGACAGGAACAGGATTAGGAACACCAAAATTCCTGACAGATAATGGTGGGGAATTTGCTAATGAGGAATATCTAGATGTGAGAGAAAATTTGAACATCATAGTTATGCACACTGTGGCGGAGAGCCCGTTTAGTAATGGTTTGTGCGAGAGAAATCACGCAGTGATAAGGCAACGTTACGTGAAGTATTGGCCGATCAACCAGACTGCAAATTGCAAACGGCGCTGGCATGGGCAGTGCATGCAAAGAACTTTTTGCAAATGGTTGGGGGTGGGGGAGGTGGGAGGCGGTACAGTCTGTACCAGTTGGTGTACAGAAGAAATCGGAAGTTGTCTTCGGTGTTATCAGATGCTCCCCCTGCTCTTGAAGTGATGAGCATTTGCTCCATTTTTTCTGTTCATGTGAATACTTTGCGTGTAGGCAGAAAAGCTTCCATTAAAACTGAGGTTTCGGAGAAAATCTGGTGAGCCTTACGGCACCACATAAGGCCATCAGGAGTACAGTTTAGACAAGGAGACATCATATATTACAAAAGAGAAGGGTGGAAACTGTTAGGGATTCAAACCTTTAGGGTACATTCTTCGACATTAATTGACACCAACTATACCTTTACAGGTCCTGAACAGGACATAGAAAGTGAAGAGGTATCGTGCACTTCACACACGCACAAACTGGGCAGTTATAAGGAGCAGACTACGGCAGATAGAGGGTCGACTAACAAAGTAACACTGAAGCACAGGATAAGGCTATGCATCCAAAAGGGCAACTACCCAAAGTAGGAACAAAGGTAATATATATGCCAGAAGGGGCCAGTGGAGAGGTGCCACCATCATAGGAAGAGCAGGAAAGGCCACTGGCAAATAAAAACATTGGTTAAATGTGCAGGACAGGAGATAAGACACATGGATTGGCAAAATGAGGTAAAGATATGGAAGGCCAGAAAGTGCAGTGCAAGTTCTGACAATGGATCAGAAAGTGCTTGTGACCCCAGGAAAAGATCGCAGACTTGCAAAAGGAATTCTCATCGCATGCAGGGAAGATCATATAGTAGAGGAATGCGAGTAGAGGTCGTAGCTTGACAAGAACAAGGACTACAGAACAAGCTAGGAATGTCAATAGAAGTAGGAGCCCTTATGACAGAGAGGTTTTAGTAGCTGCTAATGAATTGGAAAATAAGCTGATAAAGTAAGCCAAACAAAAAGAGTTGGAAACAATTTGGGGTATATACTGAAATACCTGACAGGAGACTGCCAGTTTTATCGCACAGGTGGATCTGTACAGAAAGGGCACTTGTTGCTGGCAGGTTGAAGGCTAAAGTGAGAATAGTAGCCCAAGGCTTTGAAGAAAGACTTGGGGATCAAGATGTCAGGGTGGACTCCCGTACTACAGGGAAAGTGAGCTTGAATATTTCTTTAGTTATTTTAGCATATTCCTGGGAGTGCAAATCGATTGATATAAAGCTGCATTTTTGCAGGGTGAGGTATTTCAAAGAGAAGTTTTTTTTTAAACCACCTAAAGAATCTGGCGATATAGAAGGAAAGCCGTGGAAATTGAACAAGTGTGTTTATGGATTAAACGATACATCAGAGTGTGGTATTTTTCCGTGAGGTCTGTCCTGTTGAAAAAGGGGTGCATTCAGTTAAAGTCAGACCCTGTGATGTTCTAATGGTATCACAAGGAGAAACTAGCAGGAATATTTATCATGCATGTTGATGATTTTCTGTCTGTAGAATTCGAGCAATGTGTAATTGAGAAAATAAAGAAAGAATTCAAGGTTGGAAGTCTGGCTTCAGGAGCCTTTAAATACATAGGTTTAGACATATGCAGAACAAGTCAGGGGTGACATTGTTGATTAAATCTTAATTAGAAAATGTTAATCACATCCCAATAAATCAGGTTAGATCCTCACAAAAAAAAGGATCCTGCATCCAAGGAAGAAACAGGCCAAATGAGAAGCTTGATTGGGCAGATGGACTGGTTGTGCACTCAGACTAGACCTGATGGTAGTTACGACATGTTGGAACCGACTACTATGATGAAGCATGCTACAGTTGAGGAGGTTCTGAGAGCAAATAAAAGATTAAAGAAATTAAATTCAGCGAAATGCATACTCTCAAGTTTCCAGCCTTGGGTGAACTGTAAGATATGAGTTTGGTCATTTTTAGCAATGCCTCACATGTCAATCTTCCTGATAGATATTCTAGCATGGCAGGGTTAACCATAATCTTGATGAGAAAAAATGATAAAGGTTGCACACATTGGCTTAGGATGCCAAGAAAATAAAAATGGTAGTGATAAGCACCTTAGCTGTTCAAACACCAGCTTTAGTAGAAGTGATAGATACGGGGGTCTACCTATCCAATATAGTGACGGAAACACTATAAGGGACAACGTGAGAAAGGTTTGCCCATAGAATGCTATGTTGATAACTGGTCTTTTAGGATAATGTTCATTCAACGAAAAGTGTAGCTGAAAAAGGCTAAGAATAGATCTAGCAAGCAGAAAATAAATGTTAGAGAGAAGGGAGGTACCCAAGATACGATGGGTTGACACAAGTCACCAATTATCAGACTACTTCATGAAAAGAAATGCCTGCTACAAGAAATTAAGTGTATTAGAAGAGGGGCATCTTATGTCCTAATGATGAAATGGGAAACTGATTTTTTTTTTTTGCTTTGTAGTTGTTTATATATGGTACAGGAAATGTGGGATCAACAAATGTGAAAATGTGACTCTATTTCCTTCTGTTTAATTTAATTCAAAAATAATGTTCTTGAATTTTTCAAAAGCTTTAATTTAAAAATAAAAAGGAGGAATCTGTCAATGTATCAAGAATTACATTGTCAAGATCCAATAACCATCATCTTGTTGACTGGCAATTACATTGTATGGCAAAATGGCATGTTAAAACAGGTAATGGGCATTTGTTCATCTATAAATGGATTCAGCTGTAAAACTCCAGTGTGAAAGGGACTGGGATAGTCTGCTACACTGAAGAGCTGGCTTGGGAATAAACCAGCTTGAGGTAAAAGACAAGCTTTGGACTCATTCTTCCACAACAAGCACTTATTGTGTATAACAGACCACACCATTTCAATAGTTGACGTTTCGAGTCCTCATGACCCTTCAACAGAACTGTTGAAGGGTCATGAGGATTCGAAACGTCAACTCCTCTTCTCTGCCGATGCTACCAGACCTGCTGAGTTTTTCCAGGTAATTCTGTTTTTGTTTTGGATTTCCAGCATCCGCAGTTTTTTGTTTTTATCACACCATTTCAATCTCTTATTTACTTTCAGTGATGCTTCCACAATCTTCACCAACTCCCTGATGTGTTGGTTCTTGATTTTGCCCTTTCTAGTTACTCCACAGATTCACCTCAGCATTCACATCTTCTTGACCTTGTCTGCCCCAATCTAACACAAAGTTGTGTTTGAGGGAGGCTAATCATCTCAGCCCAAGGACATCACTGCGTGAGTTCCTCAGGGCAGTGTCTTAGGTGCAACCATCTTCAGATGCTTTATCATGGGCTTTCCTCTATCATAAGATCAGAACTGGGGATGTTCACTGATGATTGAATTCTGTTACATTTTCAACTCCGCAGACAATGAAGCAGTCTGTGCCTGCATGCAGCAAGATTTGGAAAATATTCAGGCTTGGGCTGATAAGTGACAAGTAACATTCACACCACACAAGTGTCAGACACTGACCATTGCTAACAAGAGTGCCTAACCACATCCTCTTGAATTCAACAGCATTACCATGACCTATGTCTTAAAGTGTTCTGCTGTCAAATATTTACTTTTGAAGCCAATTTGAACACACTTTGTTTTCCAAACAGAGTTAAATTTCAATTTTGTTGATGGTGCAGAAATCTGTTGATCTCTACATGGATGAAGACAAAGATGAAGAAAATTTAAAAGTAACATTTAATTGCACCTCATCATGCTTTAAATTCGAATGATTCCCTTTAAACGTAACCTCCAGTCCATGATCATATTCATTCATACACCTATAATTTGATGGAGAAAGCCCTCTAGGTTTCTCATTTTAAAAATGGCTGATCTTTTTGCCAAGTATTTTAAAGGTGCCTTCACTGTATTAAGGACTGCACCTTCCTACAAAAGGGTTTACTTTTCTCAGATCGGTTGCCCATATAAGGGTGTGCCTGCCTGAGAAATACACCTCCAGCAGAAATGGTCTAATTTAATCTTACTTCTCTTTCAAACTAGGGTAGGAAACAAACTAAATGCAAAGCTTTTATTTATGATGCCCTCATGATAACAATGTCAGCATCTACATGTTAATTAATCCAATGCATATCAGTTTCCTGGTGACAATGAACTCTCATGGGTCCTTGTTTGGTGTTTCTTTGTGTTCGAAATTTTGTTTCCAACAATCCCAAGAATGGCCCAAGGACAAATTGGGCTCTATCCAGGCATGGATGAAGTTGTTTGAGATTTTTCATTTTTCAGAACAGACAATGGGTCTTCTTTTCTGCACCCGCCAGAATATAGCCTCAGCAGTTAAAGCTGGTGGTGCCATTTCCTGGTTAAATTAAATCTTATTGCACCCTCGTTAAAGCTTTTCCTTGCATATTTTCAGGCTAGACAAGTTAATCTATATCCTATTTCATGATTTAAGAGATCAGCCATAGCTCAGTGGGTAGCCACTCCTGTCTCTGAGTCAGAGTGTTATGGATTCAAGTCCCACATCAGGATTTAAGCGCAAAGCTGTTGGATGGCAATCCAGTGCAATACTGAGGGAGTGGTGTACTGTCAGAGTCTTTTGGATGAAACGTTAAACAAAGATTCTGTCTGCCTCCTGATGTGGCCATAAAAGATCCCATTCTGTACTATTCTGAACAGGAGCAGGTGAGTTAGTCCTGGTGTTCTGGCCAATATTTATCCCTCAATCTGCATCACAAAAATACAATATCTGGTTATTATTACATGCTGTTTGTAGGAGTTTGCTGCATGCAAATTAGCTGCCACATTTCCTACATTAGTAACTTCAAAAGTACTTTATTGACTGCAAAGCCCTATGGTACATTCAGTGGTTGTGCAAGATGTTACCATAGATCATGGCACATAAGCAGACCAGGCGTATAAGGCTGCCCATATTTTTCAGCGCCAAGAAGTATGCTTAGGTCTATACTCGGCCTAATAAATCGAACCCCCCCCCGCCCCCCACCTTTCCTAATACACGCGATACTTACATTAGGAGTCGGCCTAAATTTTCACCTCAGAAATGCATGTTTCACTTACCTTATGCACGGTGCATGGTGCCAAGCAAGCAATAATGGCCGTGTTGCCAAGAAGATGCACAGGAGTTTAAGACAGGCCAAACAGAGCAGGGCATGCACATGGCAAACAGAACTGAAATTGGTCCTCCAGCTAAAAGGAGGAAGTTTGAAGGTAGTTTCGAGCTACAAGTTGTAACATTTGCTCATCCAATAACTCATCAAATAACTGTGCTGCAGCGAGGGAATTCAGTGAGTGTGAAAAACTAGTGTGAGAATCGAAGGATGAGGAATCTGCCCCGAAGAAGATGCCCAAGATCAAATGTGCAATGAGAACAGGAAACCAGCCACTGGCCTGATCCTGAGAAGCATGTATTGGAATGGTTCCACAGAAATCACCAGAATGGTTACATTGTCACCAGAAGTGCAATGCAAATATGAGCACTTAAATGGACTAAAATCAAACCCTGAGTCCAGCAAAGATTTTAGAGCAACAGCTGGTTGGTGTAGCCACTTTATGGAACAAAAGAGTGTTGTGGCAGAAGACCAAGATTGCTCCGAGACTACCAAGAGACCGTGGTGCCAAAATGACCACTTTCCAGCGATTCATCAGCCAGCAGCAAAAATACGAGTACACATTATATCACATTGGCAACATGGATGGAACAACCAAGAATTCAATAAGCCCAGCAGTCGAACTGTGGCGTGGAAAGTTTCGAAAACAGTTCTAATGAAAGCCAAGGACATAAGACGACCAAGATTCACGGTAGTACTAGCCAGCATGACTGATGGAACAAAATTAAAGCCTTTAGTAATTTTCAAATTTAAAACTATACCAAAAATCAAGCTCCCTACGGGAGTTTTTGTGCACTTCGCTGCATACAATTTCGTCTGCCACTTGCCTGCCCATTCTGCCAGCCTGCGGATGTTCTCTTGAAGTCCATCACTATCCCCCTCACAGTTTGCCAAACTTCCAGGTTTTGTGTTAACTGAAAATTTTGAAATTTCTCCTTGTACACCCAAGCCCAAATCATTAATATAAATCAAGAAAAGCAGTGCTCCTATTACTGGCCCCTGAGGAATGTAGTAAAATGGAGTGTGTTGGACTAAGTCCCGTAAAGGGTTAACTGTAATAGTCTGTGATGTCATAGGAGCAAGTGACATATGCTCATGTGATCTGAGTGTGTCTAGGAGAAAGCAGCATGGAAAAAAGCTACTGTAAAGTGGTGTTCTCGTAACTTTAAATGTGTTACAATAGTGTTTGTAACTAACAATCTTCAGGAGTTATTGAAACTACTCCAATCCAATAGTATAGGGAACATCACCTCCCTCCAGTCGGAAAGACAACCGTTCACTGCAGCTCTGTTTCCTGTCATGTAGCCAATTTTGTATCCATGCTGATAGTATCCCTTTTGTTCCATGGGTTTCAATTATGCTGGCATGTGGCACTTTGTCAAACACCCTTTGGCAATCCATATATAACACATCAGCCTGTTACCTCATCAAAAAACTCAATCAAGTCAGTTAAACCCTATTTACACCTAACAAATTTGTGTTGGCTATCTTTAATTAATCCACACTTGTCCAATGACTGTCAATTTTGTCCCAGGTTATAATTTCTGAAAGCTTTCCCACAACTGAGTAAAGTTAACTGGCATGTAGTAGTTACCAAATCAGTTGAAAAAAGCTCCTCTCCTGTTGAAGCGAGTATTTTTTTTAAAAGATCATTCACGGGATGTGGGTGTTGCTAGCTGGGTCAGCATTTATTACCCATCCCTAGTTGCCCTTGAGAAGGTGGTGGTGAGCTGCCTTCTTGAACCGCTACAGTCCATGTGGTATAGGTACACCCACAGTGCTGCTTGGGTGGGAGCTCCAGGATTTTGACCATGGAAATATATTGTCATTTCTTCACTGTTGCAAGTCAGGACGGTGAGTGATTTGGAGGGGAACTTCTAGGTGGTGGTGTTCCCATCTATCTGCTGCCCTTGTCCTTCTAGATGGTAGCGGTCGTGGGTTTGGAAGGTGCTTTCTAAGGAGCCTTGGTGAGTTCCTGCTGATGGTACACACTGCTGCTTCTGTGCATTGGTGGTGGAGGGAGCGGTTGTTTGTGGATGTGGTGCCAATCAAGTGGGCTGTTTTGTCCTGGACAGTGTCAGGCTTCTTGATTGTGGGAGCTGCACTCATTCAGGCAAGTGGGGAGTATTCCATCACATTCCTGACTTGCGTCTTGTAGATGGTGGACAGGCTTTGGGGAGTCAGGAGGTGAGTTACTCATCGCAGGATTCCTAGCCTCTGATCTGCTCTTGTAGCCACAGTATTTATATGGCTAGTCCAGTTCAGTTTCTAGTCAATGGTAAACCCCAGGATGTTGATAGTGTGGGATTCAGTGATGGTAATGCCATTGAACGTCAAGGGGAGGTGGTTAGATTCTCTCTTGTTGGAGATGCTCATTGCCTGGCACTTGTGTGGCATGAATGTCACTTGCCAATTGTCAGCCCAAGCCTGGATATTGTCCAGGTCTTGCTGCATTTGGACATGGACTGCTTCAGTATCTGAGGAGTCCCGAATGGTGCTGAGCATTGTGCAATCATCAGTGAACATCTCCACCTCTGACCTTATGATGGAGGGTCATTGATGAAGCAGCTGAAGATGGTTGGGCTGAGGACACTACTCTGAGGAACTCCTGCAGTGATGGAACTGAGATGACTGACCTCCAACTACTACAACCACCTTCCTTTGTGCTAGGTATGACTCCAACCAGTGGAGTGTTTTCCCCCTGATTCCCATTGACTCCAGTTTTGCTAGGGCTCCTTGATACCACCCTCAGTCAAATGCGGCCTTGATGTCAAGGGCAGTCAATCTCACTTCACCTTGGGAGTTCAGCTCTTTTGTCCATGTTTGAACTGAGGCTGTAATGAGGTCAGGAGCTGAATGGCCTTGGCGGAACACAAACTGGGTGTCAGTGAGCAGGCTGTTGCTAAGCAAGTGCCGCTTGATAGCACTGTTGATGATCCCTTCCATTACTTTACTGATGATTGTGAGTAGACTGATGGGGCAATAATTGGCCAGGTCGGATTTGTCCTGCTTTTTGTGCACAGGACATAACATGGCAATTTTCCACATAGTTGGGTAGATGCCAGTGTTGTAGATGTACTGGAACACCTTGGCTCGGGGTGCGGCAAGTACTGGAGCACAAGTCTTAAGTACTATTGCCGAAATATTGTCAGGACCCTTAGCCTTTGCACTATTTAGTGCCTTCAGCCGTTTCTCGATATCACGTAGAGTGAACTGAATTGGCTGAAGACTGGCATCTGTGATGTTGGGGACCTCCAAAGGGGCAGAGATGGGGCATCCACTTGGCACTTCTGGCTGAAGGTTGTAGCAAATACTTCAGCCTTACCTTTTGCACTGCTGTGCTGTGCTCCCCCATCATTGAGGATTGGGATATTTGTGGAGCCTCCTTCTCCAGTGAGTTGTTTAATTGTCCACCACCATTCACAACTGGATGTGGCAAGATTGCAGGGCTTAGATCTGATCCATTGCTTGTGGGGTCACTTAACTCTGTTTATCGCTTCCTGCTTATGCTGTTTGTCACGCAAGTAGTCCTGTGTTATAACTTCGCCAGGTTGACACCTCATTTTTAGGTATGCCTGGTGCTGTTCCTGGCATGCCCTCCTGCACTCTTCATTGAACCAGAGGTGATCCCCTGGCTTGATGGTAATGGTAAAGCGGGGGATATGCCGGGCCATCGATCATGTTCGAGTACAATTCTGCTGCTGATGGCCCACAGTGCCTCATGGATGCCCAGTCTTGAGTTGTTAGATTTATTCAAAAACTATCCCATTCAACACAACACAATGGAGCATATCCGCAATGTGAAGGAAGGACTTCGGCTCCACAACGACTGTGCGGTGGTCATTCCTACCTGTCATGGACAGATGCATCTGCGGCAGGCAGGTGATGATGAGGTCAAGTATGTTTTTCCCTCTTGTTGGTTCCCTCACCAGCTGCCGCAGACCCAGTTTAGCAACAATGTCCTTTAGGACTCAGCCAGTTCGGTCAGTAGTGGTGCTACCGAGCCACTCTTGGTGATGGACATTAAAGTCCCCCACCCAAAGTACATTCTGCACCCTCAGTGCTTCCTCCAAGTGGTGTTCAACATGAGGGAGGGCAGTACGTGGTAATCAGCAGGTTTCTTTGCCCATGTTTAACCTTAGACTTTATGGGGTCCAGAGTCAATGTTGAGGACTCCCAGGGCAACTCCCTCCTGACTGTATACCACTGTACCATCACCTCTGCTGGGACTGTCCTGCTGGTGGAATAGGACATATCGAGGGATGGCGATGGTGGTGTCAGGGACATTATCTGTTTGATCCTTATCAGGTCTGATCTGATTCCATGAGGCTGTTGCTTGACTAGTCTATGAGACAGACTTGCCCCTAGATGTTAGCGGGGGGGACTTTTCAGGGTCAACAGGGCGGAGTTTGCTGTTGTCGTTTCCAGTGCCTAAGTCGATGCCGAACGGTCCATTCGGTTTCATTCCTTTTTTGAGACTTTGTAGTGGTTGGATACAAGTAGGTCAGACCAGGTAAGGATGGCAGATTTCCTTCCCTAAAGGGCATTAGGCAACAATCATGATCCAGATTTAATTCCAAATTTTTTTTATTGAGCAGTACCCTGGGTCCCTGGATTACTAATCCAGCAACAATACCACTACGCCATCACCTCCCAGGCTTATTCTTTGGTCACTGTTAAGTTACTTGATTTCAGCAGAGAGTACAATTAGGGGTATTACAAACTGGCTTCACAGCAGGTGAAGTAACAGGTGCAGAGGGAGAAAAAAATCAAGGCACCTCAGATTGATATTCAGTGAAGCTTAATGGACTTGGCTGTGGTTTAACAGTTAAATATGATGTGTACTGCCTTTCCCTGCAGTTTCCAAACTGTAGGTCGTAACTCCCAACAGCAGCCATATTTGGGGTCGCGAGCTTCCCCTCCTCCAAGGCACCAATGGCGACTGTGGAGAGGTGGTAATCTAGTCCATAGGCACTGATAGGACAGGCCTGGACCCTCTAGATCAATTCTGACAAACAACACAGGACAGATGGTGAGCCCAAGTGCTCTTTAACTTCAGAAAACACTTTTAGCAGCTAGTGTGGGCCAGACATGTTTGCGTACCGACTAGGCTTAGGCAGCAGCTGGCAAGTGTAACACAGTCACTGAGCAAGTGACTATCATTGGCTTCAAACTTTACTGTATTTCTGCTGGTCTGACTGTTCTTGATCAAATCTCTCCTCGGCTTCCTCAATTCCAAGGAGAACAACCCCAGCCTATCCAATCTTTCCTCATAGGGGCAATTTTCCCATCCTGGCAACATCCTTGTAAATCTCCTCTATACTCCCTCTAATGGAATTACATCCTTTCTGTAATGAGGTAACCAGAACTGCACACAGTACTCAAGATGTAACCTAACTAATGTTTAATTTAGTTCCAGCGTAACCTCCCTGCTCTTACATTCTATGCCTCGGCTAATAAATGAAAGGATTCTATATGCTTTCTTAACCACCTTATTGACCGGTCCTGCTACATTCAGGGATCAGTGGACATTCCTCCAAGGTCCTTCACTTCCTCTATACCCCTCAGTACCTTCCCATTTGATGTGTATTCCCTTGCCTGTTTGACCTCCCCAAATGCATCACCTCACACTTCTATGGGTTGAATTCCATTTGCCATTTTTCTGCCCACCTGCCCAGTCCATTGATATCTTCCTGCAGTCTACAGCTATCCTCCTTGCTATCAGCCACATGGCCAATGTTTATGTAATCTGCAAACTTCTTGACCACTCCCCCTTACATTTACATCCAAATCATTAACCACAAAAAGAAGGGGACCTAGTACTAAGCCCTGTAAAACTCCCACTGGAAATAGTCTTCCAGTCGCAAAAACACTCACAATTACCCCACGTGTCCTGTCACTGAGCCTGATCTGTGGAATCTGCAAAGGTAACTTTCTTTAGTTTAGTTCCAAGGGGAAAAGTTCTTGAGGAAAGTATGAAAATGCAAAGTCATACATTAAATGCTGGCATACAAGTACAATAATAAGTTATTTAGGGTTTAAGAGCTCTGTGGCCATTTGTGCTGATTGTCTAAAGGTTATTTTGTTGAGCCTTCTGTTCCTCCCAAAACGTTAGCCGTTCTTATTATTGGCACAAAAATGAAAAACCGAAGCCCAACAAGGAAGCTATTTGGCTATTGAGCTCATGTCAGTTTCCAAATGAGTGCTTCAAAGTAGGCATTAGTGGATATCCAGGCCAAAACCCTTTTTTCCTATTTATTAGCCCATGGACACGAAAGCTATTCTAGTTAACTCAGTGCATAACCGGGATCAAATTTTATGCCACTCTAATCTTCATGGGTCAACGGAACACCAATGGAGGAGTTTTCTATTTATTTTCCCACACCTACTGGCTCCCATCATTTATGTTGTGTATTTTCGTCAATGGTGTCAGAGACTGATACTACCATTCAGTCTGTGCTGAAAGACTGTTGGCCCTGTTATCTCCAGTGTTCCTCTCGCACATTATCATATCAAACATCCAATGAGGGTAGATGTCTGAATTTTCACAAATGATAACTGTGCACTAGCTTTACATATATTTGTATCCAACATTCCATCCCTTAATCTAGCTACAAGGTATTCAGAAAAGATAGGAGAGGAAAAACAAGGAGCAGGGTGGCAAAGATACTGACTGCTAAAGCACTGGAAAGAGTTATATACTTGAGGGTTCACAGACAATCTATTTGGCTAGCATTAAGAGACAATTGAAGAGCTATAATGTTGCTTTGTGTATACTACGGGCCATGAAATAATGGAAAGGAGATTTAAGGAACAATTTTCAGAAGGATACAAGAACTTATGGGAAAATAATGTTAAGGACAAAGAGGGGAGGAATTCCTGAAGTACGCATGGTAGAACATTATTTATCAGTGTATTTCTAGTCCAATGGGGATCTAGTTCTGGGGAATGAAGTGGAGAAATTGGAATATGTTTGAATGGGTGAAAGGAAGGGCATGTGAAGATAGAGCTAGAGCTACTTGGATCTCTAAAAATAAAGGCAAAAATGAAACAAAAATGAAATAATAAATGTCACGCTCAAAAAACAGTAAAGAACCAAACTGAATTAATGGAAGGACGTAAGCAGTAGGCCATTCGCCCCCATGACCCTGAACCATCATTTGATAAGATCATGGCTGATCTGATTGTGGCCCCTACTTTTTGTCTACCCCATAGTCAAGAATCCATCCAACCCAGCCTACCATATTAGGAAGAGGGAATAAGAGAAACACAGCATGCATAATGTCATGAAGATGTGCTTTATGCCAAACAATGATTTTTAATCCACTGGCTGGAAATCTGAAAACAAGACTTTTTAAAAACACAGAGGCTAAAGTGATTGGAACTCTCAGCCTGTGATGGCTAACCTGCAACTGTTGGAGATGGTCCATTAAGACTAATCGCTTGGACAATGGGGCCCTGGCTAAGTTAGCTTCCAGACATGAACTAATCAAATCACCTTTGGAATACACAGACAATGCCTTTTTTGTTAAATCTTCCTGGCAGTTGGAGAAGCAAGGTCACCTGACAAGCCAACCTTTTTTATGTTTTAGGCACATGTTTTTTCAGCAGAACTGAGGGCAAGCAGCTTAAGGAGGTCCCTTCTGCCTCCCTTTTTTCTCCATCCCACCCGGTAAGCCTCGAGCCCTGTTTGCTGACTGTTATCATCCAGGGACGTCCTGCTGCAGACAGAGATTTCTTTAAAGTATCCAATGCAGCACTATAGTCTCCTGAAGAACAACAAACTCAGCCTTCTAAATCTTTAAAATCGGAAGCACAAGATCATCGAGTTTAGCCTGGAGCCAGCTGAGTCACCAAACTACAGACTGTATACTTTTACTTTTTTGCTGGGCTCTAGTTTGGACAACCTATCCTTCCCCACTCGGTAATCTGTATTTGTGTGTGAGAACTTAGAGCGTGCGCGCACGAAAGTCAGCACGTATTTTATTATTTTACACAGATCAATTTAAGTATAATAAAGTTACCCTCTTTCTTTGTTAAACTCAAGAAACCTGTCCTATTGGTTCTCATATCATCACAGCACAGACATTTATGTACTCACTGAATTGACAAGTATATCCTTTTCAAGCAAAAAAAAAACTGTTGCGGTTAAACAAGGAAAGGACAATGAGGGGAATCATTCAACTCCTCCTCATCTGGTCGTAACAATGAAATTAGAAAGTAAGCAGGTTTCTCTCTCCATGGATGCCATCAGGCCTGCTGAGTGTTTCCACCACTTTTAAAAAATTTTGTTGAAAAACAGATAAGTTAAATTTCTCTAAAACTTCAGTGAGACCACACTTGGAGTAGGGTGAACAGCCCATCTCCGTGTGATAAAAATGACATTGAGGAACTGGTGAAAGTGCAAAAAAGCTTTAAGGATGATGCCAGAACTTAGGTTATAACTATCAGTAAAAACATGCAGAAAAGAGAAGGCTGAGGGTAACCTGATAGAGATCTTTAAGATTATGAACTAGCTTGAGGAGGGGGAGGTGGAAAAAATGTTTCAGTTGTGGAGGAGTACAAAACCAGGCATGGCATAAATATAAGATAATCACATATAAATTCAATGCGGAATTCAAGAGGAACTTCTTTATCCAGGGAATGGTTAGACTGGGAAGTAGAAAAAATATAGAACTACATATTGTGTTTTTGTCATTATAAAGGCCAGAATTTATTGCTCACGTTAATTGCCCTTTTTAAAAAATTCTGTAGCTGAATGCTGTGCACCAGTATGAACCAAAAGGTGCTGCTTGCGTTGGCAGAGCAAGGCCATCCACATATAGAACGTCATTGGCAGCATGTCACTCGTGCAATATCATAGCCATTTCTTTCTGTGAGCATTTCCTTCCCCTAATTGCTTCCATTATCTTTCTGGAACAACCTGAATTCCAGATAAAAGCAAAATACTGCCGATGCTGGAAATCTGAAACAAAAACAAAAATTGCTGGAAAAACTCAGCAGGTCTGACAGCATCTGTGGAGAGGATGACAGAGTTAATGTTTCGAGTCCGTATGACTCTTCATCAGAACAGATAGATCAGAACAGATGTGTTTCAGATCGTTCAGTGTTTGGAACTGCACAATGGGTAAGTAGTTCTTTTCGGACCATTTTGTGATGTTATTCACTGTGTTTGTTGAGGCCCAAGTGAACAAAGCAATTCAGTGCATCTTTGGAAACCTCAAATCGATGTTAACACCCTGGTTACCCTTGTTGTCACTTCCCTGTCTATTTGCCACAATGCCACAACTCTCCATTAGTCCAGCAAAACGAGGAAAACAAATTTCTTTAAATTCACCAGGACCTCAGCAATGTCCTCCGACACAGCTTGTAGTCATGCGCTTGTAGTCATGCACTGCCCTTTTCGGCCCAAAAGTTTAACTTTCAACTATGCGACTTCAACCCTTGGAAGGGTTGTAAAGTCACATGGAGTTCACAAGAAGTCACAAATACCTCATGAAACATCCAATTCTCAGCAAAGCTCTTAGGCAACCCTTGAAAAGCATCATCACAAATCATGGCAATGTGGATACCTCATGCACAAAATGAAAAACTAAGATCTCTCCAGTGTATGACTGCAGTCACCCAGAACAGACCACTAAATATATGATGACTTAATGCCTGATTCACAACTAGGAAGGAGACATTATAGCCATACACTCCCCTTCTCCTGAAGCAATTATCGAGCTTAACCACCTGAACATAAAATAATAGTTATGGCTCTCCATCAACAACACTATAAAAAAGTAATGTTAATGAAACAAATTGATTATGTTGACTATTGAGCAAGTTTGGCATGGAAATAAAATCTAGCAAAAACAGATGAATGCAGTATTGACGCATGCACTTTCCAACTCTGACAGCAAAGAAAGTGTGAATTGTTGAGAATCCATAAACTTAAAACTAATGCAAATGCTCAGAGGTCCCAACAATGTTTAAGCCAGCTGGGATGATTTTTCAGTAACTAATACATTTCAAGATGAAATCAGGTCAACTCCAAAAGCTACAATACAGAATAAATTGAAAGGACTTGAACAGACCACTGATGAGCCTATGCACAATATGTTAATTGTTTGCTTTCCGTAGCTTTTTTTCCCCATCCCAATAGGCTGTCTATGGTTTCTACAGCGATAAATCTGTCCAGTTTCTATGGCAATAACAAATCAAAGCAGGTTGTTGGTCGCTGTCCAGAAAGCAAATCAACATGCAGACAAACTATTCACATGTATAATGATTCTATATTCCAACTGCTCTACAAATGAAGTCTCTAAATTATCTATGCACATACTAGTATGGAAGCAAAATACAAAAGGCATTTTTAAGACAGATCAAACAAATGACGAAGACTTATTAAATTTCAACTTATTAATTCTGGAGCAATAATTTAATAGAAAAAAGGCAGCAAGATGGTTAGAGATGCTCTAGTGGCTCCATGTGCAACTGCATCACCCGATGGCATTATTAATCTTGAAGTGATGATTTTAGCCAGGGCAAGTGGAGTGCGTGCATGCGAGTGCATGCAAGTGGGTGACTAGGTGAATGAGTGGGCAATTAAGTGATTTTTTAAAAAGTTACTTCAGCTGCTGTGGACATTTCTGTGCAACATAAGGATAAAGGTCTATCTATAAAGACAACACCAGCACTCCAAGAACACTGACCAACAGTCTCCCACTGGGCAGTGTCCTGGCACCGACGCTTTTTAACATCTGTAAGTGTCACGCCCATCACATCATCACGAAAATTTATCCACGCTGACGGTACTGCCCTGACAATATGGACAAAAATCTTTCCAGGATATGGAAGCCACGCTAAACTCTGAACTGTTCAAAATGGCTGAATATTTCTACAAGTGGAGACTGCAATCAAACCCAGCCAAGTCCCTCGTGTCTGCATTCCACCTTGAAAACCTCAAGGCACAACACCCTAAATATCACCTTCAGTGGAGAGAAAGTGCAGTATGACCAAACTCTCATCTAATCTTAAGTGTGCTCCCTAACTTACCATCACATCCTCCGAAAGATTGCGGCAAAGACCAACATCATCTGTAAGCTCACCAGCACAAACTGGGGTGCAAAAACTGTCGTCCTCCACACTTCTGCCATAGCTCTAGTCTTCTCAACAGCTGAGTACTGTGCAACTGTATGGGCCTCAAGTTGTCACACCAAACTCATTGACACACAACTTCATTCAGCAATGAGAATAATCTCTGGAATTCTGAGACCAACTCTAGTTCAATGGTTACCAGTCCTCTCAAATATCGCCCCTCCCTCCATTTAACAGGACACAGCAACACAAAGAGAAGTGACTTGCATCAACAACAACTTAGGCCTCCCCATCACAGAGACCTTCAAGACCCTCACTCGCCACATGACTCTACAAAACCCCTTCTGGATACGAATTGAACATCTCTTAACTCCATAACACTGCTGAAAGCTGGAAGAAAGCTTGGACAGAAAATGCCCTCCCAAATAAACACATTGTCTCCAACCCAACATCTCAACAACCAGGTTTCAATCTCCCCAAGGGCATGTGGACAACTGTCAACAGGGTATGGACTGGACATGGTTGATGTGGCTATCTAATGGGTGGAGTTGAGGCCACAATCAGATCAGCTATGATCTTATTAAATGGCAGAGCAGCCTTGAGGGGCTGAATGGCCCACTCCAGCTCCTAATTCACATGTTCATACGTACGTGTCGCAACACAAAACCGTACCTGGCTGTGACTGCAGAAACCCTGGCCAAACCATGGAGCACATAATAACATCTTTTCTCCGAATCAGGTTTGAGGGTGAAATCCTGGAGTTACATTTGCTCTCCAGTAGTGAATTGGACTGGTTAGGGAACTTCACATTAAAACTGTGATGACAGTTTCTGCTCCTAAAACCATAAGAAAGACCAAGATGGCAAATACAAAGTGAGTGATTGGGTGGGTGAGTGGTAGGATGACAGTTGGGGGAGTAATCAGGGTGCAGTGTGGTTGGGAGGGCTAGTCAGGTTCGGGGAGGGGGGTGGTGGAGTGCGTTGGGTAGGATTCTACTGTTAATCATTGACCTACATCAGAAATTAAACATTGGGAAAATACTAGGATAAATATCTGATTAAGTATCGAGGATCTAGCACAAGTCTCCAACACAGAGGTCAGCGTCCACAACATTCTTGTAGTGTCCCGGCAGTGCAAACCAGCCCATTGGAAGTTTAAACTTTCCAGGCAACTATCTCACATATGCACAGGTCAGGAGTTCTGATGGTCCTAAGCACAACAGCAGCAAATGTCTCATCATTCACTGCTGTTGGCATAAGATCTAGCCCATATTAAATTAAAAGGAACAGCTTATTCTGGGCTGATTCAGTATTGTGCTGATAATACCAGCTGTAATTTGCACAGCATATATAAATTAACAAAGACCGACCCTACCTAGTGATGCTCTTTGCTTTTCTTGTACGGTTTGAGATGGAATAAAAAATACTTCTAGACCAGCCAAAAAAAAAAGCACTTCTGTTTCTGCCTGAAATACATGGAACACTTAAGGTGCTATAACTGGCAACTTTTGAAATTGTTATTAATGCAAATGGATAATGGTTATTACTTAATTTTTATTCAATTATGGGATGTGGGCATCGCTGGCTAGGCCAGCATTTATTGCTCATCCTTAATTGCTCTTTAGCTGATGTATTATTAAAATAGTTTAGAAAGGGTTCTAGGTTTTATAAATAGAGGCATAGAGTACAAAAACAATGAAGTTATGATGCACCTCTATAAAATACCGGTGGAATACTGTGAATTTTAGGAAGGATGTGAAAAAGACAAGAGTAGATAGAGAGAAACTGCTTCTATTGGCAGAAGGGTCAAAAAGCATAGGACATAGATTTAAGGTGACTGGCAATAGAAACAAAAGCGACTTGAGTAAAATCTTTTTTACGCAGCAGGAGGCTAGGATCTGGAACTCTATGCCTCAGAGTCTAATGGAGGCAGATTTAATTGCGACTTTAAATAGGAAATTGGATAAGCATCTGTGTGAAAAGAAAGAAGTTCCAGTGCTACCGGGGATGGAACTAGCTAAATTGCTCTTGCAGAGAGCCAGCATGGACTTGACAGGCTAAATGGCCGCCTTCTTTGCTGTGACCATTCTATGATTCTATAAGCAACTGCCCGTTTTAAACTTGAATGTTTTAAGTGGTGCGGACTAGACTAATGTTATCAATTTTAGTTTAAAAGCGAAACAAACGTACTTTGATTTTTAAATCGTTTGAAGGAACAAAAACCGAACAAAACTAGATTTGATTAGGTTACAATATCTTTTGTCTTACCATTGCAACTCTTCATCTTTACATGTTCCTGCAGGTCTTCTTTTGCTACTGCTTCACCACAACGATGACATTTCCCAAAACTGTCTTTCTTGTCACACTCGGTCAGCCTGTGTTCTGTAAGGGTGGCTATTTCTACCACCTAGACAGAAGTAGTACAAATATGAAATTGTGTTGAGGAATAAAAGGCTCCATGCTGTCTCACTGCCATGTGAAAACAGGTAATATTTGTGGCATTTACAGTTTCTAATTGAGGGTGATAAAACACTCATGCTCGAGGCTGAAAAATGACTATTCTGTTTAATAGTGGAATGTAGTTTCCATAGGTTTCAAATTAAATGTACGGATTCTGAAAGGGTGAAGTGCACATACATCAAAATCAACACCTACATCAGGACAGATAGCTTCGTCATCATTATTTTGTTTGCCAAAAAAAAAACGTATCAGTGCTACATTGAACCACATAGAGGCATCTAGCACTAATTATGGAAGATAGACAAGCACACGGTGGAATATTTTGTGCCACAATCCCATTTTGAACTAAATTTATGGTGTATATTATTTTGAACATAAACTCAGTGCACACAAAAACAAGATAGAGGATCACTACAACTTTTAAACTGATATCAGGCAAAACCAATGATGTCATCAGGATCCCAGGGTAATAGTTGACCAACTGGACCAAACATTCCAGGAACAGTTACAGCTCCACAAAAAACATCGGCAGCCTCATGATAACAGATTCAAAACTTCTTATAATTTATGAAAAGCTTTTGTTTGCTCAAAAACGGATGCTGCAGAGGGCTGTAGGAAAGATCACCTCAGTGAATGCTAGTTCCATATTCCCTGCAGAAAGTCCTTCAGCTGTCTCAAAGTAGTAATGAACACCCATATCCCAGATTAAGGTAGACAGTAACCTAATTATTGTAGCTTCAAAATAGTAAACACCAAGCAGCCCTTGTGGGTCTGTAAAAAATTTTAAGCCAAAGGTTCACTACATGGCAAGTCATTAATCAGAGAAACCCAATCCTATTCCTGTGCATGTCTAAAAGCCTCGCTGTAGCTTACACGGAGGAGGCCTACAAACTGGCTGCCTACCCCAAAAAATAGGGGTGGGCCAAAGGATAAAAGGCAAATAACTTAAAAAACATGACAAAATGAAAATCAAGTGCATTGCTCTCTTTTAAACAAACAAATCTCAGATTCCTCATATAGTTTTGTCCCTTAATGCTTCAGGATTCACCAAAATCCCTGAACATTTTTGTTTTTGAATTATCAACCTATTCTAATTGCATTTTCTGAAGGACCCCAAAACATTTGTACCTCTGACCTAGAACATTAGAGTTTTGTGAAGCCTTAGGAAAAGCAAGAAAAAAAAAAAATGGGAAGGTATTTGCTGTTCCAAGTCGCTAGGTATGACACAACATTGGGTACATGGATCTGACAAATCATGGCATTTATCAGTGAGCTCAGTTGGGGTGGAGGAGAGAAAGAGGGAGTGGGGGAAAGATGGTTGGGGAGGGGTATTAATGAATTAACAATTTAAATGGGGTCCTGCAGCCTGGATGTACTGGAGTGTTGATGATGTCTTGGGGATTAGCTTTCTGCAATAGAGGTATAAGATTCTGGGAGGGTGGCCTGAAGGCAGGGAACACTTCGAAGTAGTGGTGGGAGTGGGAAACTGACCTAATCCAAGAGGTGTTTGAAATACTGGGATGAAGCACTGTGGAAGTGATTATGAGATCTGAAAGTAGCACAAGGTAAATGTTGGGGTTAATAGATGCTTGAAGCGAGGGGAGGAAGGGGCGTCCCATGATCTGGTTGGGGCAAGTTGGATAGTTCTGAGATGCTGCAGTAATGGGAAGGAGTCCAACAGCATGGATTAGTTTTATACTATATTGGAGAAAATGGGTGTTTGACTGGTGCAGGAGAATGGAAGCTGCGAACCTTAATCAATTTGCCCCTTCATTATACAGCCAGAAGCAGAGGGAGCAATGCTGTAGAGAATGATGGCACAACATCAATATCCTTGGAGCTAGGAAGTTTTAAGCGCTTTCGTACAGATGTGGGACTTTGGTCACACTTTTTCCATCACACTCATTACACTTTTAAAAAATTGCAGGCTTTAATGATTGGCTCAAAAAAAAGGATCAGAACTGAAGTAGTAGGAAATATCCAAAAACCAGAAAACTACCAACAGGAACCTGTCAATCCTGATGCCAATCAAGAGAACTCAAGTTTAAAAGAACAATGGTAAACCAATTAACTTGCTCAAAAACTTCTAGGCCCTATCAATTTTTGTGCTCAGGTTCTAATGTTTGCAATCTGAAGTTTAAAAAAAATGTTTTAGCATGTCTTCTCAGCAGCCAAATTTTAAATTCAATTCAAGTAAAACAGAGAAATGGTTAGGCAGGATTAGAAAAAATGAAATCGACAGGTTTCACGATGTTATTGTGAAATAGAATTTTTTGTTCTCCATTTATTATGAGTTATTGCTGAATTTTCTTTTGAAAAATAGGAACAACTTGAACTTTTGATGCCTGAGAACAAAACCAAAACTTACAAATTCTACACTTTTGAGTTATCTTAATCTTGTTGCAGACTTATACTACCGTTCAGCCTGTTCTTTTGAGGCTAACAGCCCTATTATCCTCAGTCACTCTAGCACGTTGCTGGAATATCATACTCCTTATTGAAAAAGGAGCATAAATCAATTCCATTCAGTATGAATAACATCGTGATATAAACGTGCATTTCAATTCATACCATTTGACACAATGTATAATAATATATTGACTGCTATAGAGTCTCTCTTTCCCCCAATCACACATTTATTTTGTTCATCATATACTCTCTTTTAAGGTTTCTCTTTTCTTTTCATTCCACTCAGCTGGATTTGTTTTGAATTTTCAGATCATGGAAATATGGACTTATGGGATGTAACACCTCAAACTTTTAAATATCTTTCACAGAACCACATGGATTCACCCCCTGGGGGTTTCCAGGATGAAGGATATTAGCCAAGTCTAGTCCTGGTTTCACCTAACTTTTACATATGCATACCTTCTAAAAGGGTCACTCGGTGATCAGTAACTGAGCCCTAGGTGAATTTTCTCCCTCTTAATAATTCAGTTGAACTTTGAGTTTGAGATCAGCCCAAAAGTGAGAAACATTTGGATTCAATAGTCTTTTCCTACAGCTTTAGACTTCAGACACTGAAGCTAATTGTAGTCCCAACTAAGATCAGCTAATGACAGTTCTTGGTTGAAACGATGAACCTTTGTGAACTGTATCACTCAGTACTGCATCATGCATTTACCCATGATACCACAGGCAGGAATGGTACATATTGCAATCTTAAATATACCAGTGTTTAAAAAAAAATCAACAGAACTTTCCACAAAGAAATCTTTCAGAATAGCGAAGGTCAGCTGCAGAACAAGAGTCATCTATATAACCTGCAGCTGGGTTTGTAAAAGGAACTTTGTATAGGTTTGAATTCCAGTCTACAGTCAAGACTTTCAGCTACAATTTAGAAAATTTTAGCTTCCATACCTATGACTGATGCAAGACATAAAAACATAAGTCTCAGCAAAATAAGGGACAGTATTAAAAATTGAACATATTTATAAAGAATGAACATCTAACAGATTTTGAAATGAAGTATATTGTAGATCAAAACCCATTTATTTGAACACCTGTTCTCTTAGAAGGGCAAAATGTGAGGCTGCTTGCATATACAGCAGGATATTGACAATTAGTTAGAATCCAGAAGAAAGACAAAATTTATATATTACTGCTGTCTACCAAGACTTGCACAAAACTACACATCTTCTATGTAAACTCATTAGAAAATTTTCAAAAACTAGCAAAGTGGGTTTCAGTGCTCAGGAGAAGAATGAAATTAAATATTGATCACATAAATACAGTAAAGTCCAGCCATTCGCTGGGGCTACGTCCTACGAAACTTCACAAATAGCAAAATCGCAAACAACGAACATGCTTTTCCATTAGATAGGTTCCAGCCTTGCGAGGGGAGCACTGGTTTGGGCAGTTACTCTGCTCTAAATTGTGGTGCAGCACCTGTATCTGACAGACAGGGAAGCTTCCAGAGTAATACATTGGTGAAGATTTCAAAATGAACAAGGCCGTTATTGCAGCGCAATTCAAACATTTCCATGTTAATCCTTTTGTTCGGGCTGCACTTCAGTTGCAACCATTCCGGTCTCTGCTCTGATGGCTGTTGACTCCCCGGGGAAAGAAGAAACAGCGGTTGCACAAACATTGCTCACGCAATGCATGATTCTATGTACAAAGTTGAAAGCATGGGTGAGTGAAAACGTGAACCAGGAAGTTGCAAGGGACGGTACTTAACTGTAGAACCATAAGAATGCATTCAATGATCAGTGTACTAATACAAGTGGCATGTTTGTATTTAGGACCTGAATATATTCTTTAAAAACTCTACAAGTACTATTGACCAGCAAGTTCTGCCAGATGTGCCTGGATAGAAAAGTGAAAATTGCAAAGAATTCTACACACCTGTTTGCAATGCTCACAACGTCTCAACATTGGACAGTGCTTCCAGTAATGGATGTCCAAGCCTTCGTCAGTAAACGTTTCATCTCGTTCTCCACAGAATATGCATAAGCTGAAAGAGGGAATTAGATATCACAAACTTAGTCCGTAAGTGAAAGTAGAGAGCCATTACTTTGCCATTTAAATTATTACAGGCCGATCTCTGGATTTTCTCGTATTTAGATCAATAGAGACACTGGGAACTGATTGCTTGCCTGAAGATGCAGTTGAAGGACAATGCCTAAGGATTGAGACTTTAACTTGAGGGCACCAGTACAAAGCCAAGGCAAACGCAATGCACATTTGAAACAAGGTGAACCCTAAGTCCAACTAGTAAACCTAGTTCAAAAGGAAATGAATTACAAATTGTTGTTTGGTAGTACAGAACAATATTGCTGAAAAAGAGACATGTTATTGAAGCTTTTTGTCTTGCACTCATCAGAATAGATTCGCAAGAATACCAATTGTAAAGAGAGCAACAATTTTGTTCAGAATCAAACAGGCAGGTCAACTCTGATTGTTCAGGGCATTGCCATTCCCCCAAGTTTTTGTTGAGCTGAAAAAGCTGCAATGTGTGGACATGCTCTATCTATCTGAAACGGACAGGGCATTTAAACAAAAGGTTGGTTCCTGGTGCATTCTCCATGGCAACACCTCTACCAATCAAAGTCAACTTGCAAACCAATCTGTACACACTTCTCATCCAGTATAAATAGTTGTTCCCCTTACAATTGATATTCTTGTGAATCTGCCCTGATGAGTGCAAGACAAAAAGCTCTGATAGTACATGTCCTTTTTTTTGGAAATTACAAATTGGTATAGACAGTGTTCTTAAAAAAAGAGACTGCACCAGCACACATTGTACAAATCTCATTTACATCTAGTATCCAAACCACCTGAACCGTCCTTCCTTCTCTGCAAAAGGCACTGGCCAAAATAAGACCATGACCCTATCAATCCAAAAATGCTGCTGTTATCCAAGTCTACAGAACCAATTACGTGCACAGTACAAGTGATTTAAGGAAATCCATGTTTATTATTCAGCTGGCAGCATCCTGATCATGTACGTTTGCAGTGTTCTTTTTTCATATTTTGTTTTTGCCAAAATCTTCACAGGCAGGAAATTAAAAAAAGAAAAGCCTCGGGATAGTACTTGCAGTGCAAATGCATATCCCCAACAGCATTCCAAAATCGGTATAGAAAGAGAGGCTGTTTAATATCAATAAAGAGACATCAGGGTCATTCATTATGACTGAATACGACCATTTAATTTGTATGGATTGTCACTAACGGATTTTAAAAATTTATTTATTCATTCATGGGATATGGGCATCTCTGGCGAGGCCAGCATTTATTGCCCAACCCTAATTGCCCTTGTTCAGGGGGCATTTAAGAGTCAGCTACATTGCTGTAGGTCTGGAGTCACATGTAGGCCAGACTAGGTAAGGATGGCAGATTAGTGAACTAGATGGGTTTCTTACGACAATCAGCAATGGTTTTATGGTCATCATAAAAACTTTAATTTTTAATTCCAGATTTTTTAAAATTAAATTCAAATTTCACCATCTGCCATGGCGGGATTCAAACCATGGGTCTCTGGAATACTAGTCCAGTGAAAACACCACTATGCCATTGCCTCCCCTGGTGCTTTGGGCAACGTGCTCACTGACACAATTCATTATTCTGCGAAACTTGTAAAGGAGTGTTATTTTAACTATATATTTATTTAACTTTTATTCTTTGCCCAGTTTTAAAGCTGGGAATACAAAGCAAGATGGAGTGTAAGGTTTACCACATGGAGTTTGGAAGTGGGAATGTGTGGGCATGGGAATGGCATTTAGATGCATTGGGCACGGTCCTTCATTTTGGTTGCGTGGGGCTGCTGATCCAGGACGTTGGCGGCATTGGATCGAGGATTCTGAAGGTTTGCAGCACTGTGACAGGATTCTGTGATTTTGCAGTATGTGTTTTCCTACCTGTACCCAGGCACAGATGTCAGTAACATTTACATTTTCTAACCAACAAAACACTAGCAATAACCTTGCACTCAAAATTCCATTGATTTTTTTAAAAATAAAAATTGAAAAGCCACAAATTTCTCTCATTTTAACACTCTGAAGTTTATAGTGCACTTATAATTAGAAACTAGCTAAAGCTAGAAATGTGTAATCAATAATCTGCTTTTCTTTCTCAAACACAAAATGAACAAATACACTTGATCTAAATAAAGCGTTTAAAATTTGTCTAGGTTTTCTTCAAATATTTTAAAAATATTAAATAGGCTTTCTTAGAGACCGAGAGGGAGGCATTAATCTGATGTAAATGCTAAAATACATTTTGGGAAATTGTACCAAGTTCACATCTAGTCATTTGGTAGTACAGAACTTGAGTAGTATTGAAAAAGAGACATACCAAAGCTTTTCATCTTGCACTCATTAGGACACTATGTAAGAATACCAATACCACTGGAAAACAACAATTTAAATTGTATGAGAAGAGAGTGCTGATTGGTTGTCAAGTGGGCTATGATTGGTAAAGACGCTCTTATGGAGATGCACCAATTGATGGTGACTGACAGTTAACTGCCAAGCATTTTTTTTGAAATTTAAACGAGGCAGCTTGACCCTGATTGATCAAGGCATTGTCCCTGAGGAATGAGACAGCGATTGGCTGTCACTTATTTTGTTTAGCCGAAACAGGTGCAATGTCTGCACATATTCTTTCTGTCTGCAAAGAACAGGGCCCTGTGTATTAATATATGTAACTTCCAGTACACGCAAATGCGCCACATTGCAAGCCCAATTGACAATCTTAAATGGGTTATCAGCTTAATTCTTAGCACACTGTGGATCACATTTGTTAAATAATCATATCATGGAATCACATCTAATGTTGGACACTGTTTTCAATTTTGCAGGCATGGGCTGGTTGTGTACGGTCTGTACCTTGCCCTTTGTGAACAGTGGCTAGGACATGCTGCTTGATACAATCCTCCAGTCTTTGGAACGTACAGTCTAGATACCTATCACACTGCCACTGAAATTCATATACCACATTACCCATTTGCGTGATAGGCAGAACGTCTTTTTGGCTTGATGGCAGCATCTGTTAGGGGCAAATATCACTCGTGTTGCTACTGCATAGTAGCAATATGAAACAGCTGGATATCCCTGTCATTTTCCCCATTATCCATCCCTGGATATCTCAGCCATTATTCCTCAGGGATAATAGCTACTCTAATCAGATCATTTCGCACCGGATATCACGCAAACTGAAACAGGCCTAACGCCGTCACTAATGGGCCTGAAAAGTGCTGAGTCTACCTCAGATTATCCTGGAAAGGCAAGGTGTCTCAAAAAAATTTGAGTAACAGGTAAAGCTAGCTGTTTCACACACAGTAGACAGAGATTTTTAAAGAAAGAACTCAACTCCACAGTCGTGTATCCAGAAGAACAAATAGCTCACCCACCTGCAGTTTTAAACCGCCTCAACGGTGAAAGATGACCAAGTGAAAGAAGTAAGACCATCAGATTCAGTCTGAAGTCAGCCATGTCACCAAACTACAGATTTGTGAATTCCTTTTAACTTTTGTGGACTCTAATCAACCTATCCTTCCCCACTCAGTAACCTGCATTTGTGCGCACAAAACTTTGCGTGTGTGTTTTATTATTTTACTAACAATAAAGCAAACCTCTTTCTTGGTTAAACTCAAGAAAACCTGGCCTATTGGTTCTTTTATGATCACAGTTAAGTAGTCACTGAATGGCAACTATGTCCTTTTCAAGCAAAAAAAATCTTGTTGCAGTCAGACAAGGGGAGGGCAAAGAGGGGAGCCACTTGACCCCTCCTCACCTGGTCGGAACGGTGCTAAGTCTTTGAAGTAGGACGTGAACCCACAATTTTCTGATTCAGAAACAAATGCTATCACTGAGCCACATCTGATACCTAATTACTGCCAAGTCCTTTTCTGTCTAGCCCAAGTGACACACTTCACACTATTGTTAATTTTGTTCCTTCTGCTGTTTCTTTGTGAAAATGGATTAATGAAGAATCTACTGACTTTATCTACAATACCATAATTATCTAATAGTTTTATCCAATTTATCCTTAAAAGACCCACCTATTATTTCACCTTTCTTTTACTGTCAATATACTTGTAAAATCTGATGCCTTATGAAATGCCTGTTTCTTTCTACTTCCAATATTGTTTTATAAACAAGCTACCCTCAGATGTCCTTGTAGGCATCCTAAGCTTCCTTCTTTTTGTTTCCTTGTACCTCTAAGTATTTTTGCTTCTTTTTCTAAATAAACGGAATATATTTTCTTTCCTCTTGTACAATAATTGTAAATACTGTCCATTATTTTTTGTTCATGTAAATATGGTGTCCTAATTAATGAAACTAGAAAATGATCACCTCCCACATGAAAGTTGAATAAACCTACAAATCAAACATAGTTTCTTGTGCCAGAGCCTAATGAACTGCACATAATGGATTCAAGAACTGACTTGAAACATATCCCAATCGATAGCATAAATGGCTATAGTATTCCAGCATAAGAGACAGCTCTTTTGTCCTTTCCAATACAACACATGTCAGAATATTTATGATAACTGTGTCAATGAGTGAGTAAGAACAGGGCTACAAACAAAAAGGTACAAGGTCACTTTGCCAAATAGGTATACTGCAGATGACCTTTCAACTATCTTTTCTATAAGTGAAACACACTCACTCTTATTTAGTGCCAAATAGCACTGGAAGAAAACTACTTAGGTCAACTTGCAGAGCTTCTATATGTCAGTTTTTGAGCTTTCCCAACTTCAGATTTCTTCTCCAGGAATTTAATCCAGAGACAATGAAGAATCAGAGGTATAGCTCCAAGTCAGGGTGGTGTGCGACTTGGGAGGGAAACTTGCAGGTGGTGGTGTTCCCATGCATCTGCTGCCCTTGTCCTTCTAAGTGGTAGAGGGCACAGCTTGGAAGGTGCTGCTGGAGAAGCCTCGGCAAGTTGCTGCAGTACACCTTGTAGGTGATATACTCAGCTGCCACTGTATGCCGATGGTGGAGGGAGTCAATATTTAAGGTGGTGGACGGGGTGCCGATCAAGTGGGTTGCTTTGGATGTGTCAGGCTTCTTGAGTGATGTTGGAGCTGCACTCATCAAGCAGTCAAGTGGAAAATATTCTATTACACTCCTGATTTGTTCCTTGTAGATAGTGAACAGGCTTTGGGGAGTGTTATGACCATGTGAGAAGGGGTGAAATGAATCTCTTACTCTCCCTCTCCAGGTTTGACCCTAACAGCGTTTTTTGTGAATTGAGAGAATGCCCTTTGCCAATTCTGTAAGAGTCTCACTATTTACAATTTTAGGCTGTAAAGAATTAGTCAGACAGATTTTCTTAGGTTAAACCAAGAACAAGATCAGTTTTTTGAAACTATTTGCTGAACTTTTAAAAAACACTAGGTAAAAAAAAAAATCGCAACCACCATTCATACGTCACATGCATTCATCTGGACACACACAGCCAGGCACACAGACACCCCTCGCCTGAGGTGTGGTGACCCTCTGGTTAAACTCACCACCAGTCATCTCTCTCTAATGAGAAACCAGCCTATCGTCCTCTGGGACTACATGGCTTTCACTTCACTTCAGTTGTATGGAGCAGATTTCCATATTTATCCCAAAAAGGTCACGGTTCCCAGTAGACTTCTCTTCAGGATGGTTACTTTGCAAGCTGGGCAGCACTTCTAAGAGAGAGGGAGTGGCAGAGACAGCACACAGGTCTGAAGAAGAGTCATACAGACTCGAAACATCAACTCTGTTTCTCTCCACAGATACTGCTAGACCTGCTGAGTTTTTCCACCATTTTGTGTTTTTGTTTCAGCTTCAAACAGCCTGTGTATAGTACAGACATTCTTTTATTCTCTCTCTCCTGCTTGGTAAAGAGCCCTTAAAGCATTAAAAAAAGCTGGCTGTATATTCCAAAGAAATGCTATTAGTTCATGTCTGCTGCCGTTATTATGAACATACGAAATAGGAGAAGTAGGCCATTCGGCCCCTCGAGCCTGCTCTGCCATTCAAAAAGATCATGGCTGATCTGTTTGTGTTTCGAGTTCTATATTCCCAACGACCCACGGTAACCTTTGACTGCCTTGCCTATCAAAAATCTATTGACCTCTGCCTTCTGAGGCAGTGTTCCAAAGTTGCACAACCCTCAGAAAAATATTTCTCCTCATCTCTGTCATAAAATAGCGACTCCTAATTTTAAAGCAGTGCCCCCTAGTTCTGGACTCACCCACAAGAGGAAACATCCTTTCCATGTCCACCTTGTCAAGATCATTCAGAATCTTATATACTTCAATCAAGTCACACCCCTCACTCTTCTAAACTCCAGTGGAAACAAGCCCAGCCTGTCCAAGCTATCCTCATAAGACAACCCGCCTCCAATGCATTTTCATCCTTCCTTAAAAAAGGATAAGTTTGAAAAGGAGGCAAAATCACAAACCAATATACTTAAGTTTAGGTAAGGCTGACTTAGAAAGGATAAGGCAGAAAGTGACCACAGTAGACTGGGCTAAACTACTAACTGATATCAGAGGGTGGTGTTCAAAATAGTATTTGGTTGAATACCGCCCCCAAAAGAGGTTCTACTTATGTAATTAAGCAACCCTGGTCAACCAAAGAAATGAAGTATATTACAGAACTAGAGTGCTTGTACAAAGTCAAAGGGCAGTGAAGATCCCACGAACTGAGAGATATAGGGCTGAATTTTCTTTCGGTCACAATGACCCTGGGTCAGCATATTGCCGGTGGCAGCGAATTAAGAGACTGCCACCAAACTGCCATCCAGTTAAGGACAGCAGCCACATCCAAGAATTCTGAATGTAATCAGAGAGCTGCCAGCACAACAGCACCACCACTGACAATGGCCAGTCCTGAAGCTGCAGCTCCATGGAAGGATGGGGTTCCCTCAAAGGCAGGTAAGGAGGATTGGGGGAAATCAAAGCCAAACAGGCAGGCAAAAACTGCTGACCCTTGATCATTTGAAAATGTCAAAACAGAGATGAACTGGTTTTCATTAACCAACAGTAACATGGGCTACCAAGCCGAGGTGGGTAAATGGAGTCACAATCTAACCAAATGATGGAACAGGCTCAAGGGCCTAAATGACCTACTCCTGTTTCTATGATGAACAAAGGTCTTATAACAGATTTGTGGGCTGTAAGGCACCTGAAGTATATGTCAAAATGAAGATTTTTCTCTACTTCTTGGCTTTTAAGATGTTACCTCTGGGTTTAAACATTATTTAGACTAGTAATGATGTTGCATTGAGCATTTGTGACATCAGAAGAATAGAATTGTTGAAACTTCCAACGCAGAAGGAGGCCATTCAAAACATCAGGTCTGTGCTGACTTTATCAGCAATGCAAATAAGTCCACTCACCCATTTTCCCCACATATCACTGCCAATTTGTGAATTCATTTCTAGATATCAACAGTCTCCTACTTGCAAATTCATTTCGGAGATAGTTATAGTTGCACTTGTGAATAGGTTATTTACAATTATTTTCTTTTGCTACTGTATTATTGCATATTATTGTTTCAGAACAGGCAATTGCATTTTGATGTCTCATTTCAAACATTTAAGAAGTCTCAGGATGGTGTGAAGCCAACAGGGGATGGGGTCTTCCAAGCTCCCCAGCGGGTTGAGTGTTTTTTTTTCATTGTGGAATGCAAAATCCTGTGTATTGAAGCAGCCTGGGCAGTTTCCTTGTAGTCTCTTAGACGGTTCTAATTTTTAAAAATGCAACCAGTAAAAGAAAATTAGAAATTGTGCCTTTAAAAAGCACATCCTTGTAACAGGAGTCAGGAGATTAGTTACTCGGCGCAGGATTTCCAGCCTCTGACTTACTCTTGCTGCTACAGTATTTATATGGCTGGTCTAGTTAAGTTTCTAATCAATGGTAACCCCAGGATATTGAAGGCGGGAGATTCAGCAATGATAATGCTGTGAATGTCAAATAGACATGGTTATATTCTCTCTTGTTAGCGATGGTCATGGCTTGGGACTTGTGTGATGCAAATGTCACCTACCAGTTGTCAGCACAAGCCCGAATGTTGCCCAGGTCTTGCGACATGTGGGCATGGACTGTTTCAGTATCTGAGGAATCACAAATTGTAATAAACAATGTACAATAATCAGCGAGCATCCCCACTTCTGACCTTACATTGGAGAAAAGGTCATTGATGAAGCAGCTGAAGATGGTTGGGCCACCGACACTACCCTGAGGAACTCCTGCAGTGATGATGTCCAGGGGTTGAAATGGTTGTCCAACAACCCCAAACAAATGCCTTTGTGCTAGGGTATGACTCAAATCAGTGGCGTGTTTTCCCCATGATTTCCATTGACTTTAATTTTGCAAGGACTCCTTAATGCCATACAATCAAATGCAGTCAAGTGCAATCACTCTCACCTCACAGTTGGAATTCAGCTCTTTGTCCATGTTCGGACCATGGCTATATTGAGTGGAGCCAAGTGGTGGAACCCAAACTGAGCATCGGTGAGTAGGTTGTCAGTAAGTGCCACTTGACAGAACTGTTGACAACACCTTCTATCACTTTGCTGATGACTGAAAGTAGACCAATGGGGCAACAATTGGCCAGATTGGATTTACCCTACTTTGAGGGCAGGGCACCCTTGGGCAATTGTCCACATTGTCAGCCAGATGCCTGTGTTGTGGCTGTACTGCAGCAGCTTGGCCAAGGGAATGACTAATTCTGGAGCACAAGTCTTCAGTGCTACTGCTGGGTGTTGTCAGTGCCATAGCCTTTGCTGTATGCAGTGCCTTCAGATGTTTCTTGACATTACATGGAGTGAATCAACTTGTTTGAAGATGGGTGTCTGTGACAGTGGGCACCTCAGAAGGAGGCCGAGATGGATCATTCACTTGTCACTTCAGGCGGAAGGTGGCTTCAGCCTTGTCTTTTGCACTCATACTGGGTTCTCCCATCATTGAGGAGGAGGATATTTTTGTGCCTCCTCCCCCAATTAGTTGTTTAATATTTCATCATCATTCACAAATGGACGTGGCGGGACTGCAGAGCTTTGATCTGATCTGTTGACTGTGGGGCCACTTAGCTCTGTCTATTGCACTGTTCAGCATGTATGTAGTTTTGTGTTGTAGCTTCACCAGGTTGGCACCTCATTTTAGGTATGCCTGGTGCTGCTCCTGGTATGCTCCCCTGCATTCCTTATTGAAACAGGATTGGTCCTCTGGCTTGACGATAATGGAAGAGTGAAGGATGTGCCAGGCTGAGGTGGTAGATTGTTGTAGAATACAATTCTGCTGCCGATGGCCCACACCACCTCATGCATGCCCAGTTTTGAGACTTTAGATGTGTTTTGAATCTATCCCATTTAGCACAGTGGTACTGCCAATCAGCTGGAATGAAGGTATCCTCAATGCTGTACAAGTGCAGTGGTCACTCCTGTCAATGCTGTCACTAGCAGATACATCTTTATTTTAAATTCATTCACGGGGTGAGAGTTTCGGTGGCTGGATCAGCAATTATTGCCCATCCTTAGTTGCCCTTGAGAAAGTGGTGGTGAGCTGCCTTCTTGAACTGCTGCAGTCCATGTGGCAGGTACACCCACAGTACTGTTACGAAGGGAGTTCCAGGATTTTAACCCAGTGACAGTGAAGGAACGGTGATACATTTCCAAGTCAGGATGGTGAGCGCCTTGGAGGGTAACTTCCAGGTGGTGGTATTCCCATCTACCTGCTGCCCTTGTTCTTCTAGGTGGTAGTGGTTGTGGGTTTGGAAGGTGCTATCGAAGGAGCCTTGGTGAATTCCTGCAGTGCATCTTGTAGATGGTACACACTGCTGCTACTGTGTGTCGGTGGTGGAGGGAGTGAATGTTTGTGGATATGGTGCCAATCAAGCAGGCTGCTTAGTCCTGGATGGTGTCAAGCTTCTTGAGTGTTGTGGGAGCTGCACTTATCCAGGCAAGTGGGGAGTATTCCATCACACTCCTGACTTGTGACTTGTAGATGGTGGACAGGCTTTGGGGCGTCAGGAGGTGAGTTACTCGTCGCAGGATTCCTAGCCTCTGACCTGCTCTTGTAGCCACAGTATTTATATGGCTAGTCCAGTTCAGTTTCTGGTCAATGGTAACCCCCAGATATTGACAGTGGGGTATTCAATGATGGTAATGCCTTTGAACGTCATGGGGCGATGGTTAGATATCTGCTAAAATTAGATTGGTGAGGATGAGGTCAAGTAGGTATTTTCCTCTTGTTGGTTCTCTCATCACCTGCCACAGGCAAGTCTGGCAGATTTATCCTTTAGGGCTCGGCCAGCTTGGTCAGCAATGGTGCCACCAGCCACTCTTTCTGATGGACATTGAAGTCCCACACAGAGTACATTCTGTGGTCTTGTTGCCCTCAGTGCTTCTTTCAAATGGTTTTCAACATGGAGGAGTGCTGATTCGTAAGCTGGGAGAAGTCAGTAGATGGTATTCAGCAGGATGCTTCCTTGCCTTTGTTTGACCTGATGCCATGAGACGTCATTGGGGTCAGGGTCAATGTTGTGGATGCCCAGGGCAACTCTCTCTGACTGCATAACACTGTGATGCCAGTGGGACAGTACATAATCAGGAATGGTAATGATGGAGTCTGGGACATTGGTTGTAATGATTCCGAGTGCATCTCTATGTCAGGCTGTTGCCTCATTAGCTTGTGGGTGTGCCTTTGTCAATGCCAGGTGATCTGTCTAGTTCTATTCTTCGTCTTTCCTGTAGCGTTTGATACAACTGATTGGCTTGCTAGGCCATTTCAGAGGGCTGTTACAAGTTAATCACACTGTGTGGGTCTGGAGCCACATGTCGGCCAGACCAGGTAATGGAAGTAGATTTCTTCCCCCGCAGAAATCAGATGGGTTTTTGCAACAATCCAATAGTTTCGTGATCATTATTAATGAGACTAGCATTTATTAATTGAATTTACATTCCCTCACCTGCCATGGTAGAATTTGAACTTCTGTCTCCATTGCATTAGTGCGGGCCTCTGGATTACTTGTCCAGTAACGTTACCACCATGTTACCATTCCCAATTTTTGGCATGACAATTAAAATAACAATCGTCCTATTGTTTACGCACACAACACACAAATGTTTTAATGATCTGATGTCAATTTAATCGTCACTACATGGGATCACAGGAGATTCAACTGTCATGGCCCCAATGATATAGATAATTAACAATTTCTTGCGTTTAAAAAGCACTGCTCATCTGTAACAAGGCAGCAAGAGAAAGAGGAGAGGAAATTATGGAGAACTAACAAAATTAGCTTGATGATTTTGAGGAAGCTTATGAAAGCATGGAGAGTAGTGACAAGACAGAACAGAGAAAACAAAAGAAAAGCCAGGTAGCAGAAGGTCCAGGCATGCAGCAACGTAGGGCAGAGGCAAATTATGATGTTATAGTTGGGCAAGGGAGTGCAATGATTTGAAATTAAGGGTCAATTTTGAACTCAACATGCTGGGACATTGGGAGCCATTGGAGCTTGGAGAGGTGTTTTTCCTTGGTACATGCGAGGATGGAGATAATGGAGATACAGAATGTGGCGTGGGTGAGGACGCTGGCTGCGCCAGTTCAAAGGAGCTAAAACCTATGTAAGATTGATAGGGGCAGACCAGATTGTGGGATATTCGAATAGACAAGCCTCAAGACGAAAAGGCATAGACGAGGGCTTAACAAAATAGTGGGCAACAGTAGGCAATACAACATAAGTGGTAGGAGGCAACTCACCAAGCTCAGCACGTCTGAACTCAAGCTTAAAATGGCATTCAGGGAGGTTTATGCAACTGAAGGCAGAGGCCTGGAGCTGCTGCCAGGCATCAAAGGGAATCCTTTTATCTTGCAAAACATTAATTTGGAAGAGGCTTCCAAATCTTGCTATCAGACAGAAAACTTGACAACATGACAACAACCTCAAAGTCAATAGAGGGAAGTGGGAGAAAGAACTGGGCATCATCAGTACACAGGTAGCACTTGATCCTGTGCCTGTAGATAAATTCTCCAAGAGGAAGCATGTAGATGATTAACAGCACAGGCCAGTGATGAATTCCGGGGTACACCATAATTCTTCCCATATTTGTGGGGTTATTTATTTATTTATAACAATTAGCAGCAACCTGTATTGAGTCAGGTTAAGAACAGAACCATAACATTGCAGTGTCCTGGAGCTAGATTGCAGGGATAAGATGTTGGTAGGAAGATGGAGGGATCAACAGTTTGAAAGCCACATAGAGATTGAGGAGTATGAGGAAATAGAAAGCCATGGCTAAAAGCATGCTGGACATTATTTGTGACTTTATTCAGTTGGCATCAGTACCAGCTTGGAGGAACTCAGTTAAGGAGTAACAAGAAAGGTGGAAACTAAGTTGCAAGGCAGCAACAAGTTCCGGGTCCTGAAAGGAAGGAGGAGTTTTGAGATCAGTGATAGCTTACGAGTGCGGAAATGTGTGGGGTGTGTTTTCTAAGGAGTAGAGCAGATTTGAAGGAGGAGGAGGGTGGACAAGAGAGACAGGTTGGTAACGTCAGCAATTATGAGGAAAAGAAACATGTTGAGAAGTCAGGGGTAAGGATGCAAGGGCTTTGAGGCAGCAGCAGCATTTTTGGACAAGATGAATGGCTGAGGGAAGTGGGGAAGAAACTGCAGAAGTAGAATGGTGAAGGCATGCTTCAATGAAGTGTAGAGGGAGAGATGGAAGTCTGGGGACAGGAAAAGAGGTCAAGGAGGCAGTGGCAGCTATTGAGATGGTCTCAGTGTTGTATCCAAAAAGTCCAACGATTCTTTGTATTATGAATCACAGGTATGGATTAGAGTGAGGTCTAAGGAGTTGAGTATTTTGGAGTAGTAACTGGTTTTGGTTAGAATAGGGAGAAAAAGTACAACTTGAGCTGGTCCAGTTAGAGCTGTCAGAGGACAACCATATTGAGCCTATGGATTGTGAATTTAAGACTGCAGGTTGGTGGTATGTCATGGCAGAGATCAAGGCAGGAGGCTACATGGGGTTTGAGGGGGAAAGGAGGGATGAAAATGGAGACTATACAATAGTGGAGAAAATTACCAGAGATGTCAATGCCCATCCACGAACATACACTCCTCCACCACTGAAACACAGTGGTAGCAGTGTGTACCATCTACAAAATGCACTGCAGGAATTCACCAAGCCTCCTTAGGCAGCACCTTCCAAATTCACGACCGCTACCATCTAGAACGACAAGTGCAGAAGGCACATGGAACACCACCAACTGGAAGTTCCACTCCAAGCCACTCACCATCCTAACTATTGCTGGGTCAAGACCCTGGGACTTCCTCCCTAACAGCACTGTGCATGTACCTACACCACGTGGACTGCAGCAGTTCACCACCACCTTCTCAAGGTCAATTAGGGATGAACAGTAAATGCCGGCCCAGCCAGCAATGCCCACATCCCATGAATAAAAAAAAATAATGCAAGCAGCGGATCAGACACACAAAATGTTAAGTAAAGATAGAATTCAACAAGAGTTGGGAAAGCCTGATCAAACAGTCCAGAGCGTTACATTTGACCCAACAGTTAAGACACAGGAGGTGATAGTGGCTGAAGGCAAATTAGCAGTTCTGAAAACTTTTATGACAAAGAATCAAGTAATTATACCACTTCCTTAGCTGCAACAAAACACAAATACTCCTCGACCACTTCAAATGGGAGGAATTATTCAACTTCAAGTGAATAGAAACATTTGTTTTACCTTTGTTTACCTTCTATTATCATCAAGGCTTTGGACCAATGCATTTGTATCAAATCACCAAAGTGACCTCAGAATTTCAGCATTCAATGCAGTTAGTGCATGTAATACAGGATGAAGTCCATGCTAACTACAGAACATGACCATGCTGGATTGTGTAAACGTGAAGTGAAGCAAAGGACTGTGGCAGTGCTTCATAAACTTTTTTCCGATGTCACCCCTTTTTAACTCACCACCACCCTCTCAAGGGCAACTATTGCCAGCAAGGCCCACATTCCATGAACGAATATATTAAAAAAACTCTTGACAATTAACAGGACCCCAGACACCAGCAAAAGCCAAACAGCAATAAAACAGCATAGTAACATTCAACATATAATTAAGCTTACATATTATAGAGCACTCTTTAATAGTGTATCACATATGAAAATCTGTGTTTTTAAAGCACTTTGTATAAATTTTATTTTATGTACTCACTTGGGTTTCAGCCAAGCTCTCCATATTCCCTGGTGACAGAAGATTTAGTGAAGCCCTCTCCGCCCCAGCCACCCAACCCCCCACACACATTGTAATCAGTCCCTTTTCCCACACCCACTCACTCAGCAGCCCCACTTCCCAAACCAAGTGACTTCATTGGCTGCAAAGCATTGAGAAATCCAGTGATTGTGAAAGGTGCTATATAAATGCAAGTCTTTCTTTTTCATGGGGCAAATTGTGAGGGTTCTCATTCCTCATGCTTTTCAGCTAACATTGATCTCCTGTAGGTGAATGTCATTCTTATATTCATCATCTAGCCTACATATAAATAGCAATCATTTGGGTAATGTACCAGAGAGTGACAGGAATACAACTTTGTTTCAGAATGAGAGGAATGGAAGAAAAGTATGCGCACGCATCTGTATACGCGGGCGGGGTAAAGAACAGGAAAAATGAGCTCACAAATAAATAAGTAACAGCAACATCTGATATTACATTGTAATTACAAAGCTGTAATACAGTCTTGTGGATCAGATGACTTAAAATCTGACCGTGCATGCAATATACTTAAAACAAGTAAATGAAATTTCTATTGTTTTCGGAAAGGAATAATGTTCTTCGTTTCTTCAGACAAGCAGTTGCCAAATTAGTGGTAACAAAACGCTCAATGGATTCTAGCTACCAAGTTATTGTCAATGCACTGTATATTAATAATGCACAAAACATTTCATAAAATAAGGTACCCATTTCTCTGTCCATATTGTACAAAAAAAAGTCTGTTCAATCCAGGACAATTTCCCTTTGGTTTAAGACAATAGCCCATTCACAGCTTCAGCCAGAAATAACAACTATTCTGAAATACGACTTGCATTTACCACTATAATCTGTCCAAACTATGAATTAAAACTGGCTTTAGGGCAGACTTCACGCTCATAGTGATGCAGGCACATTACCAATATTATTGACTGGCAGCAGACGAACAGCCCAATCTTTCCAAACCAGCTGATTCCAAAACCTGTTTGCTTTCAATCCGGAGTAAAATGTTCCACACACTCTCATCCTAAACTTAAGACTGAAAGTCTTGGAATAAACCTGCCGAACTTTTACATCTAAATACAGAACAGCCCATGAATGAATGGGGATCTGAGGCAAGGTACCCAGCAGCCAGCTGAAAGATACCAAGTAGGCCTTGTTCAGTGATAAATATCAGATGTTAGCAGCTGCAGTTTAAAGGGACCACACTGAAAAAACTGACTGCGCACAACAACTAAATTTTAAACAGCAACATTGATCTGAAATTCCGCACAACTCCACTCTCAATTCTATTTATTGGTAATATAGGCACTCTGGTGCTACCAACTGATCCTTGTGTCTATATAGAATGGTACTCAGTCTGCTTGAGTTGATGAAGAAATGGAACTAGAAAAACTGAGCAAACAAGTCTGGTTGAAAATGGGTTGTAGGCAAAGTAAAATGTGGACTTACTTATCCAAATAATTCGCCACTGAAGACTGGTCATCTCGCACCTCAGGCTGTGGGGCTGCAGCTTTGTTTCCACGATCTATGAAAAAAACCAGACATTTTTCGTAAACCACAATAAATTATATTTTCAGTAGTCAATTTGGATTAAAACTAATTTCAAATATGACAATGTAAGCTACTTCAACTTCACTTTTACTAATGGATGCACAAGCACATTACAGCTTATCATAGATTATAGTTAGTTATGTAGAACCTCATTTACTTTGGCATTTAGTTCCTTTATGGGTAAGGATTGATAGTAACACTAACTGAAATCAAGAAGGAAATTATTAGATATTCTGTCACAGGATTCCTAGCTGAAACAAGCAATTGGAACATAGGATTTAGGATGGCAAGATACTTCTATTTTCTCTGTGAGTGCACTCATGCCCCTCGAGTCGCTACATAACTTGAACAGTTATAATAGGTATGTAAAATAGCTGATTTTGTCTCCCTTGCTCTGGGGGAATGGTCATCTTCAATTTGACCATGCAACTGATATTCTAATTTTATTAAGTGATGAATTGTGAGGCAAGTTTATGCCCTACAATGCTGTACAGAACTGATGTAATAAGGCAACGGAGGCCAAGATATTATGCAAGAGAAAACCAAGGTATACTGTAAATTGGAAGTGTTGCTTTTAATTTTGTCAATTGTTGCCTACCCATTTACTGCAAAATTAAAACCTACAGAAAATGTTTGAATACACATTGCAGAAATACTCATCCTATAAAAATTTATACCATTCTATGTTCCAGGGTATAGCATAAATAAGAGAATCCAAAAATTCACCAACATCAGCTTTCATAAACAGCTGTGAAATACTTAATCCAGTCATGTAGGACCACATGCACCCACAGGATATCATATACTTTATTTTTTCAAAAAGTACAAACTCCTGGTGAATAAATTACATACATGAAAAGCTGGATGCAATTTAATCCTCAAGTATCCTTGAAAAACTCAGATTATAGATTACCTAGATTATTGTCAAGCCAAGTTCTTCTCAGTACATATCCTGCCATGTCACCCTGCTACATGTCAGGTTAAGTGGTTCTAAGCCTTCTTTTCCTGCCACACAGATATTTCGATCTGAAGATTTTTTTTTGTGTACTGCCACTGGTCAGTGGGCAGCACTCCCATACCCAAGGGTATGACCCATGATGAATATATTAAAAAAGGCAAACTCCATCTCCCCAACAGCATCTAAGACCGTATGTTTCCTGTGCCACAAATGCAACCATTAAATACAGAGCAAAGCAAAATGTGGAGCTCCTTCCCTGTCGAGCTTCAGATGGGCTCGATAGAAACTAGGGGCACAAAGGCAAAGGGAAACGTGGAGAACAGTACTACAGTTCACAGGTCTCCGCTTCAACACCATTCTCAAGATACTCAGCCTAAAAAATATCCCTTTACATCGACATAATTCAACTAACCAAATGAACTGACTTTAGTTTGATTAAAAATCTACATACAAAAAACAAGCACCGAACTTGAATTGTACATTTTATACTATAATACCGACCATATGGCTCGGATTACTTTATAAAACTTCATGGATGGTTTATGATAGAATTTAAACCTATTAAATTCTGTTTCAGTTTGGTAATATAGTCTATGACACCAACTCTAATCTATCACTCGGTCCCCTCCCTCTCAATGCCAGCACTACAAGGATTAGCAAATTATCTACTGAACAGAGGGGCCAAGCCAGTTGACCTTCAGGTACGATATTATACCAATCATCCACTAAGTGACTGTCCCCTGAACTGGAAAGGGAAGAAAGGCAGAGTTGTGTTTATATAGCACCTTTCGTGACCTCAGGATGCCTCATAGTGCTTTAAAATCAACCAAATACTTTTGAAGTTGTAATGTAGGAACATGTGACACCTAATTTGCACACAACAACCTTCCACAATAGCAATGTTATAATGACCAGATAATTGGTTTTGGTGACGCTGATTGAAATATCGGCCAGGACACTGAGGGCAACTCCACTGCTCGTCTTCAAAATAGTGCCCTGGGATCTTCTACTTCTACCGAAGGCAGATAAGAGCCTTAGTTTAACATCTCATTTGAAATACAGGACCTCTGACAGTGCAGCACCCCTGCAGTGCTGCAATAGAGTGTCAGCCTAGATTTTTGTGCTCAAGTCTCTGGGAGGTGGACTTAATCCACAATTGTCTTGCTCCGAGGTGAGAGTGCTACCAACTGAGCCACAGTTGATGCTGGGCTTTCAATATTTGACTCAACAGTGTTACAGATGACAAATTTTTGAGAATAAAGCATTTGAGGATATAGAAAATGATGCTTGATGCTGTTTAGAACTACAGTTTGTTTCAAAGCTAAAAGTATTTCTTTCAGAGTTTAATGGCCAAACAGGGAATATGTACAACAGAATTTTCACCCTGCAGTATGTCATGTCTGCTTAGAGCCCAGGGCCAGCGGATTCTGGATACTGCGGTCAAATCCAAACATTTGGAGCAATGATAAACAGAAAATCCTGAAACTACTCAGGACAGAAGCAGAGTAATGTCAGGTCAATGATCTGTCATCAGAGCACACTAAAGATGAAAGGAAATCAACTTGAAACAACAACGCTGTTTCATACTCCCACAGATGCTGCCTACCCTGCTGAGTCTTTCAAGCATTTTCTGTTTTCATTTCAGATTTCCAGCAGTATTTTGCTTTTGCACTAGTATTTGGTGAAAGTCTAAGAAATAGTCCATCTAATTATAGCGCACATAAATGCTCTCCCAGTAAAGTCTCTGGTTTTGCTCAGGGGAAGGATGACAAAATATTGATTATGTCAGTATAACTTAGCACCACTACATGCATGTTGGATTTTAAATATACTACAACAATTATCTAGATACCATTAAGTAGGTAAATATTTTATAGCAACAGAATCAATTTTCAGCATCAGTTTGACTCAGTTGGCAGCAACTTCACCGAGTTAGAAAGTTGTGGGTTTAAGAATATAATCTACACTGATACTCCAGTGCAATAGTGATACAGCAGTGCATTGACATGGGTGTGGTCCTTTCAAGTACTAAAAACTTGCAGTCCAAAACGAGCTATGCTGTTAGCCAAGCTGTTCCAATACAGTTAAAAAACTGGCATCTACCTAATAATGTGGACAATTTCCCAGCTATGTCCTGTGCACAAGAAGCAGGATAAATCTAATCCAGCAATTAGTGCCCCACTAGCCTACTGTCAGGCAGCAAAGAGATGGAAGATATCACTGACTGTGCTATCAAGCGGCACTTAATCAGCAATAACTTGCACACCGATGTTCAGTTTAGCTTCTGCCAGGGCCACTTGGCTCCAGGCCACACTACAGCCCTAGTCCAAACACGGACAGTGAATTGAATTCCAGAGGTGAGGTGAGAACAACTGCCCTTGACATCAAGGTAGCATTTGACCAAGTGCGGCATCAAGGAGCCTGAGCAAAATTGAAGTCAATGGGAATCAGGGGGGAAAGCTCTCCACTGGTTGGAGTCATACCTAACATGAAGGAAGATAGTTGTGGTTGTTGGAGGCCAGGACATCACCACAGGAGTTCCTCAGGGAAGCACCCTATGCTTAACCATCTCAAGCTATGTCATCAATGACCTTCCCTCCAGCATAAAGTCAGAAGAAGGAATGTTCACTAATGGTTGCGCAGTAATAAGCAGCATTCACGACTTGTCAGATACTGAAGCAGTCCATGCCCACAGGTGGCAAGATCTGGCCAACATTCAGGTTTGGGCTGATGAAGAAGCAAGTGACATTTGCATCAGGGAAGGGTTGGACAATAGCCATCTCCAACAAAAGAGCTAATAATCATCTCCCCATGATATTCATTGGAATTGCCAATGCTGAATTTACTCAGAATTAACATTCTGGGGATTACCATTGACCAGAAACTTAATTAGACCATGATATAAATATCATGGCTACAGCAGCAGGTCAGAACTGGGAATTCTGCTGTGAGTGACTCACCTCCCAATTCACCAAAACCTGTCCACCACCTACAAGGCACAAGTCAGGAATGTATTGGAATACTCTCCCCTTGCCTGGACGGGCACAGGTCCAAAAACACTCAAAAAGCTCAACATGATTCAGGGCAAAACAGCTCATTTGATCCGTACCCCATCTTCCCACTACCTTCAATCACTCCTTCCACCACCAGCATAAGGTGACAACAGTGTGTACCATCTGCAAGATCCACCGCAGCAACTCGCCAAGTCTCAATTGGCAGCATCTTCCAAAGTCTCGACCATGTAGGACGAAGGAAGCAGACACAAGAAACCCACCACCTACAGGGTTCTCCAAACCACACACAATCCTGACTTGGAACGCGGTCACTATTCCTTCAACGTCACTCCTTCCTTAACATCATTGTGGATGTATCTATACCAAATGAACTGTAGCAGATCAAGGTGGCAGCTCACCATCACCTAAAGGCAATTAGAAATATGCAACAAATGCTGGCCTTGCCAATGACGTTCACATCCCATTCTCATCCTTCTTTTCAAATCCCTACATGGCCTTGCCCTTCCCTATCTCTGTATTCTCCTCCAGGCCCACAAACCTCAGAGTTCTCTGCACTCCTCTAATTCTGGCGTCTTGAGCATTCCCAGTTATAACTGCCCCACCATTGGTAGCCGTACCTTCAGGTGCCTGGGCCCTGCTCTGCTATTCACTCCCCACTTGTCCACGTCGCTTTCCTCCTTTTAAGACATGTAAATTTCCCCCTTTCTCATTTCAGTTGTTGACCTCATCGAAATTTAAAATAACAAGCAATTTAGAGGTGGGTCTGAACTTCAAAATATTCAAAGAGTCTTAATAAAGAGTCTGTGGGTAAGTGATTTTCTGAGGAGCTTAGAAAACATTCTCCTCAAATTTTAGAAGGCCTATTTTTGTAGTTATGTATTATAACATATTATTAATCAGTAAGTCTTATTTATATTTGCACAAAGGAAGCTAGAGACTAAGCTCTTAAGGACCACTCATTGCAAGTTGGATGGAGTATATAAGTAGGGAAGTCTTACTACAACTGTACGTGTCATTGGTGAGACCACATCTAGAGTAGTGTACAGATTTCGCTTCATCATTTAAGGAGGGATATAGTTGCAATGCAGGGAGTTCGGAGATGGTTCACCGGGTTGTTTCCTGGGATGAAGGGGGTTGTCTTATGAAGAAAGGTAGAGCATTTTGGGCTTATGCTCCTTGGAGTTTAGAAGAATGAGAGGTGATCTTATTGAAACACAAGATTCTGAGTGGGCTCGACAGGGTCAATGCTGAGAGGATATTTCCCTTCAAGGGGAAATCTAGAACTAGGGGATATAGTTCCAAAATAAGGGCTCTCCCATTTAAGACTGAGATGAGGAGGAATTTCTTCTTTCAGAGGTTTGTTCATCTTTGGGATTCTCTACCCAAGAGAGTAGTGGAGGCTGGGTTACTGAATATATTTAAGGTCGAGTTAGACAGATTTTTGATCTACAAGGGAATCAAGGGTTATGAGGAGCAGACAGGAGAGTGGAGTTAAGGCTGCAAACACATCAGCCCATAATCTTATTGAATTGGGGAGCAAGGCTCAAAGGGCAAATGGCCTACTCCTCCTATTTCTTATGTTTTTATTGGAACAGATACTACAATTATGATGGAGTACATAGTCACAATGCAGGCACAATGTATGGAATTAGAGACAGTTTAGATCAGCATTGTCAGTTTATGGTGGGTGCTTGCAGGAGGGCAGCTGAAATCCAATAATTATTTATTGTCTTTAAAAGGATTCATTACAACAAAAGCACATCAGGTGACTAGTAAAATGCAGTGTCAGTGGTAGTGTGCAAGGACTACATGCAAGATTTGGTGGTTGGTTGATTTACCTTTGAAGTTCAAATCCATGAGGTGTGTATGAATTGGCACCAGCATGAACCGGGTCTCAAGCGGGTTATGTTGTTCACTGTACAGGAGACAGCTTGATTAATGGCCAATCTAACATTGTACATCAATACAATTGGGATAAATAATGAGTAGATTATAAATATCATCTTGAATATGTATCAGTTTTAGTGTCAATTGACATTCCACATAGATGTATTGTTGACTCTGATCAACAGTAAAAGTAACTCAGGTTTCACCTGGAATAAACTGACCAAGTTTTATTTTGTTCATGTTCTACAGATGACCTCATAAGCAAATGTGTGAAAGAGCGAGAGAATTCATTTAAATCTATAAGTTGTATAAGTATACAAAGAAACATTGAGTCCATAAAGCTACCATTGTACACTTTTTATATGCAATATAAAACTGAACTAAACAAAAACACATCTTTCAATTCTTACCCTAATTCTGAAGTGCAGCAAGTTTACGAATAGCACCCTCACTTCAGACTTGGATTTCCCATCGATTCTTTGCATTATTTTCTCCATCACTGCTATTGCCAAACTGGTTACATAAACAGCCCCTCAAATATGCATCAATTTGGAAAACTGATGTCAAACTAGAGTACTGTTTTGCTGCCATACTGTAATATCACATCATAAACATGACAAATCATAGAAATCATCTGAAGCAAAGTAAATTACTGAGACGCTACTTTAATTAAATAAAAGACTAATTACTTCCCCCACTCCTGAGTTTGGTCACATGCTGAAAGTCAGTTTCTTTTGATGCCTGCAGCTCTCTAATAACTTACGTGAGTTGTGACAGGTATTGGATCAGAAATTGGAGGGGGACCGAGGCAGGGGTAGTTGTGTGGCTGACCCTCAACATCTACACCAGGGAAATCTCTACACAAGGTGCAGTAGAGTTTTTATTTCTGCAATAATGGAACCTGACATTAATTTATGCTCACATTTAAAGAATAACCACTTGGCTGAGGTAACGGAGGACATGCATGGAACAGTACTCAGTGTTAGGAAACCAGTAAATACTCAGTTAAAAAAAAAATCTCTGCTTTTTAATTCATTACCTCTTCAGAATATGCCACACTTGACAAAGGTTTGGTTCCAAACATCCATGAATGGTGATCTAGAATTGACCTCTGGCAGGTGGAAGAGGGACTCAGGTAAATTGCCTTTCAACTTCTTTCTCTTCCAAGTTGGGGACTTTGAGTCTTATTGTTACAGCTAAGATCAGCAATCCAGTAATTCAAAGTGCTGCGTCACAATGCAACCACTGGATCTTTTATTTAAAAATGATAGTTTGTCATAAAGACATGAAGACAAGGAGCTAGGCCGAAAGTGCAGTTGGATGTGAATCTGTTATTACTTAAGGCATGAACATATCAAACATTCTATTACCTTTACCACAGAGAGAAAATACAAAAAACAGAAAAGCATAATGCGAAGTGTGTGCACTTAAAATTTAGATTGCCTGTACATTTCTGCAGCAAACTAATGAACCACTTATGTTTGAATGAATTGGAAATCCTGTAGCTGTGAGGGAAGTTACCTCAAGAGCCCAGCTGTAACTGTTCTTCAGGATTGTTTTTCTCCTTTCATTCAGTTTTCTTTTAAAGAGGTAGAGAAAAAGAAGAAACCAAAATCCCCAAAATCCAAATGGTAGTCATAGAAATTCTTTGCCCATTGTATGTATCACATCGGGAGAATTAATTTGGTTTGACAAACCATTGATCCTTTACAGCCTATGTTTATTTGCTAAGTTAATCATTCATCGTTGTACCTTGTTAAACATAAATTATAGGTTCAATTTATACCACCTGGAATGTACAAACACACCCTGATCCCAAAAGTTCCAGAGCAACTACTAACAACGTGTCTGTTACATGTATTATTTCCCAATTTGAGTACTAATCTCATTTTTGTAACAAAAGCAAAATACGAGGTATGCTGGAAATCTGAAGTCTCATTTCTGTGTTGTATGTAACTTGCATTACTTATGACTCCCTTCTAGAAAAGAGCCATTTCTTGAACACACTTTTCAGTATGACACATACTTTCATCAGTTCACAAAAAGCAGCACTGAAACCACATGAAACAATTTCAGCTTTATACCATTTTGAACTACCAGCTTAAAAAGTGTTCCTTTCCTCACCAACTTCTGGAAAGGAGTGACACATACTCATCACTTCCATGCTGATCGGTAGCCACCTTGTGCCTTGCCCAAGCGACTATTCTTCTAGTACGAATGGAGATACCGTAGCTACAGGTGATCCTAACTTTGCCCAAGACCCAGACACTCTTGCTGACAGTGGTCAATAGGTAGCAGCAGAGCGTGAACTAGTCACTGAATACAGAATAGGGATCATATCTTGGATCTTACTTCCATTGTGTGGGTCAGAAGCAAACCAAACAGTGGTACTTATGCACTTGGTCACCAGTGATTCCTAATCCAGAAAGTTTACACTTCTTTTATACTGATAAATGAAACTGTGTTGTACAGTGGCTAGTGTAAGAAAGCAGGGGGTTGGAGACGCAACTACTTTGAGTTGTTTATAAAATAATTTTCCAATGAAATACAGAAAACCAACAGTGATTTATTTAAAATAAATTACGCAGCTCAAAAATAAATATTTATAGATTTAATGGACTGGAGGCCTTCTGATTAAGCTCAGGTCAGGCAGGATGCCACTTTATGAATGTTGTGTAGATACTTTAATGCTCAGGCTTTACCTTGCACTAATAAAACTTCTCCTTGACAACACTAACTGACTTGTTACAGATTGTTAATTGTTGCCAATGTAACAGTTCCATGCAATTTAATTCCCAGTTTATATTACTGAACTACATCCAAGAAATGTGATTCTGCAATATGCGCTGGCCTCAGATGCCAAATATTCCCCGTTTATATCAAAGAGTGGATTCAGCAAAAATGAAACAGAGCACATATGGGGAAGGTGCCAGGGGATTAGAAAGTGGCAAAAGTGACACCCTTGTTCAAAAAAGGGTGTAACTACTAACTACAGGCCAGCCAGTTTAATAATCAGTGCTGGACATGGTTTTAGAAACAATAATCAAGCATAGAATTAACTGGCACTTGGAGAGGTACAAGTTAATTAAATAGAACCAGCATGGATTTGTAAAAGGCTAAGTGTTTGACTAAACTAATTGAATCTTTTAATGAACTAATAGCAAAGATAGACAAAGGAAATGAAATGGATGTTGACTATATGGATTTTTAGAAAGCATTTGGTGAAGTACTATAAAAGACTGGTTAACAAAGTTGAGGCTCATGGAATAGGAGGAGTCAGTGTAAGTTTGGATAAAAAATATGATTCAAGGACAGAAAACAGTGAGTTGTGGTGAATGCTTGTTTTTCAGACTGGAAGATGGTGGACAGCGGTGTTCACCAAAGGGCAGTGCTGGGCCACTTTTTTTTTGGATCTCATATTGCATATTGAAATACACACTAAAATTTCAAAATCTGCCAACGATACCAAACTTGAAGGATAGTATCAGTCAAGTGCAAAAGGGCATAAGGTAGTTAGCAGAATGGGCAGACAAGTGGCAAATGGAATTTAATACAGAGAAGTGCGAGATGCTGCATTTTCACAGAATGGATAGAGAGAGGCAATATAGACCAAATGGCACAGTTCTTAAGTGTGCGCGGGGACAGAGGGACCTAGGGGTTTTTGTGCTTAGATCTTTGACGGTCGCAGAACATATTGAGAGAGCAGTTAGCAAAGCATATGGGATCTTGGACTTCATATAAAGTGGTATTGAGTAGAAAAGCAGGTAAGTTATGCTAAACCTAAAGCTCTGGTTAGGGTACAATTAGAGAGTGTTCTGTCGAATTTTGGTCATCACACTTTAGGACGGAAATATACAGGAAGTGGTGGGCAGGGGGGTTGGGGCAGAGAATGCGAGGAAGAGCTATGTGTCCTTAAGGGTGGTGGAAGCACAGATAATGAATGATTTCAAAAGGAAATTGGATAGGCAATCGAGGGAAATAAACTTGCAGAGCTACAGGAATAGAGCTGAGGAATATGACTTTTCCGCCAACTCCAGCATGATGCCACCACCAAACACATCGTCCCTTCACCCCCCCCGGCAGCATTCCGCTGGGATCGTTCCCTCCGGGACACCCTGGTCCACTCCTCCATCACCTCCTACACCTCAACCCCCTCCCACGGCACCTTCCCGCAGAAGGTGCAACACCTGCCCTTTTACTTCCCCTCTCATCACTGTCCAAGGGCCCAAACACTCCTTTCAAGTGAAGCAGCATTTCACTTGCACTTCCCTCAATTTAGTCTATTGCATTCGCTGCTCCCAATGCGGTTTCCTCTGCATTGGAGAGACCAAACGCAGACTGGGTGACCGTTTTGCAGAACGCCTTCGGTCTGTCCACAAGCATGACCCAGACCTCCCTGTTGCTTGCCATTTCAACACTCCACCCTGCTCTCATGCCCACATGTCCGTCCTTGGCCTGCTGTGTTATTCCAGTGAAGCTCAACGCAAACTGGAGGAACAGCACCTCATCTTCCGACTAGGCACTTTACAGCCTTCTAGACTGAATATTGAGTTCAACAATTTTAGATCATTAACTCTCTCCTCCATCCCCACCCCCTTTCCGAGCCCTTTTTTCCAATAATTTATATAGATTTTTCTCTTCCCACCTATTTCCATTATTTTTAAATGTATTTCCATCCATTGTTTTATCTCTACCTTTTAGCCTATTTCGGTCCCTTCCCCACTAGGTGACCACCACTTTCTCAGACAACTAGAGATGGATAATAAATGTGGCCTTGGTATCATTGCCCACAACCCAAGAATAAACAAAAAAATAAAGTATTCATTTAAAACCATTTTAAGGTGAAAATGTGGGCTAAGTCCCAAAGTGTGCCTGTATACCTCAACAAAGAGTCAAATCTTTAGGAAGGGAGGGATGGAAAATTGTGGTCATACTTCAAAAAAAAAGAAACTATTTTATACTACTGGATATAATGCAACTGGACCAATTTAGTCAATAATAGAAGTTTAAGCAATTCGCTCAATTTTAGTTAAAATATCTCAAAGTAGCAGCTATTTTTCTCATAATAGCTGGGCTTTCCAAATCTATCTATCCAAATGAAACATTTGCATACAATGGCATATTTTCAGATTGATTTGGAGCTGCTAACTAACTCTAGCAATCAATGTTCATGTTATCTTAATACTAATATTCATCACTTGGTAGCTGTTTACCAAGTCGAACTAACGAACAAATTTAAATGGTGATAAATCAATTTTTGCACTTTTTTTATACTTGACTGTAGGAAAACTTGAAAAGAATAAGGGGTGAAATATGTCTGTGATTTTCATTTGATAATCAGAAGAGTGAGGGTAAAGGGAAATGTCACCATTTACGATTGTTTTAATTGTCCCCTCTTATTAGTTACCAACACCATACTGAAAAGCTGAATTTTATAACCCAGTTGAAGTTGTAGCTTGACTCTTCCTGTCGTGTAATTATATAATCAAAAGTAAAACAATTACTATCTTGTGTAATTACTGACTGATTTGTTTAATTTATTCTGTACATAGCACTTAGCTTTAACACAACACTAACTTGCACTTGGAAGGCTTATTTCACAGCAGTAGCTGTGACCATTAAAGTAGTATTGAGAAAGTAGACTCTCAACTTTTTGCCAACTGCTTCTCTAGACTCCATGCATCACAGTTCACATCAAAAAAAGTCTCCACTTGATATTTGTAAAGGAAACCTAAAAAGCTTCTAAGCAATCCCCAAATTAGCATTGCTGACCTAATCAGACAGCTCACGGTTAGTTTGCTGTACAGGTAAGGGTTAAATTAGAAGGACAGGCTGCATGACCTTGGCTCGTCTTCCTTCAATTCAACAAGGGGAAATTTCAAAGTGTTTAAAATGATAACAGGATTCATTAGGGGAGATATAAAGAAACAATTTCCTCTGGTGGAGGAATCCAGAACAGAAGGGCCACAATCTTAAGAGATCAAGTAGCACATTTTCCACACAAAGGGTCGTGTAAATCTACAACTCTCTCTCCCAAAAGGCTGTGGAAGCTGGGTCAACTGAAATTTTCAAGACAGAGGTTAACACGTTTTTGTTAGGTAAAGGTATCATTTGAATCAAAAAATGGTAAATGGAGTTCACATATAGGTTAGCTATGATCTAACTGAATTGCAGAACAGACTTGAGGGGCTGAATAGTCTACTCCTGTTCCTATGTAATCAAGCTAGGGGATTGGAAACTCAACAGTGTAAATGCTTACAGAGAATTCTAGTGTCTTCTTGATCAATTGCCAAAAACGGAATTATTGATCAATGAATAAAGACCTAGTCTTGCTGAATCAACAGATTTGGGTTCATTTCCAGGAGTAGAGAACTCAATAATTTTTACTACTTTGGGGACTGGAGCTGAGATCTCTACATAAGCTCCTCAGTCACTATTGACCTGTAATCGGAAGCCAATCTATATTCTATAGGTTGATGCTGAGAAATAAAAATTCAAGTACTGCTCAACCACTCTTTTACAAAAGAATGGGAATAGGAAAAAATTCACACATACCCGTTTTAGAAACTTTACTGTTTTCTGCATCTTTTCCCTAAAAAACAAAAGAATTAAACCATTATGAATCCTTCATGCATAATTATTGAAAAAAATGAATGTAGTTACTTAACATACAGTTGCACAACACAAACTGCTAAATGTAAATTCAAAGAAGATATTCTAGAACAACCGCACATTGAATTGGAGTACAGTGCCTTGATGTTTGACAGTGTTTCAACAGATCTTTCCATTCCAAAGCCAAAAGGAAAAATATTTCTTTTAGATTTTCATGACCATACTTTTATTTTGTTAGGTAGAATTTTTATAAATCAATTCTCAAGATGTGGGAAAAGCCAATATTTATTGCCTATCCTTAGGTACCCCAGAGCAGTGGTTTGTTAGGCCACTTCAGGGTCCCGTAGATCTGAGACACATAGGCAAGGCCGTGCAGGGACGGCAAGCTTCTTTTCTTAAAGGAAGTTAAACCATTAAACCAGGTGGGTTTTTAATGACACTTCATTGTCACTTTAATTGATACCAACATTTTATTTTGAGGTTTTCTTTTTTGAAAAAAAAAACAAATTTTTCAAACAGCCTCAGTAGAATCTGAACAGATTCTCTGAACTATCTGTGAAATTACTAGCAATCAGCAGCTGAAATACACCACAATGTATCCGTACAGCATTTTAGGTATTGAACGACTGAAGTCCACATCTGCTGCCTGTTGTGACCATCTCTTGTTTGATTCTCTCAACTCACTGTTGCCTCTCGCTGAATTCCTGCCTGCAGAGGAGGGGTGAGTATCACTAGCGTTTAGAAATGTTATTGTCTCTTTAATTACCAGACCAAAAAAGGCACTACACTAAAACACAAAGACTGAGATGCATCTTGTTTCAGGTGTAAGATAAAGTTAAGAGATATTGCAGTCTGTCTCCAAGTGACATGTACCTAATAATTCCATAACCACATTAACAAACAGTGAAGCGTTACATTCTACGATAAATGCAGGTTTGTTCTTTCTTCGTGAATATAGAAAGTCCCGACCAACTCACTACAAATCAGAAAGAGACCAAGAAAATTGCAACCTTCTTTTATTAACTATAATTTAGCTATTTTACATTCCTTGTGAGGTTGTATTTCGTAAATAAATGCAAAGAGACTGCAGCTCTTGTCTGCAAGCAGGAACTCAAATTTGTAAATCTATACTTGGTTGGATTATTTGTGTATCTCCTGTCCGTAAAACTCATGCCTTGTTGTCATGGTGGGGGGTGTGCAGAAAAAGAGAAAGAGCGAATGTCGTACAAAATAAGTTATGTTATTAAACCAAAAGCAGTGAACTCACTAAGGGTAAGATCGAATGAATATTTAGTGGAAGAAAGATAAGTAAAGTAAAAGGAAAGCAGATAACTAAGCATGTTGCAAACATGAAGTTAGGGTGCAAGTCTGCTTGATGTCGTGTGGTTCACCCAAGCATTACCTTGCATAATATTCAGAAATGGAAAGCCAAATATGAGAGCGAATGGAAGTTGGATACTGCACAAAGCTTGGGCTGCGGAACAGAGAATTTATTGCAATTTAGGTCCAAGGAATAGATAGGATTGAAGTCTGAAGGCGGAAATTAAAATAATACTGGGTTTAATAAGTTAGGCAAAGGTAAAGTAGTGTATTGTTTGACTCAGGATGTGAATACTGTCCAGAAAGCTGGAAAGAGAAAAAAATACAGAAGCCAATTCTTTCTTTGTGAAGCCTTTTTAAAAAAATAATTCAATTTATTTATTTTTCAAGGAGCAACTGCTCATACTTGTAACTCAACAGCTGGTGCAGAAGTGAGAAACCAGATGTTCACAGGTGTGGCCAGGAGATTCCTGATGCCCACATTATCCAGTCCTATGAAACCACTTTTAAGCTAAACCCAGTATCTGACTTGTATACTTCACATAGTTCATGTAGGGACAACTTGCTATTCTTTACCCACCAATGGATATTTTAAGACCAGAAGGACCATCAATGCAGAGAATCACAGTTTCCCCACAGTGTGCAATAACTGTCTGTGCAGGGAAGGCATTTTCTTTACAGGAAATTACACCCCTATTCCAGTTACATCATGTATCTAATGGCAGGAGTATGTGGTTTCAGTAGTAATCAGTAACTGACTGCTGTAGGCAGATTTGTCCACATTAAATTATACACAAGTTTCCCTTTGTTAGCTACAAAACATGAAAATAAAGTATCAGAGAGAAAAGATAAACAGCATTATTGACACTGGAAATTACTGACTTCAATGGTAGACTGACCTACTAAATTATTCTGAGGATATCTCATTATCTCAACCCATAATTAATGTTTTACTTGGTAAAATTCTTGGTTGTAGCTGCCAAGATAGTCAATGCCTAATGGAGGCATAGAGCCTAGAAAGGTACTGGTTCATTTTCCAGAGTGGGTCATATTAACTCATCTCAAGCATGATGTCTGTAGGGGCTCTACAATGCAGAGTGGTCTAATCAGCAGGCCTTAAAGGAACTGCTGGAAGCTAGCCCAAAGGACACTGCAAGCATGTTGTTTCAATGCAAGAATTTTAGCGCACTTCACTCCCCCATCCTCAATCACCTGCCCCTCCATTCATTAAATATTTCTGACTTAGCGCTGCAGAGGAGACGCTGGATTTCTCACCTCAATAGTGGTCAGCTCTTAAAGCACTCATTGCTTACATTTTAATGAAGTCTCACCAACAAAATTGCCTATGCTTTCTGCCAATATTATTGGTTGGGTTAAATGGGCACCCAACTGTCTGCACAATCTGTATCCAAAACAAAAATCAACTCCATCATGTTGACAGGCACATCGCCAATTTGGGGTGGGATGGAGTGAGGCAAAAGAAATCCAGTGGATCCTCTGCAGAGCTCAGAGATATTCAAATAAATGAGGGGGTAGGTATTTGGGTGGATTGCACTAAAATTGTGTTCTATTTTGTATGCTTAATCTAAGATGATGATCAAGAAGGAAATCCATGGAGAGGGTAAAGAAGAGAATGATACCTAGGACAAGAAGTTTAATTTGTGAGAAGAGATACTAGGGCTCTTCCATTAGGAGACCAAAAGAAGTGTGCAAAATTATGAGGGGTTTTGTTAGTAGGAGCCTATGGGAATTACAGAGACAGTACTCGATTTTGCATGATGCAAGAACAGCAGAATTGTTTCACAGTACAACTTCCGATGTCATGGAGGAAAGAGAAAATAGCAATGTCACAGCACCATCTCTTGAAGAGGAAAGGAAGTCAAAAGAGTATTTTCATTCAAGGTGATTTCCCATTCTGTAAAACATGCATCTTCAAAAGTATGATTTCTGCTGCCCAGCCACTCCATGATCCCTGCTGCCCAGCCACTCCATGATCCCCAGTGAAATCGATGAGTGGCCAGACAGATGAATGGCGAGGAAACAATGCCTGACAAGGTGTCTGCAGGTGATGATCTGCTAGCTAAACAAACTATACAGGATAATTAACTGCTGGAAATTTTTAAAATAATTAATGGGAACATGATTTGATCATAATTCCCCCAGGCTTTTCTTCTCCTTCCATCTGTCTCCACCAAGTCCTGACTCCATCATTCAAAAAAAAAATCTACAGCTACTTCTTTCTGTAGGCTTTTTACCTATATTTGCTTATCAATACCAAATATAATTTCACTTCTACAGCTGGAATATTAAAAGCTTCCCGTGGATGTTCAAATAATGTAAAAGTGGCTCATCTCTCCTCCTGCTCATGAAATTTAATTCTGCTTCTGCTGCATTTTTACATAATCTTGCAAATTAATCAATAGTTACATCGGGGAATTATAAGTATTTGCTGACTTGCACACATTTATTAATTTCTCACCAGTCCCACAATAGGAAACATTTGCCAAAGATGAATTCAACATTAAGTTTCCAAAAAAACAAAATAGGAGCAGAGGTAGGCCATTCTGCCCCTGAACTTGCTCTGCCATTCAATAAGATCATGGCTGATCTGTTTGTGTTTCAAGTTCTACATTCCCATCTACCCATGATAACCTTTGATTGCCTTGCTTAACAAAAATCTAATGACCTCTAATATTCAGTGACTCTGCTTCCACTGCCTTCTGAGGCAGTGTTCCAAAGTCGCACAACCCTCAGAAAAAAATTTCTCCTCATCTGTCGTAAAATAGTGACTCCTAATTTTAAAACAGTGCCCCCCCACTAGTTCTGGACTCACCCACAAGAGGAAACATTCTTTCCATGTCCACCTTGTCAAGATCATTCAGAATCTTATATACTTCAATCAAGTCACCCCCCACTGACCACTCTTCCAAACTCCAGTGGAAACAAGCCCAGCCTGTCCTCATAAGACAACCCGCCTCCAATGCATTTACATCCTTCCTTAAAAAAGGATAAGTTTGAAAAGGAGGCAAAACCTCAAGCCAATATACTTAAGTTTAAGGCTGACTTAGAAGGGATGAGGCAGAAAGTGACCACAGTAGACTGGGCTGAGCTAATGTTAAAAATAGTATTTGGTTTAATACCTCCCCAAAACAGGTTCTACTTATGTAATTAAGCAACCCTGGTCAACCAAAGAAGTTAAATATATTATAGAACTAGAGTGCTTATATAAAGTCAAAGGACAGTGAAGATCCCACGAACTGAGAGGGCTGAATTTCTTTTGGTCACAATGACCCTGGGTCAGCATATTGCCGGTGGCAGCGAATTAAGAGACTGCCATCAAACTGCCATCCAGTTGAGGACAGCAGCCACATCCAAGAATTGACAGTACAATCAGAGAGCTGCCAGCACAACAGCATCACCACAGACAGTGGCCAGTGCTGAAGCTGCAGCTCCATGGAAGGGTGCCTCAACGATGGGGTTCCCTCAAAAGCAGGTAAGGAGGATTAGGGGAAGTCAAAGTCAAACAGGCAGGCAAAAACTGCTAACTCTAGACCACTTGAAAATGTCAAAACAGAGATGAACTGGTTTTCATTAACCAACAGTAACACGGGTTACTGAACCAAGGTGGGTAAATGGAGTAATGGAGACACAATCTAACCGAATGATGGAACAGGCTCAACGGCCTAAATGACCTACTCCTGTTTCTATGATGAACAAAGATCTTATAATAGATTACTGAACTGTACAGCATCTGAAGCATATGTCAAAATGAAAATTTCTCTCTACTTCTTGGCTTTTAAGATGTTACCTCTGGGTTTAAACATTATTTAGACTAGTAATAACATTGCATTGGGCATTTGTGACATGAGAAGAATAGAATTGTTGAAACTTCCAACACAGAAGGTGGCCATTCAAAACATCATGTCTGTGCAGACTTTTTCAGCAATGCAAATAGGCCCACTCATCCACTTTTCCCCCATATCCCTGCCAGTTTGTGAACTCATTTCTATACATGACCAGTCTCCCGCTTGCAGATTCATTTTGGAGATAGTTACACTTGCATTTGTGAATATTGAAGAGGTTGCTTACAATTATTTTCTTTTGCTACGGTACTATTGCATATTGCACCTTGTTAAGTCAGGTTTATACACCTTTTCAGCCTGGACCTCTGCCTGTATTTCTCTCAGTGCCGCCAGTTGCTCCTGCAGGGCCCTTATTTCCTCTTTCTTCCGCCTCTCTGCCTCTTCTGCAGCTGCCTTTTTGTGTGCCTGGTAGAAACATGCAGCCAAATGAATAATTTTTAAAAAAGCTTATTCTTTGTGCATCTGTGTTAAATTTCTCACACGGCTTTTTAAAAAAAACTTTAACGCAACATATACTTATGGCCCTTTTACCAAAGTGAGATATTTAAAATTAACTGTCACTCCATTTACACTATTTATGACTTGTCCACAAATTGACAGAAGTATTTCCTTCATGAGTTTCAGAGTTCATTTTGTTGCAACATTAAATAAACCTTATTTCAATGAAGCCTTTGGGACAGAATTTTTCCATTTCACACCTAAAAAACCAAGAAAATGTGCACAAACTTGTGAAACCAGGTCTATTGTTATGAGAAATTATCCATATAAATTAGTTTCCTTGAAAGTTAGATATTTCCTGTTCAATGAATACTATTTTTCTGAATAGTTTGGGGAATAGATAAATAAAACACCGGTGCAAGGAAGTATAGCGCCATCACAGTGAAACTTACTCGCTGCTCGGCTTCTGTTGGCCTCCCATCTATTTTCGCAAACCCATCAAAAAGTGATTTGTATAGCACATTCCTGCGTGTATTTGCATCATCGGGTGGAAGGTAGTGCAAAATGGCACCCCTGTGTTGTCGATACATGTAAAGGACAATCCGTACAGCTGTATCTCTGACCTCGGATGCAGTATGTTCCAAGGCTCCTGCTGCAAACTTACAGAAAAATGTAATAAATTTTTTAAAATTCTGAACATTGGATTTCTCGAATTTTATATAATAAATAAATATACACACACGTATCAAATACAACCCAACATAAAAATTCCAAAGTAAAAGTTTTAAAAAAGAGATTATTTTAATTAACCTCTTTTAGGTCAGCTAAAACCCCATGAACTGGACATGAGCTAATGGTGTGAAGCTGCCTACAGGGAGCTCTGTCAGTTACAGGGAGATTTCTTTCCCAAATGCCTTGCTAAAAACAGGCTGTTGGAACATGCATGAATGAAAATCAAGATGATTTAAACTGATTCTCCTTCTCTTCCTGTACAAACAACCTCGCCTTCAGTCAGTGCCAACTCTGGGACAGCATGGTGCAAGGGAAGGACAAGTGAGATTAACAAATGCAAATGAATAATTACCACTTAATTATATAGTCCACAAATAAGCTATCAAAAACTTCAATTTATTTTACAATTCTATTAAAGGATTGGCAAAAATCCTAAGGACATAGAAAATAGGAGCTGGAGTAGGTCATTCAGCCCTTCAAGTGTGCTCCGCCATTCAATATGATCATGGTTGATCCTCTATCTCAATGCCATACTCCCACTCTCTCTCCATACCCTTTAACACCTTTAGTGCCTAGAAATCTATTTCCTTCTTAAATATATTCAGTGACTTGGCCTTCACAGCTTTCTGTGGTAGAGAATTCCACAGATTCACCATCCTCTGAGTAAAGACATTTCTTCTTAACTCAGTCCTGAATGGCCTATCCAGTATCCTCTGACTGTGAAACCTTGTTCTAGATGCCCCCAGCCATGGGAAATATCCTCCCTGTATCCAGTCTGTCCAGCCCTGCCAAAATTTTATACGTTTCAATGAGATCCCCTCTCATTCTTCTAAACTCTAGTGAATACAGGCCTAATTGACCCAATGTCTCCTCATATGACAATCCTGCCATCCTAGGAATCCGTCTGGTGAACCTTCGCTGCACTCTCTCTATGGCAAGTATATCCTTTCTTAGGTAAGGAGACCAAGACTGCACACAATACTCCAGATGTGGTTTCACCAAGGCCCTGTATAACTGCAGCAAGCCATCACTGCTCCTATACTGAAATCCTCTTGCAATGAAGGCCAAAATACCATTTGCCTTCTTAACTGCTTGCTGCACCTGATTGCTTGCTTTCAGTAACTGGTGGACAAGGACACCCAGGTCCCACTGTACATCAACACTTCCCACTCTATCACCATTTAAATAAAACTCTGCCATTCTGTTTTTCCAACCAAAGTGGATAACTTCACACTTATCCATGTTATATTGCATCTGCCACGTAGTTACCCACTCACTCCACTTGTCTAAATCAACCTGAAGCCTCTTTACATCCTCCTCACCATAACATTCCCACATAGTTTTGTGTCATCAGTAAACCTGGTTTGCGGTACCCCACTAGTCACCACCTGCCCCTCTGAAAAAGACCCATTTACTCCTACTCTGTCTCCTGTCTGTCAACCAATTCTCAATCCATTCCAATGTATTACCCCAATCCCATGTGCTTTAATTATTCACACCAACCTCTTATGCGGGACTTTATCAAGAGTTTTCCGAAAATCCAAATACACCAAACCAACTGGTTCTCACTTATCTAGTCAACTAGTTACGTACTTAAAAAACTCCAGCAGGTTTGTCAAACATGATTTCCCTTTCATAAATCCATGTTGATTTGTCTAATCCTGTTGATATTTTCTAAGTGTCCTGTTATCACATCCTTTATAATAGACTCTAACATTTTCCTTACTACTGATGATAGGCTAACCGATCTATAATTCCCTGTTTTCTCCCTCCCTCCTTTTTTAAATAGTGGGGTTACTTACATTTACCACCCTCCAATCTGCCAGCACTGTTCCAGAATCTACAGAATTTTGGAAGATGACAGCCAACGCATCCACTATTTCCATGGCCACCTCCTTTAGTAACCTGGGATGTAGATTATCAGGCCCAGGGGATTTATCGGCTTTCAGTCCTATTAATTTCTACAGCACTATTTATTTTTTACTAATGCTAATTTCCTTCAATTCCCCCTTCTCACGAGACCCTTGATTCCCTAGCCTTTCTGGGAACTTATTTTTGTCTTCTTCAGTGAAGACAGAGCTAAAGTAGTTATTTAATTGCTCTGCCATTTCCTTGTTCTTCATTATAAATTCTCCCATTTCGGACTGTAAGGGACCTACATTTGCCTTCACTTATCTTTTTTACATACTTAAAGAAACTTTTATAGTACGCTTTTATGTTCCTTGCAAATTGATTCTCATACTCAAACTCTTGGTCCTCCTTTGCTGAATTCTAAACTGCTCCCAATCCTCAAGCTTGCCACTTTTTCTAGCAACTCTGTATGACTCTTCTTTGAATCTAATACTATCCTTAATTTCTTTTGTTAGTCATGGTTGGGCCGCTTTACCTGTTGTGTATTTGCAGCATAAAGGAATGTATAACTGTTGCAATGCATGCATTCATTCCTTAAATATTAGTCATTGTCTATCCACCGTCATGCCTTTTAATGAAGTTCCCCAATCTATCATAGCCAGCTCACCCCTCATACCTTTGTAGTTTCCTTTGTTTAGATTTAGGACCCTGGTTTCGGATCGGACTACTTCACTTTCTATCCTAATGAGGAATTCTATCATATTATGATCATTCTTCCCAAAAAGACCACAACCAACAAGGTTATGAATTAACCCTTTCTCATTGCACAATATCAAATCTAGGATAGCCTGTTCCGTCGTTGGTTCCTCAATGTACCGGTCTAAAAAAAATTTTGTATGCACTCCAGGAATTTATCTGCCATAGTATTACTGCCAATTTGGTTTGCCCAATCTATATGCAGATTAAAATCACCCATGATTGCTATAGCACCCTTGTTACATGCATCTTTAATTTCCTTTGTTTAGTGCCATCTCCTACCATACCACTACTGATTGGAGGCCTACTGACAACTCCTACTAATGTTTTCCACTTCTTGTTGCTTCTTAGCTCTACCCAGATTGATTCTACATCTAGATTTTGAGCTATTATCCTTTCTCACTACTGCATTGATTTCATCCTTAACTAACAATGCCATCCCACCTCCTTTTCCTTTTTGCCTGTCCTTCCTAAATATTGAATACCCTTGGATATTCAGTTCCCAGTCTTGGTCACCCTGCAGCGACATCTCTGTAATCGCAATCATATAGTAACCATTCACATCTATTTGCACTAATTTGTCTACCTTACTGCGAATGCTCCGTGCATTCAGATGCAGTGCCTTTAGATTTTCTCTTTCACATTTTTTTGTATTATGGCCCTATTTGCCGCTGCCCTCTTCTGCTCTGCCTTCCACTTTTGCTTTCTACTTTTCGGTCCTTCATTTCTATCTTTGTTTCCCTCTTTTGTATCTCCCTGCTCAGGTTCCCAATTCCCCTGCCACTGTAGTTTAAACCTCCCCAAAGTGCTAGCAAATACCCCTGCAAGGATATCCGTCCTGCTGCTGTTGGGGTGCAACCCGTCCAGCTTGTAGAGGTCCCATCTTTCTCAGAATCAGTCCCAATGCCTCAGGAATCTAAATCCCTCTCTCCTACACCATTTCTCCAGCCACGCATTCATCTGGTCTATTCTCCTATTCCTGATTTCGCTAGCATGTGGCACTGGGAGTAATCCTGAGATTACTATCTTGGAGGTCCTGCTTTTTAATTTATTTTCTAGCTCCCTATATTCTGCTTGCAGACCTCATCCCTCTTTTTACCTATGTCGCTGGTTCCAATATGGACCATGACCTCTGGCTGTTCACCCTCTCTCTTCAGAATGTCCTAAGCCACTCAATGACATCCTTGACCTTGGCAGCAGAGAAGCAACATACCATCCTGGTGTCATGTCTGGGCAGAATTATTCAAAATATAGCAACAATTGGTTACAAGGTGTTCAGGAAGGAAAGAAAAGAAAGAAATGAGGAGTGGTAGCAGTATTGATTAAGGAGAATATTAAAGTGCTAGAGAAAGAGGACATCCTAGAGGGCTCAAAGTCAGAATCTAATTGGTTAGAACTAAGAAACAACAGAGGTACCAGGTGTATGCTATAAGCAACCAAATGGTGAGAAAGATACAGAGCAAATAAATTGCAAGGAAAAACTATAGACAATCTATAATAGGTGACTTGAATTATCTTAATATAGACTTGGGTATTATAGTGTAAAGGGCAGAGAGGGGCAGAAGTTTCTGAAACATGTTCAGGAGAATTTTCTTCCATCAGTTATGTTCTCAGTCCAATATGGAAAGGGGAGTTGCTAGATCTGGTTCTGGAGAATAAGGTGGGTCAAGTGAATCAATTGTCAGTAAAGGGACATTTAGGAGATGGTGATCACAGTAGTATGAAGGATAGGTTAGCTATGGAAAAGGATAAGGAGCAATCTAGAGTAAAAATAATTGCTTGGGGGAGCGCCAATTTCAGTGTGGTGAGAACAGATCTGGCCCAGATTGGCAAAAATTAACAGGCAAAACAATGTAACAGAACAACGGGCTACCTTGATGGAGGAGATGGCTTGGGTACATTCCCATGAGGGGGAGACGTAGAACAAAAAAAGAATTCCCTGAATGACAAAAGAGATACCAGAAAAGGGGTGAATATAAAAAGTGAGAAAAGAAATAAGCTTAGTAAAGGGAAGAGATTGGCAGCTAACAAAAGGGAATCCAAAAGTCTTAATTTGATAAAGAAGCGCTAGAAAGTTCATCAGTCTCCAGGATGTGATCAGATTCATCTAAAGATACCGAGGAAAACAAAAGGTGGAAATTGCAGAGTTATTGGCCATAATCTTCCAGTCCTCCTTAGATGCAGGTATGGTAGCAGAGCACTGGAGAGCTGCAAATGTTACACCCTTGTCCAAAAAACTCAATGGGCCGAATGGCCTACTTCTGCTCCCATGTCTTATGGTCTTATGATATAAAAGTTGGAAGTATTGTGAACTGTGAAGAGGATAATGACAGACTTCAAGTGGACATAGGCTGGTGGAATTGGCAAGATGTGGCAGATAAGTTCAATGCAGAGAAGAGTGATACATTTTGATAGGAAGCATGAAGATGGGAAATATGAAAGGATACAATTCTAAAGATGTTGCAGGACCAGGGTATATGCACACAGATCATTGAAGCAGGTTGGGCAGGTTGAAACAATGGTTAATAAGGGATACAAGATTCTGGGCTTTATAAAAAGAGCACTGAGTACAAAAGCAAGTTAAGTTATGGTAAGCCTTTCTAAAACATTGATTCGGCCTCAACTGGAGCATTATGTCCAATTCTGGGCATCACACTTTAGGGAGGATGGGAACATCAGTATTAGAAGGCGTGTAGAAAAAAATTTAGGAGAATGGTTCTGGGTATGAGGGACTTCAGTTACATGGACAGATTGGCAAAGCTGAGGCTGTTCTCTTTAGGTGGAGAAGGTTAAGAGCAGATTTGATAGAGGTATTCAAAATGATGAGTGGTCTCGGCAGAGCAGATAGAGAAACTGCTTCCATTGGCACAAGGGTCAAGAACCAGAGGACACTGATTCAAGTTGAATGGTAAAAGACCAACTGCAACATGAGGAATAACTTTACGCAGAGAGAGCACTGTCAGAGAGTCTGATGGAGACAGAGTCTATCATATCGTTCAAAAGGGAATTGGATAAATATCTGAAGAGAAAAAAATTGCAAGGCAACAGGGAAAAGTCACGGGACTGGGAATAATTAAGTTGTTCTTGCAGAGAACCGACGGACACATAATGGGTCGAATGGTCTCCTTCTGTGTTGTAACCATTCAATGATAAAAATATGAAGTCTTTTGAGATTACACCAATAGTTCCACTACTGTTGTTTTGTTAAGATTGAAGTCACCCTTTTACCTATGGAACAAATAAAAACTTATTACAGTAAAGCCTGTTTAATATTTTGTGACCAGTTTATTCACAGCAAAGGGTCTAGCATAAATATTGGCAAGGAAAAGTTAACAGGCAATTCTTATACTCTCAATACATTATACAGAAATATGCAGTCCAGTAATGCTGCCTAAGAACCTGCCCAGCATATTATGATCCTTGACCAAGCCCCCAAGTTTTTAGTGAGATTCAGTTCGGGGCCAATAACGTTTCATTTAAAATGGACAAAGTTTGGGATTCAAGACACTTTCCATGAGAATAAAACCACAAGATTCCATTGTTTTGAACAAATAAAAATAAGCTTTACAAGGTCAGAAAGATGAAACAATTTACAATACCTATCTTATACTCTTAACATTCAGGGTTAATGAGGTACATGTGGATTAACAAACTATGGTTGAACACCGCACTGCACACTAAATGGCAAAGGTGACCATAGGATTTCTCAACAACCTACCCTGACATCAGTAACACAGAGTCAACCAATCTCACCGAAACTCACTCTCTCGGGATTCCAATCTTCACCTTCGAAGATGTCACCCTCCAACTCGGATGGCTTCAACAATAGCCCACCTCGCAGGATTTCAATCCCGTCTCCAGAGGTTCTGTTCCCCGGGATCCCTGAGTATGCACTCAAGCACCAACTCACAAACACAACTTCAGATCTTTGGCCGCTGCAAGCAGAACATGACTGCTCTAGAGGGGTACCTTTGCCCCAACGGCCCGCAGCATGGAGTCACCAACTTTCTGTTGCCTTCTTGGATCTTCAGGGCTTCCCCTGAGCCTTCTTCAATTACCAGGGCTTCCCTGAACCCTCTTCACTTAACTAACATGTGCTAACCACAGCCCTCTTCCTACCTTTTAACCTAACCGGGATCTCTTCCTGTCCCTGTCCGGGACTCTTCTTTTGGGACCTCTCCTTGTTCCCTGCCTGAGGCACTCCACTCCCAATCACCTGACAGGGTTTTCCCACCGTCTTCCATCTCTGTGCATGCACGTCGGGTCCGTTCTCGGCCCAATAAATTTAAAGATTCAGATCTGCACATGTGCAGCCTATTCCTGGTTTGCGCATGCGCAAAAACTCTGAGGCCTGTTGGGACTTGGAGTTCCTAACTTCTTGACCAGGGAAGAGGTCAAGTCGAGCTTTCATAACAAGCAACTGTGCACAAGGCTCATCAAGGGACCTGAAGTGTTGCTATTTCCAGGCACTTATAATTGTTTTTAGTGAGGAACAAGATGCAATTGGGCAAGTAAGCAGTTGTTCCTGGATGAAATGGCACTATAACCAGTAACTTTGAAATTGAAATGATTAATGGCAAGGGACCACCCATTTTAAACATGCATATATTAAGCAGTGGGGACTGTTTACAGCAAAGGGAAAAATGTTGTCTAACTGAGATAGAGAGAAATATCGAAATGGAGACAGAGCTGCGCTAGATCTGGATATCCCTTTGTTATATGCCCTGCATTAAACATTTTTTAAAATTTATTCTTTTACAGGATGCGGGCATCACTGGCTAAGCCATCATTTATTGCCCAGCTCTAACTGCCTTTGAGAAGGTGGTGGTGAGCCTGTTTCTTGAACCACCGCAGGTCATAAACTGTCAGGACACTCGCGCAGTGAGAGTTTGGACCAGTGACAGTGAAGGAACGGCAATATATTTCCAAGTCAGGATGGTGAGTGACTTGGAGGAGAACTGGCAGGTGGTGGTGTTCCCATGCAACTGCTGCCCTTGTCCTTCTAGGTACGAGAAGTCCTGGGTTGGGAAGAGGCTGTCAAAGGAAGCTTGGTGAGTTCCTGCAGTGCATCTTGTAGATGATTGACACTACTGCCACTGTATATCGGTGGTGGAGAGAGTGAACATTGAAGGCGGCGGATCGAGTGCCAATCAGTTCTAAAAGCCACATCTTTTACACATATTACGAAATCACAGGATTTTACGCTGTGCCCTTACACTATGCCCTTTTCACCAATTCCCAAATCTTGTAAATACAGTGGAAATGATGAGCAAGCATGTGGATATACCGTACCACCTCGGTTTTTTCCCCTTCAACGGCCTGGACATGTGTAGAAAACCACGATGCTTCAGATGTCTTCAAGCCAAGCAGCTGAAATTTTGCTTGATATGGTGTGCAGTGTCTCCTCATGGAGACACATTCTACTCCTACGTCCAGAGAGCTTAGATGCTGGTTAGCAGTACCAAATCCTAGAACCCTCAATATATACTGGTTTTGTCACAGTTTAACTCCCTATTACTGTGCAGCTTGCATGTTTATTTGGAGCTCAGATAGAAGAATCACAGCTCAAAGTGATAAATGCCATTTATTTAATCAGGCAAGCTGATCAATAAGACTGTCTGGGACACTGTTGACTCACCAGAATCAATTTTTCCTCATTTTTGGTTTCAACTGCTCACGTTCAAGGGGTTGGCAAACAGGGAAAACCATAAGCAGACACTGAATCACTTCATTATGCAATACACCACAGAGAACTGAGCAATGTTAATCCAGCCTACCTAAATGTGAGGCAAATTATGAAGCTAGAAATAAAATTTGTGTACAAGATTTATTCAAATCGCAATGAATATTGTAATCATGCACTTTTTTTCTTGAAGCTAATCTTCCAAAGAAGGAGTTTGAGTTTTATTTACAAGAACAACTGATATTTATATGGTGTCTTTAATGCAATTAAACATCCCAAGGTGTTTCAGAAGGGCATTGTAAAACAAAATATGACACCAAGCCACATAAGGAGATACGAGGTCAGATGACTGAAAGCTTGGTCAAAGACATAGCTTTCAAGGTGTGTCTTAAAGGAGGAAAGTGATGTAGAAAGGCAAGCAGGTAGGTGTATGGCGGGTACTTCAGAGCTTTGGGCCTAGCAGCTGAAGACACAGTCACCAAGGATGGGTCAATTATAACTGGAAATGCATAAGAAGCCAGAATTAGATGAGTGCATATACCTCAACAGTGGGGCTTCAGGAGATTGCAGAGATCGGGAAGGGTGAGGCCATGGAGGAATGTGAAAAGAAGCATGAGAATTTTAAAATCAAGATGAGTAAAGTAAAAACAGAAAAGTTGGCAGGCTTATACATGACACCTAAAAATTTTTTTTTACTGTATTGCTTTGCTTATATTAATTGCAACAATGAATTTAAGAAGTATTTGGATGTGCGCTTGCGATGCCATAGCATACAAGGCTATGCCCTAGTGCTGGAAAATGGGATTAGAATAGTTAGGTACTTGTTTGACCGGTGCAGGCTCGATGGGCCAAAGGGCCTTTTTCTGTGCTGTAGACCTCTATGACTCTAAAGATCCTCAATGACATCCTACAACATAAATGGAGAGCCAATATAAATAGCACAAATGAGTAAATGCATTCCTGATTGGAAGTTTTAGATACAGTAAGTCCCATTTCCTTTTGTATTCTTGTTCCCTCCATGGCCATGTCCTTCGCCTCCCCCAGGTAACTGCAATTTAAAGATTTATTAGTAAGCAGATCAGAGTGGCATTGTGCAGCACAACACAGCTGAGAATCCAGTGTCACAGAGCAGAACAAATTTATGCTCCTGCCTTTGCATGTTACTTTGAACAAAATTGAAGTTAGAAAATAAATAGTGTGCACTAAATTTGGCAGGACAGTTCATGTCAAACCCATTATTGATATTACATCATTGAAAAAATATTTTTCCTTGATTTTCCTTTAATTCTTTTGCAGCATGCACAGCTATCTATTTTATAACTGCATCCTGGGAGGTGTGGAGAAAAATTAGTTTACGGGCCAGTTACAATTTCTGTGACAATATACAAGAGGAGGAGTAAAAATGTGCTTCTGAAAGAAGCAGGTATTGAGTTATGCAAAGCTCAGTTCCTCCTTCTCTAACAATTTTGCAGGTCCACAGCATTCCATCACAGTCCTAAACTGACATCAGTTTTCTTACATGTGCATCCCATCCACTTTCAGCTTTTAACACAGGTGTACTGGAATTTTAAAACTATATCTGTGTTCTGCAGTTCAATATTACGATACAACAACATACTTCAAAGTAAGAGAATCTTGCTTATTTGCAAAAAGAACATTTTTTTTGTTTATTCTTTACACAGGATATGAGCGTCACTGGCCAGGCCAGCATTTATTGTCCATTCCCGAGAAGGTGGTGGTGAGCCACCTTCTTGAACCACTGCAGTCAATGTGGTGTAAGTACGCCCACAGTTCTGTTAGGGAGTGAGTTCCAGGATTTTGACCCAGCAATAGTGAAGGAACGGCAATATAGTTCTAAGTCAGGGTGGTGTGTGGCTTGGAGGGGTAACTTGCAGGTAGTGGTGTTTCCATGCATCTGCTGCCCTTTTCCTTCTAGGCGGTAGAAGTTGTAGGTTTGTAAGGTGCTGATGAAGGATCCTTGGTGAATTGCTGCAGTGCACCTTGTAGATGGTACACACTGCTGCTACTGTACGTCGATGGTTGAGGGAGTAAGTGTTGAAGGTGGTGGTTGGATATCAGTCAGGCAGGCTGCTTTGCCCTGGATGATGCCAAACTTCGAGTGTTGTTGGAGCTGCACTCATCCAGGCAATTGCAGAGTATTTAAGCATACTGCTGACTTGTGCCTTGTAGATACTGGGCAGGCTCTGGAGAGAATTCGCACCTTTGATCTGCTCTTGTAGTCACAGTGATTCAATAGCTGGTCATCCAGTTCAGTTTTTGCTCAATGATAACCCCCATTATGCTGATAGCGGGGGACTCAGGGATGGTAATGTCACTGAATGTCATGAGGAGATAGTTAGATTTTCTCGTATTGGAGATAGTCATTGCCTGGCATTTGGGTGGGACGAATGTTACTTACCACTTGTCAGCCCAAGCCTAAATATTGTCCAGGTCTTCCTGCATATGGACACTTTTCACAACCACTGGATGCCTCAAAGCACTTTACAGCCAACGAAGCACTTTTGAAGTATAGTCACTGTTGTATTGTAGAAAAAACAGATGCCCAATGGCAGGTAAATAAGACACCTAGCATCCAAGTAACACAGGTAATAAACCATACAGACTAGGCAGGTGCTGGGTCAAATGGCTCCTTCAGTATCTTTGGGCTAGGTATGACTCCATCCAGTGAAGAATTTTCCTCCAGATCCCCAGTGACTCCAGTTTTGCTGGGGCTCCTTGATGATGCACTTGGTCAAATGCTGCCTTGATGTCAAAAGCAGTCACTCTCATCTGTGAGTTATCTGAACCACACAGTCCAAGTCAGTCTGTGCTACTGATTTCAGTGGAGGTGACCCTATTATTAGTAAGGGGGAAAAACTGTCCAAGGATCCTGCTCTTGCTTGATGTCCAACAATCTCTTTAAAAGGTGGAACAGTGGACTTGAGACAAGGGTAGGATCAGCTGCAATGCCCCATGAGCTCAAATAGCCTGCTGATATTCTCCGTCAAAAGTCGTGAATAGTAGCTGCTTGTGTGAGGTACCAGAGGGCACTTTCTACCAAAAAACATCTCAACACTTCAGGAAAAGGGAGGATAACTAAATGGGAAAGTCATAAGCTCAAAACAAAAACAAAAATAAAAATACCTGGAAAAACTCAGCAGGTCGGACAGCATCTGCGGAGAGGAATACAGTTAATGTTGCGAGTCCGTATGACTCTTCAACAGAACTCAGGAAAAATAGAAGAGGGTGAAATATAAGCTGGTTTAAGGGGGGGTGGGACACGTAGAGCTGGATAGAGGGCCAGTGATAGGTGGAGATTGCCAAAAGATGTCATAGACAAAAGGACAAAGAGGTGTTGATGGTGGTGATATTAGCTAAGAAATGTGCTAATAGGTGACATTAAGGGTAGAAAGCAGGACGAGCAAGGTACAAATAGCCCTAGTCGGGGTAGGGTGGGGGGAAGGGATCGAAATAGGCTAAAAGGTAGAGATAAAACAATGGATGGAAATACATTTAAAAATAATGGAAATAGGTGGGAAAAGAAAAATTATATAAATTATTGGAAAAAAGGGGGATCGGAAAGGCGGTAGGGATGGAGGAGAAAGTTCATGATCTAAAGTTGTTGAACTCAATATTCAGTCCGGAAGGCTGTAAAGTCATAAGCTCAATGGGTCTGCTACTGATGCACTTGTTCCATTCCTTCCTCTTCTACATTAAATTAGATACATTAGAGTATTTAGGAAAATACCTACACTGACTTTCTTTGTGCTCTCTGACTACTCTTAAATAACCTACACTGATTTAAGAATTAACAGGTTTGTGTAAAAAAGTCAAGAACAACCAGAATGATTAACATAGCACTTTTAACAACCGCTGGATGCCTCAAAGTACTTTACAGCCATTGAAGTACTTTTGAAGTATAGACACTGTTGTATTGTAGGAAAAACAGATGCCCAACGGCAGGTAAATAAGACACCTAGCGTCCAAGTAATGCAGGGAATAAACCATACAGACTAGGCAGGTGCTGGGTCAAATGGCTGGCCTATGTCGAATTAGCTAATCAAAGCAGTAGCAGTCATGGAAGGGCTACAATAGGTTAGAGATGGGTAAACAAAATCAGTCAGAATGGCAACTCCTGATTTTAAGACTGAGTGATTCCTGTTGGAATGTCTGTGCGTGTATGTATTAAAGGAAGGACAGTATTGAGCTCAACTGCAATGCCCACCAAAGCAACATTTACTGCTGAGGATAGAGAAAACAAATTAGCATGTGGTTGAATGCAGCAAGAGCCCATAGAACAACACCCGCCTCCCCCCCAACCAAAAAAAAGTGACTCAGAGAATAAGGGACATTTGTACAGGTTTGTCAAATCAGATATGCTAACCCAATTTTTTGTCAGCCACAAAGGAACCACTGCATTATTGGGACTCCACACAAACCAGCCCAATCAATCAATTGTACAATCTGATGTGCTTACAGCTTAGGTTTATTTTGTAGATTCTGCTAACTTGCTCCCCTCCCCTAGTTGCATTGATACTTTTTCAGTCACTTTTCCTCCAATAAATGGCTAAATACTAAATTTGAGATTCAATTTCAAAACAAATTACGTTTGGTAAATCTGTTATTTTATTTGTTTCTTTTAAAATACAACACAAATTCTATTCCATGTTTATGAACATGTACATTCCAGGTTTATTCTGGTTAATAAAAAGTGACTTAGTTTGATAAATCAAAGGCCATTTCCTCTGCAATCTTTTCTTAAAATAAAGCATGCGAGTGAATTCCAAGACTGGATCAACCAGCAATCGTCTTTTCCAGTCCTCTACAGTCATATGATTCTCATTCCTTCTGAAACAAGGGTATATCAAACCAATTTAAAATATTAAGGACCACCCCTGCAACTACCCCATCCCCAACTGCCACAAGTAGCTTAGACATACAGATCAGAAATTCCCTTGTTTGGCCACTGCTTTATGTGCGAGTGGTTCAAACAGCAAATAGGGACAATTGCTGGCAACATCACCCCACAATTAAAGAGGAAAATAAATTAGGGCAGGTCTGATGTCCAGTGGAATTACAGATGCACGGGCTGGCCAAAGTCAACCACATTGATCAGTTGTGTCCAATGCTGTTGTCGCGACATCCACACATACAAGTATCAGCAAAGGCCAGTAGATCATAAGTAGGAGCAGGAAACCTGCTAAGTTTTTTCTTCTCTGGATTATTACAACTTTACTACAGTGATGTGTATGACCAACTATCTGAACATTTACTGTGGACCACATTTATGGGCTTCCTACTCTACATTGCTTAACTACACAGCCTTCAATGAAGATCTCAGCTGCTACCTTTACATTCAGTTTTGTTTCTGTTTAAAAAAAAAAATCCTTTGCCAGTTTTCTCTTCTATGTAGATGCTGATTTTTGGGGTACAGTTTCCTGTGTGCTCTCTAGAGCAGGTAATATACAATCTTTTAAGAGGACAAATCAGAAATGGAGTACAGCAACTGAATAAGAAATCTGAAACTCATTAAGATTGTTTCATACAAGTTTTTCAGGTAGGGAAGTTTGCACAGGCTGGCATTGATTGAACTGAAGAGCCAGTGCTCTTTCCACTTCACATTTTACATCATAAAACTTGCAAAAGATGTTTGGATTTGCACCCAGTCGTTGCTAGCGCACGTTCAATTGTAGCACAAGCCTGCATAGCATCCTTCAGTCTGGGTACTGGTAGACTATCTTCCTTCTCCTCCACTTTGGTTCTTTGGTCCCTTCAGAACACTGTAGAACTCTGTATCTGCTATCTCGCTAATACAGGCGTCAGAGTCGTGGTCAACATAAATATAACACTCATCAGTTATTCCATCTGGAGGGACCACCTTCTTTACTGTCATTTGCACAAATTCCTTTGATTGTTGGGAAAAAATGGTCTTATGAAAGCAATACTCTTTGGTAGCCTGCTTAACCTCTTCCCAGGCTCGAGACATCATGTGGGCTGCATCTAAGAGGCTGATCATTTTTCCTATTACAGTTGCTGTCACTTGCACATTTTCATCAACAACAGTTAGGATTTTCCGTAACATCCTCTGGCGATACAGTACCTTAAAATTTAGGATGATTCCCTGATTTAGTGGCTGAATCAGAGTCATGGCATTTGAGGGTAGGAAAAATAATTTCACATTTTGAAGGGTGACATTGCTAACATGTGCACTGCACTGGTCTAGCAGTAGAGCAACATTTCTTCTCTGCCTTTTCATTTCTTGGTCAAAGTCCTTTAGCCATTTTGCAAAGATGAAGGCTGTCATCCAAGCAATGTGTTCATACGTGTAGGTTACAGGAATAGGTAAAAATGGGATGCCTTGAAAACATTGCGGATTTTGAATTTTTCCTACCAACAATAACTTTGTTTTCTCAGTTCCAGTCATGTTGCAACAGAAGAGAATAGTAAGCTGATCCTTTGCTTTTTTACTGCAAGTTAGAGATGTGTGTTTGAAAAAGAAACTATCAACAGGAACAACCCTGTTGCAAATGCCAGTTTCATCACAGTTAAAGATATCTTCAGGCTTAAAATGTTGCAGGGCAGAAAGGAGTGTTGTATGAATCCAGCTATTAGTTGTAGGTTGACTTGCACTGACAATTTCGTTCTCTGAACACAATTGTTATTACGATTTTTCCAGTGACTAAGCTATCCACTGGTTGGGGTGAATTCCACATGCAAAGCATCAGCCAAGGTCCTTGCCTTAGACATTAGTATTTCAACAGTAATTAAGACATTTTGTGCCCTGGCCATTCCAAACCAGCGCAACAGAGCAGCATCAACATCAGGATCCTTGCCTACTCTCCTCCTTTTCCTAAACAAAAACAAAAACAGAACTACCTGGAAAAACTCAGCAGGTCTGGCAGCATCGGTGAAGAAGAGAAGAGTTGACGTTTCGAGTCCAATGACCCTTCAACAGAACTGAGTGTAGTTAGGAGAGGGGTGAAATATAAGCTGGTTTAAGGTGGGGGGTGGGGTGGGGGGAGAGAAGTTGAGGGTGGAGTGGTTGTAGGGACAAGCAAGCAGTAATAGGAGCAGAGAATCAAAAGATGTCACAGACAAAAGGATCAAAGAGGTGTTGAAGGTGGTGATATTATCTAAGAGAATGTGCTAATTAAGAATGGATGGCAGGACACTCAAGGTACAGCTCTAGTGGGGGTGGGGTGGAAAGACTAACAAGGTATTAGTTTTAGATTTAAAAATAATGGAAATAGGTGGGAAAAGAAGAATCTATATAAATTATTGAGAGCAAAAAAACAAAAGGGAGGGGGAAGAAACGGGGTGGGGATGGGGGGAGGGAGTTTAAGATCTAAAGTTGTTGAATTCAATATTCAGCCCGGAAGGCTGTAAAGTGCCTAGTCGGAAGATGAGGTACTGTTCCTCCAGTTTGCGTTGGGCTTCACTGGAACAATGCAGCAAGCCAAGGACAGACATGTGGGCAAGAGAACAGGGTGGAGTGTTAAAATGGCAAGTGACAGGGAGGTTTGGGTCTTTCTTGCGGACAGACCGCAGGTGTTCTGCAAAGCGGTCGCCCAGTTTGCGTTTGGTCTCTCCAATGTAGAGGAGACCGCGTTGCTCCCAATGCAGACAAATCTTTGTAGCCGTATGGCATATGACATGGAAAATCTATCACACTTTCCCCCTGAATGAAATAGAGCAAGTTACAAATAAGTTGAAAGGTTGGAACTAAGATTCTGGGAAAGGGCATCAAAAACAACAGGTGTGTCATTGGCATTTTTTTCGTAAAATACAAAGGGGCTGATGTTCAACTCATGAAGAATGCAGTCCCCTGAGATCATAGCCACTAAAATCGCACTCATTAAAAACCTAGCTTGCTAAAAAGTTATATCAATGTGTTCAAAATGCCAAAATAAATCTTAGACTGGAAACCAATTGGAAGAAAACACACCCATTTATATTTTAAATAAAGTAAACTTCCCAGTATTCATTTGGCTCAGTTGTATCACTCTTGCCTTGATTCTAACACTCCCAAAAACTTTGCACAATGCAGGCTAACACTCAGTACAGCATCAAGGGATGGTTATCATCTCAAGCCTGGGTGTTGTCCAGATTTTGTGACAAGTGGATATAGGCTGCTTCATTACCTGGAAAATTCTAATTGGCTCTGAACACTGTCATCATCAACAAATAGCTCCACTTCTGACTTTATGATGGAAAGGTCACCGATGAAGCAGCTGAAGGTAGTTGGGTCTCGAGCTCTCGCCCAAGGAGCTCATACAGTGATACCCTAAAATTATGATTGGCCTCCAGTAACCAGGTACGACTCCTGCCTGTAGAAAGTTTTCCCCGATCTCTACTGACTTTAATCAGAGATGCTGTCCTTTGTTTGAGAATTTAACTGCCTGCCTATCATGGTGAACATAAAAGATGCTATGGCATTTTTGCTTAAAGAGCAAGGGGTTCTCCCGGTGCCCTGGCCAAAATTCAAACCTTAAGTAATTGCTACCAAAACAGTCAAACATCTTAATGTAACTTGTGGGAGCTTGCTGTGCACAAACTGGCTGTCATTTTCAACCACAGAACAATAAGTGCATTTCCAAAGTAATTCTCAAGCTTTTGGGATATCCTGAGGCATAATAATCTCATATAAATGCAAATTCTCTCTTTCTCGGAACCAGGTGCTTAATTACTTGAAGGAATAAGATAGAAAAGGAAAGGGATATGTCCAACCAGGTTCTGCAATAGATAGTCATTGAATGGGAGGTAACTTATGGTGGCTAAATAAGCAATTGGTGAAAAGAGCAAGTTTTCAAGTTGAAAAGGTGATATGAGCAGGCTACATTAGGGATTGGGCCTTGGACCCTTGCTACTGGATTAATGATTGTGATGGCTGCATTGAGCGGCAAAATTATCAACTCAATGGTTGGCTGCAATGACAAAGGTAAATAAGCACAAAGCTGCATTTGCAAAGGCTTTATTGTTATTGTAGAAGACATTGGTCAAGTTCCTTATTGTGCGTAAAAACAAAAAACTACTGCGGATGCTGGAAATCCAAAACAGAAACAGAATTACCTGGAAAAACTCAGCAGGTCTGGCAGCATCGGCGGAGAAGAGTTGACGTTTCGAGTCCTCATGATTCCATCCCTCTTGTTTCGAACCCACCCAGGATTACAGGTATCTCCGGGACATAAAACATTTCTCGGACTGCTGTTCCCGTTGCATTCTGAGATCCACACTCAGTGCCATGCGCCGCCATATGAACACACTTGACCTCTCCCTCCAGCAGCACCGCCGCACCCTTTTTCAAAGCTGAACTTGCCCCCAGTTTCATTTTATTCTTCGTCTTCCTAACTTGACTCAGTTCTGCTGAAGGGTCATGAGGACTCGAAACGTCAACTCTTTTCTTCTCCGCTGATGCTGCCAGACCTGCTGAGTTTTTCCAGGTAATTCTGCTTCTGTTCCTTATTGTGCACTCTGTTGATTTATCTGACCATTTAGTATATAAAGCAGCAGCAATTTGTTACAGTGCATCTTGGAGACAATACACTGTAGTCGCAGTGGGCCAGTGATCAAAGGGATAGATGTTTAGGCAAGTGAGTGAGGTGCTGATCAAGTAGCCTGTTTTGTCCTAGATTGCGTAAAACTAAAGTTGCAGTTGCAGCTGCACCAACTCAAGTAATTGTGAAATATTTCATCACAATCCCAATTTGTGCTTTGTAGATGGTGAAAAGGTTTAGGGAGTGAGAAGTGAGCCAGTCACCACAGAATAACCAACTTCTGAGCTGCTCCAGTAGCCGTGGCTGTAGATGGTGCAGTTCATTTTCTGGTCAATGCTGAATCCCAGCATAGTGACATTGGGGACACAGTGAAAGTCATACCTATGAAAGTCAGTGGAAGGTGGTTAGGCTTGCTCTTATTGGTCATTTTCTGGCACTTGTATGGCGTGAATGTTACTTGCCACTTATTATCCCAAGCCTGGGTGTTGTCCAGATTTTGTGACAAGTGGATATAGACTGCTTCACCAAGGTCATACAGCAATACCCTAAGATTATGATTGCCCTCCAGTAACCAGGTACAACTCCTACCAGTAGAAAGTTTTCCCCGATCGCTACTGACTTCAATTTTATTAGGCTAGGCTCCTTGGCGCAATCATCGACTAGATGCTGTTTGATGTCACGAGTAATCACTCTCACCTCAACTCTGAAATTCAGCTCCTTTGCCCATGTTTGGACCAAAAGTGTAATGAGGTCTGGAGCTGAGTGGTCCTGGCAAAACTCAGATAGAGCATCAGGAAGTATGGTATTGGTGAGTAAGTGCTGCTTGAAGGCATTTTCAACAATCCCTTCCATCACTTTGCTGACGATTGAGAGTAGGTTGATAGGGCAGTGATTGGATTTGTCCTGCTTTCTGTGGGCAGCATTAATGCTCAACTTCCCACATTGTCAGGTAGATGCCAGACATGTAGCTGGGGCACAGCTGATTCTGGGGAACAGTCTTCAGCACTACAGCCAGGATATTGTCAGAATCTGTAGCCTTTGCTGTGTCAAATGCACTTAACCATTTTGCGATGTCACATCGAATTGGATGAAGACAGGCACCTGCAATTGCGGGGATCTCAGGAGGAGGCAGAGAAGGATCATCCATTTGTCACTTCCATCTGAAGTCTGTAGTCTTTCAGCCTTATTTTTGAACTCTGTGCTGGGCTCTGCCATAATTAATGATAGGAATAGGGAAATGTAGCCCCTTGAGCTTGCTCCACCATTCAACAAGATCAGGACTGGTTTTCTACCTCAACTCCAATTTCCTGCCCTATCTCCATATCCCTTCAAGTAGCCTCTCAGCAGCTGTGAAAGTGCTCCCTTTATTCATGAATAGATGTGACAACATTATGATGCGACCAGTTGACTCTGCCATTGCTTAGTTCCATATAGCATACATGATTAAGATTCTACATGGCTATATTTACCTGAACTGTGTCAGGAATAGCTACTGAAATGCTTGACATTCTCTCCCCACCCCGCCAAAGTTAAACTAATATTTAAGTATGACAGGATCATCCCTTAATCCAATCCTGAATTTCTTTCTAAAACTATTTTTGTTCAAATGAACAAATATTGTTAAAATATCACCAATCGAATCAAGGATGGAACTTTTAAATTGATAAAATATTTTCTTCAGCACAGGCATAATAATTGGGGTGTAAGTGGAAGGATTCAACGGCTTTGAAGCAGTATGTGGAGATTATTAAACATAATAAAAAATTCAGCCTCAATTAGTTAAAGTGGGGAGAACAAGTAGCACAATGTGTATATTTTAGAAGAATATTCAGCGTGTGCTTTAGCTAAAAAATTTATATGCATTTACTAAGACGACCTGGTGGAGGGTTGCATATTCACAAATCCTTGAAGTTGGCAATGCAAGTTGTAAAGCAATGAAAAAGCATTTGGGACACTTGGCTTTGTAATACAAAAACAAGGAAGTCATGGTAAACCTTACAAATCACTGATTAGACCTCAGCTGCAGTACTGTGTACAGTTCTCAGCACCAAACTTTAGGATGGATATCAGTGCACTAAAGAAGTTACAAAGGAGTTGACTAGGATGGTACCAACAATGAGGAAGTTCAGTTACGTGGAAAGACTACAGAAGTTGGGATTGTTCCCCTTAGAATTTTAAAATTTTAAAAGTTTAAGGAGGGACCTAATAGAGCTATTCAAAATTGAGATGTTTTGCCCAGGCAAGTGGGTCAGTAACCAGTGATCATGGGTTTGAGATAATTAGTGAGGGAAGTCAAGGGCATGGAGGAAAAATTTCTTCAAGCAGTGATTAAGATCTGGAACATACAAATTGAAAATGTGGTGGCATCAGCTTCCTAAGTGACTTTCAATGGCTAAATGGACATGTACTTGAAGACGACTAATTTGCAGGGCTGAATAAGTGGGGCTCACTGGATAGCTCTTTCAAAGAGCCAGTACACAGGCACAACTGGCCAAATATCCTCCCTCCTGTGCTATAAGATTCTTACATGAACATGAGCCAAATATTTGGAAATCTGTTGTTTTCTTGCTGACTAACCTTTTTTGAATATTAAAATCACAAAACAGGAAGCCCACCATCCAGGAACTGGATACTAATTGCGTATAATTTCTTCCAGTGGATTTTTTCTCATGTCTTCCCATTCTTAACCCTTTTTTAAAAGCAGCGATTCGAACATGGTTGCAAGAAAAGGCCGTTGCAACCAATAATGTAAATAAAAATTAATTTAGTATGTAATTAAATGCATTTATGGCAAGAGATGGATTGAGTGCTATGATAAAAAAAGGCATGTAAATGGCCCTGACAATATTTTACTGTTGCTTAAAATGTTTGTTTACAAGCCTGCATAGTGAGTGACACTGATTTAATCATCGTAGAGCCACCACAGCTGAGTCCGTCGCTGTTCTTAAACAGCATTCCTATTTGTATAAAAACACAAAGTGCTGGAAAATCTCAGCAGGTCTGCAGCATCTGTGGAGAGAGAAACAGAGGTAACATTTCAAATCCAATATGACTTCTTTGGAACTCTGAAGCAGAGTCATATTGGACTTGAAACATTAACTTTGTTTCTCTCTCCACAGTTGGTGCCGGACCTGCTGAATTTTTCCAGTAGTTTGCTTTTATTTCAGATCTCCAGCGTCCGCACTATTTTGCTTTTATTCCCATTTGTATGCTTCAGCAGGGCTGTATATCGGCAGAGGCCAGCCCAGTAGTTTTCTACCTCCATTACCTGGGAGAATTAAATGAGTTGAAGTAATTGGAGTTACCAACTTCCTCACCCCCACATCACTACACTTTGCTGGCTTGAGAGAATGGCCAACAGCTCAGAAGCTAGGGTTTGGGGCATTGCTGTTTTCTATGGCTCAGTAACATATCATGCAGTATATCAATCCACTAAATCACTGGTTATTGCAGACCACCCATTGCCCTTAAGACATCTTACCCAAATCTCAATTTCCAATTTCATGATGCTTGTTTCTTAACATCCACTAGTCAGTTCTCCCTCATGGTTTGTCCCAAGTTTCCAACTGTCACCAACTCTTATCTCCTGATAACCATTATAAAGATGTGAAGCTCAACAAAAAAGTTACACACTAACCTATCAGATGGAAAACAAAATAAGTTTAGATCGAAACAGCCATAACAATTTCAAACCAATTATGAATCAATTATTGAGATGAACAATTTAAGCTCGTCATCAAAAGTCCTCATTGTCTTTGGCAATGTAAAATTGTGACAACCTAATAGATAAAATATTAATCAATGTAAATGTGAACTCCAAATCACTTTCCACCTAAACCTGTTGCATTCACTCTTGTTAAATGAATAATTTAGCAATACGTGACTGCTATGCTTGCAAGTTGGTAACATTCCACTGCAATTGAAAGCTGGTGTGAAGTTATTTAAAAAAAAACAAAAATTGTTCTGACACTTAATGTGAACTCATGAACAATCACAATCACTCCCAGTAACTCTTCCATGCTGCTAATTAAAGGGAAAACCAAACCCTAGAGCAAAAGCAGACCAAACTGCTATCTGTCCTTCTACTTCACACAATCACAGCAACAGCTCACTTCTGCCATCTCCTACGTAATGAGGTCCAAGGATATGATCCTGAACAACTTCTCAAACAGTGGTTCAATCTGAAGTACAGTTGAAAATTCTGTCTAATCATTCTTCACCAGCAGCCAACAGCCTCAATCAAAGCTTTCAGTTAACACCCTTGGGTGCAGACCATTGGCACACACAGCACTGGAGCTCTAAGTGATCTTAATGGTAGGGCACAATTGTGCATTCTATTTCAGGTCCTACTAAATAGCTAAGAAGCGATTAGACACGACTGATGTCTCATTCACAGCTAAAGGTCATGGAAATCACAATACTCTCATGGTTACTGTCGCCTTAAGGTAAAGTATCTCTGCATACTATGCATTTAAAAAACTATTTATTGGCATCTAGACAGAAAATGAAATACTGTGGAACTAGAACCTAAGCTTTACAAATGTCAAGCATACTAAAATGATTCATTTGCCCCCACCAGCCCACACCCACCACTCTACAAAATCTTTTCCCCATCCCTCTGAAGGCATTGAGTCATGCTGGTTTCATTAACCCAAGTCATAGTCTTAACAGACTATTTATCTGTAGGTGCTGCACTGATCTGACACCCACCTATGCACGATTAAAGCAGGATTTACTGAAAATAATGAAGATTTGGCAACCAGGGTTGATTTTAGCCCTCTTTCACCCAGGAATGCTCAGACCAATTGTAGCACCCAAAATTGCTACCATGGCTGAGATAGATTATCTTAGACACTGAACTAAACATGGGAGCTCTAGGCAATTTTTGTTTTGAAAAATAACTGCTAACTTTGGTATGAGAAAGTAATTCTATAGCTGTAATTAACTACATAAATTCATAGCAAACTACAAACATTAGTAACTGCTATTTTATGCTACTGTTTTCACAGTATACCCAGTAAAAAAAGAAATTGTAAAAATGCAAATAAATTGGATGGTAATGCCACACTACAGCACATGGTATGAAAAGCCTACTTTCAACTGCTCCAACATTTATTTTTCCTGCATAGTTTAACATGGTCTTCTTGTGGTTTTGATCTGAAATACATTCTTAACTACCTTAGACATGGCATTACAGAAATGAAAAACTACTCCTTAATAATAGTCTTTTCAAGGCAAATGGTTTCCTTCAAGGCTTGGCTGCCTAGGCTATACACACAAGGACTTTGTGCACTTTATCTAAATTAAAGCAACTATTGATAATCTAATATTTTGCTGGTGTAATGTCTGAGTGCTATTATATTTAACCCATTAACACTCAAGTTGCCTTTCGGTTTTTGGATTAAAAACTTCTATTCATGCATATGTGCTATTTGAACTGGAGTGAAATTTCAGAAAAGAGCAGGGCAATAAATTCCACACTAACAGTCACAGGTCTTGAATATAACATATATGATATATATATATATATATATATATATATATATATATATATATATAACATATAAATATATATGCACATTTAGACACACACGTACACTTGCTGTTAATCACACAAGTAAAAAAATAGCACTGCTTTTGGCAGTTTATTTCTGGGTATTTACTCGACAACAGGATTGCACTCATTGTTCCTCACATCCATCTTAAATACACCACTCCTTGGCTCATTCTTCCTCCTGCCTCTAGTTTCCTTTTTTCCCCCGTATTTCCCAAAATTCTCTCAGCATTTCCTCTTTTAACCCCTTATCCCCTGTATTTCGCCACTTCTTTCATTACTCTGATCTCCCCCTTTTTCCTTCCTTTGCTGTTTCTCTAGTCCCCTCTCCAAGTCTCAATGCCTTATTCTCTCTCCCCTTTGTTTCATGCCATGTGTTGCTCAGTCATCAACTGTTGCTCTTTGTCTCATAATCCCGAGCAGAACTTGGTCTAGGTAACACCACCTTCCTTCTTTCTTGCTACAAAAATGAATAGCGCTGAAAATTTGCATTCATGGCATTAACAGCAGTATTGCTCGCCTTAATCCTTTGCCATGCTTCAGGCTAATTGATTAATGGCCGAGTGCCAGCCAAACACTGGATATGGTGGCATATATAGGCTAAAAGTAAAAGAATTCAAAATAATTGCATTAACATATGAACAAAGATTCTAATTAACATAGGAATGGACAAGGACAAACAGTCCTATTTTCCCCAGGAAATTTCTAATATAACTAAAGACAGATCAAATTCAGGTTTTAGATTTTTTTAAATTTTACTCCTATTCCGAATTTAAAATTTTCTCCACCACCCTCCGCACACTCCCACCCTGCCCAGGGAACCTTTGATTGAAAGCACTCGCCAACCTTTGAACAAATTACGAAGATTCTCAACCAGAGTGATGACTGCTTAGTTTATATCACCTATTTTTCTTTATTTAAAAAAAATTAGAAAGGAGTCTTGGCCAGTTTAGGATTTTGGCATATTGATTAGGTTCATAGCTCTTGTAAAGAGGGAGTGGGAGGAAGAACACCATCTACAACAGATTTAAAAAAACCTTTGGTGTTCTGGATTACAACCAAGGAGGAAGAATTGCAAACCGAACGCTGAATCACTAAATTGACTAACTATACAGTGAATATTTGAAATGTCTTATTTATCTCCTTAGCCAGAAAAAAATGGTTGTTGTCAGCCAACATAAGGGCTTATCGTGCTCCAGTCTACAAAAACTTCATGCAACCTTCTCAAAAATCAGAAATATTCATTTTGAGACAAAACAATGAATTGACGTTAAAAAACTGTGATTCTTCATTAACATTAGGTGGGGTGAAGAAGCAGTTGGTTAAGGATACAAATTATATTTCCAAAAAAAATTTATTTCAAAGAACATTTTTATTTTTCAAAGGTCATACTACAGTTTAAGGTTCTTACCTTTCATCAGCATTTTGTGGTGCAGATGAGAATGCCAGTGGCTATTACTGCAGACCCAACGGTAATGTATATTAGCTGGGTCAAAAATGAAGGAATGATAGCTGCTTTGTTTTACCTGATCAGACCCTTCTATTATCCGGGAGGAGAGCGGCCGAAAGCAAAAAGCTCGGAATTATTTTTGCAACAGGAATCATGTAATTATAGCGCTTTTATGGTCTGTAGTGAAATGCAATAAATGTTTCTTCGCCGCAACAAATAGGTAGAATTATTAGAGTTCAAGTGGCAGAAACATTACTTAACCTTTTTTTCCCTTCTATCATCAAGACTTTAGACCAATGCATTTGAATCAAATGATCTCAGCATTTCAGCATTCAATGCAGTTAATGCATTTAATACAGAATGAAAGTCCATACTAACAGCAGAACATGACCTTGTCGGATTGCATACATGCAAAGCAAAGGACTGACTACAGCAGTGCTTCGGAAGCTATTCCCCAATGTGATCCCATTTTAACTCACCACCACCCTCTCAAGGACAATTAGGGATGAACAACAAATGCCAGCTGCATGAACATCCCAAGAATAAATAAATTTAAAACAACTTCTGAAAATTAAAAGCAAAAAGCTGCGGATGCTGGAAATCGAAAACAAAAACAAAAATACCTGGAAAAACTCAGCAGGTCTGGCAGCATCTGTGGAAAGAACGCAGTTAACGTTTCGAGTCCACATGACTCTTCAACAGAACTAAGGAAAAATAGAAATGGGGTGAAATATAAGCTGATTTAAGGAGGGGGGGGTTGGGACAAGAAGAGCTGGATAGAGGGCCAGTGATAGGCGGAGATAACCAAAAGCTGTCACAAACAAAAGGACAAAGGGGTGCTGAAGGTGGTGATATTATCTGAAGGCATGTGCTAAGAAAGGGTAGAAAGCAGGACAAGCAAGGTACAGATAGCCCTAGTGGGGGTGGGGTGGGGTGAAGGAATCGAAAAAGGCTGAAAGGTAGAGATAAAACAATGGATGGAAATACATTTAAAAATAATGGAAATAGGTGGGAAAAGAAAAATCTATATAAATTATTGGAAAAAACAAAAAGGACTGGGAAAAAAATCAGAAAGGGGGTGGGGATGGAGGAGAGAGTTCATGATCTAAAATTGTTGAACTCAATATTCAGTCCGGAAGGCTGTAAAGTGCCTAGTCGGAAGATGAGGTGCTGTTCCTCCAGTTTGCGTTGAGCTTCACTGGAACAATGCAGCAACCCTCACACCTTCTTCTCCCTCCCAGAAACATGATAGGGTCCCCCTTGTCCTCACTTATCACCCCACCAGCCTCCGCATTCAAAGGATCATCCTCCGCCATTTCCGCCAACTCCAGCATGATGCCACCAACAAACACGTCTTCCCTTCACCCCCCTGGCGGCATTCCGTAGGGATCGTTCCCTCCGTGACACCCTGGTCCACTCCTCCATCACCCCCTACACCTCAACCCCCTTCCACGGCACCTTCCCATGCAACCGCAGAAGATGCAACACCTGCCCCTTTACTTCCCCTATCCTTACCGTCCAAGGGCCCAAACACTCATTTCAAGTGAAGCAGCATTTCACTTGCACTTCCCTCAACTTAGTCTACTGCATTCGTTGCTCCCAATGAGGTTTCCTCTACATTGGAGAGACCAAACACAGACTGGGTGACCGCTTTGCAGAACACCTTTGTTCTGTCCGCAAGCATTACCCAGATCTCCCTGTCGCTTGCCATTTCAACACTCCACCCTGCTCTCATGCCCACATGTCCGTCCTTGGCTTGCTGCATTGTTCCAGTGAAGCTCAACGCAAACTGGAGGAACAGCACCTCATCTTCCGACTCGGCACTTTACAGCCTTCCGGACTGAATATTGAGTTCAACAATTTTAGATCATGAACTCTCTCCTCCATCCCCACCCCCTTTCTGATTTTTTCCCCCATCTTTTTGTTTTTTCCAATAATTTATATAGATTTTTCTTTTCCCACCTATTTCCATTATTCTTAAATGTATTTCCATCCATTGTTTTATCTCTACCTTTCAGCCTTTTTCGATTCCTTCACCCCACCCCACCCCCACTAGGGCTATCTGTACCTTGCTTGTCCTGCTTTCTACCCTTAATTAGCACATTCCTTTAGATAATATCACCACCTTCAACACCTCTTTGTCCTTTTGTCTGTGACATCTTTTGGTTATCTCCATCTATCACTGGCCCTCTATCCAGCTCTTCTTGTCCCAACTCCCCCCTTAAACCAGCTTATATTTCACCCCTTTTCTATTTTTCCTTAGTTCTGTTGAAGAGTCATGCGGACGCGAAACATTAACTGCGCTCCTTTCCACAGATGCTGCCAGACCTGCTGAGTTTTTCCAGGTACTTTTGTTTTTGTTTTCTGAAAATTAACTTGGGTTCATACACTAGCAAAAACAAAATAGTAATAGAGTAGCACAGTATACAAAGCTTGTGTGTCGCATTTAATACATCATATAAATATGAAAATCTGTGTTTTTGAAGTGCTTTGTAAAAATATTATTTTATATGGTCATGAAGGATTCAGCCAAGCTATCCATAGTTCCTGGTGACAGAAAACTCAATGAAGCCCCTCTCGGGCTCTGCTGCTCCTTCCTCCTCCACCCTCCCCTCCCTGCCTGCCAAACTCCATGTCTCCATCAAGCAGCCAGCAACAAGCAACAGAGAGCACACTCTCCCGGTGAAATGAATGACAGCAGCCAGGTCTGGACTGGTGCGAGTATGAATGGTGGCTCTCCCAGGTTCTGGTCCCAGCCTTGTTACTGATGGAGATTTGCCAGGCTGAGGCTTTGTCTTCCCAACTTTGGCTGGGTTGGAAGCAGCCGCAGCTGAGGGATGGCTGAGGTTGGAAAAATTTAAAAGGGTAGAATTCCTCATCCAAAAGTCGAATTTCTGTCAAACGGCAGAAACTTCTCATCCCTGAATTATTCTGCACCTCTTACATTAGGGCTGACAGTATTAGCTGTGCTGTGAAACAGATCTAGCAGCTCAAAACTGGACATCCAAAACAAGCTGTGGTGCATCAGCAACAGAACTACTTTCTACCATAGTCTGTAACCTCAGGGCCCAATGTATTACTCACTCTTCCATACAATAAAGTCAGGGGTTCGATGAGAAATTGTAGAAGAGCATGCCAGAAGCAGTCTTGGGCATACCATAAAATGGGGTGCCACTCCAATGAAACTACAACACAGGACTGCATTCATAATAAACAGTGGAAGCAGCATTGCATTGGCAGGGCTAAGCGATCTCAAAACCAATGGTGCAAGCTTGGCAGTCTTGCCACCAACAGTTGTAATTGGTGGAGGAAAATTAAGTAACTAACAAGAGGAGGTGGTGCCATGAACATCTCCATTGTCAATGATGGCACGTGAGTGGAAAAAACAAGGCTGGATCATTTGCAACCATCTTCAACCAGAAGTGCAAATTGGATGATCCATCTCAGCCACCTCCTGAAGTCCCTGTCATCAGAGGCCAGCCATCAACCAATTGGATTCACTCCACATGATCAAGAAATGGTTGTGTACATTGGATACAACAAAGGCTATGGGCCCTGACAACATCCTGGCTGTAATGCTAGATCTTGTGCTCCAGAACCAGCTGCTCTTCTTACCAAGCTATTCCAGTAGAGCTACAACACTGGCATCAACACAACAAAGTTGAAAATTTCTCAGATACCTGTATGTCCTGTCCACAAAAAGCTGGATAAATTCAATCGGCCCATTACACACCCTACAGCCACCACCCCCACTCCACTCAATCTACTCTCACTCGTCTGCAGTAGCCTGCTTACCAGTGCTCAGTTTAGATTCCACTAGGACCATGCAGCTCCAGACCCCCTTAAAGTCCAAACATGGACAAAAGAGCTGAATTCCAGAGATGAGAGAGAGTAACTGTCTTTGACATCAAGGCAGAATTTGACAGAGCGTGCCACCAAAGAGCCCAAGTAAAGCTGAGTCAATGAGAATCAAGTTAAAACTCTCAACAGGCTGTAGTCATACCTAGCACTAAGGAAGGTGGCTGTTCAAGGCCAATTATCTCAGCCCCAGGATTTTGCTGCAGTTCCTACACCCAACCATCCTCAACTGTACTGTTAACATCGTAACAGGAATCAGCCATTTTGCCTCACGAGCTGTTTCTCCATTCAATGAGATCGTGGCTGATCTGCAACCTAACTCCATATATTCAACCTTAGCCAAAGTTATTAAGGGATATAGGGTAAAGAAAACAAAAAATCTAGCAATTTCAGTTTTGAAATTAACAATTGATCTATAATCAGTTGCCCTTTTTGGAAGAGAGTTCCACATTTCTATCACCATTTGCACGAAGAAGAGTTTCCTAATTTTACTCTTGAAAGGTCTGGCTCTTTTTTTTGACTGTGGCAGGTAACATTTGCACCACACGCGTGCGAGGCAATGACCATTTCCAATGAGGGAGAGTTTAATCAACTCTCCTTGACATTCAATGGCATTACCTTAATTGATTCCACCATCAGCTGTGGCTCAGTTCATAGCACCCTCACCTTTGAATCAGAGGATTGTGGGTTCATGTCCCACTCCTGGAAAACCAAGAACTGTGATTGTACTCGAAAGAAGTTGCAATCTGTGACTATTGGTAACTCGAAAGAGTTTCCAGCTAAGGCAGACTCCGCGCCCACTTCCACACCCTGCCTGTAGTAAAAATATCAACATCTTGAGGGATAATAATTGACCAGGACCTTAACCAAACCTGCCACATAAGTGGCTACAACAGTAGGTCAGAGACTTGTATTTTCTGGCAAATGACTCTTAACTCCCCAATATCTGACAATACTCCCCACTTGCCTGAATTAATACAGCTTCAACATACAAGAAGCAAGACACCTTTCCAGGATAAAGCAGCCCACTTGACTGGCACGCAATCTACCACAATAAACATTCGGTCCCAGCGCCACTGCCACACCATAGCCAGTGCATGCCATCTACAAGCCACACTGCATCAACTTGCCAAGGATCATTTGAAAACACCTTCCAAACTCTTGACCTCTTCCATTTAGAAGAACATAAAGGCAGCAGGCGCATGAGAACACCTTCATCTGTGGATTCCTCACTAATCACGCATCATCCTGACTTGGTAATATATCACCTTTCTTCATTGTTGCTGAGTTAAAGTCCCACCCTAAAAGCACTGTGGGAGTATGTTAATACATGGAATGCTGAGGTTCATGAAGGCAGGTCACCACCACCTTCTCAAGGACAATTAGGGGTGGGCAATAAATGCTAGCATTGCCAGCAACACACATCCTGTGAATGAAAAAAAATCCATTTAGTTCCATTAAGTGTGCACAATCACAGAATCACAGTGCAGAAGAGGCCCTTCGGCCCATCGAGTCTGCATCAACACGTGAGAAACACCTGACCTACCTACCTAATCCCATTTACCAGCACTTGGCCCATAGCCTTGAATGTTATGACCTGGCAAGTGCTCATCCAGGTACTTTTTAAAGGATGTGAGGCAACCCGCCTCCACCACCCTCCCAGGCAGTGCATTCCAGACCGTCACCACCCTCTGGGTAAAAAAGTTTTTCCTCACATCCCCCCACTAAACCTCCTGCCCCTCACCTTGAACTTATGCCCCCTTGTGACTGACCCTTCAACTAAGGGGAACAGCTGCTCCCTATCCACCCTGTCCATGCCCCTCATAATCTTGTACACCTCGATCAGGTCGCCCCTCAGTCTTCTCTGCTCCAACGAAAACAACCCAAGCCTATCCAATCTCTCTTCATAACTTAAATGTTTCATCCCAGGCAACATCCTGGTGAATCTCCTCTGCACCCCCTCCAGTGCAATCACATCCTTCCTATAATGTGGCGACCAGAACTGCACACAGTACTCCAGCTGTGGCCTCACCAAGGTTCTATACAACTCCAACATGACCTTCCTACTTTTGTAATCTATGCCTCCATTGATAAAGGCAAGTGTCCCAAATGCCTTTTTCACCACCCCACTAACAAGCCCCTCTGCCTTCAGAGATCTATGGACACACACGCCAATGTCCCTTTGTTCCTCAGAACTTCCTAGTGCCATGCCGTTCAATGAATACTTCCTTGTCAAATTACTCCTTCCAAAGTGTATCACCTCACACTTTTCAGGGTTAAATTCCATCTGCCACTTATCTGCCCACTTGACCACCCCGTCTATATCTTCCTGTAGCCCAAGACACTCAACCTCACTGTTAACCACCCGGCCAATCTTTGTGTCATCCGCAAACTTACTAATCCTACCCCCCACATGGTCATCTATGTCGTTTATATAAATGACAAATAATAGGGGACTGAGCACAGATCCCTGTGGTACGCCACTGGACACTGGCTTCCAGTCACTAAAGCATCCTTCTGTCATCACCCTCTGTCTCCTACAACTAAGCCAATTTTGAATCCACCTTATCAAATTACCCTGTATCCCATGTGCCTTTGCCTTCTTTATAAGTCTCCCATGTGGGACCTTGTCAAAGGCTTTGCTGAAATCCATATAAACTACATCAACTGCACTACCCTCATCTACACACCTGGTCACCTTCTCAAAAAATTCATTCAATTGGGCATTATTGAGGTAAGGAATCATGAAAGGCAGATGCAATTATATGTCACAATTATACAACTGATGTATCTGCACAGGATACTTAAATAACAACATAACTGTATAAAGAAATTTTTTTACTGATTCATTTTGGATCACAAAGTTTTCTAGACAACAAAGTTAGTAGGTTTGTAGTGCAGACATTTTCTTTGAATGCTGTGCTTTACATATTATTTGCTGGAGAAATTAAAAAGTGCCCCTTGTTCTGGTCCACCAAACTTTAGGAGCTAGTTATGGCTTCTATATGTTTGTGTCATGAACCAGTTACATATCAATTCTGAGCTCACATTGTGTGTTAACAGCTTGTTCACTCAATTCCAAACTGTTTTAGGAACTGCTCAAGCATTGGGATCGTTTTATTTTAAAAATCTGCCTTAGTACAGCATGATTCTAGCACATCACTATGCTGGCACTTACACAGAAATATTTGTATTTGTCTTTTGATCTAGGCTTCAACAAACCTACAGGACGAGCAGCAGAACAGGCACAAAGGACCCCTGCTTCAAAATGAACCATTCAAAAATTCCAAAGGAAATCAAATGCATTTTCATGCATCAGACAACTCACTAGAAGACAATGCATAACTTATTCAAGTAATATTGTTCTACACATGTGTTTGTTCTGAGAGACAGGTCTAGTTTCATAACATGACCACTGTGTAATTAAACTGAAGGCTGCTTCCTGATCATTGGATAGCCCTGCTTGGCTACACACTGTTGATTTGGTGCGCTATTATTCTTGCCAAATAGTTGAAGCTTAAATTGGTTAAGAATCAGTTGAATTCTAAACAGCAATTTTTAATTAGACATAAAATTTATGAACTACAGATTTAGAACGATGTGTACACTGTCCAGGGAGGTCTTGTGGTGTAGCGGTAGCGTCCCTACTTCAGGTCATAAGTTACAGGTTTGAGTCTCACTTCAGGACTTGATGGCCATGGAAGCTGCTATGGCTAATGTGGCATGGAAGCTAACGTGGCCAAACAGGCTGATTATCAACCTGCAAATCCTTCTGATTTGCCTATGGCAGGCAGTAAGAGCAGGTGTCTTTCCTGGTCAGCCATGCTTGATACAGGATGGTGCCCCGAAGCCATAACCTCTGGCAATAGGCTGACAACCTGTTGCAGGAAAAAACTAGCCATGGAAACAAACATAAGCATGTGCTTTGTCTGCCTTGCGACACTAGGCATGAGAAAGGACTAAGTCTAAGTACACTGTCCAACTCCGTACATGGCAAGATTACAAATTTATGCTTAACAAAATCAGCCTACAGTCAATCTGGAGCAGATATCTTACAATGTCAGTTGTATCAAGGTTGTACTGTAAGATGCCTGTAGTTGAATGGAGCATGATCTCGGGTGTTTCTCTCCATGCTACCAATGGTTAATTTAAATAGCTGCTACCAGCACCATTGGATGTATAAAAAAAAACCTTTGCTCTCAAGGGCAAGTTCACTCAGCCAGCCTGTAAAGGTAACTTTAATGATATTAACTTGTAGGGTCTTTCCCCAACCATCAAGGGATGAGAAATACAAGATCTGTGACCAGAAAAAACTGCAGATTGCAGTCAGCTAATTTAGATACACAAATAGTAATTTTACATTTGCAATTGGCTCCAATCTTGCCCCCCCACAACCTTCGCCGGTCCACGACTATTCACTGTCCATATTAATGACCTGGACAGTGCTAATGAGGAATTGTCAATAAGTTTGCAAGTGATACCAACATTTGTGCAAGGGTTAACACAGTCATGGGAAGAGGCCAAACAATAGCAATTAACACAGCCAATGTAGTTTTGTGAATATACGTAGGAACAACACAAAATGTAGTATCATTTCTTGTGAATGAGAAGTGAGAGTAAAAGATCCAGGTGTTACTATGCATTGAGCAGTGACAAATAATGGCCAATGCAGACACCATAGCCAAGTTGTTCGATTATATTAATAGGATCAGGCAGTATAAATCAAAGGACACCATCCTGTTAACATACAGATTGTGTTGGACAAGATCTAGAGTATTACACCCAGTTTTGGTCCCATTACCTGGCGGTTAACAACATAGTGGTCTTACAAAAGGTAGGGGAGCTACAAGGATAATCCCTAGCTTAAAGAGCCTTAAAGTTACTCAGATAAAAATCTGGGTTTATTTACTTTAGGGAAACAGGCTTGGAGGCTACCTGACAACTACGTAAAAATAATGAAATCGCATGCCTGTTGACAGACTATTTTTGACTGGAGGAACCAGGGGACATTTTTTGTTCTTCTTTCAGCTTCTCCCATTTTACTTGGGGTCACCACAATGCTGGTTGATCACCCTTCTCAATCTCCTCCTGTCAGTCACCCAATCCTGTGTTTAAATCTCTCGTCACCATATCTTTCCATCTGGTCTCTTCTTTTTCTTGACAGTCCCTCGTGCATCACTTGCTTCATTACATTTCCTCTCTCTCCATATGACCACACCATTTCAATCTCTTCTCGGCTACTTTATTTGATGCTTCCAGAATCTTCACTGACCCCCAAATGTACTGGCTCCTGGTCTAGCCTTCTGGTCATCCTACACATCCATTTCAGCATCTGCACCTTATTAGTATCCAGTCATTATTCCTGTCTTCTTGATGTTGCCCAAGTTTCTGCATTATATAAAAAGGCAGATTTCAACTATCCTGTAATATTTTTCTTTTCAATTTCAGCAGTACTTTTATTTCATATAACACTCCACTGCATTTCCAATTACTCCAACAAGAACTAAACCATTGTTTAATTTCCAGACATGTATCTTCTGCCACCACTGATCCCAGGTACTTGAAACTACTCACTTTCTCAAAGTCTTTGCTCAATCTTTTCACCTTCACTCTGATCCTCTTCCTTAGATTCAAACTGACCGTCCATAAATTGGATCTTTGGTCTACTGATCTTCATACCCGTCTACCAGTGCAGTTCTCCAGATACTCGGTCATATTTTCATCATCCCCATCATAGGGCTCAATGTCATCTGCAAACACCATTGAGCATGGTGCTTCCTGTCTCACTTGCTCAATTAGAACATCCATGATAATCAGGAAAAGGAAGGGGCTCAGTGCTTATCCTTGGTGCAATCTTTGGCTTCGAAACTCTCTCCCTCACACTGCTTCTCACTTTTGTGTGGCACTCCTTGTATATGTTCTCTAACAGTTGTACATACTTCTCAGGTACTCCACAAATTCTAGCACATCTACAGACTTCCTCCCTAGGCACCGGGTCATGAGTGTTCTTTAGATCAATGAATATTGCATTGGCCTTCCTGATATTTCTCCATCACTTATCTCAAAAACAAAATGGCAAATGTGGTGCCTTTTTGGAGCATGAATCCGAACTGAACTTCATGGATTTCTACTATTTTTTTCAGTCTCTGTTCCATGACTCTCCCCCATATCTTTAAGGTATGTGGTAGGGTTTAATTCCTTGGTAGTTTTTGCAATCTGGGATGTCTCCCTTTCCTTTGAACATTGGTATCAAAATGCTTTTCCACCATGCCTTTGCAATTTTCTCTGAAATCATAACACAATTTAGTAGCTTGTTCATGACTTGTGCTTAATATTCACCAAGCAGGTCCATAGTTGCGCTGGTATCTCATCTGATCGTACTGCTTTGCTGTATTTCATTCCTGTCAGTGCTATTCTGATGACAAGGGGACATTCATTTCAACTACACAAAATAGAAATAGGCTAGATATAAGGTGGTTCTTCTTTTCCCCAAAGAGTGGTGAGCCTCAAATCCTTTGCCAGCTTGTGTGGTGTGTACTAACTAGCCACATGCCTTCTAGAAGAAGCTAAGCTAGCTCTTGACTGCAGTAAGAATTGCAACACAAGGAAAGTAAATGGATTAATGGTTAATGCATGGCCAGAATGATCTCCCAGGCTGGTTTCAATTACCTGAAGGGATCAGAAAGGAATTTTCTAGAGTTTTTCCCCCTTTGTTAACCCTGGATTTTTTTGCCTTTCCCAGGAGGTTACATGACTGTGGAGTGTAGGTAGGAAGTATCTAGTCATGATGCTCCAGGCAGGCTAGATGGATCAGATGGTTGTTTCCTGGTTGTCATTTTCATCAACTACACACATTGCATCTTCCACATCTAAACTTTTGGGCAGTCTACTTTACAAGCTTCAGGTAGGACTAAGAACTTAAAGGCAGCAGATTTCTGAAAATATGTTCCAGCTTCCAAATACAACAACATTTCTAAGCAACATAAATGGCAGAAGCTAAAAATGCAAACCAAAATCAGAAAGCACTCAAGCAAGTTTATGAGCATCTGCAGAGATAATACAAGGTAGATGCTTCATCAGCTGGGGGTGTATACAACTGAAATGTTAATTTAGCTGTTCTTTCCACAAATACTGACTCAACTGCTGCAAATGTCTAGTACTTCATTTTTTGTCTAAATATTGTGAGTAAGATAACCAAATAAGCTTCCTTTAAATAAATTAAACACCCATAATTGCCAAACACATTTTTATATTGATAATGCTCACAAATCACGCTGAAAATATGTTGTCTGATATACCAAGCTATTAAAAAAATGAACAGCTAACACCACAATGATGAGTAGCTCTCTCAGATTAGCCTGATGTGATAGGTTTTCACTCACCTTCATGACATTGCCTATGGTGAAGCCACTATTATCTGTTCCCAACTCCTTGAGCAAGCGTTCCACCAACTCAATTTGATTCATCACCAGGCGGCCTGGAACTTGTGGCTTCAAAGGCTGCATTAACTGAGGTGGGATAATGTGAAGGGGTCGTACTTCTTTAAGCAGTGCCATTTCCTGTGAATAATAATTTTTTTTTCAATATCAATGATTCCACTTCATTTCTTTCCATTCACTGTAAATTGTGATACTCAGAAGCTATCACATCAAAGACAACATACATGATCTCTGTTGCAACATAATTGGACATTTTCAACTTAGATTTTCCAATGCTTGCCAACTTTTTTTTATGGCAGCTACATGCCTTCAATAAGGCTGTTGGGGCTGGTCTGGTTTAGTTGTCTGAGCACTGTTTCACTGCATCTATCAATTTATGTAATGCTGCCCGATCTAGACGCAATATTTGAATTATAACAGGATGTTGTATTAGTAATGCAACTGCAAGGGTTCTTCAGTTGCACAGTAGGTAAAAGCACAACCCAGTGCAGCATTAACCAAATCAGAAGATCCCATATTTGATTCACAATCTGCCCAGAATTAAATGATTCCAGTTGGGCAAAAGTAGGGATGCCACAATTGTCTTTGACATCCCTGGACTAGGGAGGGGTATATATCCCAGGGTCTAAACTTGCGTTTGCCTAGATTGCAAGTGATTACAACTAGTTAGGTACTTTGGAAGTTTAAAGGGTTTTGGAACGTTCCAAGGTTGCGAAAGATGCTATACAGATTCTTCTTTTGGGTTGAAACGGATGCACAAGGGCAGAAGATGGTTGGTTGTGAAGGCCTCCATGGTCAAATGTCTGTCAACATCCAACGTCTCACATAAATAACTAACCGGGTGAGATGCCAGGCAGCTGTGTCTTCAAACAAGGAGGGTTGAACATTCAAGAAATAAAAGCAAAAAAATACAATTGAAAATTTGTGGAATTGACAGCTAAGCAACTTGGATACGTTTGTTTTAAAAAAGAAAAGTTTGTGTTTCCTTAAATAGCTTGAGACTAGTATGAGGTTAGGATGAACAGTACATAAAATTTCAGATATGATAAAGAAACAATAACAAAAACAGGAAAGTGGATGCTCATCCACTGATGTTCAGTTGTTATGAGATCATGAATCCCTGAAGGAATTGCTCAATGCAAAAAGCTCTCCAGGTTGTTATTTATCTTTGGACAAAGAGCATGTGAAAAGAACTTAACATGCCAGAGTTTTATGTAAAGCTCTGAAGTTCCTTTGCTGTATGTTACATAACAAAGTTTCATTCTGCAGATCAAAGCTTAAGAGAATAGACAAGTCCCTGCTGCAACACAGTCTGTTAAAGTGCAGAACTTGGTTTAAAGTGCAGAACTTGGTATAAAGTGGGCCTATCATGGACCCCCAAATCCTTTCAGATCATATTTCCAAATTTTAGCAATGTGTCAAATATTGTTGAAGTATAAATTCTCCACAAATGATAAACTTCCGTTAGGTAACACTTGTGGCCCCGCAACAAGTAATTCAACAAAATGAACCAGTCAAATTTCAGGTCATACTTTATACGGAAATATGTATTTAAATATAATATTTAATATTCACAAAACTGTGTTCTTTATTAACTGGATTGTCAGTTGCATTTTCATTGTTATTTTAATACATTTTTGATAGTTAAACATGGTTAGATTTAGGACCAGCCAATAAGATGGGGGCCTCTTGACTAATTAAGGGGCTTAGTGTTCAATTACGATGGAAAAATTTCACTGACTACTTTTCTTTGTATTAATATTAGTCAAATGTAGGATACAGCTGTCTGTGCTTATACTGATACTCATACAATGATCAACGCAACAAAACTAGTTCACACAATCTGACTCCACTTGTCATTAGAAAATTTGCTAGACCACAGCTTCCATCATCTGAATCCAAAATCACTACGATGTCAATATTCAAATTGTGCCAAAGCCTGGATGACTTCAATTTTCAAAGACTGGTTCCACCATAAATTCATTCCAAACATCAGAAAACATCGCAGGAAGGTGGTGGCATAGTGGTATTGTCACTGGACTAGTAATCCAGAGATCCAGGGTAATGCTCTGAATCCCACCATAGCAGATGGCGAAGTTTGATTTCAATAAAAACTTGGAATTAAAAGTCTAACGATGGCCATGAAACAACTGTCGTAAAGACCCATCTGGTTCATTAATGTCCTTTAGGGAAGGAAATCTGCTGTCCTTACCTGGTCTGGCCTACATGTGACTCCAGACCCAACAGCAATGTTGCTGACTCATAAATGCTCGAGCAAGTCTCATTGCATCAGGTCAAACAGCAAGGAAACCTCCTGCTGATTACCACGTAACATCCTCCCTCAGCTGATGAATCAGTACTCCATGTTGAACACTATTTGGAGGAAGCACTGAGGGTGCCAAGGGTGCAGAATGAACTCTGGGTGGGGTCCATCACCAAGTGTGGTTCGGTAGCACCATGACAGGCCAAGCTGGTCGAGTTCTAAAGGAAGCAGCTGCTAGACTGGGACTGTGGCAGGTGGTGAGGGAACCAACAAGAGGGAAAAACATACTTGACCTCATCCTCACCAACCTGCCTGCAGCCGCAGATGCATCTGTCCATGACAGTGTCAGTAGAAGTGACCACTGCACAGTCCTTGTGAGGACGAAGTCCAGTCTTCACACTGAGAATACCCTCCATGCGCTAAATAGGATAGATCTCTAACAGATCAAGCAACTCAAGACTGGGCACCCAAAAGGCGCTGTGGGCCATCAACAACAGCAGAATTGTACACAGTCACAACCTGTAACCTCATGGCCTGGCATATCCCCCACTCGACAATTACCACCAAGCCAGGGCATGCTATGAGCAGCACCAGGATTACTAAAAATGAGGTGTCAACCTGGAAGGCTACAACACAGGACTAATTGCATGCCTAACAGCATAAGCAGCAAGCGATAGATAGAGCTAAGTGATTCCACAACCAATGGATCAAATTTAAGCTCTGCAGACCTGCCATATCCAGTTGTGAACGGTGGTGAACAATTAAACAGCTCATTGGAGGAGTCAGCTCCACAATAGCCCCATCCTCAATGATGGGGGAGGCCCAGCACATCAAAAGATAAGGCTGAAGCATTTGCTGCAGCCAGAAGTGCCGAAAGGGTGATCCATCTCAGCCTCCTCCAGAGGTTCCCAGCATTACGGATGCCAGTCTTCAGCCAATTCAATTCACACCACATGATATCAAGAAACGGCTGAAGACACTGGATACTTTTAAGGCGATGGGCCCTGACAATATTCCTTCAAGAATACTGAAGACTTGTGCTCCAGACCTTGCCATACCTATTGCCAAGCTGTTCCAGTACAGTACATTGGGGGGCACCAATGCATCCACTGCCCTTGTCCTTCTAGGTGGCAGTGGTCATGGGTTTGGAAGGTGTTCTTGAAGGAGCCAGAGCGCTAGAGAAAAGCAGCAGGGTGAGTAGGATTGGTGAGTATTTCTACTCTTTAAAGTAAAACTAAAGTCTTTAGTTTGTGATTAGGTCCCTGGTCATTTTTTTCTCTTTTTTCTTATAGATAGCTCGATAAGTACAACTCCAATACTGGTGTGTATAAAAAATTATAATAAAGTGTAAAGAGCACACTAGAGTAATTAATTAATAATTTGAATAAAATGCAAGAGCGATGGCAGGACGGGTGATGTGTTGCTGCTGCAACATGTGGGAGCTGCTGGACACCGAGGTGATCCAGAGCAAACACATCTGTACCAAGTATTTGCAGCTCGAGGAACTTTGCATCAGAGTTAAGGAGCTGGAGTCCGAGCTGCAGACATTGTGCCACATCAGGGTTTCGGGAAAGTTACCTGGACACTTTGCTCCAGGAGGCAGTCACACCCCTCAGATTAGGCAATTCAAATGTGGTCTGTGATCAGGGGCAGAAGGGTGTGAGTGCAGCTGAAGCATGTATGAGGGACCAGGGGTAGCGTTCGTGGAGCCTCGGCAACTGTCCAACAGTTACGAGGTTCTTGCAAGCTGTGTGAATGAGAGTAGGGACTGCAGGGAGGATAAGCAAACTGACCACAGCACCGTGGAACAGGGAGCCATTCAATTGAGGGGAGGAAATAGCAATGTAGTAGTGGGAGGGGACAGTATAACTAGGGGAATAGATACTGTTCTCTGCAGCCATGAGCATGAGTCTCGAAAGGTTGTGTTGCCTGCCCAGTGCCAGGGTTAAGGACATCTCAGGGCTGGAGTGGGAGGGGAGGGATCCAGTTGTCGTTATCCACGTTGGTACCAACAACATTGATAGGACTGGAAAGGAGGTTCTGCTGAAAGAATTTGAACAGTTAGGAACTAAATTAAAAAGCAGAACCTCCAAGGTAATAATCTCAAGATTACTACCTAAGCCACAGGCAAACTGGCATAGGGTAAATAAAGTCAAGGAGTTAAGTGCGTGGCTCAAGGATTGGCGTGGGATGAATGCATTTCAGTTCCTGGGGCACTGGAATCAGTTCTGGGGTAGAAGGAAGCTGTTCCGGTGGGACAGGCTTCACTTGAACCGTGCTGGGACCAGTGTCCTGGCGAACCGAATAACTAGGGCTGTAGAGAATTTTAAACTAAATAGAGGGGTGAGGGTTCTGGAAAGGGGATACGTAGGCTTACAAAGCAAAAGGATATGGCAGCCTTGCAGGGTGGCTATTTAGGTAATGATACCCATAGTGTGACAGGAAGGGACAGAGTGTACAAACATAAAAAAACAACAGCAAATAGGGTCAAAGGGAGGAAAAAATGATAAAAAGGCAAAATTAATGGCTCTTTACTTAAACATACATAACATTTGGAACAAAATAAATGAATTAATGGCACAAATAGAAGTTAATGACTATGATCTTATAGCCATTATGGAGACGTGGTTACAAGGGGATCAAAGCTGGGAACTAAATATTCAGGGGTATGTGACTTTTCGAAAGGACAGACAGGAAGGAAAGGGTGGTGGGGTAGCTTTCTTAGTACAGGATGGAATAAGTACAATAACAAGATTGATCTTAGATTGGAAGATGTAGAATCCATATGGGTGGAGGCAAGAAATAACAAGGGGAAGACGACCCTGGTGGGAGTAGTCTATAGGCCCCCTAGCAGTAGCTATAATGTAGGACAGAGAATAAATCAGGAGACAATGAGGGCAGTACATTAATCATGGGTGACTTTAATCTTCATGTAGATTGGGAAAATCAAATTGGCAGAGGTAGCCACGAGCAAGAATTCATAGAGTGTATTCAGGACAGTTTCCTAGAACAATATGCTGTGGATCCAACCAGGAATCAGGCTATTTTGGATCTGGTAACGAGTAAGGCAGGTTTAATAAATGATCCTGGAGTAAAAGATCCCCTAGGAAACAGTGACCATAATATAGTAGAATTTAGCATTCAGTTCGAGAGTGAGAAGCTTGGGTCGGAAACAACTGTGCTAAATTTAAATAAGGGTAATTACAAAGGAATGAGGGCAGAATTGGCTGGAGTGGACTGGGATGGGGTTTTAGCAGAAACAATGGCAGGCGTTTAAGAAAATAGCTCATGACTCACAACAAAGATATATCCCAGTGAGGAAGAAGGATTCTAGGAAGGGGATAAACCAACCATGGTTAACCAAGGAAGTTCAGGGTAGTATCACATTAAAAAGGAAAGAGATACAATGTGGCAAAGATTAGAGGTAAGCCAGGGGATTGGGAAAGTTTTTTAAAAACCAACAAAAGATGACGAAAAAAAAATAAAGAGGGAGAAAATAAACTTTGAGGGTAAACTAGCAAGTAATATAAAAACAGACAGCAGGAGCTTCTTCAAATATATAAAAAAAGAGAGACCAAAATGAACATAGGCCCCTTAGCGAATGAGGCTGGGGAAATAATAATGGGGAACCAGGAAATGGCAGAGGAGTTGAATAAATACTTTGCATCAGTCTTCACGGTAGAAGGCACAAATAGCATTCCAAAAATACTAAATAATCAAGGAGCAAAAAGGGGGGCAGAAATAAGTACAATAACTATCACGAGAGAAAAAGTACTAGGGAAATTAATGGGACTAAAGGCCGATAAGTCACCTGGGCCTAATGGGTTGCATCCTAGGATATTAAAAGAAGTAGTTACAGAGATAGTGGATGCACTGGTAGTAATTTTCCAAGAATCCTTAGATTCTGAAAAAGTCCCACAGGATTGGAAAACTGCCAATGTAACACCCTTATTCAAAAAGGGAGGAAACAAAAAATAGGTAACTATAGGCCACTTCTCTCCGCCCCCCCCCACCTTAAACCAGCTTATATTTCACCCCTCTCCTATTTTCACTTAGTTCTGTTGAAGGGTCATGAGGACTCGAAACGTCAACTTTGTTCTTCTCCGCCGATGCTGTCAGACCTGCTGAGTTTTTCCAGGTATTTCTGTTTTTGTTTTGGATTTCCAGCATCCGCAGTTTTTTGTTTTTATAACTATAGGCCAGTTAGCTTAACATCTGTTGTTGGGAAAATGTTACCAAGTCTATTGTAAAGGATGTAATAGCAGAGCATTTAGAATTACATAATCTAATCAAGCAGAGTCAGCCTGGCTTCATGAAGGGGAAATCATGCCTGACAAATTTATTAGAATTCTTTGAGGAGGTAACTAGCAGGATAGATAAAGGGAGGCCAGTAGATGTAACATATTAGGCTTTCCAAAAGGCATTCGATAAGGTACTGCATGTAAGGCTACTTAAGAGTCCTTGGTGTAGGGGGTGGTATATTAGCATGGATAGAGGATTGGCTAACTAACAGAAGACAGGGAGCTGGGATGGGGGGCATTTTCAGGATGGCAACCTGTAACTGGTGGAGTGCCACAGGGATCAGTGCTGGGGCCACAATTATTTATAATATATATTAATGATTTAGATGAGGGAAGTGAATGTACCTTTGCCAAAATTGCAGATGATACAAAAATAGGTGGGAAGGCAAGTGGTGAGGATAACACATGGAGTCTACACAGGGATAAAGACAAGTTAAGTGAGTGGCCAAAAAAGTGGCAGATGGAATATAATGTCGGAAAATGTGAGATTATGCACTTTGGCAGGAAGAATAGAGGAGCTGAATATTATTTAAGTGAAGAAAGACAGCAGAAGGCTGCAGCACAGGGGGATTTAGGAGTCCTTGTGCATGAATCCCAAAAAGCTAACATACAAGTTCAACAGGTAATAGCAAAGGCAAGTGGAATGTTGGCTTTTATTTCAAAGGGAATGGAGTATAAAAATAAGGAAGTCTTGCTAAAACTATACAAGGCATTAGTTAGACCATAACAAAAATAAAAATACCTGGAAAAACTCAGCAAGTCTGACAGCATCTGCGGAGACGAATACAGTTAACGTTTCGAGTCCGTATGACTCTTCAACAGAACTAAGGAAAAATAGAAAAGAGGTGAAATATAAGCTGGTTTAAGGCGAGGTGGGGCAGGTAGAGCTGGATAGAGGGCCAGTGATAGGTGGAGATAGCCAAAAAGATGTCATAGACAAAAGGTTTCCAGGTATTTTTATTTTTGTTTTGGATTTCCAGCATCCGCAGTTTTTTGCTTTTATGTTAGTTAGACCATACCTTGGAATACTGTGGTTTTGGTCCCCTTATCTAAGGAAAGATATACTGGCAATAGAGGCAGTTCAGAGAAGGTTCACTAGTAGATCCCAGGTATGGAGGGATTTTCTTATGAGGAGAGGTTGAGTAGGTTGGGCCTGTACTCATTGGAGTTTAGAAGAATGAGATGCGACCTTAATGAAACATATAAGATTCTTAGGAGACTTGACAGGGTAGACGCTGAAAGGTTGTTTCCCTTTGTGGAGAGCCTAGGACCAGAGTAAGGGAACGCCCATTTAAAACAGAGATGAGGAGGAATTTCTTCTCTGAGGGTCGTGAATCTGTGGAATTCTTTACCGCAGAGGGCTGTAGAGGCTGGGTCATCATATTCAAGGTCGAGATAGACAGATTTTTAATCAGTAAGGGAATTAAGAGTTATGGGGAAAAGGCAGGAAAGTGGAGTTGAGGAATATCTGATCAACCATGATCTCATTTAATGGCAGAGCAGACTCGATGGTCCGAATGGCCTACTTCTGCTCCTACGTCGCATGACGAGTTACTGCAGTGCATCTTGTAGGTGGTGCACACTGCTGCCACTGTGCATCAGTGGTGGAAGAAGTGGCCGCTTACGGCAGTGCATGGGGTGCCAATCAAGCAGGTTCCTTTATCCTGGATGGTCTCAGACTTCTTGAATGTTGTTCGAACTGGACTCATCCTGACTTCTGCCTTTTAGATGGTGTACAGGCTTTAGAGAGTCAGGAGATGAGTTACTTACTGCAGAACTCCCAGCCTCTAACCTGCTTCTGTAGCCACAGTATTTATATGGCTAGTCAAGTTAAGCTTCCAGTTAGGGAAGATGTTGATAGTGGGGGATTCAGCAATGGTAATGCCACTGAATGTCTAAGGGCAATGGTTAGATTCTCTCTTGTTGGAGATGGTCATTGCCTGGCACTTTGTGGTGCGAATGTCATTTGTCACTTATCAGCCCAAGCCGAAATGTTGTCCAGGTCTTGCTGCATATTGACAAAGACTGCTTCAAGAACTGAGGAGTCACAAATGAACACTGCAGTTGTCAGTGAAAGTCACCATGGTTGGGCTTAGGGCAATACCTTGAAGGACTCCTGCAGCAATGTCCTAGGGTGGACATGAATGACCTTCGATAACCACATCTTCCTCTGCGCTAGCTATGACTCCAACCAGTGCAGAGTTTTCACCCCCCCCCCCCCCCACCCCCCACCCCCCCGCCAACCCCCCCACAATTCCCGCAGACTTGTAGGGCTCCTTGAGGCAACACATTCTGTCAAATGCTGCCTTTGATGTCAAGGGCTGTCACTCTCCCCTCTCCACAAATTCAGCTCTTTTATCCACATTTGGACCAAGACTATAATGAGGTCTGGAGCTGAATAGGTCTGGCTGAACCCAAACTGAGCTGTAAGAAGTTTATTGTTGAGCAATTGCTCTTTGATAGCACGGTTGACAACATCTTCCATCACTTATAGATATGCTCCTTGTGGGTCACTTTATAACATTGCCCCAGGCTACCATTGCATTTGGCAGTTAGGATTCAATACAATAAAAGTGAAGAAATGGAATTATCATCAACAACAACTTGTATTTAGATTGCACCTTTAACACAATGAAACCTCCCAAAGCACTCCACAATGGGATCAAAAAGCAAAATTTGATGTTGAGCCACATGAGATATTAGAGCAGGTGACCAAAAAACTTGGCCAGAAAGTGAGGTTTCAAGGAAAGGCTTGCATTTACATACCTTTCACAACCACCATCCATCCCAAAGCATTTTACAGTCCGAGTACTTTTGAAGTATAGTTACTGATTTAATGCAGAAAACGCAGCAGGAAATTTGTGTACTGCAAGTTCCCACCAACAGCATTACAATGATGGCCATTTAGTCTGTTTTGCTGTGATGTTGATCGATAAACGTTGACCAGGACACTGGCAATAGCTCCCCTGCTCTTCTCCAAAATAGTGCCATGGGGTCCGAAAGGACAGATGCGCCCTTGGTTTAACCTTTCATCTGAACCTCGGACAGTACAGCACTCCCTCAGTACTGCACTGGAGTGCCAACCATTATTTTGAAGTCTCGAAGTGGACTTGAACCCGCAACGTTCCGACTCAGGGGCGAGAATACTACCAACTGAACCACAGCAGACACAGGAACTTCAAAAAGGAGAAAAGAGAATGGAGAGGCAGAGAAGTTTAGGGATGGAATTTCAGAGCTTATGGCCAAGGCAGCTAAAGGCATGGTCACAAATGGTGGGGTAATTTAACTCAGGGCTGCTCAAGTGGCCAGAACCAGAGAAACAAAATCAACTCAACGGTTTTGACGCTGGAACTGATTGAAGAGATAGAGGGGGATAAGGGCATGGAAGAATGTGAATCAAGGATGAGAATTTTCAAATCAAGTCAAAGCCTTGCTTAACCAGGAGCAAATACAGGTCAGCGAACACAGGGGTGCAAGTGAGGACACATGTAGCAGAGTTTTGGATGACAAGTTTATTTAAGGCAAAAAGTGAGAGGCCAACCAGGAGTGCTCTGGAATAGTCAAGTCTAGAGGTAATAACGGCACGGATGCAAGTTTCAGCAACAGAAGCGCTGGGGCAGGGATGGAGTCAGGCAAATGTTACAGAGTGGAAAAATGCAGCCCGAGTGACGGCACAGATGTGGCTGGAGGCTCATCTTGGGGTCAAAGACTACACCAAGGTTGCAAACCGTCTGGTTCAGCCTCAGACAGATGCCAGAGAGAATGATGGAGTTGGCGTTAGGGAACAAGGTGTGTTGCATGGACTGAGGTAATGGCATCGGTCTTTCCAATATTTAATCAGAGGAAAGTTCTCCCAGACAATTTAGAGACAGCAGAGGGGTCAATGGAAGTGATATCAAAGTAGAGCTGGGTGGCACCAGTGCGCACGTGGAAACTGATGTATTTTCAGATGATGTCGCCAATGGAAAGCATGTAGATAAGAAATAGAACAGGGCCAAAGCTAGACCTTTGGGGGACATCAGAGGTATGGAAATGGGACCAGAGGTAATAAGACTGAAAATTAGGAAAATGCACAACGCGTGCACAAAACAAAATATACGTAACATACCAGGCCGAGAAGTATTACAAATTTAAGTGAAAACAAGGCTGCCATGTCGGCATAGAGGAAAGCTTATGTTCATCAAATCAGTAAACCCACAGCGGATCAACTGACAAAGGGAATCATTTTGCTACAACTCAGATTAATGTCCATAAGAAACACTTCAGCAATCTAAAAAGAATTTGCACTTGTGTACATTAGTGTAGATTGCAGTGAAGTTAAGCAATTTTATAATGAAAAGTGTAATGTAGATTCAAAGCAACTAAGATAAATCATCCAAATACTTTATTTATGACAGCAATATTTAGATTCTATTTGTGTAATAGCGAAATTATAAGTGAAACCTTTTGCTACAGGAAATCTGAGGATTAACAACTTTGACTTGGGTCCTCCTCTATGCACTCCGCTTTTCCACCCTGCTCCAACATCAGTGTGGATGTAAGGACAGCAAAAAGTAGGTCAATCGTTTAAGAGGTCTGGGGTAATGACATAAGCCCAACCATAAGTTCACCACTTGAATTATATACGACAGATGCAGCCAAATAAATGATTGAAATATTAAAACTGTATTTTTCCCAATCTTACCTCTCCCCCACATTATTTGCAAGAACTCATTTGCTAGCCACGTAAGACTAGTGCGACTCATGTACATTCTCAATATAATGTCAACCCAGACAGAACACAATACCTCTGATGTCCCCACAACACAATGTGTTGAATAGGCTTTTGATTCACTTTCTGACCTAGATCTATGTTCTAATCATTTAATCACATCTGGATCAGGCACGGGGCTATCATGAGGCCAATTAATTCCAAATTAGCTGATCCAAACTCTTACCAGTTTGAGGGTAAAGGCAGTTTGGAATTACACCACCAGGTAACTCACAATTAAAACTTCTTCCTACATGGCTGTATTGGGTAGAAATTGGAAATGGAAAATGCAAATTAAAGAAAGTCAGCTCAGAAAGACATTTCACAATTCGCTGAGGTAATGATCAGCATGGCTGTTAAGTATACAGTCCTCAAGCTACACATGCAGCCAGTAAAACAAAACCAGACTGTTGGTTTTATTGCAAAGCTTAATCTGAATGTAGACATTAAATCAGTTGCCAATGACTTCAGAATGAATCTCCCAGGAATGCAATTCAACAGTAAATAGATGGAATGATTGTTCCCTTGTAAACACATCTGTGAAATGCAGGAGAGCTCAAAATGTTGATGCAGTCATTGAGTACCCTGTGTTGCCAGCAGACAACAAGATGAACATTGTCAGCATGTTTTTATAACGATCAAGCAATTACAGAAATTACATCAGCCACCACCCTGCTAGAAACCATTACAACAGTCCACAAACAAGCCAACTATATACAGCCCATCTAGTCACACCCATCAGGGAACTGGTAATGCATTTCTCGGTGTCTAAATGAAAATATAGTCCTACACAATTTCAGCGGAGCATGCACCAGTTCAACATTTCAGTGCTGAATAAGATTGCCGTTTTATACCGTGCTTGATATTAGCACCAGTAATAGAATTAAGCGTAGCAAATTTTGCTACAATGTATAATTTAATTGTTCCCCTTTTGCCATACTTTATAAAGGCTGATTTTTAAAATTGCCTGAAAGCTTCATGCCTTGAGGATTTTTTCTAAAAAAAATGTTCATGCAAAATAAGTAACTGGTAAGGCAACATTTATTGCACTCCCCAGTTGCCCTGAGGTGACGATGGTGTTCCTCTCTCCTTGGACTGCAGCAATTTTGTGGTGGTGGTGCTCCCTCAATGATGTTATATAAGGAATCCCATGACTTTGAACCCAGTGATGATGTAGATATGGCAATATACATTCAAATCAGGCTGGTGAGTGACTTGGGGCAGGGATAGGAATTAACTTGGTGTTGCCACCGTGTTACTTTCATGGTTCTCAGCGATAGAAACTGCAGGGAGTGGGAATGTTGAAGTAACTTTGGAGAAGTTTCTGCAATGCATTCCACATACTACAGACAGTGTGCCAATGGTGGAGGACATTGAAGTCCTCACCCAGAGTACATTCAGTGCCCTTGCTCCTCTCATGAGTATTGTCTAACATGGAGGAATACAAAGATAAAAGCAAAATACTGTGAATGCTGAAAATTTGAAACAAAAACAAAAATTGCTGGAAAAGCTCAGCAGGTCTGACAGCATCTGTGGAGAGAAAGACAGAGTTACATTTTTGGGAACTGAAGAGTCATACGGATTCTTCTTCAGTTCCCAAAAATGTAACTCTGTCTTTCTCTCCACAGATGCTGTCAGACTTGCTGAGCTTTTCCAGCAATTTTTGTTTTTGTTGGAGGAATACAAATGTCAGTTGAAGGGTGTGGTAGGTGATTAGCCAGGTACCTTTGGCTATGTTTGACCTAAAGTAAAGCAATCTCAGGAGGCTTGGAGTCAATTGAAGGACTCCTAGATCCATACATACCTAACCTTATAATCACTGTGGCCCCACATCTGAAGAGTTTATCCTGATGATGGGACAGGACATATCCTTGGATTACGATGGCAGAGCCTGGGAGATTATCCGAAAGTGAGTGTGATTATGTCAGGCAGGACAACTCTTCCAATTGCAAAGTTCCCACATTTTACTGAGGAGCACTTTGAAGGGTTATCCAGGGTTAAGATTGCCTTAGCCTTATCCTGATGCAGGCGTTATTTTTGATGGGTCTGTCCAATTCTTACTGTTAAAACTTACAGCAATTGTTTTCAATTGGTGATTTGCTGAGGCACTTCAGAAGACAACACAAGTTGGTCACATTCTGTAGTGAGAGACTAAAGTCACATTTAGGCTGGATGGGGTTAAGGGTAGTAAGACTTCCTTCCTTGATGGACACTAGCAAACCAAATAGGTTTCTTCAACAATCTGGTTGATTTTCTGATGCTTTTTAGAGTTATATTTATTAAATTCATTTTTGCAAATCGCTGTGGTGGGATTTGAATTCACAAATCCAGCACTATTACCATTAGACTCCTATGCATCTTGTAATGTGCAGATCAATTTTAACCAGGTAATTTTTTTCATATTCTTAAACTTGGCAGTACAACACTCTGCCACCAAAAGTTAAAAAAATCTTGAGTGTGCAATCATAAGCTGGCTCTTGTGATAATAGGCTTTAAAAATGTTTGATAATTGCACTGAATCAGTGCAACTCACCCTGTCCCTGCATGGCTGAAAAATCTCCTTTTGAAATCTCACAGAAAATGCCTATGACATAGAATGGCTAGGCACTATATTTCAAAAGAATAAAACGCATCCCTGAAAATATGTGACAAAATCAGGCTGGCACGAGGCTTTAAACTACAAAATCTGCTTTATATCTGTTAAATGAAATTAGCAATATGCCTCAAATATCGACTCAATGTGTCGCACAGAATTTTACTACACAGAAACAGGCCACTTGGCCCAACTGGTCTAGATCAGTCTTTATGCTCCACAAACTTCCTCCCACCTGGCTTCATCTCACCCCATCAAGGTATCCTATTCCTTTCTCCCCCATTTACTTATGTCCCTGTAAATGCAACACTGCTTATCTCCTCAGCCATTTCATGTGGTGATGAGTTCCACATTCTGACCACTCTGAGTAAAAAAAGCTTCTCCTGAATGTCTTGCTTGATTTATTAGTGGCTATTTTATAGTTTTGGTGCCTAGTTTTGGACTCTCTCAAGTGGAAACATTGTTATGAATGCAAGACTTTACAAGACAGTTATGTTTTAAAATATCTTTCTAATTTAAAGTGAAATAGCACAGACCTGAAAGGGGAATGATGATCATGCTAATTCCGCTCGGAGACATGCCAGATGATCTGTAGCCACAACCTATTGAAAATCAAGTTTTACACTAGGCACAACTACTTTGAAAAAACACACACAGCGACATCGACAGACAGAAACAGCTGCTGCGTACAGCTGCAGGAGACTGTCTTTGTGTTGGTAACTAAGCAGGCTGGTGACAAATGGTTCTCTATTCAAACGGAAAGGACTTTGAGATTCAAGGAACAAGTCGTCGCCAAAGTGGGCCTTGCTGCTGAAAGTCAGTTCAGGATGCTCAGAAGGCCGAGTGGAATAATTTTCGAAGACCTGACCTGGCAAGGCAGGGCAAAGAGAGCCTGCTGAAATGCCAGGAGCTTGGAACCTAATCTTTAAGCCTACGTATCTGTTGGAAGCATGGTGTGAAGTGAAATGCATCATAAAGTATATTTCAGTTTTGTTAGTTAATGGGGACATGCCTTTTCTAATAGTTGCCTGTTAAATAATTTTTAGCTTCTGTTGATTTGAGTTTGTTTGTCATAATAAAGGTCTTGAAATGTGAAAGCTTGTCCTATGGTCATTTTCGCTGGTCGCTGGGGAGTTCATCTCTTGGAGGATCGTAACAACAACATCGCTATGCCTACCCTATTGAACCCTTTCATTTTTCAAGATTTCTCAGTCTTCTTTTGTAGGTAAGAGCCTCAAACCTGTGCCTTAAAATATCTGTAAAGTAGAATCTTTGTAGAAACTTTTGAAAATTAATAAAATGTACCCTGATCGCTTCTTGATGCCAGATCTATCTTATCATTGTGAGCAGAAAACAAACAGCTAATGCAGGAACTACAGAATAGATGGGAAAAATCAGCTGTATGGGGAATGAAACAATACATAAATCTAGCTAAAGATAACAATAGGTTTCAAAAGGATGTAGAAACCAAGCAGTGCCACTAATTGCCTATATTTACAAATTAATTGGACCTACAATTTTCTCATTTTTGATATACTAGTTTGTGACGTTGCTTTCTTATTGCTGATCAACTATCTACTCGAAGAAAGCCAGGCTAAGTGCAAAATCAATCTAAAATCATCAACTGACAGAAGTTATGTCACACTGCCTCAAAAGCATAATTAAGCAATATTTACATGTTTACCATGAAAAGGGTGGTCTTATCTAGCATGCCTGCTTGAAATAGTACAAATATTGCTGGGTTTCTCTTTTCTATTTATTTACACTGCTTGTTTACATGTCAGTGGTGAGGTAGATATTGTTGGACAAAAGTATTCATATTTCATTTAAAGCCCTAATTTTAAAATACTGAGACGGATTCTAAGATTTTGGACTTTTGTTTAGCAATATAGAAACAAGGGAAAGCCATTCAGCTCCTCTAGCCTCTTCCATCATTCAATTAGATCAAGGCTGATCTGTACCTTAACTCAGTTTATCCACCATTACTCCATTGTCCTTAATAACAATAATGGACAAAAGGGCCGAGCTCAAGAGGTGAAGTGAGAGTGACTGCCCTTGACATCAAGTAGCATTTGACTAAGTGTAGCAAAGAGTCCGAGCAAGACCGAGCAAAACTCTCCACTGGTTAGGGCCATAACTAGCACAAAGGAAGATGGTTGTGCTTCTTGGAGGTCAATCATCTAAGTCCCAGGACATCGCTGCATGAGTACCTCAGGGTAGCGTCCTAGGCCCAACTATTTTCAGCTGCTTCATCAATGGCATTCTCTCCTTCGCCGAAGACTGCACAATGTTAAGTACCATTCACCACTCCTCAGATACTGAAGTGGTCCATGCCTATATGCAGCAAGACCTGGACAGCATTCAGGCTTGGGCTGACAAATGGCAAATATTATTCATGCCACACAGTGCCATGCAATGACGACCACCAACAAGAGAGAATCTAACCATCTGCACTGCAGCAGCACACCAAGGCTCCTTCAACAGCACCTTCAAACCCCACACCTCTACCAGGACAAGGGCGGCAGATGCTAGGGAACACCACTACCTGCAGGTTCCCCTCCAAGCCCCAGGCACCATCCTGACTTGGAACAATACTGATGTTCCTACACTGTTGCTGGGTCAAAGTCCTGGAATTCCCTTCCTAACAGCATTGAGGGTGTACCTACACCACATGGACTGCGGCGGTTCAAGAAGACATCTCACCACCAAACTTCTCAAGGGCAATTAGAGACGGGTAACAAATGCTTGCCCAGTCAGCCCACATCCTGTGAAAGAATAAAATAAAACCTTGGCTAACAGATATCATTTTTGAATGCTTGAATTGTCATTTTTATTTGACCGTTTATTGTGCAAGTCAAACACTTTAAATATTATTTGTTGTATTTATTCTATGTAAATATGCATCCTGTAAATAACTTCAGCTGTTGAACTGTATATTTCCACCTTTCAAAATTGATAGGAAAAGATGGTGATAAATTGAAAAAAAAATGTTAATCCTGTGTAAGTTACACCCACTCAGCATACAAGAGGGTGCAAGTTTCATATCAGAAGATGCATGGGTCTATCCATCAAAACTATGCTTTGGCATGCACCTAAGAACTGGGATGAGAGCGCGCAAACCGAAACAAGGTGACCTGCTGGACAACACCACATAAATAATATTGCTTTGATACAGAGATCAACAGACTAGGCGCAACCTACAATAAAGACAACATCTTCTCAGACCACAAACCTATGAAATTTGTCCCTTTTTTATTCAACAATGTGGTTGGTTTTGCTCCTCATGTAACCTGGGGTTGGGGGGGGGTTGCACAGAGGAAGCTCGTGGAATTTAAATTCAATGAATAAATCTGGAATATAAAGCTAGTCTCGGTGATGGTTACCAAGCAACTATTATTGATGTAAAAACCCATATGGTTCACTGCCATCCTTACCTGGTCTGGCCTACATGTGACTCCAGACCCACAGCAATGTGGTTGACTCTTAACTACCCTCTGAAATGGTTTAGCAAGCCACTCAGTTTCAGAGCAATTAGGAATTCGCAACAAATGCTGGCCTTGCCAGTGATGCTGTGGCATCACATAAAAGAATAAAAAAAACCTGCACCAGGAAGATATGTATTAGTGTTATAGCACTTTGTTGAGAACTGACTGCAGAATGCCAACATGTAATGAAGCAGTTAAATCTATTCAGTCGTACGAAGAAACTTCATTGTTCCAGTAAGAGATTTTGTTACAACACTTCAATTTATAACAGTATTAAATAAGTTATCACTTCCAACAAGTCAGATTGCCTCAGCTATTTCCATGATACAGCAGATGTTTCATCTGGGCAGTTGGGTATTTATTTATTAATTGAACAGAATAACAAATAAGAAACAGGGATCAAGAACTGCAATAAACTAGGCTAAGGCAAACCTGCTCAACAATGACCAAAGCAATAGTCTGGCTCTGGCTTTCATTATTTATTGGCACAAGCAAAACATACAGGACAAACTAAGTCAACTTATGTTTGAGTGCAAAAACAATGGATATTACACGAAAAAATCAAAGGCAAGTTATAAAAATAAATTGACATTTCTACCCATTCATTTAGCCATTCTACTTGATCACATCAGTGGAATCACATCACAATGATAAATCAATGTCACAAAACACCTTCCAGAATTTTTTTCTAACTGCAGAAATGCAAAAAACTCATTAAAAGTATTTTTCCTGCTAAAAACCCACGATAAATACTCAATGGATTAAGTCATTGCTGAACAGTAAACACAATAGCTAGCTGAGAGGAAAAATTGAGAGTTCGTTGCACCAGTAAACCTATGAAACTCTTGGCTAGAGCTTGTTCTATTGTAATATAGGAGTGCAATTGTGTTACTTCATTTCCAAAATAATTGCAGTTGCGTCCTTTATGACCCCTTTTCTTATTGGTAACCCAGCCTCATTAATAAATGATTAGCCAACTATGGAGATGAAACGTTACCTGGATCAGGAAAGTAATCTGCCGTGCTTAAAATAACTTATTCATAAGCCTCAGTGGTAAACATACCACAAAACAGAGTTTGAACTTAACACTGAACAAAGGAATTTCAGTCACAAGTTATATACCAGAAGTGTCACCTTGTAGCCAAAATAGCTAACACTTCACCACCACCTCCAAAAGGCTCAACAAATTTATCCAGTTAGTGGAACTCGCTGCTTGAAATGGTTGCATAGGTAGAAACGCTCAAAATTTTGAAAGTACTTGGATATGCACTTGAAGTGCCATAACCAACAGGGCTATAACTCCCCTCTCCGATGCTGAACGTTCAGTGCTCAGCAAAGGACTTAGTTTCATACCCTTACGCCCCCATCTCAATGAATTTCGGGCTCGGCATGATGCTGAACTCTTCTTCCGCCGTCGTCTCCGTGCTCACTTCTTTGGGCAGAAGTCCTCTCCCCGTTCAACGGATCCTTTTACCCACCTCCAATATTCTCCCTCCACCTGGACCCCTCCCTCTGGATTCTTATCTTCTCTTGATCTTTTCATTGAGAACTGTTGGCGTGACATTAGCCGTCTCAATTTCTCTGCTCCTCTCACCCATTCTAATCTGTCTCTCTCTGAACTCACTGCACTCCGTTCTCTCAGGTCCAACCCCAACATTGTCATCAAACCCGCTGACAAGGGTGGTACTGTTGTTGTCTGGCGCATTGACCTCTACCTCGCGGAGGCTGAGCGTCAACTCGCAGACACTTCCTCCTACCTCTCCCTGGACCATGACCCCACCACAGAACATCAAGCCATTGTTTCCAGGACTGTCACTGACCTCATCTCCTCTGGAGATCTTCCTCCCACAGCTTCCAACCTGATAGTCGCCCAACCTCGGACGGCCCGCTTCTACCTCCTACCCAAAATCCACAAACGGAACTGTCCTGGCAGACCGATCGTGTCAGCCTGTTCCTGCCCCACGGAACTCATTTCTCGTTATCTTGACTCCCTTCTCTCTCCCCTTGTCCAGTCCCTTCCCACCTACATCTGTGATTCCTCTGACACCTTACGTCACATCAACAATTTCCAGTTCCCTGGCCCCAACCGCTTCCTCTTCACAATGGATGTCCAATCTCCTCTACACCTCCATCCCCCACCAGGATGGTCTGAGGGCCCTTAGCTTCTTCCTTGAACAGAGGCCCCAACAATCCCCATCCACCACTACTCTCCTCCGTCTGGCTGAACTTGTTCTCACACTGAACAATTTCTCCTTTAACTCCTCTCACTTCCTCCAAATAAAAGGTGTGGCTATGGGTACCCGCATGGGCCCCAGCTATGCCTGTCTCTTTATGGGGTATGTGGAACATTCCTTGTTCCAGTCCTACTCCGGCCCCCTCCCACAACTCTTTCTCCGGTACATCGATGATTACTTCGGTGCTGCTTCATGCTCTCGTCGGGACCTGGAAAAATTTATTAATTTTGCTTCCAATCTCCACCCCTCCATCATTTTCACATGGTCCATCTCTGACACTTCTCTTCCCTTCCTTGACCTCTCTGTCTCAATTTCTGATGATAGACTGTCCACCAATATCCATTACAAGCCTACCGACTCCCACAGCTACCTCGACTACAGCTCCTCACACCCCGCTTCCTGTAAGGACTCCATCCCATTCTCTCAGTTCCTTTGCCTCCGTCGCATCGGTTCTGATGTAGCTACCTTCAAAAACAGCTCCTCTGACATGTCCTCCTTCTTCCTTAACCGAGGTTTTCCACCCACGGTGGTTGACAGGGCCCTCAACCGTGTCCGGCCCATCTCCCGCGCATCCTCCCTCACGCCTTCTCCTCCTTCCCAGAAACATGATAGGGTCCCCCTTGTCCTCACTTATCACCCCACCAGCCTCCGCCTTCAAAGGATCATCCTCCGCCATTTCCGCCAACTCCAGCATGATGCCACCACCAAACACATCTTCCCTTCACCCCCGCTGGCGGCATTCCGTAGGGATCGTTCCCTCCGGGACACCCTGGTCCACTCCTCCATCACCCCCTACTCCTCAACCCCCACTTATGGCACCTCCCCATGCCCACGCAGAAGATGCAACACCTGCCCCTTCACTTCCTCTCTCCTCACCGTCCAAGGGCCCAAACTCTCCTTTCAAGTGAAGCAGCATTTCACTTGCATTTCCCTTAACTTAGTCTACTGCATTCGTTGCTCCCAATGCGGTCTCCTCTACATTGGAGAGACCAAACGCAAACTGGGCGACCGCTTTGCAGAACACCTGCGGTCTGTCCGCAAGAAAGACCCAAACCTCCCTGTCGCTTGCCATTTTAACACTCCACCCTGTTCTCTTGCCCACATGTCTGTCCTTGGCTCGCTGCATTGTTCCAGTGAAGCCCAACGCAAACTGGAGGAACAGCACCTCATCTTCCGACTAGGCACTTTACAGCCTTCCGGGCTGAATATTGAATTCAACAACTTTAGATCTTAAACTCCCCCTCCCCCCATCCCCACCCCGTTTCTCCCCCCCCCCCTTTTTTTCAATAATTTATATAGATTCTTCTTTTCCCACCTATTTCCATTATTTTTAAATCTAAAACTAAAACTTTGTTAGTCTTTCCACCCCACTCCCACTAGAGCTGTACCTTGAGTGTCCTGTCTTCCATTCTTAATTAGCACCTTTCTTAGACAATATCACCACCTTCAACACCTCTTTGATCCTTTTGTCTGTGACATCTTTTGATTATCTGCTCCTATCACTGCTTGCTTATCTCCACAATCACCACACCCTCAACTTCTCTCTCCCCCCGCCCCCCCACCTTAAACCAGCTTATATTTCACCTTTCTCCTAACTATGCTTCAGTTCTGCCGAAGGGTCATGAAGACTCGAAACGTTAACTGATTTCTTCTCCGCCGATGCTGCCAGACCTGCTGAGTTTTTCCAGTTAATTCTGTTTTTGTTAAGGCTATAACTTTAAAAGCTGGAATGCGGGATTAGGTTGGATGGCTCCTTGTCAGCCAGCTTGGACATGGGACATAGTAGCCTCCTTCCATGCTGTAAATTTCTATGATTCTAGTAGCTCAGTCCTGGATACAGTTACAAGGAAGTCCCATTTGCTTAGTGAACTCATCTCAAACCAGGACTTCACTCACTACAACCAGCCTCAACGACCCTAGTTTGGGAAAGTGAAAAATTCACTCAGGTTCCTGCACCTGAGCACTTAACTAGATATCTGCAGTGGAAATGTGTATGTCTGGACATAAATTAAGCGCAAGATTGGGCATGGCTGTGATATTGTCTGCGGTCAACTAATGACCACTTGGGTGATCTTCTGGAAAGCAGCGTCTGGTCATAGAACTCTACTACAATGACTAGGCAATGCTTTCAGAAAAGGAAGCAGGAATGTAAAGGGGGTGCGGGGAAAAAATCAGCAAGCAGTCTACATTGAGTATTTTTTCAATACTGGAGGATTTTAGCAGTTATTTTTAAAATTAATCAGATATAAATGCCACGGTAAACACCATTAGAATGGTTTTTATCATTTGATAAAATATATGATAGACATAACTGAGATAACATTGTGCACATCAAAGCATCATTCTCTTTGCGATGATTCAACTACATTCTCGTTTTCATCAAAGATGGACACCAATATATGACAATTGATTAAAGTTCATTTTTAAATATGATAACTCATTACAAAGCAATTGAACCAACAACCTGATAGCAAAACAATGCAATCAGAGTGTAGCCAATAACATGGAAAAAAGATATGAATTTTTCACAAAGAATTGGCAAGATACAAGGCTAGCAAAACCAAGGTAACGGCCGTTATTGGCTGGTGTCCTGTGTAATGACCATCATCAGGATCGGCTAGAAGTGAATTCCCGACTGTTCTCATTTATTTTCTTTTTGAAATATAGCGCCTGGTCATCCTTTTGATAGCATTGCCATTACGATGATTAAGGCTATGATTAAAGTTTAGTTCATTGCACTTTTTTACATGGTGTCCTGAACGTCATAAACGTTTGTGATGAATGGTACAAGTACAAGCTGATGTTTGAATTTGGAGGTATTTCAAGAGATAGTGATAGCGTTAGAGATGTTTATAAAATCTGAGATAACGTGCGTGAAGTATGAAGTCATCTATTCTGGATCAGAGAAAGGCCAATTCAAATATTTTCTTAATAGAGAGAGACTAGGATCAGTACATATGTAAAGGAATGTTGGCGTTAGTGCGCACTAAATTATCTAAATCACTAAAAGTCAACAGGTACCAAAGCAATCAAAAAAGTGAACAGTGTGCTGGACTTTATCTTGGATGAGTGTGGGGAAGAGAAATAAGCTGTAAAAATGAGGCACTGATACCTCTGTTGGTTATATTCCATCTAGAGCATGTTCAGTTTTGAACACTAAACCTCGGGGAGATTAAAGTGCAAATTCACCAGAATGATACCACAGCTTGGAGGGTTAAAACATGAGGACAGGCTGCATAAACTTGGTTTGCATCCCCTGGAGTTTAGAAGGCTGAGGGCATAAAAACTAAAGTGCTTAAATTAACAAATGTATCGAACAGCATAGTTACAGAGTAGCTATTTCTTGTGGTGGAGGAATCCATAACGAGGGCCATAATTTTCAAATTAGAGCCAGGCTATTTAGGAGTGAAATTAGTGTGCACCTTTTCATACAAATGGCCATGAAAATCTGAAACCCTTTCCCCAAAGGCTGCAGATGCTGGACCAATTAAAATTCTCAAGATGGGAATCAATAGATTTTTGTTAGATAAACGTATCGGGGATATGGGGCATTGGTAAGTAAACAGAATTAAGGTACAGAACAGTAGTGATCCAATTGGATGGCAAAAAAGGTTGAAGGGATATATGTTAGACTTCTGTCCCAATGCTCCCAATTATATTTCATGACAAAATTATTAAACTGAATGAATTTTAAGGCATTAATTTTTGTAAGAAGATCAATTGAAAAGCCCAAGTACTATCCTACCTGTATGCTATTGAGAAAGGGAGAGTCTTCTGGTCTTTCTAGGTAAGGATAGTTACAGATGGACCTGTTTTACAGGTAAACAATTTTGGCACACAACTGTCTACAAACACACAACCAGATCACATGACTTTCTGGCATCAATATTTGGTCCTATTACTTTTGGTGCATCAAATTAGATTGTATCCAAAACCTAAGTGCTGCTTTACAGAAACAAATTCTCTAAGTAAAGTGATACAGCAAGGTGATAAACTTGAAAAAAAACGTCTAGTTCACACAAATCATAGAACCATAGAACACTACAGCACAGAAAGCAGGCCACTCGGCCCCTCTAGTCTGAGCCGAAATATTATTCCGCTAGTCCCATTGACCTGCACCTAGTCCATAACCCTCCAGACCTCTCCCATCCATGTATCTATCCAATTTATTCTTAAAACTTAAGAGTGAGCCCGCATTTACCACGTCAGATGGCAGCTCGTTCCACACTCTCACCACTCTCTGAGTGAAGAAGTTCCCCCTAATGTTTGCCCTAAACCTTTCCCCTTTCACCCTAAAGCCATGTCCTCTCGTGTTTATCTCTCCTAATCTAAGTGGAAAGAGCCTACTTGCATTTACTCTGTCTATACCTCTCACAATTTTGTAAACTTCTATCAAATCTCCCCTCATTCTTCTACGCTCCAAGGAATAAAGTCCCAACCTGTTTAGTCTTTCCCTGTAACTCAACTCCTTAACACCCGGCAACATCCTAGTAAATCTTCTCTGCACTCTCTCAATCTTACTGATATCCTTCCTGTAGTTAGGCGACCAGAACTGCACACAATACTCCAAAGTTGGCCTCACCAATGTCTTATACAACCTCACCATAACATCCCAACTCCTATACTCAATACTTTGATTTATGAAGGCCAGTATGCCAAAAGCTTTCTTTACAACCTTGTCTACCTGTGACGCCATCAAAATTATGTATTCTAGTCAAAATAACTATTTACTCACAATTTGCAATCAGCTATTTACAGAAGCCCCATTTACAGGATTCTGATGGGCCATAAGACAATTTCCCTTAAAGGCATGGGCAACCCATTTTAATAGCCCAACAACATAGATAGAAACAGAGTTTAAGTGTGGGCATCTCAAGGTCTACACATTGGTCTCAGTTGTTGGATGCTAGGATAGGAAACAGTTCATGGTCAACAAGTGATTTAGTTAGTAATTAAGAGGATAATCGGTTAAGCACATCACTGGGTGCATATAAATGGGAAACATAGCACCCTCGCCTTTGAATCAGATGGTTGTGGGTTCATGTCCCACTCCCGGATACCAAGAACTGTGATTGTACTCGAAAGAGTTGCAATCTGTGACTGTTGATAACTCGAAAGAGTTAAATGGGAAACATGGTGTCCGGCAGCACGTCGGAGGCCTATGATAGGTGGGCATTGTGGGGGCTGGGGTGCATTGTTTTTCCCCAGAACCACATTTTGACTTACAGTAAGTTTCCTTTGGGGGTTTTGCTTTTGGTTGCCCCTTTAAGGAATTATTCCACCCCACAATTTGTTTATTTATTTGTTAATTTGTTTTTATTTTTGCACTCAAAAGAGTATAAAGGGGAAACAGGTGATGATCTGGAGATAGAGTTTTATGAGTTGGAGTAAAGTTCTGTCTGAAAAAACAGTAAAGACTTGGTTTCTTTCTTTCTTACCAACTGGCTACTGAAGTTTTACAGTGGTAGCAGAAAATGGTTACTGCTTTTAAGTAAAAGATTGGAAACTAAGCTTTCTTCAGACAAAAGGTTGTATTTAGAGTTAACTTTCAGAGAAGAGTGGTTTGAGTCACTTTGGAAAATGGCTGAATCAAAACAGTGTTGGGGTAGGATTATCCACCAATGTTTTCTGAGCGTCAACTTGATGAGCAATGGAAGAATGAAGTAACCATATGGTCACGGGTTACATCCTTGCCGAAAACAAACACGGGATGGCCTTGGCACTTTGGCTACCGTAGAAAAGCAAAATAAGGTGCAAAGTATTTTCGGAATTGGAGCCTGAGCATTTGGACATGGATAAAGGTTTGGAGACATTAAATTTTATGGATAAAATTTATCAAAAAGATGACTTAAGTGCCTATGAGCTACAGTCAGATTTTGGCAAATTTAGAAAGTTGGAAGATAGTTCCATAGAAGATTACATAATGGAATTCAGCAGACTATATGAAAGATTCCCAAAATTTCTGTCTAGGAATCCCCAGTGCTGGCATTTAAGTTATTGTGCTAAAGTATCAAATATGGACAAATTGCTAGTTTTAACGCGAGTTAAATTTGCAGAAAGGCACGCACAGCTAGAACAGATGTCAGAGGCTCTAAAAAAAATTCCTTGGAAAACATTCCTTTCCAACAGCATTCGTGGCATAAATGGGCCATTGGGTCGTGAGACAGAAAATGGAGAATACAATGTTGACGGTGTGGCGAGACTGCCAAGATACAGGATGCAAGCAGCAGTACAAGAGGAGAATTGTAACTGGACAAAATGAGGACAGAAACATCTTTGACAATTATGACAGGCAAAAAAAATTGAGGACCTACAACTAAAGAATGAAACCCAGAAATGCCCACGGTGTGGTCAGTGTTTGAGGTGCGGTTCAAAATACCAATACGCAATTAACTGTCCTAAATGGTATAATAAGATATTCGAATTTAAACACATGACAGAAGACCCAGAAGATGATGAAGGTATTGGCCAAAGAGAGGGCATTATATTATTACAAGAAGCTTCAGCCCATCATGAATGTCTTGGTTGCAGAGTCCATCAATTGTGTGGCATTAGACAGCTGATACACGTCTACAGCGTGTGGAATAGGCTGACTAAAATACCACCCAGACTCCTTTAAGTAATAAGGATAGGAATGAGATTAAGGAATTTGAGAGTTTCACCAGTTTCAGATTTGGGGATGACAACACACTGAAATCTTTAAAAAGAACAGTGATTCCCTGTAAGATAGCCGGAGTCAATTGTTTTATCAGCATGGATGTGGTGTCCAGCAAAATACTGGGTACTACTGTGCAGGCCATTGGACTCTGATTGGTAGAGACGTTGGCATGGAGAATGTACCAGTTGATGGTGATTGACAGTTAACTGCCAAGCATTGTTTGAAATCTAAACCAGGCAGTTTTATTCTGATTGGTCAAGACATTGCCCTGGGGAATGAACCAGCAAATGGCGGTCACTTAGTTTGTTTAGTTGAAACAGATGCAATGTGTGTACGTTGTGTGTGCAAAGAACAGGGACCTGTGTATTAATATATGTAGCTTCCAGTACATGTAAATTTGACCCACTTTGAGCCTGACTGACAATCTTAAACTGGAAATTGGTTGTCAGTGTAATTCTTAGCAGACTGAGGATTATTTAGCAAATGTTGTCCAATTGCGGAATCACATCTAATGTTGGACACCGTGTTTTGAGTTTTGCAAGCATAGGTTGGTGGAATATGGTTTGTACCTTTCCCATTGTGAAAAACAAGAAGGACATGCTGTTTGATACGATCTGCCAGTCTTTGGGACGTAAAGTCTACACACCTAGCATCACACTGGCACTAAAATTCATACATCACATTACTCAGACAATATAAATCTATTACTCATACATTATATAGCTTCTGATACAGTATAAATATGTTGTTTCCCCTGACATTGGTATTTCCTGATGAGTGCAAGACAAAAAAAGTCTCTCTTTTCAGCAAAACTAAAATACAAAAAACTGGTTAAATGTTCAAGATAAGAGGTAGGAGGTTAGACCCATGTATTGGGGACATGAAGTACAAAAATGGAAAGCAAGAAAATGCAGCAACAATTTGGGCAGTACGTCTGGGAGTGAACATGTCCTTAGAAAGAGATCACAAACAGTTGAAAGAAAATCTGCTAATAGGTTGGGGGAGATCAATAGTAACTGTCCAGAATGAAATAGGAGGCAGGCAGGATAAAGGACGTAGGTCAACAAGGTCAAGGAATATGACATGGAATGCTACAAGGAGCAGAAGCCCACGCGATCAAGAAATCTTAGTGGCTACAAACAAATTAGAAGACAAGTTAATAAAAGATGCCAAACAGCAAGAATTACACAACTGGAGAGAATCTGGGTTGTACAGAGGTGCTGGTTAGGGGGAGCCAGCCCTATCACATATATGGTAATGCTTGGATAAGGTGCTCCCTGATGGGACTTATAAGGCTAAAGACAGACTAGTGGCATGAAGTTTTGAAAAAAAGCTGGGTGACCAAGATATAAGAGTAAATTCACCTACAGCAGGAAAGGTAGGTTTGAAAACCTTCTTGGCTCTGTTAGCAGCAAATTCTTTGGAATGCAAATCAATTGATATTAAAGCTGCTGTTTTGCAGGGAGTCCAGCTTCAAATGCAACCTTTTCTCTGCCCTCCAAAGGAAGTGTAAAATGCAGAAGGGACACTCTGGAAATTAAATAAGTGCATATATGGTTTCAAAGGCTCTTTCAGAATTTAGTGTTTCCCAGTGATGTCCATTTTACTAAAATTGGGCTGTCTCCAATTGAAAGCAGACCCTGCAATGTTTCATTGGCGCCATGGGGGTAAACTTTCTGGCATCTTCACGATACTTGGAGATGACTTTTTGTGAGGTGGAAGTAGCAAATTTAAAAAGATTGTCATCAATGGGCTCAGTACAGATTGGAAGTCTTGGGCCTTTAAATACATCGAATTGGAAATCAGGCAGGGTGGATCGAATGTCACTTTGCATCAGCAACCCTATTTAGAGAATGCTAATCCCATCGGAGTTAGTCGTGTTAGGGCCTCTCAAAAAGATACAGCAGCTTCCAAAACTGAAGTGGAGGAACTAAGACGTCTAATTGGGAAACTGAATTGGATAGGCATACAAACAAGGCCGGATGTCAGCTTAGATGTTTTGGAGTTGAGTGCTATAATGAACAATTCTAAGGTTGAAGATGTTTATTCTGGCAAACAAAACATTGAAAAAAAATCTAAAATGGAGCACAATGTCTTGAAATTCCCATCTTCGGTTGATGCTACGAATGTGAAATTAAATGTTTTTAGTGACGCTTCTTATGCAAACCTGTGATGGGTTTTCAAGCACAGGAGGATATATAATATTTCTTATGGGGAAAGATGTAAGTGTTGCCCTTTGGCATGGGAAGCTAAAAAGATAAGGAAAGTGGTAAGGAGTACTTTGGCAGCAGAATCTCTTGCACTTATTGATGCAGGGGACGTGGCATTCTTTGCATCGAAGATATTGGAAGAAATCCTAAATAAAAAAGAATATTCAGGAACAATACCTATTGAATGTCACATAGACAATAGGTCACTTTAGGGTAATGTGCATTCTACAAAGTGTGTTAATGAAAGAAGATTATGAATCAATATTGTGTTTAAAAACAAATGTTAGAAAACAAGAAAAGTTCCAAACTCAAATGGGTTGATACCAGCCATCAATTGTCTGATTGTTTCACAAAAAGAGATGCAAGCTCTAAAAAAATTATTGGAGATTCTCAACGAGGGACATCTGATGATATGAGAAGCTATAAAAGAAGTTTTTTTAAGGGCATTTTTATGCACGTCTCCTTTGTCTTTTTTTTTAAAAAGGGGAACAGGGATGGTCGATTATATATAATTTTTTTTGATGATTGCACTATATAGAATGAAAAAATGAATAATTTTTTTTGTTCCACTTAAGGATTTCTCTCATTTTTAAGAGGGGAATCTGTTAGGATAGGAAATAGTCACAAGTGATTAAGTTAGTAATTAGAGGTTAATTGGTTAAGTGCATCACTATAAATGGGAAACAGGTGATAATCTGGAGATGAAGCTTGATGTGAGTTGGAATATAACTGTCTGGAAGTAGTAAAGACTTGGTTTCTTTCTCATCTACGAGTCATTGGAGTTTTACATTGGGTAGTGATGTGTCAATCATCTACAGTTTGTAATCACCAGCATATTTTTCCATGACTATGTTCATAGTAGTGACTAGAAGTCCCATCAAGATTCATATCGCTGTCAATTTGTATCTCAACACTTAATTTGACTCTGAGTCCAAGAACTGATCTATACGGGTAAATTTTCTGCACTCTTTTGGATAGGTTAGCCATGAAATGTGAGGTCACTGGAACATCTACACACAGATATATTTGTATATTTTCACACAGATGAAAATATACAACTAAGGAGACTTTCTACAGCAACTCCAATGGATCACCCTGTCAACAGAAACTACATGGAGCAGGTAGGCTGGATGCCACTTGGAGTGATTACAACTCTGGAGAGACACAGCTTACAAACACATGCCAGAAATATACTCCATTTTGTATGCTTCTTTTGATTTGAAGCAGCGTCAGTAGTCCACAGATATCCACAATGGATACATTGTAGTCCTTGGCCTGGGAACCTATACAGCAAGGTCATCAGGAATTCTGGCAAACTATTCCACTAAAAATAAGTCATACATTTGCCTGGTTTTTGGACCATATTTTTCCCTTCATACAGAATGAAGACCTTTGTGACAATTCTACAAATGTCAGCTTGCAACATGCAGCAATAGAAAGAGACCTTCACAAAACACTCAGAATAGATGGTGTAGACCAGCAATCTTCAGAAGGCTGCAAATCCCTACTGAGAACTATTATAAACATTTGTGAGGAAGTACGAGAAATTACATGAAATAGTGCCCTATTGACAACTATTCCTTATATACATATGCTTGCCAAAACAAATGGCTGTATAGACTGATTATACGTGCTTTACACTTGCTGAAATCTTCTTGCGTCATCTGAAAAAAGAAAATGGTGTTTGAAATGAAGTATTCAGAACTGGGTCAGATGTCTATAGCCCAGGAGCATGGTTAAAGCATCAGTCAGTAATGAAGCTTAAATTTGACAGAACCTGTTTTCCACTCAACTTCTTCTTGAAAAACAATTTCTGTAAATATGAAATGTAGTCCTATAAAGCACAATGCAATCCTCTTGATAAGTTCAATTTACTACTCCCTCTGACATCTTTTAATGTTCCTCCCCTGAAATTGCTAATGAATGCTGCAATAAAATTCCACAGACATGAGCTGCTTTCTGCCATCTCATCCAAGCAATTCATGTGCATGCCTAGTCAGAGAGAGTCTGACAAGTATTCAGCCATGGAGATATCATAGCCAAACCTAACTTTAACTTGGCATTCCAGGCGGAGACAGGAGAATTTATAATGGAGAATAGGGAAATGGCGGAGAAACTAAACAATTACTTTGTGTCTGTCTTCACACGGAGGAAGATACAGAAAATCTCCCAGAAATACTAGGAAACCAAGGGACTTGTGAAAATAAGAACTGAAAGAAATTGTACTTGAAAAATTAATTGAAGGTTGGTAAATCCCCTGGACCAGAAAAGCTACATCCCTAAGTATTGAAGGAGGTGACTATCGAAATAGTGGATGCGTTGGTGGCTATCTTTCAAAATTCTACAGTTTCTGGAAAGGTTCCTGCAGACTGGAAAGTAGCAGATGTAACCCCACTATTTAAGGAGGGAGGGAGAGAGAAAACAGAGAACTAGAAACCTGTTAGTTTGACATCAGTAGTATGGGAAATATTAAAATCTATTATAAAGGATGTGATAATTGGACACTTAGAAAATAATGATACAATTGGGCAGAGTCAGCATGGATTCGTGAAAGGGAAATAATGTTTGACAAACCAGTTGGAGTTTTTGGAGGGTGTGACTTGTAGCATAAACAAAGGAGAACCAGTGAATGTGGTATATTTGGAATTTCAGAAGGCTTTTGATAAGGTCCCATACAGGTTAGCAAACAAAATTAGAGCACATGGGATTGGGGGTAATATACTGCTATGGACAGACAGAAAACAGAGTAGGAATAAACGGATCATTCTCAGGATGGCAGGCTGCTACTAATGGGATACCGCAAGGATCAGTATTTGGGCCATAGCTGTTCACAATCTATACAAATTATTTGGATGTGGGGGGCAAATATAATGTTGACAAATTTGTTGATGACACAAAACTGGGTGGGAATGTGAGCTGTGAGGAGGATGCAAGGAGGCTTCAAGGGGACTTGGACAAGTTAAATGAATAGGCAAGAACATGGCAGATGGAATATAATGTGAATAACTGTGAAGTTATCTACTTTGGTAGAAAAAACAAAGGCAGGGTATTTCTTAAATGGTGAGAGATTAGGAAGTGTTGATGTCCAAAAGGACCTGGATGTCACTGTTCACGAATCACTAATAAAAGCTAGCATGCAAGTGCAGCAAGCAATTAGGAAGGCAAATGGTATACTGGCCTTGCAAAAGAATTCAAGGACAGAAGTAAAGATGTCTTGCTGCAACTGTATACAGCCTTGGTGAGATTGCACCTGGAGTACTGAGCACAGTTTTAGTCTCTTTGAGGAAGGATATACATGCCATACAGGGAGTGCAACAGAGGTTCACCAGACTAATCCTTGGGATGACAGGATTGTCTTATGAGGAGACGCGGAGGAAACTAGGCCTGTATCCCCGAGAGGTTCGAAGAATGAGAGTTGATCTCACTGAAACTTACAAAATTCTTACAGGGCATGACAGGGTAGGATGTTTCCCCTGGCTGGTGAGTCTAGAACCAGATGAGAGTCTCAGAATAAGGGGTAGGTCATTTCAGACAGAGATGAGGAGGAATTTCAGACTGAGATGAGAAGGAATTTCTTCACTAAAAGGGTGGTGAATCTTTAGAATCTACTACCCCAGAGTGCTGTTGATGTTCAATCATTGAGCATGTTCAAGACAGAAATCGATAGATTTCTGGATACTAATGACATCAAGGGATATGGGGACAGTAGGCAAAAATGGCAGAGGTAAATGATCAACCATGATCTGTTGAGTGCTGGAGCAGGCTCGACGGGCCTATCCGTCTGAGCAGTTAAAACAGCAGTTTTAAGTTAAGCTTACGTGTTGCTCCAGGACAGGTTTGCTGGAGAGGGACCTACTACATGCTGGCACAGAAAATGTCAAATGCACAGGATAGTCTGAGCTCCAATTCTAATTAGTAGATGCTTCTTTGTCAAGAAATAAAACAAGATACATTACTCTGTTTGCTAACCTGTGCTATGTAAGTCTTTGCATAATGTTCAAAGGAATAATACTATCCATGTAAAATAAACGAATACTAAGTGGGCATCAATTAAGAAATCATTCCTCTGAACATGAAGTAGCAGGAAAAAAAGCCTTATATCCTTGTCTTTGGCAAGCGAAACCCAAATATAAGCTTTGGTGCAGAAAATACCATCAGACTTCAAAATTACACCATCTTTGCCAAATGAGAAAAAGTGAGTTATCCTAGAACAATATGTTGCTATTCTTCTGTGCCAAGACCAGAGCTGGTATCAGTAACTGCTTTGAGTGAAAGAAAAGATGAGAAAAAGTAATTTGCATACCAGACTTAATAGATTGAACGTGAGATAAATTTGAAATCAACAACTATTAAAACCATGGTTCTTCTATGTCAGTCCTTTGAAGTGCTGAACTGTCATTTGGAAGTTCTGGGCTTCTTGTGCCCAGTACAATTATCCAGCTGACTTACAAGTTAAGTGGGTGCAGGACTGAGAGTTCTTGTGTCAATTTGGACCATTAAATAAGTCTTCTCTTAAGTTTTCTTTTATTTGTTCTTAGGATGCGAGCACTGCTGACAAAACCAGCATCTATTGCCAATCCCTAATGACCCTTGAGAAGGTGGTAGTGAGCCACCTTCTTGAACGACTGCAGTCCATCTGTGTAGGGGGGGGGGGGGTTCCAGCATTTTGACCCAGTGACAGTGAAGGAACAGCAATATAGTGTCAAATTAGGATAGTGTGTGGCTTGGAGGGAAACTTGCAAATGATGGTATCCCCATGTATCTGCCACCTTGTCCTTCTAGATGGTAGTGGTTGCGCATTTGGAAGGTGCTGCTAAGGAGCCTTGGCGAGTTTCTGCAGTGCTGTGTGTTACTGGTCTACATGTTCACAATTTTCCTGTGTACTTCATTTTTGAAACAGTTTCAAACTAAGCTTTGTTGAAAATTCAAAATATAAGCTTTTAGTTCATTATGATTGCCCTATCAACCATGCTGTGAAACACAAAACACAAGAACAACTATTCACAAACTTTGTGCATGAGCTGTTCATAATTTGAAAAAAGCACTTTGCACAGTGACACCTTATAGACACATAATGTAGAATGATTTGGAAGGGGAGTACCAGCTGCCAAAATAGCTGTGAAAAGGGATGAATTTCATACATATCCAGTGCTGCAGTGCAATTTCGTGCTGCCACTGATCACGACAAATTAGAAGTAAAATCCACAGCTCTTCCAATGTATCCTGCAGTGTGATACTGAACTAGACAGACCGAGCAGCTTTGATTTTCCTGATCTATGATTTTAGCTGGGGGAGCAATGAGCTACTACAGTTGGCATTTATTGATTTTTGGGGCAGGGGAAAATTAGCCAGCTGTTTTCCCAATCAGTATCTAGTGATTTGTGCTACAAAATACCTATGTGGTATTAAGTGAGAAAAGAAAGAATTCAAAATGCTGTACTCTTCCTTCAGGTAACAAGCTGGGACCAAGCCCAGGACAGTGGTTAGCTGAACACTGCTTGGATTGAATATAAATATTGGCCTAAAATAAAAACAGGAAACGCTGGAAATACTCAGCAGGTCAGGCAGCATCTGTGGAAAAAGAAAAAAAGTTTTTTTTTCTCTTCGCAGAATCTGCCTGACTTGCTGAATGCTGCCAAGACTTTGTTTTATTTCAGATTTCCAGCATCTGCAGTATTTTGCTTTTGCATTAATAAATAATGGACTCTTCAATAAGCTTCCTTGTGGAGTTGATTCCAGAGAAGAGGAAATATAACTAGGTGGGGAATTTAAATCAATACCAGTTCAACAATTTTCTAAAAATACAAATGAAAAGTAGAAGAAAACTTGTGCACAGTGGTTGCAGAATGCAATGCAGCTTATTATTCAACTCCAATTTTCTTCATGCTGCTTCTCAATACAGGCGCAACTCAGCTGAGTGTATTTTTGTTTCAAATATAATTTGTCCTCCTTGCTCAGATTTCTCCCCATTATTGTCTATGCTACTTTAACACAAAAAGACTAGCCATTCAACAGGAGCACTTCAGAAATGACCATTTTTATTACAACATTCCATCTACTGAGTTTCTAGATAAACAATGACACTCACCCAAAACGAAACAAAAAGTATGAGTGACAAGTAGTCCATGGTTTCCTTAACCTAGATTCAATGTCCTGTCTTCAATGTGGACCTGCTGGATCCAACTAGAGTCCAGTCTTAGCCTGTAAACCCCTACTGCCAACTCCAACACCTTTGACTAGGAGTCAGTCTTGGTTTTAATCCTGATGTTTACCTTCCAATGCACAATCCCATGCCCATACCCTCAGTGCTGCCAATCAGTGGGTTGCCAGCTTGGAAGTAGAAAAAAAGTACATGATTTCTATTGCATTGCACTGCTATCATACCATTTCCAGGGAAAATGTTAACAATACAACAGGTGCACCCAATCCACTTGGTCAGTTTATTTCAAAGGAAGCTAGAACACACTGGAATGCTCCTACATTGTTTCCAGAGCATATCAAAAAGTCCACATGAAACTTCTATGGGAAAGAGTCCAATTCCTGGTAATGGCAAACAAAATCTCCTCACTGGCATCTCATAAGACCGTAAGATGCAGGAGCAGAAGGCGGCCATTCGGTCCATTGAGTCTGCTCCACATTCAATGAGATCATGGTTGATCTGATAATCCTCAACTCCACTTTCCTGCCTTTTCCCCATAACTATCGATTCCCTTACTGATTAAAAATCTGTATCTCAGCCTTGAGTATACTTAACGATTCAGCCTCTACGGTAAAGAAGTACACAGGTTGACCACCCTCAGAAGAAATTCCTCCTCATCTCTGTTTTAAATGGGCACCCCCTTACTCTGAGATTATGCCCTCTGGTCCTAGACTCTCCCACAAGGGAAAACAACCTCTCAGCATCTACCCTGTCCAGCCCCCTAAGAATCTTATGTTTCAATAAGGTCGCCTCTCATTCTTCTAAGTTCCAATTACTACAGGCCCAATCTACTCAACCTCTCCTCATAAGAAAATCCCTCCATACCTGGGATCAACCTGGTGAACCTTCTCTGGACTGCCTATACTGCCAGTATATCTTTCCTTAGATAAGGGGACCAAAACTGTTCACAGTATTCTAGGTGTGGTCTAACTTGCGTCTTGTATAGTTTTAGCAAGACTTCCCTATTTTTATACTTTTATTCCATTTGAAATAAAGGCCAACTTTCCATTTGCCTTCCCTATTATCTGCTGAACTTGTATGCTAGCTTTTTCTGATTCTAGCCCACGGACTCCCAAATCTCTCTGTGCTGCAGCTTTCTGCTGTCTTTCGCCATTTAAGTAATATTCAGCTCCTCTATTCTTCCTGCCAAACATAACCTCACATTTTCCCACATTATATCCCATCTTCCAATTTTTTGCCCACTCACTTAACCTGTATATACCTCTGTAGACTCTGTCATTCTCACCACTTGCCTTCCCACCTATTTTTGTATCATCCACAAACTTGACGATAGTACACTCATTTCCCTCATCCAAGTCATTAGTATATATTATAAATAATTGTGCCCCAGCACTAATCCCTGTGGCACTCCACTAGTTACAGATTGCCATCCTGAAAATGCCCCCTATCCCAACTCTATCATCTGTTAGTTAGCCAATCCTCTGTCCATGCTAATACACTACCCCCAACACCAGGGCTCTTATCTTATTAAGTAGCCTTACATGTGGTACCTTATCAAAAGCCTTTTGGAAATCGAAATATATTACATCTACTGGTTCCCCTTTGTCTATCCTGCTTGTTACCTCCTCAAAGAATTCTAATAAATCTGTCAGGCATAATTTCCCCTTCTTGAAGCCATGCTGACTCTGCTTGATTATATTATGCATTTCTAAATACTCCACTATTACATCCTTTAAAATATTCTCCCAATGATAGATGTTAAGCTAACTGGCCTATAGTTACCTGTTTTTTGTCTCATTCCCTTTTTGAATAAGGGTGTTACATTGGCAGATTTCCAATCGTCTGGCTTATCCAGAATTTAAAGATTCTTGGAAGATTGCTACCAGTGCATCCACTATCTCTATATCTACTTCCTTTAACATCCTAGGGTGCAATCCATCTGGTTCAGGGAGCTTATCAGCCTTTAGCCTCATTAGTTTCCCTAGTACTTTTTCTCCAGTGATAGTTATTGTATTTATTTCCTCCCCCCTTTGCTGACTGATTATTTAGTATTTTTGGAATGCTATTAGTGTCTTCTACCTTGAAGACTGATGCAAAGTATTTGTTTAACTCCTCTGCCATTTCCTGGTTCCCCATTATTATTTCCCCAGCCTCATTCACTAAGGGGCCTATGTTCACTTTGGCCTCTCTCTTCCTTTTTATACATTTAAAGGAGCTCTTACTGTCTGTTTTCATACTTCTTGCCAGTTCACCCTCAAAGTTTATTTTCTCCCTCATTTGTTTTGGTCATCCTTTTTGGTTTTTAAAACTTTCCCAATCCTCTTGCTTATGGCTAATCTTTGCCACATTGTATGTTTTTTCTTTCGATTTGATACTATCCTTAACTTTCTTGGTTAACCACGGTTGGTTTATCCCCTTCCTAAAATCCTTCTTCCTCATTGGGATAAATATTTGTTATGAGTCATGAACTATTTTCTAAACGTCTCCCATTGTTCATCAACCGTCTTTTCTGCTAAATTCTTTTCAGTCTACTGCAGCCAACTCTGCCCTCATTCCTTTGTAATTACCCTTATTTAAGTTTAACACAGTTGTTTCCGACCCATGTTTCTCACTCTCAAACTGCATGCTAAATTCTACCATGTTATGGTCACTGTTTCCTTGGGGATCTTTTACTCAGATCATTTATTAAACCTACCTCATTACACATTACCAGATCCAAAATAGCCTGACCCCTGGTTGGACCCACAACATATCGTTCTAGGAAACTGTTCCAAATACATTATGAATTGTTGCTCGTGGCTACCTCTGCCAATTTGATTTTCTCAATCTACATGAAGATTAAAGTAAACCATGATTAACATACTGCCTTTTATACATGCCCTCATTATCTCCTGATTAATTCTCTGTCCTACAGTATAGCTATTGTTAGGTGGCCGATAGTCTCAATGTGTCATTTCTCTGTAAGAATCATTCTAGGGGGTTTGAATACACGAGCATGGCAGGAACTCATGCCTGCTTACCTGGATAAAATTCATTGCAGCCACTCGAAGATGTGTTGTTGCATCTCCAGTCTTGCTAAGGAGAATGGGTAACGTTCTCTCCACGCAATGTGTGATTTCTACTTTGCCCAGCTGGTGCTTGGGAGCATACTGTGTAATCAGCATTTTCAGTAACTTCAGAGATGCTTGGAAAACCTGAGAAAAAGGTTCACACAAATAAAAGTTACCTACACACCATTACACACAGCTTTTCAAAGAAACATTTCTAACATTTGTTTATTCAAAACTGTCACAAAATATCATGAATTATTTTCAACTGTAAGGCCTAATCAGTGTTTTATCAAAGTTTAGTACAACTTCTTTGCTTTTATACCCAATGCCTCTATTTATAAAGTCAAAGATCCTGTATGTTTTTTTAAACAGCTTTATCAACTTTTCTTGTCACTGCACGCAAAACCCCCAGGTCTCTCTGTTTCTGTACCCCCTTTAAAATTGCACCATTTATATTGCCTCTCCTCATTCTTACTTTCAAAATGCATCACTTCACATTTCTCTGCATTGAATTTGTTTGCCATATGTCTGCTCATTTCACCAGTCAATGCCCCCTTGAGTCTGTTACTAACCTCCTCAGTTTACTACATTTGGTGAGGCATTTTATTTTTAAAGTGCAAAAAGCCAAGAGCTGTAGAATGAGAACTAAAGCCCACTGAAGCAACTAGTAAACTGGGATCAGAAGGCAATTAATTGTACTTGCAGATACAGGGAAAAAAAGTAAAGAATGTGATTTGAAGAGGAGGGCAGATCAGGTCCCTTCCCATTCAAAGGTCCCCCTTTGGAGCAATAGCGTTCTGCTTTGCGCGGCCGACAATCTGAAGCTGTGCTTATGAGTTGGTGCTTGGGTGCATACTCGGGAATCCAGGGGAATGGAATCTCAGAGAATGAGACTGAAACCCTGCATGGAGGGCGTTGTTGATGCTGTCTGAGTTTCTGACTTTTGGAGAGAATTCCAAGGCGAGGTCATCAAAGGTGAAGATTGGAATCCCTCGTGACAGGGCTTTAGTGAGGTTGGTTGACTCTATGTTTACTGACGTCTTGGTAAGTTGTTGAGAAATCCTTGGACTCTGTTTTGGTTGCATTTGAAATTTATTGCGCAGAGTGGTGTGTTCGACCACAGTTTGCCTGTCAATTTATATTAACCCTGAATGTTAGCGTATAAGATAGATATTATACATTATTTTATCTTTCTGGTCTTGTATGGTAAAGTTTATTTTTGTTTGTTCAAAACCCTTGGAATCTTGTGGCTTTATTCTATTAGCAAGTGTCTTGAATTTCAATCTCTGTCCACTTCAAACAAAATGTTATTGGTCCCCAACTGGATCTTACCAACAACTTGGCGATCTGGCCATGGATCATAACAATATTTTGAGATAAGGTATTTACAGTGTATTTTATTTATGGAATACAAACATCCTTCTGTATGGGTGTATATGTTACCTTAAGAAAACTTAAGAGGCTAATTAGCTTGCTCACCTTGACTCATTTGCTTTGATGCGGTAACTTCAAAAACATACATCAAAGTTTAACTGTGGATCTCATTACAGACACACATGTAACTACTTACCACTCTAGGATATTTGCATTCAGTCAACCAACATACATAAAAAACAATGAATGGATTTATGGTGTCACTTCCATAAATCAATGGATAATTTTGCATTCTAAAGTATTAACCCAGCGACTGCATTGAGACAAATCAATTTCCTTACTGTAATTCAAATATTTTCACTTTCTAGGATGCAGTCATAACTAGAAATAACCAAAATAATTTTTGATCACTCGCTTCCTGCTTGTGCAGTGGATGAAGCTTAATATTATATCTGTCTCTCAACAGGTTAAGACATTTGAGGCTAAAGTCATATTTTGTCAAAGTTATAAACTTATATAAAAAAAAACAGTAAAAAAAAGCCAGCATTCGCTTAAAGCCAGGAATTTGTACACAATTCACTGATCATCTAATTGGCCTCAGAAGAGGTTCCCTGAATTCCCCTAGTATTTAAGCAGCGGCTTTAAATGCACAAGCCAAACAGCTTAACATTACAACAATGCTCCAAATTGGTTGTGAACAATATTACGAGAGATCATGATTATCATGGGATCTGAAAATGAGGTAAGGACAACTTTAACAGTTTTATATATGGAATAGGTAGCCTTGGGTTATTCAAACCTTTTTTTTTGCTCTGGGCTGCTCTCATTATAAAAACTTTTCAAAAAAGTTTGAGATTCTAATTTTTTCTTTCAATTGTATTTGTTCACTTGTTTCAATATGCAAACAGTACACAAGTTCAATAATAAATGTGTTTTGCATGAGGCTTAGCCTGCGGGAAGCTGTGCCAGCGAAGGATGAAGATTAAAAAAAGGAAAACTAGTGTTTCTGCTCCTAACATTATCCTGTAATCACTTGCTGTCTATGTGATTGACAGATGAGGGCAGAATTGAGCTCGATTGTGGGGTTTCCCACAGGCACAGTCACTGATTACAATCCCACACAAGGAAACCTCTTGGCCAAACTCCCCAAGGGTTGCAGGCATTATGGAACCATACCACCAAGTGGATCATTGCACTCTGGGGAGAAATGGGGGGAAAAGGATAAAATTATAAATAAAATGATGGTGAGGGGCTATGGGGAGGAGGTACACTATTTTACTTTATACTCTCTGGCTCTGCAGTAAGCTTGTTAAAGTTTAAATGACAAACCACAATTTAGCAGCCTCCACTATTTTACAGCATGGATTACAGGCAGTTTATATCATTTCCCAGATTTCCTTCTTGTAAACTATTGTTAGAAAACAACATGATTAATGTATATAAATTTGAGATTATTAAATTGCAAAAATATTAACCAAAAACATTATTCTCTAATAGTAGCAAGTAAACAGTCACGTAAGAATGACTTGACTTACAACTTCACAACTGAAAACAATTTTGCCAATTAAAATAAACACTCAAAATAAAAGTGATCCCATACTATTACACTATCAAACTCCCATTCAGCAGTTTAAGATACATAATATCTCAACCTTAAACACATTCAGAATAAATGTAAAGCTATAAAATTCTCAACTATAAGAATTCTCTAAAAAAAATTTCCTCAGATTGGTTGTGAGCAACGTCATGGGTGATGTCATGGGTGATTTACTGGCATGATGGGTTGAATAATATCCTTCTATGCTGTACTGTTCTATGATTCACATTCATGGTGACTTCTTCCACCAATCTATGCCCTTTGAAGTCTATCACCATCCTCCTCACAATTCACAATACTTTCAAGTCTTGTTTTATCTGCAAATTAAGAAATTGTGCTGTGTACACAGAGGTCCGGATCATTAAATATCAAGGAAAGCAGTGGTCCTAGCACCGAAATCTGGGTAATCCCACTGTGTACCTTCCTCCAGTCCAAAAAGCAACCTTTCACTATTACACTCTGTTTCTCATCACTGAGCCAACTTGGTATCCATGCTGCCATGGTCTATTTTAGTCCACGGGCTTTAACTTTGATGGCAAGCCTATTATGTGACACTTTATTTTGGACTCCCTTTTGGAACTCTAGATACACCATCAACCACATTACCCTCGTTGCCCTCTCTGTTACCTCATTGAAAAACTCAAGTTCGTGAACGTTATTTGCCTTGAACAAATCTGTTGCTGGCGTTCCACAGGATGCAGTCCCCGGCCCAACCATCTTCAGCTGCTTCAATGACCTTCCTTCCATCATAAGTCAGAAGTGGGGATATTCGCTGATGACTGCACAATGTTCAGCACCATTTGAGACTCCTCAGATACTGAAGCTGTCCAAGTCCAAATGCAGCAAGACCTGGACACTATCCAGGCTTGGGCTGACAAGTAGCAAGCAACATTCGTGCCACACAAGTGCCAGGCAATGACCACCTCCAACAAGAGAGAATCTAATCATCGCCCTTTGACGTTCAATGGCATTACCATCACTGAATCCCCCACTATCAACGTCCTGTTTACCATTGACCAGAAACTGAACTGGACTAGCCATATAAATACTGTGGCTACAAGAGCAAGTCAGAGGCTAGGAATCCTGCGACGAGTAGCTCACCTCCTGACTCCTCAAAGTATGTCCACCACCCACAAGGCACAAGTCAGGTGTGTGATGGAATACTCCCCACTTGCCTGGATGAGTGTAGATCCCACAACACTCAAGAAGCTTGACACCATCCAGGACAAAGCAGCCTGCTTGATTGGCACCACATCCACAAACATTCACTCTTTCCATCACCGATGCACAGTAACAGCAATGTGTACCATCTACAAGATGCACTGCAGGAATTTTCTAAGGCTCCTTAGACAGCACCTTCCAAACCCACAACCACTACCATCTAGGATTATAAGGGCAGCAGATAGATGGAAACTCCACTACCTGGAAGTTCCCCTCCAAGTCACTCACCATCCTGACTTGGAAATATATCACCGTTTCTTCATTGTCACTGGGCCAAAAACCTGGAACTCCCTTCCTAACAGCACTGTGAGTGTACCTACACCACATGGACTGCAGTGGTTCAAGAAGGCAGCACACCACCATTTTCTAAAGGGCAAACTAGGGATAGGCAATAAATGCTGGTCCAGCCAGCAAAGCCCACAAACCGTGAATGAAAAAAAATTTTTTTAAATTAATCCACATGGCCAAGTGACTGTTAGTTTTGTCCCAGATTATAATTTCCAAAAGTTTTCTCACCAGCAAGATGAAACTGACTGGCCTTAGTTACAAGGCTTAATCTTCCACCTTTTTTTTTTAAAACAAGGGTGTTACACTTGCAATTACGCAGTATTCCAGCACCACCTTTATATCTAAAGACGACTAGAAGTTGATAGCCAGTGCCTCCAAACTTCCATCCTTACTTCCCTCAGCATCCTTTCATTGCATCCCATCTAGTTCTGGTTATTTATTGACTTTAAAGGCAGCCAGCTTTCCTAACACTACCTCTTTTATCAAATTTTAGCCCATCAAGTACCTCCTCTTTCAATATGACATCAGCAGCATCGCTTTCCTCGGTAAAGACAGATACAAAATACTCATTTATTACCTCAGCTCATGCCCTTTGTCTCCATGTGCAGATGATCTTTTCTGTGCCTATTTGACTACATATTTCTTCTTACTACCCTTTTACAATCTGTATGCCTATGGAAGACTTTCGGATTCCATTTTATGTTAGATGCCAATCTGTTCTCATATGCTATCTACACCCCTTTTATTTCCTTTTTCACTGTCACTTGAACTTTCTAGATTCAACCTGGTTCTCACTTGTTTTATCAACCTAACATCTGTCATACTCACCTTTTTTCTGCTTCATCTTGCATCATCTCTTTCACCAACCAGGGAGGCTCTGCCTTTGGTGCCCTACCTTTCTCCCTGGTGGTGGTCAACCAGACCAGGAAAGCACATATCTTTGGTTTTCAGATTTGAAAATACAAATACGTGAATTATAATTGGCAGGATCAGAAAGGCTGGTAGGCTGTGGTTTTGGTGATGGGGGGCATGGGGTGACTTGGAGTAGTTCAGAGCATCAAAGAGCTCAGGGGACATCTGAGTGGTTTAATAGCAGCAGCATCACAGTAGGCTTGAAGTAGCCCAGGGACGTAGTTATTCCTGTCTCTTCCCAGTTTTTAAAAACATCCATGACTTATTTCATATCATGTACATTTTTCTTAATGATTTTCTTTGGAGGGATTTTGTTCTACTTCTTTAAAATAGAAAAAGAAACAAAATGTAGTATCACTAAATTAGCATAATTTCTCCTGCAGAGCAGAAAAATGAATTTACAATCAATATCGGTTTAAAAGCCATTACTCTAACGTGGCAAGGTTCAAGTCAAATGCATGCAATGAACCGTGTACAGGAACTTCACAGCCTTCTGGTTATAGAATAATTTATAGCATTCTGGTTAAACTCACTTAATTAAAAGAGAAAGAAAAGACTTGTATTTGCATAGTGCCTTTCATGAAAAAAGGACATCCCAAAGTGCTTTATAGCCAACAAAATACTTCATAAGTGTAGTGACTGTGTAATGGTAGAAAGCTTCATGTACGTAAAGTTATCACTGTAACAGTACAGGATTAGTCTGAAATAATCGAGAACAAGAGAACATGGGTTTAATGTAATTGGCAAAAGAAGCAAAAGCAATATGAGGAAAAACTTCTTCCACAGTGAATATTTAATGTTTGGAATGCACTGCCTCAATGTGGTGGAGGCAGGTTCAATAGAGGCATTCAAAAAGGGATTAGACCATTACTTGAAAAGGAAGAATGTGGAGGGTTACAGGGAGAAGGCAAGGGAATAGCAATAGGTGTATCTCTCATTTGGAGAACCGGTGAATACACAATGGGCCAAATGGCCTTCTTCAGCACTGTAACAATTTTGTGATTAAATTTGACCTTCACAGAATCAAAAATGCAAAAACACATAATTCCAATTGGAAAAACCAGTGAGTAAGAGTGGGCCCCTTAAAACTGAAAATTGTAGTACTATACATGAAAATCAGGAAATGGCAGGCATGTTGAATAATTAGTTTGCATTAGTATTTAAAGTAGAGGAAGAGGATAGCATGCTGGATATTCCAAAGAAACTAATATTGAATCAGCAACAGGGACTCACCAAAATTAACACAAGCAAATTAGTAAATAATGAAAGAAATAATGGTACTGAAAAACAACAAACCACAGGACCAGACAGCTTTCATCCTAGGATTTAAGGGAATAACTGTAACCATTGTGGACCCCATATGATCTTCCGAAGTTCTTTAATTCAGGAACTGCCCCTTTAGATTGGAAAACTGCACATCACTCCACTAAGAAAGGTAGTTGATGCGGGGGGGGGGGGGGGTGAAAAATCAGGAATTTATAGCCCAGTTAGTCCAACATCTGCTGGGAAATTAACACTTTCTACAATTAAGGGTAGGGTAACTTGAAAATTTTCAGTTCAACAGAGAGCCATTATGAAATTATAAAGGGTAGGTCACATCTGACAAACATAACTGATTTTTTTTTAAAAAGCGGTTATTAAACTAGTGGACAAGGGAATGTCTTTGGATGTTTTTATATGGAATTCCAGAAGACATCAGATGAAGTCTCTCATGAGAGACTGTTAGCCAAAATTGAAGCTCATGGAATTGAAGGCAAACTATTGACTCAGCTAGGAGATTAACAGGAGACAAAGTAGGGATAGCGGGGAGCTACTTGGCAGGATGTGACTAGTGGCATCCTGCATCCTGTGTTGGGAGTCTCAACTTCACTATATTTATTAATGACTTAGATAACAGGACAGAGAGCCATTATTTCCAAGTTTGACAATGACACGAAGATGGGGGGGGCATTGAAAAGTGTACACGGAAGCATGAAATTAGAGAGATATTAATAGTGAATGAACAAAACTGTAATAAATGTATTTCAACATAACCAAGTGTGAGGTCATACACTTTGGGTCAAAAAAAGAACAGATCAGAATATTTTCTAAATGGTGAAAAGCTAAAACTATAATGGTTTCAAGAAATAAAAACAGAAGATGCTGGAAATCCTCAGCAGATCTGGCAGCACCTGTGGTGAGAAAAACGGGGCTAATGTTTCACGTCTGTGACCTTCCATCAGGACTGATGACAGATCATGAACCTGAAACATTAACTTGATCTCTTATCACAAATGTTGCCAAACCTGCTAAATATTTCCAGCATTTTCTGTTTTCAATTTCAGGTTTCCCACATCTGCGGTATTTTGTATTTGTATGAGATCTGAAGACATTTTAGGGCCGTGGGGTTCAGGACAAGGGCAGCAGATCTGAGGAACACTACCACCTGCAAGTTCCCCTCCATACACATTCCTTACTTGGAACCGTAATCACCGTTCCTTCACTGTCACCGATTCAAAATATTGGAACTCCCTCCCTAACAGTACTGTGAGTGTACCTACAACATTTGGACAGCAGCAGTTCAAGATGGCAGCTCATCACCACCTTTTCAAGAGCAATTAGGGATGGTCAACAAATGCTGGCCTAGCCAGAGATGCCCACATCCTGTGAAAGAGTAAAATACAAAGCTCATTAAAATGCCATGGACAGGAATCAAAAAAATCTAAAAGGCTAATGAAATGCTAGCCTTCATATCCAGAGGTCTATAATACAAGGGGGTAGAAGACATGCTGCACCTATAAAAAGCCCTGGCTTGATCACACCTGAAGCAGTGAACAGTTCTGAACACCAAACTTTAGGAAGGATATATGGGCGTTGGAGAGTGTGCAGTGTAGATTTACCACAATGATACCTGCTGTTACAGAGATTTACACAAACAAGGTTGCATTCCTTGGAATTTAAAAGATCAAGGGATGATTTGATCAAAGTTTTCAACCTACAAAGGGAGATATTGATAGAAATTATTTCCACTGGTTGGGGAATTCCAGACAAGGGGACATATCTAAAAATTAGAACCAGGTTTTTCAGGAGTGCTTAGGAAACACTTCTACATGCAAAGTTCCACAAATGGCAGTTAATGCTTGGTCAATTGCAAACTTTAAGGCTGTTTACTTGAGCCACAACACTCGGGAGAGCACTTCCTGCACATATGCAATGTCAGAGTGTCAGCTGGCTGCAATAAAACAAACAAGTTAGCTTGACAGGCTAACAATAAAGTTCAAGTTACCTACTTCTAAGTTTATGCAGTCCTTAATCAATTGCAATTTCTTGTATCCAATTCATCAACAGACATACTTACGAACATATCTGACCTCTCGAACCTACTCCACCATTCACTAAAATCATGGCTGATCTGACTTGTGGCCCCAACTCCCTATCTGCCTGTTCCTGCCTACCCCCGATAACCTTAGATTCTTGACTTACAAGGGAGTCAATCTACCTCTGCCTTAAAAATATTCAATGACCCTGTCTCCACTGTTCCCTGAGGAACAGAGTTCCAAAGACTCTCAACCATCTGAGAAAAAAAAAATTCTCATCTCCGTCTTAAATGGGAGACCCCTTATGTTTAAACTGTGTCCCCTCGTTCTAGTCTATCCCAAAAGGGGAAATATCTTTTCAACATCCACCATATCAAGTCCTCTCAGGATCTTATATGTTTCAATTAGGTCACCTCTCATTCTTCTAAACTCAAATGGATCCAGGCCAGGCCTGTCCAACCTTTCCACATAAGGTACGCACCAACCCCAGGAATCAGTCGAGTGAGCCTTCTCTGAACTGCTTCTAATAGATATCATTGTCAACTGTTCCCTCTGTAAAACATGCTTTAAGACAGTATAAAACTTAAAGAATAGGAAAAAATTACACAAAGACGGGTGCCAGGTCAAAAGATTGGAAAGAATATAAAGAACAGCAAAGAATGGCAAAAAGATTAATAAGGGGGGAAAGTTGTGGTGCGAGAGAAAGCTAGCTAATAATATAAAGATGGATAGTAAGAGTTTCTATAGATATTTAAATAAGAGTTAACAAAGTGACCATTGGTCTTATAGACAGTGCATCTGGGGAATTGATAATGGAAAAGTAGGGAGTTGGTGGATGAATTAAACAGGTATTTTGCTTCGGTCTTCACTATACAGGACACAAGTAAACATCTTGGAAATAGCTGTAAATCCGGAAATGGTAGGGAGGAAGGAACTCAGGAAAATTACAATCAGGGAAGTGGTATTAAGTAAATTGTTAGGGTTGCGGGCTGACAAATTCCCAGGTCCGGATGGGTTTCACCCCAAGGTCTTGAAAGAAGTGGCTAGTGAAATAGTTGATGCATTGATTATAATTTTCCAAAATTCCCTAGATTCGGGGAAGGTTCCATTAGATTGGAAAATAGCAAATGTAACTCCTTTATTCAAAAAGGGAGGGAGACAGAAAGCAATAAACTACAGACCAGTTAGCCTAACATCTATCATAGGGAAAATGTTAGAAGCTATTATTAAAAATGTTATAGCAGGGCACTTAGAAAAATTCAAGGCAATCAGGCAGAGTCAACATGAATTTGTAAAAGGGAAATCATGTTTAACCAATTTATTGGAGTTCATTGAATGAGTCACATGTGCTGTGGATACAGGGGAACCATTGGATGTACTATGCTTAGATTTCCAGAAGGCATTTGATAAAGTGCCACATCAAAAGGTTACTTCAGCAAATAAAAGCTCTTGGTGTAGGGGCTAACATATTGGCATGGATAGAAGATTGGCTAGCACCAAGAAACAGAGAGTAGGCATAAATGGGTCATTTTCTGGTTGGCAGGATATGACGAGTGCTATGCCACAGGGATCAGTGCTGTAGCCTCAACTTTTTACAATTTATATAAATGACTTGGATAAAGGGTCCGAAGGAATGATTGCTAAATTTGCTGATGACACAAAGATAGGTAGGAAAGTAAGTTGTGAAGACAATATTAGAAGGCTACAAAATGATATAGATAGGTTAAGTGAGTGGGCAAAGACCTGGCAAGTGGAGTATAATGTGGGGAAATGTGAAATTGTTCATTTTGGTGGGAAAAATAAAAATGATTATAATCTAAATAGTGAGAGATTGCCGAGCTCTGAGATTCAGAGGGATCTGGGTGTCCAACTGCATGAATCACAAAAGGTTAGTATCCAGGTACAGCAAGTAATTAGGAAAGCTAGTAGAATGTTATCATTTATTGTGAGGGGAATTGATTACAAAAGTAGGGAGGTTATGCTTCAGTTGTACAGGGCATTGGTGAGCCCACATCTGAAGTATTGTGTATAGTACTGGTCTCCTTATTTAAAGGAAAAATGTAAATGCGTTAGAAGCATTTCAGAGAAGGTTTACTGGACCAGTACCAGGGATGGGCGGTTGTCTTATGAGAAAAGGCTTAACAGGTTTGGCTTGTATCCACTGGAATTTAGAAAAATAAGAGGCGGCTTAATTGAAAACTTTAAGATCCTCAGGGGTCTTGACAGGGTGGGTGTGGAGAGGATGCTTCCTCTTGTGGGAGAATCTAGAACTAGGGGTCACTATTTAAAAGTAAGGGGTCATTCTTTAGGACAGAGGTAAGGAGAATTATTTTCTCTGAGGGTTGAGTGCCTTTGGAACTCTCTTCCTCAAAAGGCAGTGGAAGCAGAGTCTTTGAATATTTTTAACGCAGAGCTAGATAGGTTCTTGATTAACAAGGGGGTGACAGGCTATCGGGAGTAGGCAGGAATGTGGGGTTGAGATTACATTCCAATGTAATCTCGTAATGTTCTTAATGAATGGTGGAGCAGGTTCAAGAGGCCAAGTGGCCTAATCCTGCTCCTAATTCCTATGTTCGAATGGTGAACAAGCGCAAGGGGCTAAATGGATTATTCCTTTTCCTACATTATGTAACTGTGGAGGATTGAAACAGGATAATTCAGCAAGGGAGAGCAAGGGGGAGAAGTCAGTTATTTAGATGGGAGGAGGATCAAAAAGAGGCCTCCTGTATTTGTGTACAAAGTCTGAACACTTGATTGGCATTGAGGGAAATGCTTTGCTGTCCTCTAGTGGCAATTATAAGATACACTTAGTCTACATTGCACCAACTAAATATGCAAATGCCGCATGGTTTTTATTTTAAAAACAACTTTCCCCCTTCCATTCTATTTGCCATGCCACACAACAACCCTTTCTTCCATTGGGCAAACAGGAAATCTATTTCCAAACCACAAATATCCATCAACAGGTGTACAAGAACAACATGAAATAAATTATCCCTGGATTTCTCACTCCGTCATGCCTCCCAAGAATGTGGCTGACTTCACTCAGTACCTCCAAAAATTAACTTTGTGGTGGTGAAGAGGTCACACACACAGATTCAATTCCTCCATGATACAGGTCAGAGCTGCAACCTGCTGCCCAAAAATTCTTCCAATAATTTTCCCATGCTTACTTTATTTGTTTTCCAGACAGGAAAGTGCAGTTCAGAAACAGGTTTTTACACATTATGGACTATTGTCTGTTGGAATAAGCAACTACAAAGCAGCTAGCTGACTTGTGAAGAACATATATTTTTATTTCTGTTGGACTGTGGATTAAAATTACAATGGATGCAGTTAGAAAGACAAATCTACTGGCACAAAAACAGAATTACCTGGAAAAACTCAGCAGGTCTGGCAGCATCGGTGGAGAAGAAAAGAATTGACGTTTCGAGTTCAACATGACCCTTCAACAGAACTGAAGTATAGTTAGGAGAGAGGTGAAATATAAGCTGGTTTCAGGTGGGGTGGTTGTGGGGACAAGCAAGCAGTGGTAGGAGCAGATAATCAAAAGATGTCACAGACAAAAGGATCAAAGAGGTGTTGAAGGTGGTGATATTATCTAAGAAAAGTGCTAATTAAGAATGGATGGCAGGATACTCAAGGTACAGCTCTAGTGGGGGTGGGGTGGAAAGACTAACAAGGTATTAGTTGTAGATTTAAAAATAATGGAAATAGGTGGGAAAAGAAGAATCTATATAAATTATTGAGAAAAAAAAAACAAAAGGGAGGGGAAAGAAACGGGGTGGGGATGGGAGGAGGGGGAGTTTAAGATCTAAAGTTGTTGAATTCAATATTCAGCCCAGAAGGCTGTAAAGTGCCTAGTCGGAAGATGAGGTGCTGTTCCTCCAGTTTGCGTTGGGCTTCACTGGAACAATGCAGCAAGCCAAGGACAGACATGTGGACAAGAGAACAGGGTGGAGTGTTAAAATGGCAAGCGACAGGGAGGTTTGGGTCTTTCTTGCGGACAGACCACAGGTGTTCTGCAAAGCGGTCGCCCAGTTTGCGTTTGGTCTCTCCAATGTAGAGGAGACCGCATTGGGAGCAACAAATGCAGTAGACTAAGTTAGGGGAAATGCAAGTGAAATGCTGCTTCACTTGAAAGGAGTGTTTGGGCCCTTGGACGGTGAGGAGAGAGGAAGTGAAGGGGCAGGTGTTGCATCTTCTGCGTGGGCATGGGGAGGTGTCATAGGTGGGGGTTGAGGAGTAGGGGGTGATGGAGGAGTGGACCAGGGTGTCCCGGAGGGAACGATCCCTATGGAATGCCGCCAGGGGGAGTGAAGGGAAGATGTGTTTGGTGGTGGCATCATGCTGGAGTTGGCGGAAATGGCGGAGGATGATCCTTTGAATGTGGAGGCTGGTGGGGTGATAAGTGAGGACAAGGGGGACCCTATCATGTTTCTGGGAGGGAGGAGAAGGCGTGAGGGAGGATGCGCGGGAGATGGGCCGGACACGGTTGAGGGCCCTGTCAACCACCGTGGGTGGAAAACCTCGGTTAAGGAAGAAGGAGGACATGTCAGAGGAGCTGTTTTTGAAGATAGCGTCATCAGAACAGATGCGACGGAGGCGAAGGAACTGAGAGAATGGGATGGAGTCCTTACAAGAAGCGGGGTGTGAGGAGCTGTAGTCGAGGTAGCTGTGGGAGTCGGTAGGCTTGTAATGGATATTGGTGGACAGTCTATCATCAGAAATTGAGACAGAGAGGTCAAGGAAGGGAAGAGAAGTGTCAGAGATGGACCATGTGAAAATGATGGAGGGGTGGAGATTGGAAGCAAAATTAATACATTTTTCCAGGTCCCGACGAGAGCATGAAGCAGCACCGAAGTAATCATCGATGTACCGGAGAAAGAGTTGTGGGAGTGGGCCGGAGTAGGACTGGAACAAGGAATGTTCCACATACTCCATAAAGAGACAGGCATAGCTGGGGCCCATGCGGGTACCCATAGCCACACCTTTTATTTGGAGGAAGTGAGAGGAGTTAAAGGAGAAATTGTTCAGTGTGAGAACAAGTTCAGCCAGACGGAGGAGAGTAGTGGTGGATGGGGATTGTTCGGGCCTCTGTTCAAGGAAGATAAGGGCCCTCAGACCATCCTGGTGGGGGATGGAGGTGTAGAGGGATTGGACATCCATGGTGAAGAGGAAGCGGTTGGGGCCAGGGAACTGGAAATTGTTGATGTGACGTAAGGTGTCAGAGGAATCACGGATGTAGGTGGGAAGGGACTGGACAAGGGGAGAGAGAAGGGAGTCAAGATAACGAGAAATGAGTTCCGTGGGGCAGGAACAGGCTGACACGATCGGTCTGCCAGGACAGTTCCGTTTGTGGATTTTGGGTAGGAGCGGGCCATCCGAGGTTGCGCGACTATCAGGTTGGAAGCTGTGGGAGGAAGATCTCCAGAGGAGATGAGGTCAGTGACAGTCCTGGAAACAATGGCTTGATGTTCTGTGGTGGGGTCATGGTCCAGGGAGAGGTAGGAGGAAGTGTCTGCGAGTTGACGCTCAGCCTCCGCGAGGTAGAGGTCAGTGCACCAGACAACACCACCACCCTTGTCAGCGGGTTTGATGACAATGTTGGGGTTGGACCTGAGAGAACGGAGTGCAGTAAGTTCAGAGAGAGACAGATTAGAATGGGTGAGAGGAGCAGTGAAATTGAGACGGCTAATGTCACACCGACACCTTCTCTTGATCTTTTCATTGAGAACTAAGAATCCAGAGGGAGGGGTCCAGGTGGAGGGAGAATATTGGAGGTGGGTAAAAGGATCCGTTGAACGGGGAGAGGACTCCTGCCCAAGTGAGCACGGAGACGAAGACGGCGGAAGAAGAGTCCAGCATCATTCAAGCTCCGCATTCAAAGGATCATCCTCCGCCATTTCCGCCAACTCCAGCATGATGCCACCACCAAACACATCTTCCCTTCACCCCCCCGGCGGCATTCCGTAGGGATCGTTCCCTCCGGGACACCCTGGTCCACTCCTCCATCACCCCCTACTCCTCAACCCCCACCTGTGGCACCTCCCCATGCCCACGCAGAAGATGCAACACCTGCCCCTTCACTTCCTCTCTCCTCACCGTCCAAGGGCCCAAACACTCCTTTCAAGTGAAGCAGCATTTCATTTGCATTTCCCCTAACTTAGTCTACTGCATTTGTTGCTCCCAATGCGGTCTCCTCTACATTGGAGAGACCAAACGCAAACTGGGCGACCGCTTTGCAGAACACCTGTGGTCTGTCCGCAAGAAAGACCCAAACCTCCCTGTCGCTTGCCATTTTAACACTCCACCCTGTTCTCTTGTCCACATGTCTGTCCTTGGCTTGCTGCATTGTTCCAGTGAAGCCCAACGCAAACTGGAGGAACAGCACCTCACCTTCCGACTAGGCACTTTACAGCCCTCTGGGCTGAATATTGAATTCAACAACTTTAGATCTTAAACTCCCCCTCCCCCCATCCCCATCCCGTTTCTTCCCCCTCCCTTTTGTTTTTTTTTTCTCAATAATTTATATAGATTCTTCTTTTCCCACCTATTTCCATTATTTTTAAATCTACAACTAATACCTTGTTAGTCTTTCCACCCCACCCCCACTAGAGCTGTACCTTGAGTATCCTGCCATCCATTCTTAATTAGCACTTTTCTTAGATAATATCACCACCTTCAACACCTCTTTGATCCTTTTGTCTGTGACATCTTTTGATTATCTGCTCCTACCACTGCTTGCTTGTCCCCACAACCACCCCACCCTCAACTTCTTACTCCCCCCGCCCCCCACCTGAAACCAGCTTATATTTCACCTCTCTCCTAACTATACTTCAGTTCTGTTGAAGGGTCATGTTGGACTCGAAACGTCAACTCTTTTCTTCTCTACCGATGCTGCCAGACCTGCTGAGTTTTTCCAGGTAATTCTGTTTTTGTTTTGGATTTCCAGCATCCGCAGTAGCTTTTTGTTTTTAAATCTACTGGCACGGTGTGAGGGATATATACAATGTTAATGTGTCAAGAAAATATAATAATTCTCAATGTTATTGGAATTTATTGTAAAATAGAGTAAGAGTGGGATATGTGTGTGAGTGAGTGAGAGATTTAATTGAACTAGAGGCAGCTAGTTTCGATTGAAGGAGAGAGGTTATGTTTGAAATGTTAATCAGGTAAACATGGGGAAGTTTAGAAACTTAGGTGTCAAGGGAACATTTGCATTTTGAAAGAAACCAGACTAGATTGTTTTCAAAAGGAAGGGTGAAATGTGTCACCCAGTCAGATGAAGTTTAGAAACAGTGTATTTATTTTTCCCCAAAGATTACTGGTAAAATTTAGCGAGGGGTTTTATTATCACGGAGATGAAGTCCAAAGACGTAGTAAAACAATGGGTATTTGCATTCAAAGAGGAAGATATGTATAAAGAAAGCAAGACATTTTTGTAAGGGAAGGCATTTTTAAGATCTTACAAGTGTGAAAATCCTTCAGCATCTATGCCTCAAGCTGCTGTCTTCAAAGGACTGAAGTTAAGAAAACCCACTTGGAAGGCGACTTGTTCAGCGTATCATGTTTCTTTGCCTGGATCTTTTAAAATATGTGTCTTACTGTTGCGTTAACGAAAGTGTAACTGGGAATTAGATTGATTAAGTGGATTTAGAAGTTATCAGAGTAGTAATTTGTAGATCTATGTATGTATTTAAAGTCATTTTTCTTATTAATAAATGTTTAATCTAGTTTTGTAAAAACCTATAAGGCTTCGTGGTCTTATTGTTACTGAATTTAAGGCATGCACCTCAAAATTTATACAAATTGAAAATTTGTTGTGAAAGTTGTTTCAAGTTTCCCTCTGGGATTTGAACAGCTCAGCATTTGCCATGGCAGTGTCATAACATGCCGTCCTGGAACACAGTGTGCCATGAAAGACAAGATGATGCCAAGGGGGAGTCCGTTCTAACAGGGAACTGGCTGGCAACAACATTTTAATTGGCTCCTGACCAGGGTTTGTGTGAGAACAGTGCAGCACAAAAAAAGCACCTAGCCTGAAAAGAGAGAAGACCTAAATCCTCTTTCTCCTGTGTGTATAAGATTCCAGTGATTCTACTTTTTTTGGCTTTTTTTCCCCCTCATATCTCTACAACCTGCTCTCTCTATGAAAACTCCTGTCAAGAGGAAATGGGGAAAATCACCTTGAAAGACATTGAAAAGCAAGTGCTCAACCAGTGAACTAACGGCTAAAAGTGCTGGGAAGACCACCTTGTGTCATCAACAAAGAACTAACAGGAATTTGGAAGACATCGATCAAAAATCAACCCATCGAATCCTGTACTTTGGAATTGGTGCTATTGAACTGTTTTATCCCACCCTTAAAATCCATGTTTTTGTGTGTCTTGTATGTGTGTATAGGGATTTAAGGGATAGAGTTTAAAGTTGTAGAGTTAAGGTTAGAGTTAGAAATTAGCAGTTCATATTTCTTTCTTTTGCCACTGGTTAAAGGCAATTTGTTCAATAAACAGTTATTTGCTTAAGTTTACAAACCTGGTGAGCGTATTCTGTTAACTTAAATTAAACGATTGGGTGGTTTGATCAAACTTTCACATTTGTCACGGCTCGGAGAGCAGTGGGATTTGATATCCCCAGTGAGTTGTGACAGATTCGATATCCTCAGGTGGTGTACAGCAGACAGTTTAGTTTCGCATTTTTTCACCCAGAGCTCAGGTATCTTTCTTACAGCTATTTGTATAGTGATAGGACCTCAGATCCCCTCTTTACCCACTCAGTACAAATGTGCCGCTGGGCACCCCCTCTCACTTTCAGTGCAAGATTGATATCTACCACTCATTAAGCATCACAGTCTTTACATGCTGTGAGCATCAAAAATGCTTCTGTAGTCTCAGCATATCACACCCCAGAGGGTTGTGGATGCCCCATCTCTCATGCACTCTTAGTTACAGAAAGTCGAGCTGAGGAGTGACAGAATAAAAGTGAAGGAACAAACAAATAGGTAAAGGCAGTTCTAGAGTCTCAATTGACAGATGTCTTGGCTTTCTTAAAGTCTTGTGAATTTAAGAGCTCAGTTTGCCTTTGACACCACTACAATGTCTACTCTTGGTCAGAGTAGCTGGTTTCATCAAAACTAAATTCTTGTCAAACAAACTCTAACTTGATACTAAGTGTTTGTTTTGTATTTTGGTCAACATTACTCTGCGGCTACCAAAGCTTTACAGCGCCAGTCATTCAACAGTTGATCTACATGTTAGTGTGTAAGTGCAGCAAGCAATTAGGAAGGCAAATGGCATGTTGGCCTTTATTGCAAGAAGATTGGAGCAAAAGAATAAAGAAGTTTTACTACAATTGTATAAGGTTTTGTCAGACCACATCTGGAACAGTGTGTGCAGTTTCGGTCTCCACATTTAAGAAAGAATATACTTGCACTGGAGGCGGTACAGCGAAGGTTCATTAAATTGGTCCCTGGGGTGAAAGGGGTTGTCTATAACGAAAGGATGAGTGAATTAGGCTTAGATTCTCCGACGTTTAGAAGAATAAGAGGCAATCTCATTGAAACTTGCAAAATTCTGAAGGGGCTTGACAAAGTAGATGCTGAGAGCTTGCTTCTGCTAGTCATAGAATCTAAAACACGGGGGCACAGCCTCAGGATAAGAGGCCAATCATTTAGGATAAATTACTTCACTCAAAGGGTTATGAATCTTTGGAATTTTCTACCCCAGAGGGCTGTGGGTGCTCCATCATTGAATACATTTAAGACTGGGATAGAGATTTTTGGTCACTCAGGGAGTTAAGAGATATGGGGAGCAGGCAGGAAAATAGAGTTGAAGTTCAAGATCAGCCATGATCATATTGCTGGCAGAGCAAGCTTGACAAGCCAAATGGGTCTACTTCTTCTCCTAATTCTTGTGTTCTCACCTATACATCCCTATATGGCTATGCTGCACTTTTACAGTCCTTCTCAGCCCTAGATCATTTCCTAAACTCTCTGTCCATCATCTCTGGCCTTGTGTGCATCCCCACCACCTCCATCTTAATCTATCAATGACTGGCAGAGGGTCTAATCATCACAATTGAATTCTTTCAAACCTAAACTTCTTTGATTTAAAAGACTCAGTTAAAGCTCTTCAAGCTCGCTTTTGGTCATCCCGCCTTCCTTGCTTGGCATCTGTTTTTGTCACACCACTTGTGAAACAGGATCTTTTTAAAAAAATATTAAAATTGCTCAAAATGCTGTTACTTAAATAGCTTCCAAACAGTTTCTAGATACATCTGCCTGCATACCTCAATAAAAAACGTTTGTCAACTAGATCTCTCAGTTTATGAAATCTTGGGCTGAAGTACAAATTCCAATAAATGTTTACTTTCATCTACATTAGTGCAGAGTCATGCTAAAACTCAGATCCAACACAAATCACACCATCTGCATTAAATCTGTATTTTTCCCATCAAGCAATTCCTGAAACATTGAAAAACTTGGTGCCATGCATCAATGGCTAAACAACTACTCATGTCCTTGTTTAAAGTAATAACCTATAGTAATATATTGAGATAAGCAACAGAATGGCAGGAACGTTTAAAGAAAAAGCAGAAATCTCACTCATGCCCTGGGTTTATCCAGTAAACAGTTAAACAGTTCCGACCTTTGCAGACTAGGAAGACCCTAGGGTGAATCCCTTGTCTACATTTAATGAACTAATCTCAAACTCAGCAGTGTTATAAAAACACCAGCTAGGAAATAAACAAAAAGATAATTTGAGTTCCACTTCTGATCATTGGTCCTGTTGGAAGCACATTTAGGTCTAACTCTCCTGCTCCCTGAATAGCTTGCTGGTACAGTCACGGTCACTTGTTGACTGGAGGACAATGTGTGTTTCTAATAATCCAAGCATGGAGTTGGGGGGGGGAATCAGATGAGCAATGGGGTGGTGGGGGGGTGGAATCAGATGAGCAAAAATACAATTTTAATTAAAGAAAACATATACTCTGCAGTACTTACAGATGATACTTTGTCCTTAATAGCTCTACGAACAAGGAAGATTGCTGCTTTCAACATATTCTTTAGTTCATCCTTGGGTATTCCTTCAGGAACAGTGGAAAGTTTTTTATACACAGCCAGTAACGCATCTTCTCTATATGACCAAGTCTTGGAATAGGCTCCAGCCACCTATGACAAACAAAATCAATGTACAGAAATGAACTCAAAGCACTAAGTGAACTCAGATCATGAACAGTTTAATAATTACACTATTCTTGCTTTGTGCATAATACTGAAATCTTCTGCAAAATGGTCTCCATGGTCAAGGTCATGGAGCCAAATGTCGTCTTTGCTGGTGTTTGGAAACATTGGAGGTTCTGATGTTTAAATATAATGTGAGTTTATAGGAGAGGTTCAATGGGCATGCTGGGTTTTTTTGTCTATCTTTATCATACGTTTAATATGGTCCGTTGGAGGCTACTAGTTGGCTGACAACTTGAACTTTTGTCTCTAACTGGTGCAAGACCCCACTAGGCTGATGACCTTCTATTCAAGCTATACAAACTCCTCTATTGCTACAGGCTTTAGCTCAGCACCTAAATGGGGACAGGGATGTTCTGTCCAGCACTGACTTGTATTCTGACCTCCAAAGTTCAAACAATTCTTACTACTTCTCTGAAACAGAAGTTTGAACATTTTAGAGGGAGTTATTTGCTTGCAGTGATTGTGTCAATCCCTAAGCCTCAGAGCAGTTTTGTTCACCAAGCCTAACCTGAAAGAATTGTGATAAAAGCAAAATACTGCAGATGCTGAAAACCTAAAACAAAAACAAAAATTGCTGGAAACATTCAGCAGGTCTGGCAGCATCTGTGGAAAGGAAGACAGAGTTAACGTTTCGAGTCTGTATGACTCTTCACTCTACACCCTCAGTCTTCTCTGCTCCAACGAAAACAACCCAAGTCTATCCAATCTCTCTTCATAACTTAAATGTTTCATCCCAGGCAACATCCTGGTGAATCTCCTCTGCACCCCCTCCAGTGCAATCACATCCTTCCTATAATGTGGCGACCAGAACTGCACACAGTACTCCAGCTGTGGCCTCACCAAGGTTCTATACAACTCCAACATGACCTCCCTACTTTTGTAATCTATGCCTCCATTGATAAAGGCAAGTGTCCCATATGTCTTTTTCACCACCCCACTAACATGCCCCTCTGCCTTCAGAGACCTATGGACACACACACCAAGGTCCCTTTGTTCCTCAGAACTTCCTAGTGTCATGCCATTCAATGAATACTTCCTTGTCAAATTACTCCTTCCAAAGTGCATCACTTCACACTTCTCAGGGTTAAATTCCATCTGCTACTTACCTGCCCACTTGACCATCCCGTCTATATCTTCCTGTAGCCCAAGACACTCAACCTCACTGTTAACCACCCAGCCAACCTTTGTGTCATCCGCAAGCTTACTAATCCTACCCCCCACAGTCATCTATGTCGTTAATATAAATGACAAATAATAGGGGACCGAACACAGATCCCTGTGGTACGCCACTGGACACTGGCTTCCAGTCACTAAAGCATCCTTCTGTCATCACCCTCTGTCTCCTACAACTAAGCCAATTTTGAATCCACCTTATCAAATTACCCTGTATCCCATGTGCATTTACCTTTTTGATATGTCTCCCATGTGGGACCTTGTCAAAGGCTTTGCTAAAATCGATATAAACTACATTAACTGCACTACCCTCATCTACACACCTGGTCACCTCCTCAAAAAATTCAATCAACTTTGTTCGGCATGACCTTCCTCTGACAAAGCCATGCTGACTATCCCTGATCAAGCCTTCCCCCAACAAGTGGAGATGGATGCTCTCCTTCAGAACTTTCTCCAATAGTTTCCCTACCGCTGACCTGAGACTCACTGGCCTGTAGTTCTCTGGCTTATCTCTACAACCCTTCTGAAATAGCGGAACCACATTAGCTGTTCTCCAGTCCTCTGGCACCTCCCCTGTGGCCAGAGGGGAATTAAAAATTTGGGTCAGAGCCCCTGTGATCCCCTCTCTTGCCTCCCTCAGCAGTCTGGGACACAAATCATCCGGACCTGGAGATTTGTCCACTTCTAAGCCTGCCAACACCTCCATTACCTTCTCACTCCCTATATCAATTTGCTTAAGAACCTCGAAGTCTCTCCCTGAGTTCGATACCTTCATCCTCATCCTCTTGGGTGAAGACGGATGTGAAGTATTCATTCAACACTCTAGCGATGTCCTCAGGCCCCACCCATAGATTGCCCCCTTGGTCCTTTATAGGCCCTACTCTTTCCCTGGTTATCCTCTTCCCATTGATATACTTATAGAATATCTTGGGATTTTCCCTACTTTTACCAGCCAGAGCTTTCTCATATCCCCTCTTTGCTCTCCTAATTGCTTTCTTAAGCTCCACCCTGCACTTTCTGTACTCCACTAATGCCGCATCAATCACTTTAAATCTTTGTCCTCTGCTTATTGACCTCCTTCCATTAGATTTACTCTAGCAAAATCCTTCATAATTTCAAACACCTCCACTAAATCTCTCCTTAACCTTTTCTACTCGAAATGAAAACAACCCTGGCTTTCTGATTGCTTCATACACGAGTGGGATTTGGGAGAGACGTGGTGAGGGGTGGAGGCAAATAACTGGATTGCTCTGCAGAAGACCCAGTGCAGACTCAATTGGCCCAATGGACACCTTCTGCACTGTATTAGTGTTCTATCAACCCTTTTCATTGCTTCAAAGAACTCAAATCAAATTCACCAAACACAATTTCTCCTTAACAAATTCATGACTTTCATTTATTAGCCTGGACTTCATGAATGACAATCAATTTTGGCTAGGACATTTGTTAATTGCATACTAATTATGTATAATTGTATGCAAGTGGTGGGCATTAATTGTGGTTTCACCTGAGGCCATATAAATAGACACAGACTAAAACTATGGTTGTTTGGTTAGATGTATGCTTGGAATCTGTAGCTTTCTGCAGTCTTTCTCCGTTTAAATAATATTCAGCTCCTCTATTCTTCCTGCTAAAGTGCATAACCTTACATTTTCCCACATTATATTCCATCTGCCAAGTTTTTGCCCACTCATTTAATCTGTCTATATCCCTCTGTAGACTCTGTGTCATCCTCACCACTTGACTTCCCACCTATTTTTGTGGAATCTGCAAACTTGGCAACAGTAGATTCACTTCACTCATCCAAGTCATTAATATATATTGTAAATAATTGAGGCCCCAGCACTGATCCCTGTGGCACTCCACCAGTTATAGGTTGCCATCCTGAAAAAGACCCCCTTATCCCAACTCTGTCTTCTATTAGTTAGCCAACCGTCTATCCATGCTAATATATTACTCCCAAAACCAAGGGCTCTTATCTTATAAGTAGCCTTTAATGTGGTACCTTATCATACGCCTTTTGGAAATCCAAATACATTACATATATTGGTTCCCCTTTATTTATCCTGCTTGTTGACTCCTCAAAGAATTCTAATAAATTTGTCAGACATGATTTACCTTTCATGAAGCCAGGCTGGCTCTGCTTGATTATATTATGCATTTCTAAATGCTCTGCTATTACATCCTTTATAATAGACTCTCACATTCTCCGAATGATAGATGTTAAGCTAACTGGCCTATAGTTACCTGTTCTTTTGTCTCACGCCCTTTTTGAATAAGGGTGTTACATTGGCAGTTTTCCAATCCTCTGGGACTTTTCCAGAATCTAAGGATTCTTGGAAGATTACTACCAGTGCATCCACTATCTCTGTAGTTACTTTCTTTAACACTCAAGGATGCAACCGATTTGGCCCAGGTGACTTATTGACCTTTAGCCCCATTAGTTTCCCTAGTACTTTTTCTCTAGTGATAGTTATTGTATTTATTTCTTCCCCTTCTTTTTGCCCCTTGATTATTTAGTATTTTTGGTATGCTATTAGTATCTTCTACCGTGAAGACTGATGCAAAGTATTTATTCAACTCCTCTGCCATTTCCTGGTTCCCCATTATTTCTCCAGCCTCATTCGCTAATGGGCCTATGTTCACTCTCTTCCTTTTCATATATTTAAAGAAGCTCTTATTGTCTGTTTTTATATTACTTGCTAGGTTACCCTCAAAAGTTTATTTTCTCCCTCATCATTTTTTTGGTCAACTTTTGTTGATTTTTAAAACTTTCCCAATCCTCTGGCTTACCACTAATCTTTGCCACATTGTATGTTCTTTCTTTCAATTTGATACTATCCTTAACTTCCTTGGTTAACCATGGTTGGTTTATGCCCTTCCTAGAATCCTTCTTCCTCACTGGGATACATCTTTGTTGTGAGTTATGAACTATTTTTTTGAATGTCTGCCATTGTTCATCAATCGTCTTTTCTGCTCAACTCCTTTCCCAGTCCACTCCAGCCAACTCTGCCCTCATTCCTTTGTAATTACCCTTATTTAAGTTTAACACAGTTGTTTCCGACCCAAATTTCTCACTCTCAAACTAAATTCTACCATGTTATGGTCACTGTTTCCTAGGGGATCTTTACTCCGAGATCATTTATTAAACCTGCCTCATGACACATTACCAGATCCAAAATAGCCTGATCACGGGTTGGATCCACAACATATTGTTCTAGGAAACTGTCGCAAATACACTCTGAATTCTTGCTTGTGGCTTCCTCTGTCAATTTGATTTTCCCAATCTACATGAAGATTAAAGTGACCCATGATTGATGTACTGCCTTTTATACATGCCCTCATTACCTCTTGATTTATTCTCTGTCCTGCAGTATAGCTGCTGTTCAGGGGCCTATAGACTACTCCCACCAGTATCTTCTTCGCCTGGTTAGTTCTTACCTCCACCCACATGGATTCTACATCCTCTAATCCAAGGTCATTTGTGCTATCGTACTTATTCCATCTTGTGCTAACAAAGCTACCACACCATCCCTTTCCTTCCTGCCTATCCTTTCGAAAAGTTACATACCCATGAATATTTAGTTCCCAGCTTTGATCTCCTTGTAACCACATCTCCGTAATGTCTATAAGGTCATACCCATTAACCTCCATTTGTGCCTTTAATTCATTTATTTTGTTCCGAATACTACATGCATTTAAGGAAAGAGCCATTAAATTTGTCTTTTTGTCATTTTTTTCCCCCCTTTGACCCTATTTGCTGCTGTTTTTCTTGTTTGTACACTGTCCCTTCCTGTCACACTCTAGGTATCATTACCTAAACAGCTGCCCTGCAAGGCTACCATATTCTTTTGCTTTGTAAGCCTACGTATCCCCTCTCCAGAACCCCCTCCCCCCCACTTAGTTTAAAGCCCTCTCTACAGTCCTGGTTATTCAATTCGCTAGGACATTGGTCCCAGCACAGTTCAAGTGAAGCCCATCCTACTGGAACAGCTCCCTTCTACCCAAATACTGGTGCCCCTACCCCTTGAACTGAAACCCATTCCTTCCACAACAATCTTTGAGTGTGAAGCAGGTAAAGCAGGTCAGTGATAGGTGGGGGCTAAAGAGAGATTGACAAAGATGTAATGACACAAGACAAAGGGAACATTAATGGCAGTGGTGAAAAACTAAAAAAGGTGCTGATAGTGGCATAAAGGTAAGAAAGCAGAATGTGCTGATAGCAGAACAAGGTTAAGCTGTCTGTGAAAGCAAACACCAGGAGGGTAATGGAAAGCTATGAAGGTAAACAGGGTGAAAGAGACAAACAGAAATCCTGCCAGAGAGAAGAGCAGTACTTCTTCAAGGTAGCGATTCCTGGATGAGAAGTGGCAGTGAATTAAACATGAAGATAAAAGCAAAATATTGCAGATGCAAAATAAAAACAGAAAATGCTGGAAAAATTCAGCAGGTCTAACAGCACCTGTGAAGGGAGAAACAGAGTTAACATTTTGAATCAGCACGACTTCTTCAGAGCTAAAGAGAAGTAGAAATGCGATGGAATTTATATTGTTTGTGGGGAGGTGGGGAGGGTTGGAGCAGCTGAAGCAGGATAGAAGGTCAGCAATAGGTATATAGCCTATGAGTTCAAGGGCAATTTCAGAGAGCTGTTAAGAGTCAAGCGCATTGCTGTGAATCTGGGGTCACATGTAGGCCAGACCGGCTAAGGATGGCAGATTTCCTTCCCTAAAAATACATGAGTGAACCAGAAGGTTTTTACAAAAATCGATGATAGCTGTCATGCACAATTACTGACACTAGCTTTATATTCCAGATTTACAAATTCAATTTAAATTCCACCAGCTGCTGTAATGGAGTCTGAACCCATTCCCTAGGGCCTCAGCCTCTGTTTTACTAGTCCAGTGACATTACCACTAAACCACTGCCCCCCGCCCCATGAACCATCACTTATTGGATTCCCAGTAGGAATGAGTCAATAGAGCCGTTAGAAAGATATTACTTTGGCATCCTATTCTAACTTAAGAACTTTCAACCTCAAATACTCTCCAGTGCAAAGACCACCTACTTTCATCTTCATAGTGCTGCCCCAATCTTTGTGCCACCCCACCCCCAGCCTTATCCCATCTACCGCTGAAAGTCATCCATCCTCATTGTTATTTTTAAGATTCCAATAATCTCCCATCTGACCTCCCAATATTCCACCCTTGTAAACTTCAGCTCATCCAGAAATCTGCTGCTGTATTCTATCCCCCACTATGTCATAGTCACCTATCACCCATCCTTGCAGAGCTACAATAGTCCCCAACACCTCCAAATAAAAATCTTACCCTTTCATCAAACAGCCTCTCAGTATCTTCATGATCTATAAACACCCCCAAACACTCTTGGCTGTTTGTACATGCTCCAAATCACACCATCCCTGCCCCCTACAACTCTCTTCAGCTTTAAAAAGGTGCTATATTCATGCCAGCTACTTCTGTTTAAAGTAATGCACAACTGTTCAGATTATTGATAAACGGAAAAAAAGCATTTTTTGTATTGGGGGCAAGAGGAAACCTACTACTGGCAACAAGGAATAAATTAAAGGGGATATAGTGGCATAGCGGTAATGTCACTGTACTAATAATCCAGAGGTCCAGACTAATACTCTGGGGACACGGGTTCAAATCCCACTATAGCAGCTGGTGGAATTTAAATTCAATTAACCAAATCTGGAATTGAAAGCTAGTCAGTAATCATGACCATGAAACCATCATCAACTATCACAAAAACCCATCTGGTTCACTAATGTCTTTTAGGAAAGAAATCTGCCATCTTTATCTGGTCTAGCCTACATGCAACTCCAGGCCCACAGAAATGTTGACTCTTAACTGCCCTCTGAAATGGCCGAGCAAGCCACTTAGTTCAAGGGAAATTAGGGATAAGCAAAAAGTGCTGGCCTTGCCAGCGACACCCACATCCCATGAAAAAATAAATTGAAAATCAATGTTCAAATAAGAATGAGGGCAGAGGTAATCTTTCCTGTCAAGAAAGCAATTTCTTAAAGGAATACCTCTCAAAGTCTATCAGCAGCTGCTTTACCTCCAGAGGACAGCCTGTATCATACGCATTCTAAACAAATGAATAACTGCTTAATTTTCCATGCTTACCAGTGCTTCTCCAAATAAATCAATGGCAAAACAAGCTTCTCTGAAAGCTTTCTCAGTTAGTGGCTCTGGTTCTCCAGTGATTCCACTTCTTGATGTGGGCAAAGAGTCTGTGTTTACTGCAGGCGACTCATTAACTTCTAGCTGGGGTATGCCATACAATTCTGCCGGTTTGCGTTGAGTTGGTAGTGGCCTCTCATCGTAGGGAAGTGAGTTAGTATCCACCTGAGGAAGGACCCCAAAAACAAAAGATCAGAATTGTAGTGATAGCTTCAGGCAGGTTTCCTAGTTGGTAGCAGAATACAGGTCATGGATAAATAGTACTCCACCCCCTCACATATGGGACAGGTTACTTCTTTGGTTCCGATCTTCGTCTGGATTGGATTGAGCACTCAAATCACCATCAGTCCAAGCCTGTTTTGACAGAAAAAACGTTTCAAACAACAAATTGGTTGTCTCAAGATGTTTGACATTCAATTAGTTAAACGCACAGCCATGGATCTTCTTTGCAACACTTGCCCCCTCTCAGTTGCTTCAATCCATATATTTGAGTTCAAAAATTTTAAAGTGACAGAATAATAAACAAAAGAGAAAAAATAAAGTGAGCATACCTGCAAATTAACTTTATTTTTTAAGTATTATTTTAGTTGCAGAGAACAAAGGTTGCAATAAGTGTAATTTTTCAGTTTTGGTGTTAAAGTTAAATAGGTTAATCATCAGAGGGTAAGAGGTATTTCCTTGGAACACTTGACAATCTCAGAATTAAGGATTGTACAGTGGAAAGAGAAATGAGGCAGAAGAGGAGAACTCCACCATTTCCAGTGGAGAGCAAAAAATCTAACATTCTTTCACAGTCCACAGCAGTCAGTTAAAGCATCACTAGGAGAAGCTTGGATGTAAGTTACAGAACCTTTTGCTACATCTTCTCTACTCACTGGTACGTGAGTCTGCTTTAGGAGTGCCAGTGCTTCTGCCTCTCAGCCCACACAACAGTGAAAGAAGTTTCCAACTTGTTACCAATATATATCAGTCAACAGGCAAATCAGAACTAAAAGTGCTAGTAAGCCAATAGAGCTGGGTGTCAACGGTACAAGTAGCTGTTACAATAATTATATGGAAATTTAATTCACTTGGATAGGCAGGGATAAATAATCCTGGCACTTTAAATACAAAATCATAAAATAGTACGGCACAGATTGGAAACCATTCAGCCCATCGAGTCTGTGCTGGCTCTTTCAAAGTGCAATCCAGTTAGCCCCACTCCCTCACTCTTTCCCTATAACCTTACAATGTTTTCTCCTGCAAGTATTTATCCAATTCCGTTTTGCAGGCTACAATTGGATTCATATTCATCACCCTATCATGCAGTTCATTCCAAATCCTAACCACTCACTGCAATAAAAAGGTTTTACCTCATGTCAACTCTTTTTTTTGCCAATCATCTTAAATCTTCTGGTTAATGGCCTTCAGCCAATAGCAACAGTTTCTCTATTTATTCTTTCTAATCCCTTCACAATTTTAAACACCTCTATCAAACCTCACTTTAGCCTTCTCTGTTCCAAGAAACAAACCTTGTTTTCCAGTCTATACACAACTGTGATTCCTCATCCCTGGGGCCATTCTACTAAATCTTTTCCGTACCTTCAACAAAGCCATTATGTCCTTCCTAAATTGTGGCGTCCAGAATCGGACACATTGCTCCATCTGGGGCCAAAATGGTCTTTTTTTTAAAACTAGGTTTGCATAATTTCCTGATTTTTATACACTATGCCTCTACAAAGTTCAGGATCCAATATGCTTCATTAACTCCTTTGTTAAGCTGTCCTGCCGCCTTCAAAGATTTCTGCACAAGCACCCCCAAGGTGTCTCTGTCCTTGCACCCCTTTAAACCTATATCATTCAGCTTGTATTAACTCTTCTCATTCTTGTCAAAGTTTATCGGCTCACATTTTTCAGTGTTGAATTTCATCTGCCACATGTCCACCCATTTCACCAGTCTATGTCCTCTTAAAGTTTATTACTATCTTCTTCAGTGTTTACTGTACTTCCAAGCTTCATGTCATCTGCAAATATTAAAATTGTGTCCTGTAACCCCAAGTCATTAATATATCGAAAACAGTTATGGCTTTGTAGTGAACAAACACACCACTGTATACTCCCCTCCACAACAAGTCTCTATTTTCTCTCTCTAAGCTAATTTGGTATCAATTTTGCTACTTACCCTTTTATCCCATGGTTTTAATTTTGTTAATGAGCCTATTGTGTAGCACTTTATCAAACATATTTTGAAAGTCCCTGTACACAACACCAAATGCACTGCCCTCAGCCACAGAATTTATCAACAGACATTGCATTGTGATAAACTATTTGCTCATGTCATAGTGGATGGAATATAAAGAGACCAAGAGACTGAGCTTGTGGATGAGTCAAGAGATTTCTAAGCCTAAGTCTGCAAAATACTTTGGATCACTAAAATCTAGTCACGATATTTATTGTTGGTAAATAACGTTTTCAATGTTATTAGTGCCCAAACTTTGTATAAATTCAGGGTTGCTACTAAATTACAGGCTCTGTAGCTGTCCTCTTTCTGTAACTATAACCAGTAAGTACAATTATTATTAGTTCCTTTTGTTCCTTTCCAAGTCAGTGGCCAAGATGTTACAGCAGAATACATACCCTTGGAGAAGGTAACCTGGCAGGTAGAGTAGGAGAATGCTGTGGTGTGGGAGAGCATTGTGGCTTTCCAAGGGTCTGATACTGTAACCTGTGGCTTTCTTCATAAGACTCTTGCAATTGGGTTTCCACAGTTGGTGCAGATCTCAGCCTCAAATCCTGCTGTTGGATTCTACTGGGGTGATCCATTGGTTCAAGGGGAAACTCAGGAAGCTTTCGGATCTGGAAATTAAAATAAGTGCTCAGGTTTTATTAAATAAAGAATTATATCCAACCTGGAGTCCAATTAACTACTTTCTGAGCCTCAAAATGGCTTTAAACATTTCTTTATACCACTTTAATTAGTAGCCTCCAATCTTAAACTATGAGTTCAAATTATGCTTAAAGTAGTCCACCAAATAGCTTAAGATAACTTCCAATATTAACTATTCTGCTTAATCTAGGCTCAGTTCCTGGTCTGTGCTCAGTTAGCTAGGACAGCAAATATGAAATACCATTTAACTATGTCCAGGATATGCATAAGGAAAAGAATGACTCCCATTTATATAACATTTATTTACAACCTCAGGATGCCCCAAGTGCTTTACAAAAAATGAGGTATTTTTGAAATGTAGCTAAACTTGTAATGTAGGAAACACAGCAGCCAATTTTCACACTGCAAGATCCCACAAGCAACAATGTGATAATTGATCAGATAAATCTGTTTTAGTGATCTTGATGGAGGGATAAATATTGCTCAAGACACAATGGAGTGCTCCCATACTCTTCTGATAAATAGTACCATGGAATCTTTGACAGCATCTCAGACAGTGCCGCACTCCCGCAGTAGTGGACTGAAGTGTTAGCCTGGGTTAGATGCTCAAATTTCTAGAGTGGACCTGAATTCACAACCTTGGAATAATTCAATGCCCTTCCTTCCAAATGTCATACATTGTGGTCCACTGAAAACTGCACACTGATGGCCATTGAATGCTGGTCAGAATAGGATGGGCTGTGATGTCTCTTGCAACTCAGTTTGCCGACATTATTCAGGCTCACATAAGATGGGTGATGCATCCTGCATCATTCAGCATGCTATAAAAAGAGTCTTCAAAGAGGAGAGAAGAATGGAGGACAAGTATTTTTTGGAAAAGAGTCTGCCCCCCATTTTAAAAAAGACTCATTAAAATTAATAAATGTTTAAAAACTTAGTCACAGCCACTGTTGAAGTTTAACCCTTGGAGCTACAGGATCAGAATCCAGAAATCTATCGACAACAAAGAGCGTTGTAGCTCATCTCCAGTGCAATGCTAGACACAGCACATCTTCAGCAGGCTACTGATAAGTGAACATGTTAAGCAGAACCTGTTTTATTTCTGACATTATTACGGGCAGTTTTAAAATAAACTCACCCTACTATGGCAAATTAGACATTCCCTCTAGTTCACCTCCTGAGCCACATCACCATTTACTTAGGGAGGGCGGGAGGGTTGGGGGGCAGGAATTAGTCCAACAAAAGTGAAATATTCTTAACCCCTGTTATAATCCAAATCCATACTGACCATTCCCATGTCCAACAAGTTATGTAGCTCCAACTGCTGGTAAACTTTCATCCTGTAATCATCCATTTGTTGTTTCTTCTGTTTTGCTAGGTCATAGTCCTCTTTCTCTATTGCACAGCGCTTTTCCACCTCATAACGGCCCAGGCGCTCTCCTACCTGAACAAAACAAACTGTTACCTACCCATAGAATTAACAATCAACATTCGCATAGGCAATCTCCAAATAAACATATTGCTTTTTTGAATAGAAACAATTCTAGGCATTTAATAACCATGTTAAAATTTCATAAGCCCTACCAGTTACTGTGTAAACTTCTGATGAAAGGTCATTGACCTGGAACGTTAATTCAGTTTCTTTCTCCATAGATGCAACCTGACCCAAATGCTTTCCAGAAAAATCTGTTCTTACTTTCAACTTTTAGCATCTGTAGTACTTTGCTTTTGGATAATTACTCGTTATGTTTTCTGTCAATTTTAGACGAATACTTAATGCTAATCAAGATGATGCAATAACTTATATTTATATAGCACGTTTCAGAAAAGCGTAAAATATGACACCAAGCCACATAAGGAGATATCATGGTGGATGGCCGACAGCTTGGTCAAAGTAGTACGTTTTAAGCAGTGTTTTGAAGAAGGAAAGCAAGCGCTTTCAGTGCATGGGCCTATGCAATTGAAGGTGCAGTCACGAGGGATGTTCAAGAGGCCAGAATTAAAAGAATGCAGATATATCAGAGGGTTGTGCTGCTGGAGATTATAGAGATAAGGAGGGGTGAGGCCAGGGAGCGATTTGAAAATAAGGATGAGAATTTGAAAATCAGAATGTTACTTGACTGGGAGCCAATGCAGGTCAGTGAGCACAGGATTTGGAGAGGCAAGACACAGCAGTAGTTTTTTTATGACCTCAAATTTACAGGAGGGTAAAATGTGGGAGACCAGGAGTGCTTTCAAATAGTCAAGTCTCGAGGTAATGACAACATGAATGACAGCTTCAGCAGATGAGCTCAGGCAGGGATGAAGTCAGGCAATGTGACAGAGGCGGAAATACGTGATCTTAGTGATGGCAACAATATAAGGTCAGAAGCTTATCTTGGGATCAAATGTGACACCAAGGTTGCTAACACAATGGTTTAATCTCAGACTTTTGCCAGGGAGAGGGAGGTCAGCAGCTAGGTGATGGAGCTTGGAGCAGGGACCAAAAGTGATGGCTTCAGTCTTTGTAATATTTAATTGGAGGACATTTCTGCTCATCCAGTACTGGATGTCAGATAAGCAATCTGACAGTTTAGTAACAGTGCAGGAGTCGAGCAAGGTGGTGGTGAGGCAGAGCTGAGTGCCGTCAAAATACACATGAAAATTAACACTGTGCTTCTGAATGATGTCACTGAAGAGCAGCATTTAGCTGAGAAATAAGAAGGGGCTAAGGATAGATCCTTGGAGGGCACCAGAGGTCATGGTGCAGGATCTGGAAGAGAAGCCATTGCAAGTGATTCTCTGGCTCAGATAGACAGCTAAGAATAAGAGGGGAGAGCAAGCCCACCAGCTGGACAGCGGTGGAAAGGCGTTGGAGGAGGATGATGTGGCCAACCGTGTCAAAGGCAATACGCTGGTTGAAGGATGCGGATGGGAAGCCTGCCTTTGTTACTGTCAATAGGATGTCATTTTTAGGGAGAAGAGTAAAAAAATGCTGGAATTTCTCACCTACTCAGTATTTGCAGCATTTTCTGCTTTTATTTTAAATTTACAGCACCAACAGTACTTTGCTTTTATATTAATGCATTGTATTAGAAGCTAATTCATAATCTATTGTTGCATTTTTGGGGTACACCCTGCAACCCCCACCAACCCCCACCTCCCGCAATATGATGCTGGGGAGCTCGGAAATTATGGCCCATCATGCGCTCTCTCCTCAAGAGTTCACTGCCCTCTTAACCTCTAAATCCCTCCATGTAAACTCCCTAAACCACATCCATGGCCACCGCTTGACTTTGCCAGCTCGCGTGGTAATGTTAGTAGGTTCCTTCATATCAAATAGTCAGGACCATCTCTGATTACTTATTTGTACCATTCACCACCAACATTCCCCTTCTTTGTCTCAATTCTCTCTTTCTGTATCCGTCCCTGGAAAAATCTATCCCCCAATTCACTTACAACCACATTTTCAAAATTCCAACTTTCTAGGCTTTGGCCCCACATTCGCCATAACATTTCTGCAGCTACTGATTTACTCAACCACACTCTCACCTCTACCTTGGACTTCCTAGTCCCCAATAAAAACACTACTCTCTCTCGTCCTGGCCATTCCCCTGGCACAATCCTCAAATCTGCTACTTTAAGTCCATGGGACGCAAACTTGAAAGGATATGGCAGATAACTGGTTTAGCCATCCACTGCCTATTCTGGCTGGAACACAAACTGCTCAATATTCCAGGATCTACCTGGAATGCAAAGATAAATCACCAGCTTCTTTTCTCTACTTCAGAGCATCTGCTTAAATCCCTCTGCCCTGACCCTTTCACCCTCACCTCCAACAACAAGTACGAGGAACTCATGGATTTTTTTTTCACCAAGATAGAGACAAACCAATCAGCTGCCTCTGACCCACAATGGCCCCTGTTCAAGCAATGCCTTGTTTTTAAAATGTTCATCCCCCTTTTCAAACCCCTCCATGGCCTCACCCCTCCCTTCTCTGTCATCTCCTCCAGTCCCACAACCCTACATGATATCTGTGCTCATCTAATTCCAGCCACTTGTGCATCTCCAATTTTAATTGCTCCACTATTGTCAGCCATGCCTTCAGTTGCCTAGACCCCAGGTATGGAATTCCCACCCTACACCTCCATCTCTCTACCTCACTTTCCTCTAGGCTCATTAAAATCAATCTCTTTGCCAAAGCTTCTGTGATCTGACTTACCATCTCCTCATGCTTCCTGTGAAGCACCTCAAAGTTTCATTACATTAAAAAGTACTTAATATAAGTTGTTGTTATTATTACTGAGGATAGAGTTTAACATCACCTCCAAAAGAAGACACCACCTACAACCCAATACTCCCTCAGTAGTGCACTTGAGCATCAACCTAGATCAAGTGCTCAAGGGCTAAATTGAAACTTGAATCCATGAAGTCCTGACTAATAGGACAGAGCGCTCACCTTCAGCCAAAGTTGACAGTGTATTAGTTTAAAGTTTGATGCATCTTGTTCTGAAAAATAATTTATAAATGTCTGAGCCGCTCCTGCGAGTCGTATTTCAAACATTTCCATGGTGCTGACAACTCTGATAAACCAAACTGTTAAAGGCATTAAGAACCCTTCAATGGAACTGTGCTGTCAGTGAGCCAAGATTGCCAATTCCAACACAAGTTTTTCCTAAAATCTACATAGCTATTCATTACAAGTAATAAAGTATCAAGACAGAAATCCGAATAATTAGTGCAGTCATTTTTTTTTTTATATTCAAACAGTGATTGGATAGATTTATAACCTTAACTACGTACAAAATCAATCTCACACTTAATATACAAACAATTGTGATAATGTCCTGATCTACAATGCAATTGTTCCTTAATCAGTAGTAAGTTTATATTTTGTTAGATAATACTTGATATTTAATTACATATTACCTTCTGAAGGTCAGCTATGGCTTGTTTAAGTTTCTTTGCAAAATCATAACGCTCATGTTTAACTGCTTCATGTTTCTCCTCATCCAATTTACGTATTATTTGGGCCACCTCAGGATCCTGGTACATGTCAAAGGCGAGGTCATCCAAGGGTGAGATAATCTCAGATTTACTGAAAGCAAAGGAGTAACGATTACCCTTTAATAAATGAAACAGTTTTAAATAATCCATTGTAATATTTTTCTAAACAAATCTAAGTAACAAATGAAATCATCACGCTGCTATTTAAAGATACTGTACATTTGATTCTTTCCTCTCTGATAACTGTAGAAGGCAGCACAGCCAAACCCAATCCTGTTACAAACTCTCACATGCATATTCAACAGGTGGCCACTGGAAATCCAGAACCTTACCTGCTTTTTCTTTGCCAGCCAATGGAGATTAAGACCAATTTAAAGCCTCAGTTAACAACGAATATGCATCCAGAAAGAATAAATGACATTTTTAAAAAGATATTTTGCAAGTGGAAAAAAATGAGACACAACATGAAGGTAAAAATGCACCAAATCATCAACACGTTCCAGCTAGATAGCAGCATCCTGCTCCCATACACCTGTAACTATGAATGCTCCTCTAAAACACGGACTATCCAAGCAACAATGGACCAAACCAACCAGATCCATCAACTTTCCCATTTGTGTATTACAATAACATAGTGCTTCAAACTTGGGTCTTTAGCTCTGTGAACTGAATTTAAATTGATATCAGGGTGATTTAATGTTTCCTGACATCAAGTTCGAAGGGCTCGAAATATAACGTTCTCAGTTCCAAATAATTCATACCTCATTTATTTCATGAGGTTGCCAAAGATGACAGCAATGTTGGAAGCAAGCCTGCAAACAATGCAATGCCAGTAGATTGTCATGGAGCTATGAATGTATATAATATTATTGGGAAATATTTTTCTTTTTAAATTGAGGTTTAGTCTGTGGGTGTGTCTTAATTGGATTAAAACCAGATAGTCTGGGTGCTTTGATGTGTTCTAGTTTTGAGATGTAAGAGAGGTAAGAGTGCATTTGCATTTTTTGAATAGAGCATTCAAGAAGTGGGGTGAAATCTGGCACCTAGCGAGCAGAGACCAAGCAATAGGTTCATATTACTAATAAAATTGGTACTATGAAAGGGGTTTTATTATTAGAAGAGGCTGGTGATACAAATGAGAATTTACATTCAATGAGCTGTGCTAGGCATAAGGATAGCAGTTGTGTGTGTGCAGGGCAGGGGCAATATGAGATCAAAACAGCTGTGAGCCTACAACTGACTCCACAGGAACCAAAGTGAAAGGAATCTCATTTTGAATTCGTAAGGTGAAAATGCTTTGCTTGGTGTCTGCTTAAAAATCTATGGGTTGCTGTTGCCTTAATAGAAATTAGTTTGGGAATTTGTTAAAAGTTATGATAGTAGTAATTTATAGCCATGTATATGTGTTTAATGTGTTGTAAGTTAATAAAATGTTTCATTTCGTTTAATATAAAACCTCTCGAGAACTGGGGGTCTGATTGCTGAATTTAGAGTTGCATCTCAAACATACCACTTAAAAGTATAGGCTATGACAGTTATTTAAAGTTTCCCTCTGGGATTTTTAAATAACTCAGCTTTATCGAAAGGCTGTCGCATAACATAGACCTCCAAGAAAATCCTTTTGTTGAAGATGGACAGATGGATCAACAGACAAACAACTCTGATCCTTCAATCAACTTTCTGCATCAAGGCTTGCCATTCAAAAGTAAAATCTCAAAAGGAGGAACTTCCCTCTCAGCATGGAAGCACAGTCTGTTTAACCACCCTCCTTCCCACACAACCAACATACTCAACATTATCAGATCGTAATTTGCTGTTGTAATGATTGTGAAACTGTCAGCAACTTCTGGTGCCCCACATTGTGCAGCAATCTAGAACTGCTGTCAGTGATATCCTACTCCTCTACAGAGAGCACTGTTGCAGTCTTCGCAGTTTCACTCAGCACAGATTCAGTGATTTGACATCAACTTCCACTTTTAAACACTCTGAATCAGGTTGTCTGAGATTCTCCAAGTCTGCCCACAGATGTTCCTTTCATTGTGCCCAGGTGTGAAAGCTGGCACTTAGGTTTCAACAGGACGTGCCCTTGACCCCCCCCCACCCCAATTCCATCAGCAACCAAGTCACATAGGCTCATCATTGGACAGTACGAGTAGGAGATCACATGCCCCTCTCCATTACTCCACTTTACCTTGAGTTCAAGAGACAGTTTAAAACATAACCATGCTTTGAAACCTTTCATACGAACAAGCAGGGGTAGGCCATTCAGCCCCTCGAGCCTGCTCTGCCATTTAATAAGATCATGGCTGATCTGATAGTAATCCGAAATCTGCATCCCACCTACCCCTGATAACTTATCACTCCCTTGCCTACCAAGAACCACCTTTTCAAGAACAGAGTTCCAAAGACTCTCAACCCTTTGAATTAAAAGATTTTGCATCATCTCCGTTTAAAATGGGCAACCCATTATTTTTAAAGTGACCCCTAGTTCAAGATTCTCCCACAAGAGGAAACATCCTCTCCACATCCACCCTGTCAAGCCCCTTCAGGATCTTATATGTTTCAATCAAGTCGCCTCTTACTCTTCTAAACTCCAGCGGTTACAAGCCTAACCTGTCCAACCTTTCCTCATAAGGCAGCCCACCCATTCCAGGTATTAGTCTGATAAACCTTCTCTGAACTGCTTCCAACACATTTACATCCTTCCTTAAATAAGGTGACCAATACTGTACACAGTACTCCAAATGTGGTCTCACTAGTGCCCTGTACAACTGAAGCATAACCTCTCTACTTTTGTATTCAATTCCCCTCGCAATAAATGATAACATTCTATTAGCTTTCCTAATTACTTGCTGTACCTGCATACTAGCCGTTTGGGATTCATGCACTAGGACACCCAGATCCCTCTGCACCTCAGAGCTCTGCAATCTCTCACCATTTAGATAATACACTTCTCTTTTATTCTTGCCAAAATGGACAATTTTACATTTTCCCACATTATACTCCATTTGCCAGATCTTTGCCCACTCACTTAACCTATCTTTCTGTAGCCTCCTTATGTCCTCTTCACAACTTACTTTCCTACCTATCTTTGTGTCATCAGCAAATTTGGAAACCATCCCATCCATCCCTTCATCCATGTCATTTATATAAATTGTAAACATTTGAGGTTCCAGCACTGATCCCTGTGGCATACCACTCGTTATACCTTGCCAACCTGAAAAATACCCATTTACACCTACTGTTTCCTGTTAGCCAGCCAGCCTTCTATCTGTGCCAATATTTTACCCCCTATACTTTGAGCTTTTATTTTCTGCAATAACCTTTGATGTGGCACTTTATCAAATGCCTTCTGGAAATCTAAGTACAGTACATCCACTGGTTCCCCTTTTTCCACAGCACGTTACTTCCTCAAAGAACTCCAATAAATAAACACAATTTCCCTTTCACAAAACCATGTTGACTCTGCCTAATGACCTTGAGTTTATCCAAGTTCCCTGCTATAATTTGTTTAATAGCAGCTTCTAACGTTTTTCCTACGACAGATCTTAAGCTCACTGGCCTGTAGTTTCCCACTTTGTCTCCCTCCCCTTCTGAATAAAGGAGTTACATTTGCTATCTTCCAATCTAAATGGGACCATCCCGGAATCTAGGGAGTTTTGGAAAATGAAAACCAATGCATCAAATGTCTCACCAGACACTTCCTTTAAGACCCTAGGATGAAGTCCATCAGGGCCCAGGCTCTCGTCAGCCCGCAGCTCCAACAATTTACTCAGTGCCACTTCCCTGATGACTGTAATTTTCCCGACTTCCTTCGCACTTCCATTTCCTGGTTTATAGCTGCTTCTGGGATGTTAGTTGTATCCTCTATATTGAAAACTGATGTAAATTACCTGTTCAATTCACCTGCCATCTCCCTGTTTTCCATTATCAATTCTCCAGACTCACTTCCTATAGGACCAACGCTCACTTTGTTAACTCGTTTCTTTCTTAAATCTTTAGAAAAACTCTTACTATCTGTTTTTATATTTCTGGCTACCTTTCTTTCATACTCTAATTTTTCCCTCCATATTAGTCTTTCAGTCATTCTTTGCTGTTCCTTATATTCTGTCCAATCTTCTGACCTGCCAACTGTCTTTGCACAATTATATGCTTTTTCCTTAAGTTGGATACTATCTTTAACCTTCTAGTTAACCGCAGGTGGTGTGTCCTTCCCTTGGACTTTTTCTTAGTCCGTTCTGTGCATTCTGAAATATCCCCTTAAATATTAGCCACTGCCTTTCTCTTAACCCAATTTGCTAATTCACTTTAGCACTTGCAACAATTAAATTTAAATTAAATTACACCAGCTGCTATGGTGGGATTTGAACTCTGTGTCCCCAGAGCATTACCATAGACCTCTGTATTCCTAGTCCAGTTTCTTTAATAATTTGGACTTTGGCGTAGTGGTAAAGTAAATTGTGAACGGCAGCGGTCCCAGCAACGATTCTTGTGGAACACGACTTCCCACCTTCTACCACCCTGAATAACTACTCTTTACTCCTATTCTCTGCTTTTTACCTCGAAGCCAGTTAGCAATACAAGCTGCTATTTGGCTCTGCACTCCACATTCTCTGACCTTAGTCATTAGTCTATTATGGTTCACCTTAACAAAAGCCTTTCAAAAACCCAAAATAAATGATACCTCTGTCCTACAAGCCTATTAGATCCTTCAATCGAAGCATTAAAAAGGGAATTTGACTGTTATGTGGAAAGGCAGAATGTGCAGTGTTGCAGGGGGAAGGCAGGAGTATGGCACTAAGTGAATTGCTCATTTGGAAAGCCAGTGCAGGAACGCTAGGCTGAATAGCCTCCTTCTGTGCTGTAACAATTCTATGATTCTGCGATTCTATTATATTGTCTCCTCCGTTTTCCCATTTTAAAAAATGATGGTTGGCCAAGCAAGATTTTCCTTTTGAAATCCATACCAATATACATTATTATATTTTTAGTTTCTAAATAGCCATCTATTCCTTCCTTTCCTAAGGATTCCATTATTTTTCCTACCAGTGATGTTAAGCTGACTGGTCTAAAATTCAGTGGGCATGTTCTGCCCCTTCTTAAAAATAAGAATTACGTCGGCTATCCGACAGTTCTCTGGCACTACACCTTCTCCTAACAAATTAAACACGTGCGGTAATGTCTACACTAGCTCTTTCTAGATTCTTGTAACATGCACAGATGCAACCCATTTGGACCATTGGCTTTATCCTCAGAGTTTGATTAGTTTATTCAATACATCCACTTCATTATTATCCCACTTACTTCTTTGCTAATCTCAACATTCAATGTTCTTTCCCACAGTAACGAGTGAAGCAAAAAAATTATTTAATATTTCTGTCAACTTTATCATTACCAATGGTATTATTCTGTCTATTCCTTAAACGATTCTGTTCCCATCACTGCTTTTCTTTTTTATTAATGTGTCTCTAAAATATTTTACTATTTTGTTTTATGTTCCATGATAATTTAATTTCATAGTTGCTCTTTGCCTTCCTAATTTTTTTAAAAAACTTCTATTCTCTTTTATCATGCAATCCGCTGCTATGTACTTAATCTCTGCTTCTTTCTTAACTTCCAATTGCTCCTTATGTCTGTATTCATCCATGGAGTTCTAGAGTTTGTTCTTTCGTTTCAGCAGAATACATTTTTTCTGCACCCTTTTGAACACTGTTTTAAACATTTCTGATTATCGTTCTGCATCACTGTTTGGCAAAATTGTTGACCATCTATTTTCCCAAGTTCTATTTTCAGTCTCCCAAAATCAACATTTCTTCAATCTATTAACCTGGTTTTTGTTATACTTAGTCCTTCTCTATCATCATCTTAAAAGCACATTGTCCAGATGTTCCTCTCCTTTTCCTTCTCTCATCTGCTTTGGTTCATTCCCCATTACTAGATCCAATAGTGAATCCTCCCTTGTTTGGATTTTTACATATTGGATTAGAAACTCCATTCCTTTACCCCCTTTGCTTACCTCTTCAGTCCCATTAATATCAGGTTACTAGAAATCCGCCAAGGTTATTATTTTACTTTTTTTTTTAAAAACTCAATTCCATAATTTATCTGCATTTTTCTTCCTTCATCTCTCTTTCAATATTAGGTGGTTTATGGATTACCCCTATTAGTGTGATTGATCCTTTATTATCTTTCATTTCTATCCACGTAGTTTGATTTTGGGTCTTGCTGACAGCTGCCTCTTTTCATTATTGCCATTATGTTAATCTTAGTCAGTACAATAACTCCACCTCTCCTTTTCCCCTCTCTATCTTCTTTAAAGTCAGCAACAAGCACCATCACTGTGCCAAACAAAATCCAAGCCATTGAATGAAGCCTATTCTAAAATTAAATATGCAAATGGATGTGCAATGTGATCAATGGCTTCCCACTGTCTCAGGACTAACGTGTATGTAAAAATAAATACATTTCATGAGTAGCTCATTTCCCCTCGGCACATTCATTCATATTTCCCAAACATCCATAAAGAGTCCACAAGTTTTTTATGTTCCAAGTAAAGTATATTGTAATACTGGGAATTAACTGTTCGTAACCTGAACCAGACTTTCTCAGTAACATTTCAATCTAAATTAAAGCAAAAAACCTTTCAACAAATAAGTAAAAATCCCAATGTTACAATTATCTTGCAGTCTTTTCTATAACCCAACTTACTAAGCATTCCTTTTAAATTCCCAGAATCAGAATCATGACTATTTTTTAACCATAAAGAACTACTATCCTTCCTACAATTGGTTGGCCTGACTGCAAACAGCATTCCAAACAGGGCCCACTTGATATCTCAGAGCAACAGCATCACTCCTCTGCGATACTCTATCCCTCTGATAATGCGATCCATTTCCTAATTATCTACTTTATAACAGCCAAGCAAGGGCATGATTGTTTCACAGATTCATCCATACTAGACGTTACTGGATGACTATCCAACATTCCTCTAATCTAATACATACCTCTTCTTTTGGTTTCCTGCTCCAGCATTAATGCTTTTACATGAAACCACACGAAAATCCAACTGTTACCTACAGGCACTGTAATGCAAATTATTCTGAATATAATTGCATTGTTCCTATTTTGATATATTTGATACTTGACTTATGTTTATGGTAATCTTGTCTAACCTTGCTCAAATGGTCATTCCTGGGCTGGCAGCAGAGGTAGTGTCTGCATACAAAATGTTCAACTTTAAGGACAAAATGTCGACTCTAATCCTGTCATTTACCCAATATGTGCACGCAGAATTTCTTACAGGGACCTCCAAAGATCAGAAGCTGGAACCCACAATGAATTTATTTTCTCCTTCCCTACCCTAGGGACACAGGTAAATATTTAGGATGCTCACTGTCACCCCTTAAGTGTTCAGTTAATACAACACTGGCAGTATGCGCAAGTAATTAATTTTTACAGGAGAGACAATGTGTGAGCAATTTGTAGGCAAATAACCAAATTGGGTCAACAAAAGCACATTCATTGGGACTCATTTAAATTGACTTTGATGGAAGAGAGTAAATTCACATAAGCAAGTGGCTGTTGCTAAGAGATTGCAGGAAATCCTGCCAAAGGTCAACAAAGGAATGTAAATATGAAGAGAGATACAGTTAGATAGGTAAGGTAAGGACTTTGAAGAACACTTAAATTATTAAAACTTTATGATCTGAAAATATTCACCCTGTGAAAACTATGGTAAACCAAATGGGAAAATTTGTGTACAATACCATTTAAAAAATAAACAACTCAATAAACAGTGAGCTGCAGCAAAGAGAATAACAACAGATCACAATGTTAACTGACTGAATTGTGAGCAGTTAGAATTTAGCAAGGATAGGAATTCAGTGCTTCTGCTTGCCTTTAACAATTGCAGTGAACTTTCAGACAGTAAGTATTTTTTTTAAAAAGTGTTTTGGTGTAAGTCACTGTGTTAAATTACCTTCAATTAGACAAAAGAAATTACCTATAAACAGATAAGATCAGGACCAAAGATACAAGGAGGAGGATAACTAAGTCATTAGCTAGGTTTTCAAAAAGCATGAGTTTTTCCAGTAGTGTCCATTCAGCTGGCATAAACCAGACACGGTGATGTCACAGGATAGCAGGCTGGTGAGTAATACTGTTTACTCACCAAAGAACAAAATAATTTTTTTTCCAAAAAAAAGTCTACCTTATTTTTATTCAGGCCATCAATAAACAAATAAATAAAAAAGACCAGGGAGGAAGGGCAGACCACATGCCAAGATTGTAATATGTGGAAGTTTGTGGGTGTGGAGACCATCTCAGATTTCCACAACTGCAGGAAATGTAGGGAGGAGGAATTTTTAGATTGTCTTCTGATTAAAACTGTCACACCACAGAGGAAAGTAGTCAGGAAGGCAAAGGTGCGACTGTCAAGGAGCCACTTAGAGGGGACTTAGCAGCGATTGAGAAGCAAGTCCCACAAGCACTGGTCTAGTTCAGCAGACACTCCCTACCCAAGAGGCCAAGGAGAAAGACTGCAGGGCGGGCAGCCACAACGCAGACCAACGCATCATTGGTTTGAGGATGGGATGCAGGGAGCAGAATGTGGATTCTATAATTCAGCGAATAGGCCTTGTTCTCTGCAGCCACAATCAAGAGTCCCAAAGTGTGTTGTCTATTCAATGGGTAAGGGATATCTCAAAGTAGTTAGAAAAGAATTTGCAAAGGGAGGGGAAAAACTTGTCATGGTCTACACTGGAACAAATTACATAGACAGGACCTCAAGTATAATAATCACTGAAGCCACATGCAAACTGGCATAGAGACAGAGATTTGGAGAACCAACACACGACTAAAGGGCTGGTGAGAAAATGTTTCTTTTTTAAATGAGGTAACGACAACAGCCCTGGTTCAGGAAGGAGCTGTACCAATGGGACAGGCTCCATCTGAAGCAGAATGGAACCAATGCCCTAGCAGAAGCAATAAACAGGGAAGCAGCAAAGATTTTAACAACCATACCAGAGTATGAATAAGAATAAGAGTGCAAAAAAAAAGTGTCTGTAATGGAACTGGAGGCAATAATATGTAGCAAGGAACAAGATATTCGAGTGAATACTGAGACAAGCTACAAAAAAGTCAGGCAAGGAATTAAACATAACCAGGTAGAATATATTTAGAAAAAGTAGAGTCTGAAAAAGAGGAAGTCGCTGTCTGTATTAAACAGATAGAAATAGCATAATGGCACAAGAAAATAATGACACAGCCATCTGTAAGATGGAAAGAGAGTCCATGTGGATAAAGCTAACAAAGGATCAATCACACTAATAGGGGTAGTCTACAGACCACCTCACCATGGAAGGGAGGTGGACAAGGAAATCTGAAATTAAATTAGGGATATGAGTAAAAAAATCTTGGAAGATTTCAATTATTCTAAAATTACTTGGACAAGAGAGGTATAACAAAGGATAAGGGAACAGAACAACGTACCCTCTTAATTTTTTTGCAGTCTGTAGGTCCTTTAATTTTTTTTTGCAAGGCCACAAACAGGCACTAACTTAAAAGGGGCCAACTTGGCCTGGATGGGAACTTTTAGACTGCTATTTAGCTTAAAGGGAATATTTGAATGGAGCTCCAACAGCTAGGGCTCCTTTCTAACTCAGTATTTTAAGAAGCACAACAAGCGCGGATTCGCAACTGGATTAGATCTTGTAATGGGGAATGAAGGCAGTTGAGAGAGAAAAATGCAGGGAACTTCTAGGCAATAGTTAACATAATATATAAATATATTTATCATCATATTATAAGATGCTCCACAGGAGCATGATAGAACAAAATATGATACGGAGTCACATAAAGAGGTATACAAGGTCAGATGACCAAAACCTTGGCCAAAAAGGTATTAAGAAATGTCTTAAAAGGAGGAAAGAGGGGTGCAGAGGCAGGGAGGTGTAAGAAGGTTATTCAAGAGCTGAGGAACTAGGCAGCTGAAGGCGTGGTCGCCAACGGTGGAGCAGTTAAAAACAGGGATGCTCGAGGGGTCAGAAATAGATGAACTCATATCTCACGGGGTTGAGAGGCTGGAAGAGATTACAGAAATAATCTGTAAGGAGGGATTTTAAAAACAAGGATGATTATTTTAAAAGCAAGATGCTGATTGGTCAGGAGCCAGTGTAGGGAAATGAGCACAAGGATGATAGGTGAACAGATTTGGTGCGAGTTAAGACCAGGGCAGCAGAATATTGGATGACCTCGAGTTTATGGAGAGTTGACAACGTTGTGGAGGGTTGACCATGGGATACCATCCTGGAATGCAGTGGAATAGTCAAGTCAAGAGGAACAAAAGGCACGAACGAGTGTTTCAGCAGATGAGCTGAGACGAGCAAAATCAGGTGATGTTACAGAGCTGGAAATAGGTGGTCAGACTGACACCGTGAATATATGGTTCGATGCTCATCTCAAAGTCAAATGTGACACCAAGGCTGTTAACAGGCTGTTTAATCTCAGAGACAGGGAGACAGATGAAGTCCACAGCTAGGGAACGGAGTTCGGAATGGGGACCACAATAGCAGCTTCAGTTTTTAGACCATAAGGCCATAAGATATAAGAGCAGAAATTAGGCCATTCGGCCCATCGAGTCTGCTCCGCCATTCAATCATGGCTGATAAGTTTCTCAACCCCATTCTCCCACCTTCTCCCCGTAACCTTTGATCTCCTTACCAATCAAGAACCTATCTATCTCGGTCTTAAATACACTCAATGACCTGGCCTCCACAGCCTTCTGTGGCAATGAATTCCATAGATTCACCACTCTCTGGCTAAAGAAGTTTCTCATCTTTTTTTTTATATTATTACATTGAAGGAAATTTCTGCTCATCCAGTACTGGATGTTAGGTAAGCAGTCTAATTTCACAAAGAGTTGAGAGAAGTGGTGGTCAGGTGGAGCTAGATGTTGTCAGCATAAATTTTCTTTTGTATTTACTCATGGGATATGAGCATCACAGCATTTGTTGCCTATCCCGAATTGCCCTAAAGAAAGTGGTGGTGAGCTCCTTGAATCGCTGCAGTCCATGTGGTGTAGGTACACCCAGAGTGCTGTAAGGAAGGGAGTCCCAGCTTTTTGGCCCAGCAACAGTGAAGGAACATAGTGCCAAGTTAAGATGGTGTGTATGGCTTTGGAGGAAACTAGCAGGTGGTGGTGCTTCCATGCCCTTGTCCTTCTAGGTGGTAGAGGTTATGGGTTTGGAAGGTGCTGTCGAAGGAGGCCTGGCAAGTTGCTGTGGTGCATCTTGTCAATGGTACATACTGCTGCCACCGTATGTTGATGGTGGAGGGTGTGAATGTTTAAGATGGTGGGTGGGGTGCCGATCAAGTAGTTTGCTTTGCCCTGGGTGGTGTCAAGCTTCTTGAGCGTTGTAAGAGCTGCACTAATCCCAGCAAGTGAAGAGCATCCCAACACAATCCTGACTTGTGCCTTGTAGATGGTGGACAGGCTTTGAGGAGTCAGGAGAGTTACTTGCCGTAGAATTCCCAACCTCTGACCTGCTTATGTGGGCACAGTATTTATATAGCAGGTCCAGTTCAGTTTCTGGTCAATGGTAACTCCCAAGGCATTGATAGTAGGGGATTCAGCAACGTTAATACCATTGAATGTCAAGGGAAGATGGCTAGGTTCTCTCTTGTTGAAGGTTGCAATTGCCCAACACTTGTGCAGTGCAAATTTTACTTGCCACTTATCAGCCCAAACCGGACTGCTGTCCAGGTCTTGCTGCATGCTGGCATGGACTGCTTCAGTATCCGAGGAGTTCTGAATGGTACTGAACATTGTACAATCAATCATTCAGTAAACATTCCCACCTCTGACCTTATGATGGAGGGAAAGTGAGCAATGAAATAACTGAGATGAACGGGCCTAGGTCACTACCTTGCAGAACTTCTGCAGTGACGTCCCTGGATTGAGCTTCAACAACCACAACTATCTTCCTTTGTGCTAGATATGACTCCAACCAGTGGAAATTTTCTCCTCCAATTCCCAGTGATTTCAACTTTACGCGGGCTGCTTTGCCACACTCAAACAAATGTTCCTCGAAGTTAAGGGCAGTCACACTCACCTCATCTCTGGGATTCAGTTGTTTTGTTTACGTTTGCACCATGGATATCATGAGGTCAGGAGCAGAACAGCTCTGATGGAACCCAATGTGTGAAAACTAATCCTGTGCTTTGGGGTGATGTGGACAAGAGGCAGCATGTAGATGAGAAATAGGAGGGAACCAGTGAGAGAAACTTGGGGGGAACACCAGAGCTATTGGTGGAGCAGGAAGTCATTGGAAGTGGTACTCTGGATACGCTTCAAGATAAAAATTGATAAGGACATTGTGTGACAAAGGCCATTTTAATAGAGTGGGGGAAACTAACTTAGAAGAGCACTTGAGGGGGAAGGAAATAAGGCAAGTTATGTGTGGAATCTCGTGCAATGTTAACGGAAAATTCTGCCAACAGGTCACGTGGATGAGAAAAAAGGGCAATAGGACAAGGATGAAATCTTGAATTTTTGGAGGTGATTAACTTCCTTAAAAAGCTGGGTGAATATCTGATTAAGAGTAGAACTAAAGCCTACAAGACTATCATAGCTTCTGTACTTCCAAAAATCAAAATAAATTAACATGTGGAGTATAACTGCTTAGCACTGCATAATGTAAACTGCAAAAATAAACTGATCTTGTAATTCAGTTAGTTCGACATCAGGGGAAAATTTTAAAGCTATATGTGGAATTTTAACACATGGTTATTCAGCTTCTACACAAGGCTAACCAACTAAGAATTCAAACAGTTTAGATTGTAGCCTGTATGCTTTTCCTGTTTCATATGTTATATTCTCACATGCTTATTCAGAGGTATACTTTGGAAGGGTAGCACAACAACACACAGCTCCTAGTTTATTAATAATTCAATTTAACAATCCATCACAAGATATGCAATAAATCTCAGGTTACTATTACATCTCAACACGTTCTTCCACATAGCCATGAACTTGTCTAAACTAATCAAATGCTAATTATCAGTGAGTTGTTCCTGAAACAAGATCTTCATTTTTTAAAAAATGTTGATTATTACTTTTGGTCAGTGACAAATTACACAACTTGCCATTTTTACTGCCAGGTCACTCACAAATGAAGGTCAGAACTGTGGGGGGGGGGGGGGGGGGGGGAGAGAGAGAGAGAGAGAGAGAGAGAGAGAGAGAGAGAGAGAGAGAGAGAGAGAGTGTTTTACATTAAGTTTACCATTTAGAATGGCACGACAGTCATTAAGGATACACCATCATTATATTGAAGGAAAGTCACTTGTATCTCCAAATCAGTATAAAAAGAAAAAATACTTTCATTTATATCATGCCTTTCACAAACTCAGGATACCCCAAAGTGTTCTATAGGCAATGAAGTATTTTTGAAGTGTCGTCTCGGTTAAAAGAAAGCCTTGCATTTATATGGAGTTTTTCATGACCACCAGACATCTCAAAGTGTTTTACAGCCAAAGGACTTTTAAAAGTGTAGTCACTGTTGTAATGTAGGGATGTAACATAGTTTCATCCTTGATCATGTCAAAATAAATTAAAAAGTTTAGTTTAACTCATGTAAATTTTTGGGAGGCAGGAATATATTTTAATTTTGCATCTATAGCTCAGCTGGTAGCACTCGCGCCTCAGAGCCAGAACACCGTGGGTTCAAATCCCAATCCAGAACTTCAGTGCAAAAAAAAATCAAGGCTGATACTCCAGTGAAATAATGAGGGAGTGCTGCACTGTCAGAGTTGCTGATTTTCAGATGAGACATGAAACTAAGGCCCTGTTTGCCCTCTCAGGTGGACAAGACACTATTTCTAAGAGCAGCAGAGGAGTTATCCCTAGTGCCCTGGCCAATATTTATTCTTCAATCAACAGTCATTATCACATTGCTATTTGCATGAGTTTGTTGTACGCAAACTGGCAGCCATGTTTCCTACATTACAAGAGTGACTACACTTCAAAAGCATTTCATTGACTGTAAATCAATTCATCTCCCAAGTTCTTCAATGTCAACACCTAATTCTTAATTTTGATACTCCAAACATGCCTTAAATTTCAATGGCAAAATATTATTTTTGTAAGTGGTGCATAGAAACTGCGGAAACAAATGTTAATACCAGCAAGCTATAGGATTTACTGCCCAAATAGAAAAAAAATCATAAGACAGCAAATGAATTGCTATTAATAACCAAAACTGCAGTTGAAATATTGGAGTTTTAGTATGCTTCTGGCCACTGCTATAATCCCTATTTGGCTACCATACTGCCAACTATTGCAAAATTGTCAACTTCAGTAAAAAGTTTGGATTTCCATAATTTACTTTTTTTTATATAAATACATGTTTGTTCTTTCCAGTCCTTTGTTTCTTTATCCTTAGAAAGGCAGTTCACACAAGAGGCCTATCTGGAAGCATAGGATTGAATGGGACTTATGTAGTCTCAAAACGGCTTTATATTAATTTATAATCAGAAGGGACAAAATTAAAAAAGGATAGAGCAGTTTTCCTCTGACACAAATGAGCTCATATCACGTTAACACTTTCTATCAACAACCCACTACACAGACAGGCCTCTATTATGCTCGACTTACTTAAATGACATTGCCGTAACAGCATAAACCCTCTTGGTGGGAAACCAGCAGAAACCAGAAGCCCCACTTCCCAATGGCACTGTATAACTGGCCACCAGCAAGTGAAAGAGAAAGTCACAAGTTTATATATCTTTAGTCTCTGCAGAAACTATGTACACAGTCCTCAGGACAACCACATGTTCATGTTGCAGGACATGAACACAGTAACCCAGTGTTTCAGTTTTACTGTTCAAATACTTAAAAGTCAATGAAGAGCATTCTCAACTATTCACCTGAAATAAGTTCCATCAAGTGCTGGGTCATCTGGGCTTCGTCCAAGGTAGTGATCAATCAGCTTATCTTTCGTAGGCTGTAGGAAAAAATTAAAACTTTTTGCTGAATTACTTTAATTAATTTGGTTGAAAAAGCATGTGACACGGTGTAAATCTATGTTATAATTACACTATGCCATCTTTGTATTGAATTGCAGTTTGTGTCCAATTTTGGGCACTGTGCTTTAGGCAGGATGTGAAAGCTTTACAGGGGGTTCAGAAAAGATTTGTATGAATGCTTCCTGGAATGAGAAACTTAGTTCCATGGATAGATTGAAAAAGCTAAGGCTTTGTTAAGAGAAGATTGAGAGGGAGTTTGAAAGAGTTCAAAATCATGAGGGGTCTAGACAGAGCAGATAGAAAGAACCTGTTCCCATTGGCAATCATTGGATCAAGAATCAAAAGGACATAAATTTAAGGTGATTGGCAGAAGAATCAAAAAAGTGATATGAGGGAAAACTTTGTTTATGCAGCATGTGGTTACCAATCTTGAATGCACTGCCTGAAAAGGTGGAGAAGGCAGATTCAATCATGGCTTCCAGAAGGGAATTGAATAAGCATCTGAAGGGAAAATAAAAAATTGCAGGGCTACGGGGCAAGAGCAGGGGGGGTGGGGCTAGCTAATTAGCTCTTTGAGAGAGCCAGCATGGGTTCAACGTGCTGAATAGCCTCCTTCTGTGCTGGAACCATTTTATGATTCTAACCTGGCTAAATATCAAACAAATACTCAAAAGTGAAAAATATTCAACATTGCTAACATAAAGGCCATTGTTACACTGATGGAAAATTGTCAAGTTGTTCAAAATAAGTTATTTACAGTAAAACCACAGACAAAAAACAGAAAAACTTATGAAAAGCAGTGAATATTAACTCCTATTACTATACGATTGTGCAGTACAGGTATTTTAGTACTTCAGCATTTTAAACAATTGTTTCAACTTTAAAAATACAACAACTCAATTCCACATAGTATCTTTGGTTCAATTCAAGTATAGCTGATTAATAAAATGATGTGCATTAAAGCATAATAAATGAGTTTTAAATAAATCTTAACCCTTTACTATCAAATTCAAATATTTCCCCCAATGATCTATTTTCAAATTTCCAACCATGATGCCAGTGTTTTAAGGACCACAATCCCATATTGGTTCCTCAAAGCCTCAAGTCAGGTTGCCCAGATACTGGTAACGTATGGGTGGGGGAAGAGACAATTTTTGAGAATAAAATTTCCAAGGAGTCGAGATATGCAAATTATACTCCATTACATTTTTATAAAATTCAGACTTCCTAAAGGCACTGCCAAGAAAACTCATAAGAAATTCCTTCTCCACCACAGCTAGAGACTTGAACCATGATACCCAGCGTAGAGGCCAGCCCAGGTCAAGTTGGGTTCACTAAACTATTTTCTGTAGCTTATGTTTAAAAAAAATGTTTGGGTAGTAATTAGAAGGACAGCTCTCTACATAAACAGTGCATATGCCAACCTATAAAGGCGGTCCATATTTTAAAAAAACTAAATCTTATGAACTTTCAAGCACTTGAAGTTTGATGCAAATTACTTTCCCAACTTACAGTTCAAATAGACATACATAAAAATTTGATTTAAATTATTCATGATATAATGTCAGGATAAAAAGCAGTTTTACACCAAAACAAAAAAAAAATTGCCAATGATGCCTTGTGGGGTGCTCAGCTAGTATATAGGTTTATAGTTGATAGCAGATGGATTCACAATTGATATCCACAAAAAGTAGGACGAATTTGATCTGGTCAGCGACCACCCCATCAGTTTTCTCCTGATCATCTAAAGGTATCGCCAACAGTCATGTCAAGCAGCACTAACACAACAATGATCTGCTCACTGATGCTCAGTTTGGGTTCCGCCAATGACACTTGGCTCTTGAGCTCATTGCAGCCTAAATTCGAACGTGAACTTAAGAGCAGAACTCCAAAGGCGAGGTGAGAGTGACTGCCCGTGACATCAAAACAGCATCTGACCAAGTATGGCATCAAGGAGCCCTAGCCAAACTGGAGTCAATGAGAATCAGGGGGATGGCTCCCCACTGGTTGGAGTCATACCTAGCACAAAAAAAGATGGCTGTGGTTGCTGGAAGCCAATCATCTCAGTCCCAGAACATCAATGCAAGAGACTGCTTACAATGCTCCACAACTGCCATGTTTGAGACTAGCGAACTCCGCACAACAGAGGGATCAAACCTGTGGCCTTCTTGTATCTATGATAATATATTTACCCAATTATCAGTCAAGGGAAGTCTGCTTTAATATTTCAACAGATATGCTTGAATACAAAGCTGCAACCTGGAGGAGCAGTTCCTTTCTACAGTTCCACACAAAGTCTGCTTGTATACATAAAAAGGGGAGGGGATTCCTAGAAAACAAATATAAATATTACAGAAACTAATTACTTCTGGCCACAATTGCACACTTTTATGCAGTATGCTAACAGAAATTGGGCCATGTGCTATTTACAACAAGAGGCTGGTCTTCTAAACCAAGTGTTGAAAAACCTGTCTACCTGCAGCATTTTGTGTGTGTGTTAAGAAGTCAAAATCGTAAATACCACATGGATCAAATATTACACTGATACATCATCATTAATGGGAAAATTCCAAACACATAGCAAGTGTTAGCACCAGTGCAAGGTAGAGCAGAAAAAAGACCAAGTCTACACCAACAGGCCCAAGTGGAGATAGTTTACTGCATTATACATCTGATCCACTTTCCAACAAAGCAAATATTCCAGTCTGTTTTCAAAGGTCAGGGGGATAGGTAATAAACGATAACCAATGTAGAACAAGAATGCTTTCAGTGAGCGTTACTGCCCTCTCCACTGTTGTAAAACATTTACCAGTTGTAATTATATTAGCTTTCTAAATGAAATATTTTTTAAAATTACAGTTTAAATAGTTACTATTGAAGACAAAGTGTTAAATCAAATATGTCAAGAACAGGGAAATGTGATTAGGTTATATTGCTCCATTGAAGGAGCTAACACAAAGATGATGGGCTGAATGGTGCCCTCTATCAATATGTCTATAATTCTGTAATAATGCACTTTATATCCAGAATGCTGACTTTCAGAAAAACAGCACAACTGGAATGTTCCATTGAGTCTATGATTGCAAAATAAAAGTTTTAAAAACAAATTCTATGCATATTTCAATCTAAAAAACCTGAAAATAGCTTGCGTTTATGGAGCATCTTCAATGTGGTAAAACATCCCAAGGCATGTCATAGGATCATTTTCAAAGTGTGACACTGAGCTACATTAGCAAATATCGGGACAGATGACCAAAGATCAGAATTGGAGAAGCGCAAGGATCTCAAGAGAGTTGGAAGGCTACAGCAGATTACTGAGGCAAGGAGGGGTGAGGCCATGGAGGGTCTTAAATGAGGATTTTAAAATTCTGGTGTTGCTGGATTGGGATTCAGTGTAGATCAGTGAGCAGGGGGTGATGGGTGAATGGAGCTCAGTGAGAGTTAGAATACAGGAAGCAGAATAACAGATGAGCTCAAGTTTACAGAGGGTGAAAGATGAGAGGCTGGCCGGGAAAGCATCGGAATAGTCAAGCCCAGAGATAAAGGCATGGATGAGCGGAGTTGGAAGGAGGCAGTCTTAGTGGTGTCAGAGATGTGTGGTCAGAAGTTCATCTCAGGGTTAAATACAACACCAAGTTTCGGAGCAGTTTGCTGTGGCTTCAAATGGTTGCCAGGGAGAAGGATGGGGACGGTGGCCAGTGAGCAGAGTTTGTAGTGGGAACCAAAGACAACGGCTTCAGTCTTCCCAATATTTAGCTGGAGGAGTTTACCAATCATTCGGTGCTGAACATCAGACAAGCATCTAACAATTTAGAGATGATGGGATTGAGAGGTGGTGGTGAGATAGAATTGGGTGTCATCAGCATACACATGGAGCCTGATGTGTTGTAAAAGCAGACTAACAGGTATTGACCCCAATTTTCCTTGAACAAAACAATTCATTTAGATAAAAGCAAAAAACTGCGGATGCTGGAAATCCAAAACAAAAACAAAAATACCTGGAAAAACTCAGCAGGTCTGACAGCATCTGCGGAGAGGAACACAGTTAACGTTGAGTCCGTATGACTCTTCAACAGAACTAAGGAAAAATAGAAAAGAGGTGAAATATAAGCTGGTTTAAGGGGGTGTGGGACAAGTAGAGCTGGATAGAGGGCCAGTGATAGGTGGAGATAACCAAAAGATGTCATAGACAAAAGGACAAAGAGGTGTTGAAGCTGGTGATATTATCTAAGGAATGTGATTATAAAGGTACAGATAGCCCTAGTGGGGGTGGGGTGGGGGGAAGGGATCGGAATAGGCTAAAAGGCAAAGATAAAACAATGGATGGAAATACATTTAAAAATAATGGAAATAGGTAGGAAAAGAAAAATCTATATAAATTATTGGAAAAAAGGGGGATCGGAAAGGGGGTGGGGGTGGAGAAGAGAGTTCATGATCTAAAATTGTTGAACTCAATATTCAGTCCGGAAGGCTGTAAAGCGCCTAGTCGGAAGATGAGGTGCTGTTCCTCCAGTTTGCGTTGAGCTTCACTGGAACAATGCAGCAGGCCAAGGACGGACATGTGGGCATGAGAGCAGGGTGGAGTGTTGAAATTCCGCAAGCATGAACCAGACCTCCCTGTCGCTTGCCATTCCCCACTTCTCTCCCCCTCCCCCTCCTTAAACCAGCTTATATTTCACCCCTCTCCTAATATTACTCAGTTCTGTTGAAGGGTCATGAGGACTCGAAACGTCAACTCTTTTCTTCTCCGCCGATGCTGCCAGACCTGCTGAGTTTTTCCAGGTAATTCTGTTTTTGTTTTATATTTCACCTTTCTATTTTTCCTTAGTTCTGTTGAAGAGTCATACGGACTCGAAACATTAACTGTGTTCCTCTCCACAGATGCTGTCAGACCTGAGTTTTTCCAGGTATTTTTGTTTTTGTTTAAGAAAATTCATTTGTTCCAAGTTGGCCGATACAAGAAACTGCAGTCACATTTCTTAGAATGAACTGTGTTCTGATGCCACCTGCTGGCAATGGATTGTATTGGGCAGAGAACAGGTTCCACATGTCGAGTCAAATTGACATTCTGTCAGAGAAACTTCTTATAAACAATAAAGGTTGACTAGTAGCAGGTAGTTGTTGGCATGAGCAACATGGATTTGGACCTCATTTGCCGTAAGTCAATGCTAATGTTCAACTATTTTTAATTTTAATTATAATCAGAGTCATTGAATGGTTACAGCATAGGAGGCCATTTGGTCGATCCTGTCCATGCCAGCTCTCTGAAACAGCAACTCAGTTGGTCCCACTTCCCTGCCCCTTCCCCGTAGCCCTGAAACTTCCTTCTCTCTTCAGGTGCTTATCTAATGCCCTTCTGAAAGCCACAATTGAATCTGCCTCAACCACACAACATTCCAGATCCCAACCACTTGCTGAGTGAATATGTTTTTCCTCATGGTCACCTTGCCCACCAACCACCTACAATCCCCCCACCCCCGTTCACCCTTCATCTTATATATGTGTTCTTTGATTCTTGACTCTACAACCAATGGGGACAGATTCTTGCTACCTACTCTTCCCAGACCTCTCATGATTCTGGATACCTGTATCAAATTTATTCTCAATCAGCTCTTCCACGAGGTGAAAAATTCCAACTTCTCCAATCTATCAACTGATGTCCCTCATCCGTGGAATCATTCTTGTAATTGTTTTCTGCATCCTCTTCAATACCATCACATCCTCCCTAAAGCGTGATGTCCAGAATTGGGCACAATACTCCAATTGAGGCCAAACCAGAATTTTATAAAGGTTCATCATAACTTGCTTGTTTTTGTACTCTCGGCCTCTATTTAGAAAGCTGAGTCCCTTATGCCTTTTTAACCACTTCCTCAACTTGCCCTGCCACCTTCAATGATTTGTGCACACGTACCCCCAGGATTCTGTTCCTACACCACCTTTAAAATTGCAACTTTTACTATATATTCTATCGCTTCATTCTTTCTATCAAAATATAACTTCACACTTCTCTGCATTAGATGTCATCTGCCATGTGTCCATCCATTCCACTAGCCTACGCCCTCTGAAGTCTATCACTATCCTTGTTACATTCACAACACTTCCAAATTTTGTGCCATCTGAAAATTTTTGAAATTGAATATTCTAGAATTCTCCTGGTCCTTTTTCATAGTATCATTAGGTTTGATTAGCTATGATGCAAAAGCAAAATACTACAAATGCTAGAAGTTTAAATAAAAACAGAAAACGCTGGAAATACTGAGGACATCAAGCAGGATTGGAGAGAGAAAAACAGAGTTAACGTTTTAGGTCTGTGACCTTTCGTCTCTCCGCAGACACTGCCTGACCTGTTGAGTACTACCAGCATTTTCTGTTTTTATTACTTATGATACAAATGTTCCTCGACTGACACTTGATCATTTGACCCACCTCATTCCCAGAAACAGATCCAGCAATGCCTCCTTTCTTGTTGGGCCAGAAACATACAGATTAAGAAAATTCTCCTGAAAGCACTACAAAAATTCTTCCCCCTCTCTTCCCTTTACACTATTATTGTCACAGTTTATATTAGGATATTTACCCATTATTACTATGCTATAGTTTTTGCACCCCTCTAATTTCCCTGTAAATGTTGTTCTTTATATCTTTCCTACAAGTTGGTGGCCAGTAAAATACACCCAGTAGTGTAATGGTACCTCTATTATTTCTTAAATCGAATGGATTCTGTCCTGTCCACTATTTACTCTATATTAAAGGCATTAAACTGTGCAAGACAGGAATGAGAGTGGGTGAAGGCAAAAAGATCTGAAAAATTGTGCCAAGGAATCACATACACATTATAGCGCAAAGCAGCAGAAGTCAGAGCAGCGTGAGGGTCCGAAAAACTGTAGCATTTTTTATGCATTGTAGTGAAATGAAAATGCTTCCATAGGCCACCTCAAATGGGAGGAATTATTAGACAGCAAGTGGGTGGAAACATCATTTTTCTCTTTGGTTACCTTCTATTACCGTCAAGACTGAACCAATCAGGGCCAGCCCGTCCACTAGGCGAACTAGGCGGTTGTCTAGGGCGGCAAAAAACTGCAGGCTTTTTAAGACAAAAATGGAACTGAAAGCCGGCCAGATTTGTATTGATGAGCAAATGAGCAATAGCAAATTTGTTTCAACTTTCCAGCAGATTAGGTTATTCATACTGTGTCCATTACTCCGTGTTTCCATTTAGAAATAATGGCAACATTTTATATTGATCACTGTTTTAGCAGTTTTAAAATGAGTTGTTAAATTCAATCGAGCGTTTGTATTTAATTTCTGTTCCAAAACGCAGTATTTGGAGAGGTGGGGACAAGAGTTGGGACAAATTAGCACAACAGAAGCAAATGCATTTAATAACACATACAGAAATGAAGCACAAATAATTTAAATTAAGTTTTTGACAAGAAATCAAAGTCAAGCAACTGAACGGCAATGTTATTAAAATTATAACATTAAAATTAACTTTTCAATTTTGAGTGGTTATTGTCTTAGCTCAGCACTGGTGGAACTTGGCAAGTCTAATAAAACTTTTTGAGATCTCTCATTAAATGGCAATAAACCCTGTGTCATAATCTCGCTTAACCATTATATTAAAATTTGTGACATGCACAGCTGCCAGTACATATTCATTTTCTGAATGATGATGTAGTATAACATTCTTCTTTATGTATCTTCAAGGTTCTTTGTTATCACAATTTCTGCACCAACAATCAAGTCAGATGGAAGTACTTTGGAATTTACAAATATTTTGGGATGTTTTTAAATTTTTTCTTGTGCTAGAATAATTGTTTTTCCTTTTGGGTCTTGTGTTCCATATGATTACAGAGGGGTTTGGGAATCCCCGCATATAGGTGAGATACATTATTGTGAGATTAAGATATAAATATGAAAAGGGAGACAGCCAGGATTCTTTACTAGTAGTAAGGGAAACAGAACTGTTCACGTTTGAAACCACAAAATCTATAGCTTCGAATTATAATTCGGAATTCATCACAATCAAAGAAATTGATTTTTAGGGTTGCCAATATTTTGATATGTCCAGTACACAGCCAGATAATGTTCTATATGGTGTGGCTGTGGAAAGAAAAATCACAAGTGAATGTATTGGGGTAGTTTCAGATATGAGAGATGTAATAGCCATTTTCATGTTTAACAGCAATGATTGGAACACCTTAAGGGGTTCGATGCATTTAGCAACACAATTTAATTAGTGTTGTAAAGGGAAGGTGATGCATGAGAAATCATTGCCAGAGCAATCAGTTGCCTCAAAATACTAGCTTAAAACAACCAGACATTTTCTTATGACATCAGCTCTAATTTGACATGCTCAGTGATAATACGGGTTTGTCAATTGCATATTTGAATGTCCCAATCTGGTGAGAGGCAGGGATGTTGCATGCCTTGCGGGGGATGGGGGGCGGGGGGTTTGCCTGGCAGTGTTCTGGAGGTTTGGCTAGGGCTTGCACCGGCCCTGGGACCAATGCATTTGTATCAAATCACCAAAGTGACTTCAACATTTCGACGTTTAAAGTGGTTAGTAAATGTAACACAGGATGAAGTCCGTTTTAACAATAGAATATGACTTTGCTGGATTATGTACCTGCGAAGCAAAGCAAAAATGCCTACAGGGAGGGGTAGGCAGAGGTCAGAAAAATATTTCAAAGAGCGGCATTCCTTCAAAAGGTGAAAATTTGTCATCGCTGTACAAGGTTTAAAAAATGTGCAAGTACTGGAAAACGGAAATAAAAACAAGACACTGGAAATGAAATGCCCTCAGCAAATCAAAAATAAATGAAATGTTTCAGGTGTGGATCCTTCATCAGAAGTAGAATTGGATGATAAAACAAATCCCCTCATACAACTGAACAAATTAAAGGTAGGGAGATAAATCATTCAAGACGCCAAATGAAGGTTTAAGGACTATAAACAGGGTTGTTTAAATAAAGATATGACACAATCTCCAAGGCAAGCAGGCTACTAAAGCCATCAACTATGCCCATGACAGGCTTTTATAGATATTATTCCCTCTTCCCAATGGTTCCATAGTAGTTTGTATTAAGCGTATCCAGATACTGTATCTTTTTGGCAAGCTGTCCTTGCAGCATTTCATAACATGCTCCTGAGGTGTTCTCCTTTAAATTCGGTGATCACTTTGCTGAACACCTCCATTCAAGTTTACAACTGTGACCCTAAGGTCACTTGCCACCATAATTCTCAGTTTCACTCATACTCTTGACCACTGTTCTTGGACTCCCAAAATTGTTCCAATGAAACTTAATGCAAGCTCAAACAACAGCACCTCATATTTCTATCAAGCGCTTTACAGAGTTTAACTTAGATTTTAACCCATTTTTATTCAGACACCATGTTCTGATAATTAAAGATGTCTCCCACAGACACTGGATGTGAAAGAGGTGTGGGCTGATGCTTGGGTTGGGGACTTCACATTGGTACAGTCAGCAGGTGCTCACTACTCAAGGGGTTTACCCACCTTCCTCCACCAAATTCCCAAAATACTATCCTCTCCACTTAGCTCTCGACTCCATACTAGGATAACCATTTACATCTCCTCTGTACCCATCTTTAGTTTCTATAATAGTCTCATGATCACCTTCTGCCTTTTAGCATCATCTGTGCACTGCAATCACTCCTATCCTCCACCTCATCACAGGTCTTTCCCTTTTGTTCTTTCCCTACCCATGCATTTGCTTAAAAATTGTTTGATTGAAGATGAAATGTTAACTGTGTTCGTCTCTCCACAGATGTTACCTGATTTGCTAAGTGTTACCAGCATTTTGTCTTTTTATTACATAGCATAGAAATATTTTGCGCAACCTACCAAGTCCAAACCTACTAAGCTTTCCATCAGCTTCTTTAATGCAATTCTGCAACTAACAACTCTTTATATCATTTCCCAGTAACAATCAATCCAATGCTTCAAAGGCCAGAATGGCTTTTGGTGCAACTGCCCCTGATATTCTGTTCCATCATCCTATCCTCAGTAAAAAAACAAATTGGCAAAATTCCTTATTTTGTCTTGCCACCTTTGACTTTAAACTATGTTTCAGTTTTTAAATTCAACAGACCTTTCCTGGGTTCAAATTATCCATACCAGTGAAAGACCTCAATTCAAGTCCTTCCTGCTCCTCCCATTCGCCAGAGAGTAAAGTCTCAGTGTAAACAATCTTTCTTCATAACATAGCCCCTCTTAAATTCAGGATTCACTTGTGTGATTCCTATGGGCTTTCTCCAATAATTCTGCATCTTTCCTGTAACACAGTGGTTAAACCCCAGGCCAAAAGGACTTGGCTTGAAAAGACTTCAAAAAAATTATTTTGCGTCTTCAATAAAGTGCAACGTCCTGCAGTCTGACATTAAGTGTAGTAAACACAATTATAGATTTAATCTATTTCTACTCACAGTTATACATGTTTCATTGTATTCTACTGGATCTCCAAGGATGTTAACAGCTACCAAGGCAACCTAAAATTAAACATACACAGATTAGAAATATATCAACTATCCCTAAGATAAAAGCAAAGTTTCTCCAGCACTTTTGTTTCTATTTTATATATTATAAATCACCTATCTTCACAGATGGATTCCAGCTTTATAACTGTCCATTTAACGAATTGTAAAGCCTGCCAGCACTCAGATCTTACATAGACATGTACTGATTGAAACCCAGACTGAATGTTGGTTTATCAATAAGTTCCCAAAAATTTACAGCACAGTAGCATTTCACTCGCGTGGTGCTGACTATGTCTGTGCCGGCTCTTCACGAGAACAATCCAACTTAATTCTACTGCCCTGTTCTCCAGCCTTAGATCTGTATCTTCCTCTACTTCAAGTATTAAGCCAATTTTCTTGTGGCAGTGTTCCATGCTTTAAAAGTGTCTGTGTAGAGAAAAGCCTCTAACCTCCCTCCTTGTTCTCTTAGTAATAATTTGAAATTGATGAACGCTGGTCACTGACCTCCAAACCAGAGGAAATCTTCATTCCCTATTCACCATCAAAACTGTCTGAATTATAAAAACTTTCACTAAATCTCCTGCTAGATTTGTGTTCCAGTGGAGCTGGTCCATATTTCAAGCCTCTCCTCATAACTACAGGTTCCAAACACTGGCAAATCTACAGTGTCGATACTCTGGGCTGATCTTTGCATCCTGATTCAAGCTTGAATGGAGGTGGTGGACTGAAAGAAATAGCGGTACGCCATGTGGCCAGACCTACCACCTCAGGTTTCCGGTGTTGCTGATTTTCCCCGAGGGCAGGGGGTGCAGGCCTCCAAACTCTCTTATGCTCTTAACAACTTTAATTGGTCTGTTTAAGAGTTTGTTAAAACCCCAACTCTGCAACCTTTTGGAAACTTCCCTGGGGCGTCAGCATTGAGCAGCTGTCTGAATCAGACTAGCTGAAGGCAGGCGAGGGCTAGTGATCTTGGCGCCACTAACTGCTGCAAAGAATGTAGTGCCAGAAGTATTCACCATCAAAATGGCACTTCAGGAGCCAGCAACACACAGTCTCAAATGATTGTTACTAAATTCTGACAATGTACAAACACAATGTAGTTTCAATGCATTTTAATAAAACTAATTTTCACCATTGCTGGGCCAAAATTCTGGAACTCCCTTCTTAACAGCACTGTGGGTGTATCTACACCACATGGACTGCAGCAGTTCAAGAAGGTAGTTCACCATCACCTACTCAAGGGCAAGTAAGGATGGGCAAAAAATGCTTGCCTAGCCAGCATGGTGAAACTCAGCTTGGAGGCATGGAGCAGTACACAACTAGGAACTCAACAAAAATCACAAGATGAACCCTTAAAAAAGTAACGACATGGCATTGCAAAAACTGCTATAGACATTTTCACAACTTAGATGAAAGACACTTGTTCTTCAAAGATATTTACAGGTCCATATAAAATGTTAATACACTGTTACAGATCAACCATGATCTTACTGAATGGCAGAGCAGGCTCGAGAGGCCAAATGGTCTACCTCTGCTCCTGTTTTGTATGTTCATATGTTACCTGATTGTACAAGTTGTATCTGTTGACATGGTTTTTATGGAATGTTAATTTCAGATATTGCCCAATTGCATCAACATGGACAGACTTAAGCTCCCGGGCTTTGAATCCTGTTTTTTGATTATCCGAGAGGGAAACATACCTGCAAGAACAGCAGATTATATCATATACATTAACATTGTTTGAGATATTGAGCATTTTATAAATTCTTCAAAAACTTGCGTTTAGACAGCAAAAAAGTTTCAGTTTGACGCCAAAACTAAACAGGAATTGGTGGGAAATTAGGGAAGATGGGTGAAGGGAACTTTAAGGAATAAGTAGGCTTTTGAAGGTATAGAAGGATATCACAAGATGAAGAAACTTAGGGCCACTGTTCCAAATGTGAAAGCAAGATAACTGTGGGCTCTGTGTTATACTGGAGCAAGACAGAAGATGCTCAAGAAAGCCACTGCTGGATGAGCGGGGAGTGCAAGATGCAGGGCCGGAGGAGACTGAAGTAGTATTCAGCAAAACCATGAGAGGTCTGTACAGGACAATATTTTTAAGTAAATGTGGTAAGGGATGTGAGAAAATGTAGGTCACCAAAAGAGGGTGATGGGGAGAGGATGCAGGCAGCAGAGTTCAAGTTCAGAGTTTATAAAGGATGGGGCTCACTTTCATTTTATTTCCTTACACCATTGAAGAGTCTACCATATTGTAAATAAAGTAATTGCTTGTCTACAAATGGTCTGGAGTCACTATTATATGAAAAAATTGATTTACCAAAGAGATGAACAGTGCTAGTTTAGTTCCAAACTTTACATCAAAAGTACCACTTTGCATTAATATTTCAAGGTTTTATGACTTTTTGCCCCCTGTTCCTTTCATTATCTTTAGTTCACTGTGAGGGTTGAGGTTTGGGGGTAAATCATTCTTTTTTTTTTACTTTGCACTTTCCCCAACTTATACTCATTCAAACTTTTTTTTGCTAGCATTAACAGGAAAATATACCTTTGTATGTTCATTTGAAAAACTATCCAGTAACCAAGGTGAGGCAGTTTCTTCTTCCACCACCACCACCCCACCTCCCCACCTCCCCACCCCCAACCCCCCCACCCCAACCCCCCCAACCCCACCCACCCCTTGAAACAGGTTAAAATATCATTAATTTGCTTCCACATATGCCCTGGAAATAAAGGCATACACCAGGCCTCAATGTTGCCCTCAGAAAGGGAGCAATGCTGAAAGCTGAAACAAGATGCCCCTCTCCCAAAATAATTGAATGTTCAGGAAAGAACCCTTTCTTAAAACTTGAATTCAAACACAAATAGTTACCCTCTATCTATTTGAGCCCGAATCCTCAAAGGATCACACAGGACCTTTCATTTACAATCCTTGCATTTTCTACTTTTTCAAACCTTGAATTTTCATCAATACAAGTGACATTATACAATCACAGCAACTTTGAGATCTGTTGTTAATCTGTCACTGGAGACCTTAGTCACCCATACCCGAGTCTGCGGAATTTCTCCACGTGGTGGGACCCAAAGTGATCCGGAAGATCGTCGCTGATATAAAATTCAATTTTAGTAGAAATCAAATACTGGTGTGCAAGTAGCTGCAGCTTGCGAATCCGACAACGCTCCACCATTTGCAGGACAATCTCCTGTGGGTAGAGGCAGAACCTAAAAAAACCAAATTAGAGGCAAAAATAGCTCAGGCACAAGCAGTGGAAACAAATTTGAGCTAGATTTTAATGTGTGAAGTATAATGTGTGTTAGAAAACAGCCATCCGGTTATATAGGAGTTTGTGGGGGTGTTAAGACATATAAAAATCCACAAAAATGGTTAGCATATTGATAGATGCCTGAATACTGAGATTAAATTATACATTTCAATTTGCCATTCACAGGTTTTTGTTAAAAAGGATATTGTACTGTTTCAATAAAGCAAGCAAAACATCAATGAGAGTTAAAAGTAAACAAGAACAACACCCACAGACTCACATAAAGGGTGCATCTTTGATAGAAGTGTCAAAAGGCAAAAGCACAGAAGCTGCATTTGATCTAAACATCCCTGAGCTATGGCCAAAATAAAAACATCCATCTTCCAACTACTGATCCCTATCTTCTGACACCCCTACTAGGGACATAGCTTGGAGTCCATGAATATTGGCTGGCAGCAGAATTGAGCTCAGCTGTGCTGCGAGTAAATCAAGTAGCCTAGTACTCATTCACCTCTGACTGAGAACTACTTGTGCAAGACATTTGCACAAATGTAGCACTACTTGTAAAAATCATTATTCCAGCAAAGTCAGCATCGCCAGGAACAGAATGGAGAAAATCTATAGGAGGTGGAGCACATTTATGCTTCCATGAGTCATACTTAGTGTTTGACCTTGTTTTTTGAATACTGAAAACTCAGGATACCTTAATATTTAACATATCACAAAAGCTCTCTGGAATTTGATTACTGTTTGTTGTAGCCATTGTTAAAGATAAGTTTTTTTTTCCCCCAGGAAATTACTTTCTTACAATTGCCTTGGTTTCTACATGTTATTCATCAGCCTCAAAGAAACAAGCTTTTTTAAAAAATTATTTCATGAGATTTGGGCATCACTGGCAAGGCCAGCATTTGTTGCCCATCCCTAATTGCCCTTGAACTGAATGTCTTGCTAGGCCATTTCAAAGGGCAGTTGAGAGTCAACCACATTGCTGTGGGTCTGGAGTCGCATGTAGGCCAGACCAGATAAGGATGGCAGATTTCCTTCCCTGAAGGACATTAGTGAACCAGATGGGTTTTTACAACAATTTATGATAGTTGCATGGTCACCAATACTGATGGCTAGCTTTTAATTCAAAATTTATTAACCGATTTGAAATTCCACCAGCTGCCCTGGTGGGATTTGAACCCATGTCCCCAGGTCATTAGCCTGGGCCTCTGGATTACTCGTCCAGTGACATTACCAAGATGCCACCATCTCCCTGCATCATGCTCTAAAGGCTCCACTAAGGCTGTACTAGAACAAAGTGCTAGGTAATGCATAAAAACACCATAGATGCTGCTACTGATTTTGCCTCCTTGCAGAGGCATATCTGGCCTCCAACTGACATTTCACCAACGTGAGACAAAAAACAAACAAATGGATTTTTTCAAATCTAATCTTTTCTGATTGCGATTCAAACATCATAAATATTGTAAATTAACATTTATTTAAAAATACACAGCGCCATAAAATTCTAGTTGTTAAACCTGCAGACTGATCTAGAGTGCTAAGCATGTCCTTGTTTCTTGGTTATTATACTTCCCATAGGCCATATGGCAATAAGAATCTTGCCAGCTTTGTACTAACCAAACTTATTACCAAACCACTGTACTAGAAACTAGGAGTCATTTTTGGACTGTTAACTTAGTGAGGCTAAATGTTAATGCTTAGAATGTATAAATCCAGACCAGAAGCCATCTTGCCAAATTACCAAAGAAACTATCTCAAATCTGAACATTGTTAGATGAACAAATGGAGTTGCAAAGCATTCAGACATATGGTCTGAGCCCACTGAGGATGGATTGTCAATTTGGGTGGAAAGTGTAAGTCACTTCCAGACAATTCTGTAAATATTCATCTTTGAAAGGAATCCAACGTCTGATAAGCTTTAACAGAAATCTGTCGTCCAGCTATAATTAACATAACCTAGACTACAAGGCAAGCGTTCACAAGCAAACCAACAATATCATATCTGAAACCTTAGTCCTGCTGGGAATTATTAGCAGTATTTTGTTCTCTTCCTTACCTTGGAGAACGCCAGCCATTTACAGTTGGCGCATGCACCATCAGTTCATTTGAATTATACCCATCTTCATGGCCAGAGGAGCTTATTGTAACAAATCCAATTTTGTGGGGCATTCTGGAGTTCTATGCTGCAAGAGGTCACAGGTAAATCAAACAAATGAAGGAATCTTTCTATTTTTACTATTGATATGCCACTTTAGAAAAAATTTGCAGTTACATAATGCCTTATGTTACAAATGTATATTTGATTATACTACATTTAAAAATTTCAATTTCCTAACTAAAAATAAATGAAAGAGCATCCGATCCGAGCAGCTGGCAGGCATGGCCTAGGATAATTACAGATCAATGTTATATTATTGAAGCTACGGTGTGAACTGTTAAAAGGTAGACAATGGGAGCCTCATTAACTATCTTGAGGAGAAGGGCTGTCTGTGAGGGATGATATTAATGTAATTTCCCCAAATCAGAGAAGGTTTGAAGGTAACTGATAAGCAAAGGAAGGTTTTGAAGTATCCATATACTTTTCAGGTCAAAGAAAAAGTTTAAAGTTAAAGATTACCGATTTGTTAATTTCATCATTGAAGATTGGTTTGTAAAGATAATTTGATCTGAAACCAATGCCATGTTGTCATGGAGATGGGTGGATGTAGGAAGGCTCCTTTGCTTTAACATATCTCTGCTGTTTTCAGTCCGTGAGGCAGTCAGCCTGTGAGAAGATAATCTATGTCTGCCAGAAGCTGGGGACAAGCACAACAGGAAGCGCGAGTGTTTCTGTGGGACACTATGCAGGGATTGCCAGTGGGGTCCATGTTCAAAATGAAAAGTCCAAATTTATGAGAAATTAAAGATTGGCAGGTCTGTCTAGTAAAGCTACTGGGAGAGATTGGCAGTGGAATCCTCACAAAGAGTGTGTTCTGGAAGTCGAAATGTCAGACTTGGAAACTAAGTAAAATTCCTAGGAGCTTAGATGCACAGTGGTTTGGTTCCAGGAGAATTGAATGGACACTCAAAATACTAAATGCTTAAAGGAGCTCTCAGCTGATATTAAAAGTAGAACAGGTAGATTTCAGTTCGAAGTTTTAGTTTAAAGTATAACTCCTTACAAGATACAGTGTAAAATTAACGCTTGCTTTTTTCCCCCCCTCGGTAAAAGTTTTTCCCTTTAGAAACATGAAATTTTTTTGCGTGGTCTTTACAGTTAGTTGTTTGATTGGACAGAACTTGAAACTTGAGAGTTGCTGAAAAAAGAGACGTGTCGAAGCTTTTCGTCTTGCATTCGTCAGGACACTTCACGAGAATACCAATATAAGGGGAAAACAACAATTTATACTTTATGAGAAGAGAGGGCTAATTGGTTGGCAAGTGGACACTGATTGGTAGAGGCATTGCCATGGAGAATGCGCCAGTGATGGTGACTGACAGTTAACTGCCAAGCATTGTTTGAAATTTAAACCAGGCAGCCTGACCCGGATTGGTCATGGCATTGACCTGAGTAATGAGTCACTTAATGGCTGTCACTTATTTTGTTTAGCTGAAACAGGCACAATGTGTGTACACGTTCTTTCTGTCTGCACAGAACAGGGCCTTGTGTATTAATATGCATAGCTTCCAGTACATGCAAATGTGCCACACTGCAAGCCCAATCGACAATCTTAAATTGGTTGTCAGCGTAATTCTTAGCACACTGAGGATTATTTAGCAAATGTTGCCCAATCGTGGAATCACATCTAATGTTGGACACTGTGCGTTTTGAGTTTCACAAGCACCGGCTGGTTGGGTACAGTCTGTGCCTCGCCCATTGCAAACAGCGGCTGGGACATGCTGTTTGATACGATCCGCCAGTCTTTGGAACGTACGGCCTACATACCGAGCCTCACACTGGCACTGAAATTCATATACCACATTACTCATGTGTGATAGACAGAATGTCTTTTTGGCTTGATGGCAGCATCCTGTTAGTGGCGAATACCACTTGTGTTGCTACTGCATAGTAGCAGTGTGAAAGAGCTAGTTTCACCTGTTGCTCAAATATTTCAGATACCCTTCCAGGTAATCTGAGGTTGACTGGGCACTTTTTAGGGCCGAAAGTGAGGGCCTTAGACCCATTCATGAGTTTGCGTGATATACAGCACAAAATGACCTGATCAGGATAGCCATTATCCCGCAGGGTGCCTTTGATGCACCCTATTTCTGCATCAAGTTTGCATGGTGAGCAAATGGCTTGGGCCCTATTTACGAGGGTGCTGATAAAACCAATGTTAAAGCATGTGGAACTGTAAGAATCCCAGTGCATATACTGACAAGTGAAGGTGGGCTTTGCAGTAGAGAAACCCCCCTGGAGGTTTTCTCAACTAGTACGTCAAGGAAGGGGAGTTCATTTGACTGCTCCATTTCAAAGGCGAATTTGAGCGTAGGATGGAGCCCATTAAGGCATGTAAGGAAATTATTACATGCAGCTGCGTATTTAAAATTGGCAAACGCATCATCCACATATCGGAAATATGCGAGCATAGGAGGTTAGGTGCCATTCCATCAAAGACACGTTTCTCATGGAACCCAACAAAGATGTTTGCTAGAGCTGGATCTAGAGAGGACCCCATGGCAACACCATCTATTTGGGTATACATGGTGTCATTAAAACTAAACTCAGCTGCGCAAGTGGGGAGGCAATGGCAAGTGGTATTGTCGCTGGACTAGTAATCCAGATACCCAGGGTAATGCTCTGGGAACCTGGGTTCGAATCCCACCACGGCAGGTGGTGGAATTTGAGTTTACCAAAAATCTGGAATTAAAAGTCTAACAATGACCATGAAACCATTGTCGATTGTTGTAAAAACCCATCTGGTTCACTAATGTCCTTCAGGGAAGGAAATCTGCTGTCCTTACCTGGTCTGGCCTACATGTGACTCCAGACCCACAGCAATGTGGTTGACTCTTAAGTACCCTCTGAACAAACGCAATTAAGGATGGGAAATAAATGCTTGCCTAGCCAGTGATGCCTACATCCCATGAATGAATAAAAAAAAGAGCTGCCGAGTTCAAAAGTTTATGCAGACTAATTCACGAAACAGTGGCAGGTCAAGATCGCCACGATATATTGCTGCATTGGCTTTCTTAAGTGGAGTATTAGCTGTCGGGCTCGCAGTGTGGCGCATTTGCATGCACTGAAGCTGCATTATTAATACACAGTTCTTTGCAGACAGGCATTGCACCTGTGTCAACTAAACAAAATAAGTGACAGCCATTTGTTGACTCATTCCTCAGGTCAACACCTTGACCAATCAGGGTCAAGCTGCATGGTTTAAATTTCAAACAATGCTTGGCAGTTAACTGTCAGTCTCCATCACTAGTGCATTCTCCATGGCAATGCCTCTACCAATCAGAGTCCACTTGCCAACCAATCAGCACTCTCTTCTCATGCAGTTGTTATAAAGTTGTTGCTCCCCTTATATTGGTATTCTTGCAAAGTATCCTGATGAGTGCAAGACACAAAGCTTAAGCCCAGCAAACCTTTGTTGCATTCCAAGGCAAATATATCCTTCCTTAGAAAGTACCACCAAAACCATACACTGTGCTCCGGGCTTAGTCTCAACAAAGCCCGATATAACTGCAATAGGCCTTGTTTACTCAGGTCCTCAAGCCATTTGGAATAAAGACGAACACAATTTCTTACTATACCTGCATGATAACTTTTTTCTGATTCTATTGCAATTTTTTATTTTTCCTACCAAAGTGAATAACTTCACATTTCTCCAAATAATTCCATTCACCCACTCACTTCCCTATCCATATCCCTTCCTTACTTTATCACCCAACTTAGTTTCAACAACAAACTTGGGCACATTACACTCAATCCCCTCAAAGTCATTAAAGTAGATTGCAAATAGCTGATCCCTGCAGTATCCCACCAGTTGTAGCCTACCAACCCAAAAATGACCCATTTGTTCTTATTCTAATTTCTGTCCGTTAACCAATCCTCAACCCATGTTAATATATTACCAATCACGAGCCCTCAATTTATGTAATAACTTTGTGCAGTAGCTTATCGAGTGCTTTTTGAAAATCTAAATACATTTACTCAGCCTATGACCCATTTGCTATCTGCCATGATACTCCCTTAACGATTGAGAGAATCACAGATGACCTCTTTTCTTCTTAGTGCGTCTAGATTATTTTGGTACAACCTTGTATAAGCAACCCAACTTTGATCTGATTAGGTTTCTTTACAAGACATATAATAGAGGTTAGTCACCTTTTCCTTGGGTAGCAATTGTTGTCTAAAGACTGTTAAGTACTGGTTAAAGCTCAGCTTCCAAATGGCAAAAAAAATGTTTCGGATGCAACTGACATTTTCAACAATAAGTACACTGGTCAACCAACAATTTTATGTGAACAATACTTAACACAGAAATGTTTAATGTACGACATAGCAAAAGCCTGCAAATGCTTGCTGCCAGATTTGTTCATGCTGCATTAAATACGATGCATATACATAGCCATATAAAGATACTTACATCTAATGCATTTAGGGTTACCAACTGAGACTAAATGTATTCTTTGAGGTTTCATCACATGACTTTCCCCACATGCCAGCCATTAGTCGGCCAACACATCCATCCTTGTGACATACTTCCATCCTATGCTAACTAGAAAGCAAAACAACTCATTACCCAATTGGATGATGCCTGACTGTCAGCCAAACAAACTTTTATTCTCCCATTTTCAAAATTTTTATATCTGCTTTGGCAGGAAGAATAGTGAAGCTGAATATTATTTAAATGGAGAAAGACTGCAGAAAGCTGCAGAACAGAGAGGTTTGGGGGTCAGCATGCATGAATCAAAAAAGCTAGCATACAAGTTCAGCAGTAATAGGGAAGGCAAATGGAATGTTGGCCTTTATTTCAAAGGGAATGGAGTATAAAAATAGGGAATAAAGGCAAAATACTGTGGATGCTGGAAATCCAAAACAAAACAAAAAATGCTGGAAAAAATCAGCAGGTCTGACAGCTAGAAGCTCTGAAGAGTCATATGGACTCGAAACTTTGACTCTGTCTTCTCTCCACAAATAAAAATAGGGAACTCTTGCTAAAACTATACAAGGTGTTAGTTAGACCACATCTAGAATACTGTGAACAATTTTGGTCCCCTTAACTAAGGAGATATACTGGCATTAGAGGCAGTCCAGAGAAGGTTCATCCCAGGTATGGGGGAATTTTCTCATGAGGAGAGGTTGAGAATTGGGCCTGTACCTCACTGGAGTTTAGAAGTATGAGAGGCGACCTTATTGAAACATATAAGATTCTTAGGGGGCTAAAAGGGTAGATGCTTGAGAGGTTGTTTCTCCTTGTGGGACAGTCTAGGACCAGAGAGCATATCTCAAAGTAAGGGATCACCTATTCAAGACAGAGATGAGGAGGAATTTCTTCTCTCAGAGGGTAGTGAATCTGTGGAATTCTTTACCACAGAGGGCTGTAGAGCCTGGGTCATTGTACATTCAAGGTGGAGATAGACAGATTTTTAATCAGTAAGGGAATCAAGGGTTATGGGGAAAAGGCAGGAAAGTGGAGTTGAGGATTATCAGATTAGCCATGATCTCATTAAATGGCAAAGCAGACCCGATGGGCCAAATGACCTACTTCTGCTCCTACGTCTTATGGTCTTAAATGTTCAATGAAAAGAAAAACAATTTTTAAAAACATGTCCCTCTGATATTTCTCCAGAACTGCACACAGTAATGTCCTGAAGGTTGATTTTTAGTTCCTAGAGGGTTGGCAACCCTAAATGCATTCAACATATTAGATGTCCAGATGGCCTATGAAGTTTAAAAAAAACCTGTCAAAATGTCAACTGTCCAATCAAGCATTGTGCAAATTAACAGATTATACAACAGACCTATAGACAAAATGAGCCAATTTTAAGCATTGTTCTTTACAGCATAGCTATATCAAAAATTGGCGAATAAACTGCAATTTACCAGTACTAATTAGGCACCCGGCATCCAAGTTAAAAGGATCCCTAGTAAAAGATCTTAAGTGCTTTCAATACTGGATAAAATAAATCAGACAAAAAATTGACAGGGTACCATCCACAACATGAAACCAATTCACAATCCAATACATTACCTTCCTGCCTTTGGCAAAATAGCCTCCTCCAGCAAATTGTCTTGTGTCTTTGTGCTTGCAAAAGGACAGTCTGGAAAAAGCAAAAAAAAACACTTTAATATTTAGTCACCCGAATGGCTGAAAAAACAGGACCACGAGCCTGTTTTCTAACATCAAAGGAGGCACCAACTTTCTGAAATGTATCAAAATGGTACAGAATACACCAGAAAATGTTAGAACTAAACATAAGGTACCACAATAATTGCAGAGCAGATCCCATAATAATCAATAAGTGATGCAATCCTCATCAAAAAGTGTTTCACAAATCGCTCCTCTGGGCGCAGCATGTAATTTCTGAATCTGCATTACATGCTACTAATTCAATCCATTATAATGCAATTCCATCACATAAGTTTTATAAACAATAAACACTTTCTCGTGAAGAATGTGCCGCATTGAGTTGATGTAGCAGCACAAATTATTAATGCTGGGCAATGAAGATTGTGAAACATGCTTCTCTAACTGAAAAAGAAAGCAAAGAAGTTGAAAAGCAGCACCAGCAGCAGGGGCGCCCTGTCTTCACCAAGTGTGGCCTGGGCCTGGGTTTGAACCCCCAGACCTGCACTCGGAATCTGGGCTCCCACATCAGGAGAAGGCCATCCAGGGCTCACAGGATCATTAAGGGGAAATGCGCATCCTCAGTAAAGGGGAAAATAAGGAGTATTCATCGGCGGCAGAAAATGCTGGAACTTTCTGCGAGCGGCGCCAACTTCAAAAAGGCCTCGGAATCGGCCCGGCCAGGCCGGGGGTGGGGGGGAAGAAGGGGACCCAACTTGCTCCAATTATTATATTATTTCAAAGATTTACAACGTCCGCGCTTTTTTAACTGTAACAAAGCGATAAGTTGACCTGGTTCCCGGCGCCGCGGATGTACAGGCGGCCAGCGAGACAACCCAACGCTGCAATCCCCGCCGGCCGCCGCATCTCCATAACCACCGGCATCAACAGCCAGCACTGCGCAGGCGCAAGCTTCTCCTACACGCCCGCGCCTTCTGGGAACTGTGGTCTTTGTGTGGCCCTGACGCATGCGCATCTCTACAGGTTTAGGCTCATTCAGGTTTTTGCTCGAGTTCTTCGCCCCGAAGGTCTGACCCACAGCGCCACGACAACCACCACCGGTACTGCAAGGTGCACGTCCCGAATCCACTTCCTCCCGCATGGTGTTCGATCCTTGTGCTGTTGGCACCAATCTCAAACGAACATAGAACTTAGGAGCAGGGGTAGGCCATTCAGCCCCTCAAGCCAGCTCCACCGTTCTTTCAGATCATGGCTGATCTGATTGTGGTCTCAATTCCACTTTCCTGGCTGCCCCCAATAACCCTTGATTCCCTTGTCTATCAGAAATCTATCCAACTCAGTCTTGAATAAATTCAATGACCCAAGCACCACTGCTTTCTGGGGAAGAGAATTCCACAGATAACTACACTCTGATAGAAAAAAAATTACTTATCTCTGTCTTAAAAGGGAGAACTCATATTCTTAAACTGTGCCCTCTACTTCTAGTTTCTCCCACAAGGGGCAACATCCTCTCAGCATCCACACAACTGACCCCACCCACCCCAATGGAGTCCAAGTTCCTAAGCAATGTATGCTTCTTACATGCATGTTGTAGCTTTAAGCTATGGATAGTGATGGTCAAGGCTCCAATTTCTTTCCATCACATGGCTCACCAGGAATCTCCCCATCTTACCACCTTCCATTGGCATATGTTGGAAAGATTTATAACTTGACACTCAACCTGTTTGATTCCATTATGAACACACCTTCCTTGGCCTTCAAGTTTTGGAGTTGGACTTGAACCCAGGGCTCAGAGGCAGGGATGCTACCCATTGCACCTCAATACCTCCATAACCAACTGACATCACAATCAATGAAGTACTTTTGCAATGCAATTACTGCTGTTAATGTATGGGAAACACGGCAGCCAATTTACAAATATAGTTTCTCTCACAAATCCTTCTGGAAATAACATTTGCCAATTTGTTGAGAGTGCTGGCTTTTCCTCCTCCTAATGAGGAAAACCTTTTTTACCCAGCAAGTGGTTAGGATCTGGAATGCACTGCTGTGGAATGTGGCAGAGGCAGATTCAACTGTGGCTTTCAAAAAGGAATTCAATGTTGACCTGAAGAGAAAATATTTGCGAATTTACGGGGAAAGGGAAGGAGAGTGGGGCTAGCTGGGTTGCTCTCACAGAGAGCTGACATAGACATTTGGGCCTCCTGTGTTGTAAACATCCTATAATTCTATGATTGAATGAAACTCCCACAAATAGCAACATGAAAATAGGCAGATAATCTGTTTTTGCGATGTTGATTGAGGGATAATTATTGGCCACAACACTAGAGTTATCTTCTCTGCTCTTTTTAAAATAATGTGATGTGATCTTTTATGTCCACCTGAGAGAGTAGACCGGGCTTTTGTTTAACATCTCATCCGAAAGACAGAACCTACCAACAATGCAGAACTCCCTCACAACCCACAATCTTCTGATTCAGAGGTGAGAATGCTACCAACTGAGCCACAGCTGACAATTTGTCACAACTGACTCTTAAAGAATCAAGTGGATTCTGCAGTGGGGGAATTGAATATCTTTCAGGATATATGATTTAAGATAGTCTCAATAACCTTTTTCATCTGTCATTATCCCATCACCTAATGATTATCTTCTTGGATGGTGCTTTAGGAGGTCAAAGTAACTCCAAATGAGACACAATGGCAATGCAAGATTGGAACCATGTCTGTCCTCTATAGTCAGAGAGTCCTCGCCAGCTGTTCCATGTATTCCTGCAGCATTTGATTATGTGATATCTGATTGCATTTTTTTATTCATTCACAGGATGCGGGCTTCGCTGGCTGGGCCGGCATTTATTGCCCATCCCTAGTTGCCCTTGAGAAGGTGGTGGTGAGCTGCCTTCTTGAACCGCTGCACACCCACAGTGCTGTTAGGAAGGGAGTTCCAGGATTTTGACCCAGCGACAATGAAGGAGAGACGATATATTTCCAAGTCAGGATGGTGAGTGACTTGTCCACAGTTTGAAAATGTTATTGTAATGGTTGGTACCCTGTAGTTATGTGCCCTTCCTCATGGTTTTGTGCCAGCAGCCATTACAAACTAGAAGAGTGCCAGAAGTAGGTGAAGAAAGTGCAGATGAAGCCTCAAAGTAATGACTGTACTGGAGCTTAAAAGATTAAATTATGAGCATGGGTTGCATACCCTTGAGTTTAGATGGTTGAGGGATGATCTGAGGTGTTTAAAGTGATAAAAGGTTTTGATATAGTAAGTTGAGAGAAACTATTCCTCTAGTGGAATAATCAAAGGATCACATTCTTAAAAATAAAGTTAGACCATTCGGGGGTGAAATCAGAAAGCACGTTTCAGCCAAAGGATAGTGGAAATCCAGAGTTTTCTCCCACAAATGGCTGTTAGGTGCTGGGACAATTGAAGCTTTCAAAACTGAGATGAACAGATGTTTATTAGGTAAGTGTATTGAGGCATATTGCCCAAAGGCAGATAAACAGGCTTGAAGTACAAATCAGCCATGATCTAACTGGATGGTGGAGGCTTTGAATGGCCTACTTCTGTTCCGATGCTTGTGAGACCTGTTTGCATATTTAAGACTGCCACATTTGAAGATAAATGCACTCATTATAAAAGTTTGTAATTGCTATATGTACAAAGCTATTAAAATTGTAGAAATGTTAAATGGGACTTTGGAAGAGGTGTAAATAAAGCACTTTGTGAAACACCACCATTCAGTCTGCAAGCATGACCCTGTAACAAGCAGGATAGGTAAAGGGCAACCAGTAGATGTAATATATTTGGATTTCCAAAAGGCATTCGATAAGGTACTGCATGTAAGGCTACTTAATAAGATAACAGTCCATGGTTTTGTGGGTAGTATATTAGCATGGATAGAGGATTGGCTAACTAATAGAAGACAGGGAGTTAGGATAAGGGGGGCATTTTCCAGATGGCAACCTGTAACTAGTGGAGTGCCACAGGGATCAGTGCTGGGGCCACAATTATTTACAATATATATTAATGACTTAGATGAGGGAAGTGAATGCACTATCGCCATTACACAAAAATAGGTGGGAAGGCAAGTGGTGAGGATGACACAAAGAGTCTACAGAGGGACATAGACAGCTTAAATGAGTGGGTAAAAACCTAATAGATGGAATATATGAGAAAATGTGAGATTATACATTTTGGCAGGAAGAATAGAGGAGCTGAATATTATTTAAATGGAGAAAGACTGCAGAAAGCTACAGCACAAAGGAGATTTGGGAGTCCTCATGCATGAATCTCAAAAAGCTAGCATACAAGTTCAGCAGGTACTAGGGAAGGCAAATGCAACGTTGGCCTTTATTTCAAAGAGAATGGAGCATAAAAATAGGGAAGTTTTGCTAAAGCTATACAAGGTGCTGGTTAGACCACACCTGTGAACAGTTCTGGTCCCCTTATCTAAGGAAAGATACACTGGCATTGGAGGCAGTCCAGAGAAGGTTCACTAGGTTGATTCCAGTTTTGGAGGTATTTTCTTATGAGGAGATGTTGAGTAGATTGGGCCTGTACTCATTGGAGTTTGGAAGAATGAGGCCACCTTATTAAAACATATAAGATTCCTAGGGGACTTGACAGGGTAGGCGCTGAGAGGTTGTTTCCCCTTGTGGGAGAGTCTAGGACCAGAGGGCATAATCTCAAAGTAAGGGGGCACCCATTTAAAACAGAGATGAGGAGGAATTTCTTTTCTCATAGGGTAGTGGAATCTGTGGAATTCTTTACCGCAGAGGGCTGTAGAGGCTGGGTCATTAAGTATATTCAAGGTTGAGGTAGACAGATTTTTAATCAGTAAGGGAATCAAGAGTTATGGGGAAAAGGCAGGAAAGTGGAGTTGAGGATTATCAGATCAACCATGATCTCATTGAATGGCGGAGCAGACTCAATGGGCCAAATGGCCTCCTTCTTTGAGAGCTTGCGTCTTATGGTCTGAGCTTCGCATCCTTTGTCATTTTCATTCTGCACCTTTCTCCCACTCTGACCTCTCTGGCCTCAGCCTGAAATGAAGCTCAATTCAAGCTCAAGGCACAGCGCCTCATCCTTCAACTTGGCACTTCTGGATCTCTTTCTTTATTCATTCACTTTGTATTTGGATGGCTGCTATCTAGTCATTCACCTCTTCTGGCCACATCTTTTGTTCCTTTACCCATTATCATTTAATCTCTCCTCCCTCACCCCCCCACCCCCGCCCCATCACAGACCTTCCCTTTTGTCCTTCCTCTTGCTCAAAACCTATTACATTTCTTTCTTTCCTCAGTTCTTTCGAAGGATGATCATCTGCACAAATGAAAGAACCAAACAGGGCCTTTGGTACATCCGGTGTCCCTATATGTCACACGGACTCGAAACGTCAACTGTATCCCTCTCCGCAGACGCTGTCAGACCTGCTGAGTTTTTCCAGGTATTTTTGTTTTTATTCTAGATTTCCAGCATCCGCAGTATTTTGCTTTTGACGCTATATGTTTATTTAATGGCTGATGTTGTACTGTCTCCAGCAGGGCATTCAGCAACTTCTCCTCCCACAGTCTCTGCTTTCCAACATTCGTCAATCGGTGTGTGTGTGTGTGTGTGTGTGTAGTGCACATGCGCACTTGCATTCTTTTATAACATGGGATTCAAATTCAAAGTGACGAGTTCGAACACAGATCGTAAATATGGAATCGTCGCCAGGGATCTGGAAGAGCTAACGGACAAAGGGTGCCAGAAATTGCAGGTGAAATTGAATCGATTGTGTAGAATACAAAGGGACACGATTAATTTAACGAAAGCGAGCTTCAATGCCAGTGCCTGGTCTAAACAGGGACAACCCGGAAACCTGAAGGGGAGACATTTGTAAATTCATTTCTGTCGATGTTCAGCTGCACTTCTGTGAATCCGCCTTCAGTGGAGAGAGAGCTCGTTTACACAGCGCCGATGTTTGCATTTCCCCCCACAGCAGAAATGGAAACGTTACCATATTATTCAGGGTTCCCTTATCTCCAAGTGGGTTTACAGTAGGGCTGGAGTTTGGAGCTAAGCACTTTCCTTCCGCATAGATTACGGCGGTCTGAGTCCGGGGTCAGAACCCACACCAAGCCCCAAGTGACATTTCCAGGGATGGGGGGAGGGGGAGGGGTATCTCACGCTACTTTGGGAATCATTTTAAGCCTTTAAGCACCGGATTTGCGCTCCCAAGTTTAGCATTAACAAATCGTCAAACCCTGTAGTTTAGATATTGTACTTGTACTTTGTTGCGCCCTAAAACGAATGCTACATCTAGCTTTTGATTGCATATTTGTGTTTGTCCTTTTAATGGAGGCCCGTTGCCCTGAAATGTTAAATGAACTGAAGTTAGAAAACAATGTATTGAATGACCCCGTTACAGAGACTTGAACACAAAATCTGGACTGACAAGCAGTGTGGGAATGCTACACTGTCAGAGGTGCCCACTTTAATTTGAGACTGCCAGGTGGACATAAAAGGTCCCATGGCATTATTTTGAAGAAGAGCAGGGGAGTTATCCCCTGTGTCCTGGGCATTATTTATTCCTCAATTGACATCTAACAATAGATTATCTGGTCATTGTTTTATTACAGTTTGTGGGTTCTTTCTGTGTGCAAATTGGTTGTGCTGTTTCATTTCAAATCGTACTCCATTGGCGTAAAGCACTTTGAGACCTAAGCCCGTGAAAGTCACTGTATAAATGCAAGTCTTTCTTTAGACATTTCTATGGCTGCTTGCCGCATCAAAAAGTGCATTTACCTACTGAGGGGAGCAGGGGAATTCGTCACTTTTCATGAGCACAATCTACCTGCACCTAACACAGGCAGAGAGAGAGGAGACCGTGAAACTGTGTAGAGTTCAGTAGTTTGGGATACATGATACCCACTTCTGAGTGATACAATGTGACATATCACAGGAATCCTAGTGGTGTTTGTTGTTGAGTGTAATTGAAACACAGTTTTGGATTGTTTTTCTTATGTATGTAAGATCTTGTCTTTTCTTCTCAGTTTAGCTCTGTAGTTTTAGTTACTGTGAAGCTATTTAAAGGCATTTTGTGTACTTCATGCAGATTCACATTTTTGAATTTTGCTCTGCAGTTTTTCCTCAGTATTGCAAAACTGGCGTGTTGCATTTATTCTTAAATTTCTCTTGCAGCATATATGGCCTACGCTTTCCTCAGTATGAGTATCTAATTACATGCTGGCCATTTAGTGTGTTAAAAGTGTAGTTTTACCCTGTTTGATATGTTTGTAAATGATTACAGCCTAAAATTAACTCATATGTTTCACAGGTTATCATAATGAATTTGGTTTATTATAATTTCCATATATAATATTTATTGATGGCTGTTTCTGCAAGTAATGCAAAACAATTTGCAGTTGAATGCTGGGAGACATATTGTGAAAGTGAAAGGGATAATTTTTAAACATACTAGTTTTAAGTTTATGTGTTTGGCCACACAGTGAAGTATACTGTATGTGTATTTTTCCCAGAATATTGATATTTGATCATTAAAATTTGTACATTGTTTGGCCCTGGGCTTTTTTTGTGAACTTGCTGGACAATGCACTTTATGTTTATCTATTTCAGTTGGCCACTAACTTTCGTCAAGGATCACTTCCTGTGTAGTAACTTGTTGGATAGGATGCAAATACATAGACAAGGTGCAGAAAATATTTATGAGGGACTTCAGATACGTGGATAGATTGTAGAAGTTGGGGTTGTTGTCCTTAGAGAACAGAAGGTTGAGAGAAGATTAGATAGAGATATTGTATTCAAAATCATGAGGGGCCTACATAAAGTAGATAGAGAGAAATTGTTCCCATTTGCAGGGGGATCAAGAACCAGAGGACACAGATTGAAAGTGAATGGCAAAAGAACCAATGGGAACATGAGGAAAAGCTTTTCTTAATGCAGCAAGTGATTAGGATCTGGAATGCATTGCCTGGGAGTATGGTGGAGGCAGATTTAACCTTGACTTTCAAAAGGGAATTAGATAAGCCCCTGAAGAGAACAGATTTCAGGGCTCTGAGTTGCTCTTACAGACAGCTAGCACAGACATGATGGGCTGTAACCATTCTAAGATTCTATTATTCTATTGGCCTCTTTTTAAAAAAATATTTTCTGTTACTTCCTTTCCACTTTCTGTAAATTCGACACATCATATGTAGTGGTAGCTACGCTGAAAGCTGCAAACACAGGGTAGGTGAGTTTCAGTTATCTGCTGCCAAAGTTTATGCTTTACATAAAATAGTCGTTTGCAGCTTATAAATAATTCTCAAATAAAGTGTGCAATTCAAAGAAAGAGAAAATCAAATACCTAGCAGTAAAGTTTTGATCGATCAGGAAATGTATTTTATTTTGAAGTTTTGTCATTGAAGCAATGTTGTTCAGGGAGTCAGTCAGCCACTTGGTGGAACAGTAGGAGCAGATCCAGTCTGTTCATAGAAGGATCATTGGCAATGATTAACTGTAGGCTGTCTAACTGAATATGGTGTGTATTATTGGTTTGTTTTGGGGAAACTGATGCATGTGGAGACACCATTAATTTAATTCTGAATTACAGCACAAATAATAAGCTCTTTAGATGTGAAGCATTTCTGCAACATAACAGGACAAGTTCCATAAGGCAGATTGTATTTCCATAGACTTTTCATTCTAGTTTCTGTTTTCTAACTTTGTTTTAATAGTATAACTGGTCAGAGGCAGAGATATGTATCTAACAGAACCTCAAAAAAACTCCTGTCCCAATTGCACCAGTGTCAATGTTCCCGTTTCAGACACCAGCTATTCTTTTGTGACCTGTCAGAGTGATTCAGTTAGTGTAGTAGTGATTTGACCCAATTCATGGGCAGTGTGTGTGTTTGAATGCATTGGAAACTGGGCTGAGTCTGCCCAGACGAAGATTACTTACAGCTGGAAGAGAGGGAAGAGAGTTATTCCATTGTATGGGCTAGATTTGAACTCAAGTCTCTGAGGTGAAAGGACCACCCAATCATTCCTTTGAAAGTAGCTCATTAATGAAATAATGGCCCAGGTCTTCTGGTCTCCGGATGGTCAGAAGTTCCGATGAGCAATTCCCCTGTTCCCCTGTTCCCTCTGAAAAAATCTCCAACTTGCAGTTAGAGTCAGAAACTTTGGACAATTCTGACTTACTTACCCAGATAGTGACCCAGGAAATGTTAGACATTAAAAAAACTAGTCTAACTCCTGGGTAACTATACAACTGCCCCCACCCCCAGTCACTCACACTGACCATCCTATTAATTCCTCACTCAACACCCCCGACTATCCCCCTGACCCCCACCTTCCCACCACCCAACCTGATCTGACTAACCCCCCCAACCCAACCTGACTGCCCCCTGACTCCCCCACAACCCCATCTCCCACTGACCCTCTCCAACTCCCCCTTGAACCACCCTGACAAGCCCCCTCCTGACCACCCCTCCCAGCCCGACCTGCCTACCCCCGACCCACCTACCCATTCACACACCTGACACCAGCTCACCCACCTACAATCCTGCCACCCTAACCAGCTGTGACCCTACCACCTCACCCACATGCCATTCTACCACTCTACCCACCTACCACCTCACCGACCTACCACCTCGCCCATCTGCCAGCCTACCCCCTTTATCCACTTACTTTACCCACACTACCCCAAATCCTACCCCTTTCACAGTTCTTTGTGTAGCTCTTCAAAGGAGTTTTGGAACATTTAAACTCTTTACTTACCAGAATAAGGCAGCTAGCTAGTGCCATCCTGTGGCTTCTGCGCAGATTCTCTCCGCTGCTCCCTCGAGATTTGCTGCACTGAGTCAGTTTGGAAGGATCCTCCATCAGAAGATTGCTTAGAAAAAAATCAGAGTAAGGTAGGTGGGTATTTTTATTTTGCCGGGTCAGGGTCGGAAATAGGGTTTCCGATCCTGATCGGAAGATTTGAGCCAAAGTCTCTGGTACAAAATGAAGACAGAAAAGTGGCGATCGTGTTTCTATGCTTCATGGTAACTACTCGTTTTTCTCTTGGATAGCTCTCACGTGAAGGATGTCGTGTATGTTTATTTGAAGATGGGACAGAAGTTGATGCTGAGTATTTCTCGTGTTTGGAAGATAACTGTAAGCTGATCATTCTGGAGCAGGGACAGAAGTGGGAAGGAGGTAAATGCATTCCGATCCTGACTGGGACAGATTTTGTGAGTAGAGGGAATGAGTTTTGTTTGGGGAAACCCAGAAATCCCGGTTTCTCATTGTTTTTTTTTTCAAGTAGGTTCCCCACCTGGAAACCAGCCTGATTGACAGGCTTGACACCCAGTGGAGCAGGGAACACCTTGGAGGAGGCACAGCTCAGGAGCAGCAAGGATGAGTGGGGGAACAGAGTGTAGAGGGTGCAGTCACTGATCCCTAAGGATTGGGAACAAGGCGATCCCCGATCCTGGTTGAGGGGTGTTGTGTGTTTCTGATAACAGGCAGGGAAGTGAGTAAGCTTGATGGGCTGGGGACTTGAACTCCCACTCTTCTTGGCCGACTGGCAATGCTAATAAAGGCACATACCTTTTTCAAGAAACAGCCCTTGTCTCCCTTAAGCTACTGGGAGGCTAGGGAAATCCAGCCAGCCAGGGTTAAGCCTGTAAAATGTGAAATACGCAGCCAATTCACCTCCTGTTCCTGGGAGTGAGCTGGTTTTTCTCTGTGTCTCACCCCCTGCCACGCTTCTTTTACCAGCTCCATTAAAACTGAATGTGGGAAGGTTGGAGTCAAGTTTGAGATTTTAAATTTTTAACACCCCATCCAAGCCTCCAAGGAGTATTTTGCCTGAAAGTCTTTCACAACTGCTTTCATGGGGTCATAATGGAAGAAGGCCGTTGGATCTTCAAGTCCATGCTGGCTGTCTGTAGAGTAAGTCATTAAGTCCCATTCCCCAGCTGTATCCCTGTAGCCTACAAGTTTTATTTCCCTCGAGTGCCCATCCAATTTTCTTTTGAAATCTTTGATCATCTCCATTTCAACCACACTCATAGGCAGTGAGTTCCTGGCCATTGGCACTCACAGCGTAAAAGAAGTTCTTTCTCACATCTCTCCCTGTATCTCTTGCCCAAAACCTTAAATCTGTGTTTTCTCGCCCTTGTACCATCAGCTAATGGAAACAGCTGTCAGGGAGGTCTGTGCTAAATCTATATTAGATCAGTCCTCATCCTGGATTTGGGTAGCATACTAGTGATAAGAATTGAGATAACAACGCTCTGTGTCACCAAGTGGGAGCATTTGGCTTGGCTGGTTGGTACTTCATGTGCCAAGGCACCATGCTAGACAGTATGAAGCACGGTTTTCAACAGCGAAGGCTTGTTGATGAGATACTCTATTGTGTAACAAACAATAAGATCTGATTGATATTTAGCTGATGTCCATAATAATTGAAGAGTATTATTCCAGTTCAAGCTGGTTTTAAGATTGGCAATTCATCTCTCCATCCAATTTACAGAGATTTATTACTGTTTAAACAAAATATTGCATGAATATGATGACAGCAATGATGAATTAATTACGACTGCAAGCAGGATGTTATCTGAAGAAATAAAACCCAAGAAAATGCAGCTGCTGCAGTGTTTTGTTGAAAATACTGCTGAAAATATTAGAGCTGAAAATCGTGAGGATGACCAGGAATGGTTTAAAGGTGAGGTGCTATTGATGTTGTCAGTAATATCAGACTGAAGAAAGTGGCCTTGGCTATTCAATAATATCACACAAAGTATATAAGTGATGGGGTTGTGCTCAGATGAAATGCGAAGTTGCTATTCAGCCCATTGATTGAATTCCTTTCACAGACCATGCACAATTTTCCCAATCATGGATCATGATACACATTTTAAAGTTTTCCCTTCCCCCTACGTCACAATCTTCTTCCATTCTTTCCCAAAGATGTCGACTTTTGCTGGGCTAAGGTTTGATGTGTACCTTTCCCCAAGTCCTTATTGTTCGTCTGTGAGCCTAGAGAGTAAATGTTGGCAGGCTGTTTGACTGGATAGGGCATCACACTTTAGTCTGCACTCAATGTCTATGCATAACTTTCCATTATTGAGCCCAAATGTACTAAACCATTTGAAGAAGCCAATGCTCCAACGATAAATTTAGTTCAAACCTGAGGCTGAGGGCCTTGCCAGTCTTCATGTTAAATTCTGTCTCTATCACAGAATCTAGCACCACATTGCATTTAAAAAAGCTTGGTGACACCTTTGCTGCAGTGGGATTTAGACAGACTCTCTCCTAGGCAGCCCAGCATTTATTTTGCTGTTTTTGTAGAGAGGGGAGAGTTAATGGTCTGGATTTTTTTCATCCTGGAGGCAGGTAGGGGGAGTTGGGAAAATTCCCTGCTCGGCCCGCCCACCTCAGGAGAAAGTGCCCGCCAAGGCAGGATCTTTGTTGCCAGGGGGCAGGTGAGGGTTGGAGTCAGGCGAGCCAACACGGAAAGAAATGTGGAGGTGGCCACAGGGGCTCAGGGACTGTTTAAAAGGCCCACCTTGGTGTCGTGGGACTTTGTCACAGTTAAAAACATAAAGGCCCTCACTCCGCACATCCCCTTCACCAAACACTTCCCATGCCCCATCCATGCCACATCATGCCTCCCATACAACCCCTCAGGCCCCTCATGCTCCCTATGCCAGGCTCTGTCCTTCCGCCCACCCCCTATGTCCCATCATGTCCCTATGGCAAGCTCTGCCCATTGACCCACTGTATACTTTCTAGAACTAATGAACGCCACAATGTAAAGTGGAACACTTGCTCCACAGAGAAAACATTGTTTGATTGACAGTTCAGGCTCTCCTATCTCTGTGGTCAATTTCATATGTTTGTTTACATGACCCAAGTGGTTTCAAGTATTTGAGGTTTGTGGTTTTTGAAATTTCAAAGGGACTGGATGATTGACACTTTTATTATCTTGTCCAGACGTTTTTTCAAGCATAGGGGAAAGTGATCAAATTACAGATTACATTTTTTCAAAGTTTTTTTTCACACATCCCATTTCACATTGTGGTATTCATTGGTTCCAAAAAGTATACAGTAGATCATTGGACATGGAAGTGCCAGAGCTTCGCATAGGGGGCATGAGAGGCCTGAGGGGTTGGGTGGAAGGGAAAAGCTTGGCATGGGGGCATGAGAGGGTGGGTGGTATAGTATAAGGGTATTTGGCAGAGCAACGGTTAATGTGGGAGTGGGGAAACAGTACTGCCCACATAGTGATGTAGAGAGTCACATGATAGCAGACTGTGTGCAGAAGATTCTGGAAGGAGACAGCACCCATGCAGGGCTGTACCTTGGAGATGTATATAGGTATGAGTTGTTAATAAAAAATTTATGTTCAACCATACAAGCCTCCAGACCTCTTAGTGAGACACCAAAACAACCCTTACAACAAGTGGAAGGGCAGAGCTTGACATGGGAGCATGAGGGGACATGGGGGTGGGTGTGGGGTCGTAACTTGGCATACGGGGCATGAGGGCAACCTTTTGAACTTACCTTTTAAAAGATCCCCTCATGCACATTAGGTTTCACAATTCTACTGAGGGGCCGTGAACCACGGCTCTTTAAAAAGCTCGCCCAACTCCATGAAAATTGCAGAGGAGTAGGAGATACCTATCTACCCAAGGGAGTCGGCCAGGTCAGGAGCACCAGGTGTGGGCTTCTGACAGGAAGTAATATCCACACCTTTAAAGGCATTCCCATAAACCACACAATCGGGAATCCCAGAATCAGGACCTGCCGGCCATTTTTAAAGGACTCCCAAGTCAACCTGACTCAGTGAAAATCCAGGTCAACGCGAGAAGTAAAAGGAGTCACTTAAGTTGGAGAAAAGGCTATGTTTTGGCACAGCTGTATCAGGTTTATTGTAGAATTTGTAACTTCTCGTAGTCAGGGGACATAAAGTAACTAACTGCAGGTCAACAACATCGGTGCTTCTAGGTGATTCAGTCTTTTCATAAAGAGGCAATGAAACAGTGTTCAACACCTTTGTGGCTTTCAAGTTCAGTTAGAACAAGTATAAAACTGTTATCACAAATTACAAGCACTAACGATGGGATCTGTTGTGTTGCAGGTCTGAACTCACGATTTAAAACCAAATCTGATTATATGAGATTCAGCTGTGGAAGAAGAATGAGAAACTACCTGACAGAGGTGTGAAATTGAAATGATTTAAATTCTTGAGGATGAAATTGTCTGCATGAACCTCTGCTCTCCCTGATATGTTCTTTGTACATATTGTCATGTTAAAAGGCTGTTTCCACCTCATTGTGATTACAAGAATTGTAAATGTGATAATTTAAAATTTCTACCCACCATCATCCTTACAGCTTGTCCCAGTGTATGTTTAGACTAATAGCAGTAATCAAGGTGCAGGTTTGTAGTGAGCAATGCAAATACACAGGGGCGAGGAGGGAATTTTCGGGGAGGACCCACATGCTCTGAGCGGGTCTGAATAGTTTTCCTTTTTAAATGAAGCCTGCGCATGTCTCCCAAGTCAGCTGCTTCAAGATGTGGTACTTTGTCAATTGGTTGTGTGACCTACACCCATTGGTTGTGGAGCCTCATGCAGTCATCGTTTAAAGCACAGCATTCCATTCTGTGGAAATACTTTCAACAGCTACTAGCATTTATATAATGCCGTTGACATAGTAAAACATCCCATGGCACTCCACAGGAACATTCTCAAACAAAATTTGACACCAACTCAAATCAGGAGATATATGGGCTGATGACCATAAGCTTAGTCAAAAAGGGAGGTTTTATGAAGTGTCTTGAATGGAGAAGAGAAAGTTAGAGAGGTTCAGGGATGGGCCTAAGCAGCTGAAATCACGGCCACCAATGGTGGAGCGATTGAAATAATTCTTTGCAATATTCTCATTCACATTTCCTCCCTTTGTGGAAAAAGAACAGTCCCATCACCCGGTGGACTGATTCAATAACTAGAATGCATTTGATTTTTCAAGATTTTTTTCCATCCACAGGTTAAGAACCATGCTGTCAAACTCCAAGGAGACACAAGGATAAAGTACTGTGTATTTGTAAAAAAAATACAGAGGCAGCTTCAACAAACTGAGTTCAATGGATGTTACTTTGACAGGAGAGCAAACTACGATCGTCGACTCTGCACTGCTGAAGGATGGTTTACTTGCCAGGTGAGTATTAGTTGACAATCAAATGACATACCAGCTGGGGCTTTCCTTGTGCCATGTCTGGATCCATTGTAGGCTAATTGATAAGGGATTAATCACTATTAAGCAGCAACACCATTATCAATACAAAAGCAAAGTACTGAGGATGCTGAAAAACTGAAACTAAAAAAATTGGAAAGATTCAGCATGTCAGGCAGCATCTGTGGAGAGAGAAACTGAGTTAACAATTCAGGACAATAACCATTCCTTAGAACTGAGAAAAGTTAGAAATGTAATAGGTTTTAAACAAGTGAAATGGGGGAGGGTGGTAAAAGAACAAAGGGGAAGGTCTGTGATAGGATGGAAGACAGGAGAGATTAAAGGATGCAGAGCCAGAGGGAGTGGTAATAGGACAAGTAAAGAAACAAAAGATGTATCTAGAGGAGGTGTGAATGGCAGAATGGTGAACAGCTCTCATCCAAAAGCAAAACAAAGAGAAAAACATGAGTCAGACTGAAAAATGCAAAGGGAACAACATGGGAGCGGATATTACTGACTGAAATTGTTGAATTCATTGTGCAGCCTGGAAGGCTGTAAAGTGTCTAACTGAAAGATGAATAGCTATTCCTCGAACTTAGGTTGAGCTTCATTGAAACATTGCAGGAAGCCGAAAACAGAGAGGTCAGTGTGAGAACAAGGTGGAATATGCTGAGTATTTCCAGTGTTTTCTGTTTTTGCTCCATTATCATTGTAATAAGTGAGAACCAGGATGGTAGATGGTGAACCGGACAGACCTTGGTCCTTTTTCACCTGGCAGTTTCTGTGTTCCTATGGATGGGTGGAAGGGAGTTTCAGCCAGTAATCCAATCTTGGAGATTCAGATGATATGTTGTCAGCTCAATTCTCTGTTGGATAATAACCTTGTAGTTCACACTCTCCAGTCCTGTACTACTTGCCTATTGTTCAGCTTTGATAATATTACTTGCTGTGTCTGTCATAAAGTGAATTGGCAATTCAATGTTTCTCTGTATGTTTCTGTGCCAGAAGCAAAATATTCAAATCCTCTTTTCTTCAGCTTGCAAGATATCAAACCACTTAAAGCACAGAACAATTATAATTTTTGAAGATCAAATACGCCAAGAAAATAAATTAAATACTCTTTATATAACTCTAGTATAATGCTCTATAATCATTGAGATTTAGCAAATGTTAGCCTTTAGTCCACGCACTTCTGTTTTTGGTTTAGTGAGGAGTTTAAAAGTAATATATTTTTAAACTGATCACACAAATATTCCTAAACTAGCTTCGCTTGAGATAATAACAGCTCTGAATTTTGCCTTTGCTGTGCTAGAAAATTACACATGTCACCAGCAGAGGGCAGTACCCCAATCTTCCTTGGGCAAACTGATCTTAATATTCTTGGTGGGACTCCTTTGTAACCTAGAAACAGGAATAGCATATTCAACCCCTTAAACTTGTTCCACCATTCAATTAGATCAAGGCTAATCTGTATCTCAACTTCATTTACCTGCCTTTACTCCATAACCCCTAACCTAATAAAAACCTATTCTTTTATATCTTGAAAATTTCAATTGTCTATGTATCCTCAGCCTTTTGAGAGCGAGAGTTCCAAATTTTTGCTAACCTTTCTGTGAAAAAGTGCTTCCTGATTTCACTCCTAAATGGTTCTAAATTTAAGGTTATGCCTCCTTGTTCTGGATTTCTCCACCAGAGGAAATAGTTTCATGTATCTATCCTATTTAATCAATTAATTTTTGAACACTTCAAATGGTTTATCTTTCAAACTTCAAAGCTCATGAGAATACAACCAAAGTAACCAGTCCTCATCATTTAACCATTTAAGTCTCAGTATCAGTTTAGTGAATTTATGTCATCCCCATCTGAAGCCAACATATCTTTTCTGAGGTTCATTATTGTAAACTGAAGAGGAAATGAGACCAATTAACGAACAATAGGATAGATATGCACAGCAACCAAAGGGGCTTTATTTAGGAACATGGGAAGGTAGGAACAGCAGTAGACTATTTAGCTCCTTGAGTGTGTTTTGTCATTCAGTTAGACCACATGTGATCTGTATGTTAACTCCATATCTTCTAATCTCACTTCCCAAAGCAACAGGCTGCTACTCATCAACAGGAAACCTAAATGGCATGAGTTTACAACAGTGTGGAGCTAGCAACAATTGTTTGTGTGAAAAAAAGCTCAAGGGATGTGAAGTATCTATTGCTCATTGCAATATATGGCATCTCTGTGCCCAGTATAATCTGTTCTGTGCAGTTACTTCAAACTTTCATTCCAATTCCCATATCAGTTTCGACTCTTCATACAATTGCTTATTCATTGATCAAACTAGGAGAGCACCCATCCTCTCTCAAAACTATCTCTAGATAGCAACCTCTCCTGTTTACACATTGACAAGTTATTCCTGACCTGAAGACTGATGTGTGCTTTAACTTGTTTCTGCAAAACGGCATGTATAAAAAGGTTATCTAGTCACCGACGTATTACAGTTTACACATTTAAAGTTTTAGTATGTTAAAAATAAGAATGTACTTCTTTATAACCTCTTCCGTTGAACCAAAATAATTAGCATGCAATTCCAAGCAGAAAACATAACAAAATGACTTAATGCTGCTACTAAATACAATTTCATAAGATATGCAGTTATCCATAAAACATCAAAAATGTTACAATTTGAGCTCTCTCCCAACACACTTCTCACATTTGGAGCAAAAGGCAAAGGCAGATTCAGAGTTCCAACAACCCAAAGTTTTCCAACCTATAACTATATGTGAATAAGACTATGACCCCTAGCTCTAGACGTCCCAGCTAGGGGAAACAGCCCCTGAGTACTTACCCTGTCAAGCCCTGAAAGAATTTTATACATTTCAATGAGATCACCTCTTATTCTTCTAAACCCTAGAGAGTATAGACCCAATTTACTAAAGCATAATATCCTCACTTCTGAATTCCAAGCTCTGTGAGAGAAAGGCTAACATTCCAGTAACCTATCTGGTTGCTTTTTGTACCTGTGCTTTTATTAATTTGTGTACACAAACCCCAAACACCTTTTCTCCTCCACAGTTTCTAATCTTTCACCATTAAGGAAATATTCTGATTTGTCTTTCTTGAATCTAAAGTGCATAACCTCAGATTTCCTCACATTGAACCCCATTTGCCACAGTTTTTCTCAGTCACTTAATCTCTGTCCTTTAGAGACTGCTTGCTTCCATCCATGTAACTTCCTGTTCCTCCTAAAACGTGTATCATCTGCAAATACAACTCTCTGTTCCTTCATTCAAGTCGTTGATATATATGGTGGAAAGTTGAGGCCCCAGAACCTATCCCACCTCCTGTCTCTCTCCCTCCTGTTGTGGGCCATCTTCTCCTGGGGCACACCATTTGTAACATCCTGCTGTAAAATAGAATAACTGTATCTGACATCAAGCAGGCTTAAATTTGATATCATACCCAAAAAGTAAAAGACTATTCCCACCTCCATTGCAGAGTCTTTTTGTTGGCTGCTAAAACATTGCAATTATTAATTGCTAGAGCTGACCCTGGGTCCACATCTTAGTCCTTCATTGTTAAGCAAATATTCCAATTTGTTTCTCTCAGATCCAAAGTGGATAACCTCACACTTCCCCAATAAAGAACTATTTCTATGCTAGGTGTCACAAAGCTGAAGGCTCAAACCTCAATCCAGCCACTTTAACTCAAAATCTAAGCTGGCACTTGAGTGCAGTGGTGAGGGAGTGTTGCACAGTTGCAAGTGCCATCTTTGGGATAAAGCATTAAACTCAAGCCCCATGTGTCTTCTCAGCTAGATGTACAAAAAAATCCCATGACACACTGAGGAAAGTTCTCACAGTACCTAAGCCAACAGTTATCCTTCAACTAACGTCACTAAAATAAATTATGTGGTCATTATCTTTTTGCTGTTTGTGGGACCTTGCAGTGTGCAAATTGGCTGCCATCTTGTCTGTACTGCAACAATAACTGCACAGTACCTCAATGTGGGCCATTGGAACTCCTCCTCCATTATGATGTCCATGGGGCAAGCCAACCCGTTTGGGTTAGAGCTGGTTTAAGCCGGGGGCCCAAAATATCTTTCTGGGAAGTGTCAAAAACACTATAATAATATGAAGTGCAGGTGACAGTGATGAAAAATCTGAAGTTCCTCAGAAACCTATTATCAGGAACTGAGTTTGGTGAAGCCTTCATCTCACCAACTCCTCACTTACACTTGTCTGAGCTGTTAGATTGATTTTTTGGAGATGTATCTTTATACTGATTGCAAGAATGCTCAAACTGAGCAGCCATGCAAATGAGCCCTGAGTGACTTTGATGGTTGTAAGGCTTACACCATTGAAAAGACGGAGGAGACTTAAAAATTTCACACAAATACAGCATGAATGTAAAAAGAATGAAAACTTGCACAAATCCTTCTCCAACTTCACAATTTCACAAAGCATTTTACAGCCAATAAAATACTTTTGAAGCATAGTCACTGCAATCATCTTCTGGAGTCCTCTTCCTGAAGACAGGTCCTTGGTAATTATTCACTGAACCACACTGACATGCTGTCATTTTTAACTATGGGTAAGGTGAGGAAGCAGACCCTGAGCTTACCTCAGCTGGAATGGGGATTGAACCCTGTGCTATTGATCTAATCCACATGTTAACTGTCCAGCCAACTGAGCTAGTTGGCCCTGTAGTCAATGACCAGATAATTTGGTTGTTGGTAGAGGGTCACTGTGGCGATCTCTTCTGCTCATCTTTGAAATAGTGTAACAGGCTCTTCTGCATACACCTGAGAGCACAGATGGGGCCTTGTTTCGAAGCCTCATCTGAAAGATGTCACCTCCGACAGTGCTGCACTCTCCTCAGTACTGCAATGGAGTGTCAGCCTAGATTTTGTGCTCAAGTCTCTGGAGTGGGACTTGGATACACAACCTTCTGACTCAGAGGTGAGAGTGCTACCAACTCAGCCACAGCAGATACCCACATCAAAGTTTCTTCTATACTTTTAATACATTAATAACACAAGTTTATGAGGTAATTGATGAGTACTGCAGTGGTTCATCTGCTTCGTTTGGGTTGAGCTGGTTCAGAGTTCACATTTACATGTCCAGCACAAAGTATTCACAAACCCTTAATATTTAAACAAGAGCTTCAGCCAAATCTCTATTCAAGTCTAAACAAGTTGTCGATTTGGAATTTAACAGTTGAACCTCTGTGCATTTTCAGGGGGCATTTGATGAGGATTTCTGCAGCTTTGTCCATTCCATCAATCCATACGGTAGCAGGGAAAACAGAATTGCCTTTAGCACCTGGAATCTGGATCATGGGTAGGTGGAGATCTCTGTGCACATCAATGCACTTTCCGCTTTTGAAGTTTGAGAAACTAAAGTGAGTTGTGGTCCTCTGCTAAATTTGAGGCTGCTATTTGTGCCTCTTAGTTTAAAATTTTTTAAAAGTGCCAAATTTTCACGATAACATTGAGTTTTAATGTTCAGGTTTGATTTAGGAGTCATAGGCTATTTGTCAGAATTCGATTCTGAAAAGGTCATTTTCACTTTTCGTGTTGTTGTTTCCTGATCATTTGTAAAGAGGAAAAAAAAACATTCCTGCTCTTGCCCTTGGTCTCGGTCACTCTTAGCATTCTCTCACTATGTGCATATGTGCTGTCTTTTTTCACACTTTATCTCTCACATGAATGAGCAATTTTATGAATGACTGTTGCCCAGATGCTGGTGATTCACCGTCATTCATAAATTATTCCATTTATCAAATCATTCACTTTTTAAAGAATTGTATTAAACATTTTATCGAAAATGTTTTTAACTTTGGTGAGTTACTAAGAGGAGTAGATGAGAAAGTGTTTCTTTATAGCATGGTTTAGAAGCCTCTTTGTTATGCTGCCTAAACACAAAAGGGCTGATTTTAAGTGGGGTTGGGGAACAGACTATCATGACCTCGGCAGCAGGAGGCCCAGGAGAATATAACTCACCAGTCTATCAGTCAGCTTCCTGCATGAAGCTGGCAGGAAGTGGACACTGCCTGTGGGAGGGAATGTAAATTCAGGCAGCTGGAAAGCAGGCTAGGGAATGGTCCTTGGCTCCAGGGCAGTACACAGTAAAATGACATTTTTTTTTGGGCATCTTCTTGTCCCAGGTCCACTCCTTGCCAGGATGGCCTGGCTAAAAGGCCACAACAGTTACCCAGTCTAGGCCTTTCATTAAAAAACAAATAAACCTTGATGACAGGATCAGAGCAAGGTCTACATATTTAAAGAAGGACCCTTTGGTTTCCAGCAGGTGACCCTCTTGCCCGCTCAGAAGAGGGGGTTAAAGTTGTATCTTGGGGGATCGGCACAGATTGTTGGTGGGTATGCTTTGCAGCTGAAATCAACTACCTGTTAAAGTTGCCTCTAGAGTCTCCAGGCATGATTTGGTTTTAGAAAGCAGAGATTGATTGTGGTTGCAGCATGATCATGACAGTCAGTTAGCACTACAGTTGGATTCTACTTTATTCTAAATCCTGCTTCTGGCTCTGAATGTTGGTTGGACAGGAAATTATGTGGGGCGCTCCTATGAATGTCTCTTCCCGCCTTCCTCCAACAATGTCCTATCAATATTTGGAAATTAATTCTTTGTTGAGCATAGTCTTTAGAAGTTCCCAAGATTAACACATGAATTGTAACCTCCAGTCGACTGAGTAATCCTTTATGTAGTAATTGTGAAGTTCCACTTGTATAAGTGGGAACAAGACATGGGGACCTTGCATTTTATTTTAACATTCCTAGTTCAATATTTTCTCCATAGGGTTGAGAAGAAACGGACCATTATTCCAACAATAGTCAAAACTGTCACACAGCAGAAAATTGATGACAGAGATGTTGAACATTTCTACAGCCTCTTGTTTACTCTGGCCAACCTGAAGCTGGTTCATATTGTCTGTCACAAGAAAACGGAACACAATCTTTCATGTAACCTACCCAAGAGAAAGAAAAGGAAGAAATAATAACCCAATTTAGCTGGTGTAACTTGTACTAAATTAAGCCTACTTTATCATTTCATAGTTGCCTGTCTGCTATCTGAGACAGGGGCCTTTTACAGTGCTGAGATAAATACGATGCATTAGCCCAGATTTTCACTCCTGGATTGGTTGTGCAGAGATGGGAGGTTGGAATTTTGTTTTTGGGTGGGGGGTGGGGTGGGAGGGGGGCTGCTGCTGCGTGGAGGCAGCGTGCTGGATTATAAATCAGAAGGAGTGCGGAGGCTGCTGGGGCAGAGGTAGCTGGACGGAAGGCCTGCCTCTGTGCTCCGGCACTTTGAGTTATTTTAAAAATGTTCAAAACAAAAAACAGCCCTCCAGCTCTCACCCCTCCCACTCTCCACACACTCTCACCATGGCCCATCCATGCCACCCTATGCCACCTCATGTCCCCCACCCAACCCTCATACCCTCTATTCCAACCTATGCCCCACCTACACCCTCAAGGCCCCTCATACTCCCATGACAACCTATGTCACTCTACCCACCCCCCAAGGCCCCTCATACCCCCTATGCTACCACATCCCCATGGTCTTTATAACCCCTATGCCAACTTAGTGACAACTCATGTGTACTAATCTCCGCATCCACCACTCTTTGGCCTTATCCTCATGCCAACTCACCTAATATCTTTTGACAGTTCTTTGACAGCTTTGACATTCCAATGAGTTTATGTACTTCTTGCACACAATCATGTTTACTCTTAACAATCTCAAGGATGTCTTACCTCTCCAAAGGTGTCTCGGGGCCCTATGCAAAGGGGTGCCTTACCTCTCTTGGCTATCCAAATAAATCCACCAAGTTCAGACCTATCTTACCTGGGGCAGTCTGCACATGTCAGGTTTCACAATCCTAACCGACCAGATTCCCACTTCAGTGGGGGAAGCTGGTGATTTAACTGGCCAGTTGCCTCCTTAAACCATGCATGCGTGAACCCCGACCCAACTCCAGTCCCACCCCCACAAAAATATGAAATGCCGTGTGCGGTGATGGGACTTAGAATTTCCAGCCATTTCCGGGACTTTCGCCATGATGGAGAGGCTTTCCTTCATAGAGAAAATTTGGGTCAATATTTAATCAATTGTCGCTGCATAATTATGTCATTGTTTGTACCAATGCATGTTTGTGCCATGAACTCAAAATCAGGCCAAATACTTCCGGAACGAAACGTGTAAGCTAGAATGTTACACGTGGACTTCTCATTTGATCGTGTATTTTAGAAGATAGAGATCATACTTTTTTTAGTGTCTGGAATTGTTCACGAGGTAATGTGAAAAGTCTATAATTATGGTAGTGGACTCGTAACCCAAAGCTGAGTTCAAACTCTACCACGGCAGTTTGAAAATTTGAATATAGCTATCAAATTGTCGTTAAAAACCCAACTAATTCACTAACATAAAGGAAGGCAATCTGACGTCCTTACCCAGCCTGGCCTTTGTGATTTCAGTCCCACACCAACATGGTTGGCTAACTTTCTCTGGTGGTCTTGCCAGCAACAATTAAGTCCCAACAATGAATTTAAGAAACATATATTGTCCAGAATTATGAATGTACTCGGACATGCTGGGGTGTGGTATCCATCACTTCACCCAGATGGCCATTTGGCCTGTGTACCTAGAGAATGAGCCAACTTGCTGTTCACACAGAGATCCTATCTTGTGCATTCCCCACGTTCCCACAATGTCTGTGCATATGAATTTTTGATAAAGGTTCCTGTAATTGGCCTAAAGGGTGCCTGTAAGATTCTCACCAGGAGGTAGAGGGAAAATGGGAACCCTCTGTAAACCTCCTGAAATGTACAGTCAGAAAGGAGTTGCGCTTCTCAGTTTTCACTCAGTGTGGAGCTAGTATGCTGGGAAATGGCTAAGAAGCAAAGCCATAAAGGCTCATGTAGATATACAGAAGATATTGCTTACTACTGTTAGAAAGTCATTAGGAGATGGTCAAACCCAGGCAATTAATGGCATTTAAAGATGCCACATCACCTCAAATTTGTATGGGACCCCTTTGAAACATGAATGGTGATTTGGTACAGTATGTTGTAAAACAGAAGCGCACAGTCCAGGGCACTCAGGATGTTCAGGCTTCACCAATGCAAAGGCATCTGAGAAACCTCCAAGTTCATTCAAAGTGAATGACAGAAAAAGGGATTGACCATCCTAATGTATCACTTCGATTATTCAATTGAACAAAAGAAGCTTCTTTTTGAAATTAAGGTATTAAAAAAGAGTTTTATCACCTCTCCGAGCAGTCAGTAATAAGAGCCTCTTAGTCAGTGGTAACGGAGGCAGAATCTTTCTATGTTTGGTCGATAAAAAGGTACTAATCTTCCTTTAGCTAGCAGATGTAGAGTTTTGTATAATATATTTCAAGACAGAGAGGAAGAAGTTAGATTGTACAGCTATACCTGACGGGCAGAGATATGTACATCAGCTATCTGTACTAGTGTCTGTGAGTGAGGCTAGCTCAGATACCATTGTTTGTGCATTCAATCAGCACCAAGAATCCATATGAAACAGATAACCTGCCAATTAAGGGCCTCATTCATTCAACACTCCGGAGACTAACGCCTACATTCCAGTTAAGGAAGAAGATCAACACAGCCACATTCCTCGTGAGGATATGGTCATATAATGTCTGGAAGCTCATTTACATTAATCTATCCAGTAGACTGGATTTAGGAGGATGTTAGCTTGCCAGTTATCCTAGGACTTATTCTGAAAGTAACTTTGTGAACCTGCAACAGTCTCAGACACTGATCTCAACTATAATTTAGTTAGTGATTCCTTTCTTGTTGATTTATTGTGACACTACTGAATTACCTCTACAACCTCTGTTCCTTATTTTGTTAAATAGCTCAACCATTAATAATGTTATTCAAATTGTTGGGTAACCCTAAATACATCTGTTCCTACCCATTTACTGCTTGTATTCTCAGTGTAACTTTGTTATGAGTCAGTGAATAATTCTTAGACTTATTGTCTACTTCTTTTTTGATTTGTCAAGAAAGGATAATCCACAAATCATCCACCTCAGTAGCTTGTGGGCATCCTAAGTGAGTGAAACAAGCCAAATTTGATCTGAAGTCGTTCATGTAAGACAATTTGGCGAGCTGACTTTGGAATCATTCATGCCTAGATCTAAAACTGGGTGGTAAAATACCAACTGTTCGATAGTAAGGAATTAAGGTAAGGAGATGCAAGGATTCATTAGGTCCCTTGGACTCCTAAAACCCAGCGTTCTTACATAACTTTCATTCGGAATTGCTAAATAGGGATCAGGAGCAGGGACCATAATTGTTTGATCTTTTCCTTCCCAAGGTTTGTAATATTGAAGGCAGTTATTACTGTCCTGCTGTTTGACTGAAATTAACTCATTTAATATGGAAGATTGAACCCAGGAAAGTCTGTATGACTTGACTATGGTAGGCAGTGTATTTGCTCACTGAGCCATAGAAACCTATAACAATGTTTTGTGTTATGTTATAATTATAAATTATTTTTCTATTAATATTTAATTCTGTCAGTAAAGCATCACTTTTAATACAGAAAATATTGTTACAAATTTGTCCAAATCACCCGTTGATGGTCCTTACCCATTATGTTTTGAGAATTGTTTTTCAAAATTATTCTGGTGTTTTTGGTGTGTGATTTTTCTCATTAAGCTACATAATTTCATATTTGACCATAAAACCACATGTCTGATGTCTGTAATAATCAATTTAATTACACTCTGGGTTTAAATTTGTATCCTTTGAATCATATTTGACTTCGAGTGCAGCCCTCCAACCATCTCCACTTCATTTACAGAAAGGTTCACACATCATTCTCAACAAGTGCCCAGGTTCTGAAATATTACAACATGTATGAGAGCCTGGAAATAGGAGAGACAATTCTACAAGTTGTGAAAAAAATTGAAGCTTTAAACCAATCAATTGATTTTTACATTTTTGCTACAGAATTGATCTGCCTGAATTCTTAGATTGCTGCTGTCATACTGAATATATTGGATTGGATTAAATGAGTATTTTTAAATTGTATTGTCTGTTGTTCATTTGATCACCATGTTATCCTTACCTCAATAATATGTGGCTACATATAGTAACACCACAAATCCCAGCCATAATGGAGCCATTTGGGTAAGAGGGCAGTAGCATAGTGCTAACGTTACCATGCTAACAATCCAGAGCCTAGACTAATGTTCCACAGACCTGTGTTCAAATCTCACTACAACAGCTGGGGAATTCAGTTAATTAATAAAATACATCTGGAATGAAATGTTGGTCATTAATAATAATCATGAAACTATTGGATTGTTGTAAGTAACCCATCTGATTCACTGTCTTCCAGAGAAGGAAATCTGCTGACTTTATCCAGTCTGGCCTACATGTGGCTCTAGACCCACACCAGTTGCAGTTGACTCTGAAATGGCCTAGCAGGCTATTGAGCTGAAGGGAAATTAGGGATAGACAATAAATGCTAGCCTTAACACTGATGCTCACATGCCAAGAATGACTAAAAATAAAACCCCCCATCAATCACACTGCTGTAAGTAACTAGGGTTGATTTGTATTATGTGGCCTATGTCCCACACTGCATTTTGCTTGAAAAATAATCGTGCTGTCCGAAGGAGATTGTGCTGTAGCTTTGGCCACGAGTTCGAAGGCTCTAAATTAAAACCACAAATCCCCTTCCCGAATGCTACTTATTGGTCAATGCAGCAGTGTCACAACTAATTGACTCCAATAGTATATCCAAACTATGCTGAGATTAGGAGCACAATGTCAGATTAAATGAGTGAAATTGAACTGGATTCAAAGGATACAAATTTAAACCCAGAGTGTAATTCAATCCAATCAGCAAAATGGTTATGAGAGCAATTTGATGAAGGACTTCAAAGCTCACTCAATAGATAAATCATGGTTCCAAATATGTTCAATATATTTTGTGTAGCTGCTACAGAATCTAAAGAGGATAGCATGCAGCTAACGCCTATTCTGTACCTCAAGTTTCTTGATACGAAGCTTGAGCTTGACTGTTCCAAAACAAAGTCATTGCGCTTGTGTGGCATGGATGTTACTTGCTGTGTATCAGTCCAGGCTGAAACGTTGTCCAGGCATTGCATGCAAGCACAGACTGTTTCATTATCGAAAGGACTGCGAATGAAATTTAACACTGCCAACATCAACAAATATCCCTACTTCTGACCTTGTGATGGAAGAACGGTCATGGATGAAGCAGCTGCAGATAGTTGGGCACTGCACTGAGGAATTCCAGCTGTGATGTCCTGGGACTGAGATGATTGACTTTCAACAAGTACAACCATCTTCCTTTGTGCTAGGTATGACTCCAGTCAGTGGAGTTTTCTCCCTGATTCCCATTGACCAATTTTGCTAGGGCTCCGTGGTGCCAGACTCATGCTGCTTGATGTCAAGGGCAGTCACTCTCACCTCACCTTTGGAGTTAAGCTCTTTTGTTAGTGGATTTTTTGTAAGTGGCGCTTGATAATGCTGTTGATGGCTCCTTCCATCACTTTGCTGATGATTGAGAGTCGACAAATAGGATTGTAACTTACTGCATTGGATTTGTCCTGTTTTTTATGGACAGGACATAACTAGACAATTTTCCACTTTGTCAGGTAGATGCCTAGGTTATGGGAGATATTGGAGAACAAGTCATCAGAACTACAGCCAGGATATTGTCATGGCTCATAGCCTTTGCACTGTCCAATATGCTGAGCCATTTCATGCCATCATGCGGAGTGAATTAGATTGGTTGAAGATTGGCATCGATGCTAGTGGGGACCTCATTAGGAGCTCAAGGTGGATCATCCGACCAGAGCTTTGGGCTGGAGATGGTTGCAAATGTTTCATTTCCTGGGCTTTGTCGCCATTGAGGATGGGGATACTCACGGAGCCTCTTCCTCCCAATAGTTGTTTAATTTTTCACCACTGTTCATGAGATGTGACAGGGCCAATATGATGGGATCCATGGCTTCAAAGTTTGTATATTTTTTTTTGAGGCTGACCCTAACTGAAAGGGAAATTGAACCTTCAGGCTTCTAGAGAAACTAAAACGGAAACTGAATTGGAGACTTCAAGCTTCTGGGGAAACTGACATTGGTCGAAACCAGATAAAAAGTCACAGGGCCATCCGAAGCTCAAATCTTCCAGTGGTGTCGTGTAGGCAGGCTGAAGAAAATGAAGGCTGGAACAGGACCTGGCAACAAACCAATGCTAAGGTTGCTGCAGCTGTTTGTTATTTAACCAGACTCAGCCACGTGGTGGAGCCATACCATCAAGACTGCTGTGAGCAGAACTGAGGAAGTCCAGATATTAGTCACCAACACATCCATTGACCAACTTCCCTCCTACGTCAATTGGAAAACAAAAATACTTATTACCCAATTAGATGATGCTTGACTGTCAGCCAAACTACCTTTTCACCCCATTTTCAATATTTTTACATTTGGTAAAGAGAAATTTTTAAAGAATCTTTTTTAATGTCCCAATAATTTTTCTTCAGGGTTTCGCACAGCAGCGTCCTGGAGATTGACCTTCAGTTGCTGGAGACAACAGGTCAATCCTGGAGTGTTGGCGATCCTTATTCCAATGCTATCCTGATGGTCCACCTATCTTCCATCCTCAAACTTCAGCTCATCCAAAATTCTGCTGCAACAAATCCCATTCACCCATCACCTCTGTGCTGACCTCATGGTCCTGCAACACTTGGAGAAAGGAATCCAATACCTTTACCCAGCATGCTTTAAGAGAGGTCAAATTTGACAGAAAAGGTTCATGGGGGTGTTGAGGTCTAAAAGCCACCAACACAACAGTTGGAAAGCTATTGCTGAAAAGAGAGACACATTGAAGCTTTTTGTTTTGCACCCATCGGGACACTCAGCAAGAAAGCCTACCTTCACCGATCAATATATGCGTTGAGATTCTTATGATTCCCCACGCTATAAGATTGGTTTTATTGTCAACCTTGTAAATAGGGCCTGAGCCATTTGCTCACCATGCAAGCTTGATGCTGAAATAGGGGCAAAGGCATCCTGCGGGGTAACAGCTACCCTGATCAGATCATTTCGCACTGTATATCACGCAAACTCACAAACAGGCCTAAGGCCGTCACTTTTGGCCCTGAAAAGTACCCAGTCTACCTCAGATTACCCTGGAAGGGTAACATATCTCAAAAATTTCAGCAACAGATGAATCTAGCAGTTTCACATTGCTGCTATGCAGTAGCAACGAGTGGTATTTGCCACTAACAGGATGCTGCAGTCCAGCCAAAAAGACATCCTGCCTATCACACAAACGAGTAATGTGGTATATGAACTTTAGTGCCAGTGTGATGCTAGGTGTGTTGGCCATCCATCCCAAAGACCGGCAGATCATATCAAACAGCATATCCCAGCTGCTGTACACATTAGGCAAAGTACAGGCCGTACCCGACCAGCCTGAACTTGCAAAATTCAAAACACAGTGTCCAACATTAGATGTGATTCCATGATTGGACAACATTTTCTGAATAATTCTCATTGTGTTCAGAATTATGCTGACAACCAATTTAAGATTGTCAGTTGGGCTTGCAGTGTGGCACATTTGTGTGTACTCAAAGCTATAGATATTAATACACAGGGCCCTGTACTTTGCAGACAGAAAGAACATGTACACACATTGTGCCTGTTTCAGCTAAACAAAATAAGTGAGCCATTCACTGACATTCCTCAGGGCAATACCTTGGCTAATCAGGATCAAGCTGCCAGTTTAAATTTCAAACAATGCATGGCAGTTAACTGTCAATCGCCATCAGTTGGTACATTCTCCATGACAACACCTCTACTAATCAGAGTCCACTCACCAACCAATTATTACACTCTTCTCATACAGTATGAATTGTTGTTTTCCCCTTGTATTGGTGTTCTTGAAGTGTCCTGATGAGTGTAAGACAAAAAGCTTCAACATGAATATTGCAAGAAAACAAGGGAAGTTCTGTACTACCAAACAGCTAGTTGGAAAGCTATAAGTGCAGCAACTTAAGATCTGCTCAGTAAATTAAACATCTTCTGAAGACCTTGGGATTAAGCATGCTTTGTCCTGATGGGTGGGATCATCATACATTTGGACCCAATGTATAGAATAACCAAGTTTTAAAGACAAAGAAAAACCCATTGTAAAAAGAAAACCAGAGGCCAACAAAAACCTGCTACTCCCACCACCCACACAGTTAGGCAGAGCGCTCCAGGTTACACGTGGTAATGTTCCCTCAAAGTTGCACAGCTATTCAGCAACACAAATGTCCCCGTGCAGGCTGTGCACAGGCTTGCCTCTTTAAGTCACTGTTTGTGCATGCAGCAAGACCTCCCCTGTCCCCAAAGCCTCTCCACCATCTACAAGGCACAAGTCAGGAGTGTGATGGAATACCCTCCACTTGCCTGGATGAGTGCAGCTCCAAAAATGCTCAAGAAGCTTGACACCATCCAGGGCAAAGCAACCCACTTGATCCCACTCACCCCATCCCATCACCCAAAACTTCCACACTCCACCACCAGTGCACAGTGGAAGTTGTATGCACCATCTAAAGGATCCACTCAACAACTCACCAAGGCTCCTTCGTTGGCACCTTCCAAACCCATGCCTTCACCTACCTAGAAGGGCACAGGCAGCAGACTCATGGAAACATCAGCAGACTCATGGAAACATCACCACCCGCAAGTTCTCCTCTAAGTGACACACCATCCTGATTTGGAGCTATATCTCCGTTCCTTCGTTTTGCTGTCAAAATTCCTGAAATTCCTCCCCAACAGCATTGTGGGTGTACCTACACCAGATGGACTGCAGCGGTTCAAGAAGGGGGCCCACCACCACATTTTTTAATTTAATCTTTCATGGGATGTGGGTACCGCTGGCAAGGCCAGCATTTGTTGCCCATCCCTAATTGCCCGTGAACTGAGTGGTTTCCTGGGCCATTTCCAAGCACAGTCAAGAGTCAACCACATTACTGTGGGTCTGGAGTCACGTCAGCCAGGTAAGAATGGCAGAATACATTCCCTAAAGGACAGTGAACCAGATGGCATGGACTAAGTGAGATTAAAGTGCCCATGTTGAAGAAAAAACATGGACAAATGCATTCTTTCCTTGCAAAGGATTACTGAGGTCAGGGGTAGGACCGCAACTCAGCTATTAGCCAATAAGTCAGGGGATCAAATTTGGGATTTTGCTGGTTTCTCAGGCTCTATAGCAGATCATGTAATGCAATTCCTCATAAGGAAATTTAGCACTTCAATTTCACTTTGTCTCTACCTTGTGCATGATATTCTGGAATGACTTCATGCTGTTCATCCAAGTTCCATGGAATATGTTTGAACCTCACCTTTTAGCATTGTAAAAGGAACAGCTAACAATGTTTTTTGGAACTAATTCAGTATTTCCTGTGTGATTGCTATAAAAAGGCAAAGATTGTGACTAGGAATGGAAAATAAAAATCCTTTGAAGCCAGGCTGATTTCATTTCTAAGGTAATCTTAAAGCATTGGAGGATAAAAACAATAAGTCACAGTTTTTTTTAAAACCAGAACTGTTTATTTTCCTTTAACCAATTTTACAAATAGAATATTCAAGCACATTATACATACATATTTTGTACACTCCAATAAGCCAATCAATCCTCTGTTTAAAGAAGTTAATTCCTTTTGTTCATGTTGATCTACAAAAAAAATGACCCTCCCCTAACAGATTCCTGTACCTTTATATCAGGTGCAGTTGTGGGAAGGCAATACCTCTTAAAGAAGCTGCATTCAAGGAAATAAAACCAAATCTAAATTTACGAAACATTGATTCATGAGAACACACACTTTTCAATCTCTGGATTTATAAACACTTCTCTCTAAACTTCATAGTGCAAATACCAAAAATATTATGAATTAAAAGCTCAATTTTTATTTTGTTTTCTACAGCACAATTTGCTCCAATGTCGACTGAAAAGGTTAATTTTTAAAAATCTTTTTTTTAAAAAACAGATGAGATGGTGTTGACAGTACACTCCATTATTCTACTTAATACATTTCACATCAGTCATCCCCGACTCCTCACCCCACAAGATTTCACCATTTTCTTCCTCTCATGAAGGCAATGTGTCTTTGCATACTCATTGTCCTTCAGCATCAATCCAAGTAACAATTATTCATGTGTGTGTGCTTTGACTGTGTGCTGGCAGCCTTGTTTACTATAGTGGGGTTGTTGTTGAGGAAGTTCTGCCCTCAACCAATGCCTACACATGCATGGGGTCACTGGATATCAATTAAGATCAATAACCAGACCCAGCACTTTGTCCTTAACCCAAGAGGATTAAGGCTAACTTCAGGTGCTCAGCCACAAGCCCAGCTGAGATCAGCTAACTCAGTACATACTCTGTGCTGAATTTGGTACATTCCCGGTCTGTAAGGCTTATTCACTTCTTGGATCAACTTGTTGATCCGTCATTGTAGGAGGGGGGCATAGCACATTCTTAATCTAACCTCAAGAAATCAATCAATCAATCAATCAGCATTCATCACATTAAGACAATTTTCTAATAGATGTTATAGAACTTAAGTGAAACGTGCCTGGTTGTCATCCAACTTTGAACCTCTATAAATAGGTTGACCACTTATTTGCCAAACATTAAGTGCTTTAAAATTTAAATCTTAGTAAAGCACCATTGTTATTGAAGGCACAGTTATGTGGCAAAATGACCTCAATTGGAAAACTGGGGATCTGCTGTTTTTTTGGCCTTCATTTTAGTTCCCGAAGCATTTCACTCTTTCCACACTTGTTTTTAGGGCCACCAGTACAGCAACATTTGGAAGGTCCAGAATCTGATGCATTGCAAACGCACCTGGTCTCAGTCAATTCTTCTAAACTAGACTCAGTTATACCGGATTCACCTCTGGCACTTGAGAAAAAAACACCAGTTGACACTTTTGCCACTTGTGAATGGAATAAAACTGGTGTTATTTTACTTTGTGCAGAAAGTCTATGAAACGAGCCTCAATTAGTGAAGGTTCCTCTAATTACTCATTGCTTGTCTTAGATTTCAGTTTATAATTAGACACAGGTCAGTACATTTGCACAGTTCCACATGGGAAAAATTCCAGTTTTGGATTGTAACTGCGTTTAAATGCACACATGTCAAACAAAGAAAGATTAGGTCATGGAGAGAAAATGAGAATGAAGGCCAGTAAGGGAATTTTTTAAAAAAATGTTTTTAAACTGGATGAAGTCTGAATGATTCTGGGCAAGGGAGGGGCCATAATGCTACGATACATTATTTTTTACACTAGGGGCCAGAACTTCCAAGGAGTGGCAATCACAGTTGGGTTGCCACTCTGCTCCTTTTTACTTACCTTAGTCAGGAGCTGCACATTTCTTACCCAGCCTTCCAACTTGAGCCTGCGAAATGTGCAGCAACCAGCTCTTGGAACTCTTCACTATAGGGCAGCAGTGTCAAGGGAATTGAAGCCACACACTCCTTTTCACAGCACTAGCTGCTGTAAACCAGTAAGTCTAAAAGGTCCCAGCCATGTTGAGAAGCCAGGGAGGATATACGTGTAACATAAGTGGGTAGGACAGGAGAGCGAGGGATGGGCAAGGGTCAGTACTATAGTTACCCAGGAATTACAAGTCTTTTTAATCCTTCTAGTTTATCCTGGGTAACTATTCTGCTAATAGAGTCAGGACCATCCAAAGTTTCCGATTTAAATTGGAGTATCAGATGGTTCCCAGTGCAGGGTAATTCCCCATCGGAAATGTAAAGTTCCCAGGCAATTCCCATACAGTCCTTACGGGGGCACTTCCGGGGAGGGGGGGTCCCCCCGCACATCTTCTGGGGTACCTCCCAGATACATTCTCCTTGGGGAACAGAAGTCTTGGGCATAGGAATGGTGGGTGTACAGTCCTAACTCCAGTTATCAATGGTAGCACTATTGCCTCTGAGTCAGGTACTTGTGGGTTCAAGTCCCACTCCAAAGAACCAAGCACCTGTTCCAGACCGACACTCCAGTGCATTACTGAGAGATTGTTACTGGTTACTAAAAAATCCCACATTGCTGTTTTGAAGAGGAGCAGATGAGTTCTCCCATTGTGTCCTGGCAAATATTTATCCCTCGACCAACATCATTAAAACAGATTATCTTATCATTATCACATTGCTGTCTGTGGGAGTTTGTTGTGTGCAAATTGGCTGCTGCATTTCCTACATTACAGCAAATGAAGTACATTTTGTACTGTTGTAAAGTGCTTTTGGACGTCTTGAAGCTGTGAAAAGACACTACAGAAATGCAAGTCTTAATCTAAGTTCTGAGGAAGAGTCATACGGACTCAAAAGGGTAACTCTGTCTTTCTTTCCACAGATGCTGTCAGACCTGCTGAGTTTTTCCAGCAATTTTTGTTTTTGTTTCAGATTTCCAGCATCCACAATATTTTGCTTTTACCTTAATCTTTCTACCTCATAATTCCCTACCTGATGAATACCTGATCTCACCTGGGGGAGGCATCAGTTGGAGAGGATACACATCAGAATGGTGGGTTCACAGAGGTGCCATGGGGGAGGGGGAGCGATGAGGGAGTGGAATGATTTTCAGTCAGAGAATGGGACATGACATTTTCTTTTAGTACATTTTCCTGTCATCCTTTGGCGAAAAGTATGAAGCAGTAGAAGGATTATCAGACTGATCACCAGGCAGACATTCCTTCTATGGCCCGTACCTATCTTTATACCTGAGGATAGGGTAGTTAGTCCTATACGTTGGCAGGGCTCCCACAACCCAGCTCATGGGACTAGAAGAAAGGAAGAAACAGGAACAGGCAAAGGGAACATACATAAAATAACCAAATCAGTAGAGGAGCAGTGATTTATTTCTGGTGTAAGCTACTCTTAATATTTGTCTGCCACATTTAAAAACAGACATTTTGTGCCTGTTTGTTAAAGGCATAAAACAAACAACAGAAAGGAAAAGAATAAAGTTCCTAATAATCTGAAAAACATGTTAGCTTATCACTCTGATCATTAACATAAACCACAGGGAATCACACAGCAATCATACAGAGTGAAATATCAACCATTACTTCTTTATATTTGTGCCTCTTCCTTCATTGAGTCTGAGTCCATCACCTGCAACAAACATCTTTGATTTGCTGGTTCTACACATCTCCTGACCAAACTAATGTTTTCCTCTGGCTGCTCTGACTATGCACACCACTTAACACATTTATTTCTCCTACTTATTTCAAATTCCTCCTGTCTGTTATCCAACATATTGGCCCATGTCCAATATGATTTTGATAACCAGAGTTCCTGTTAAATGTGAAGAGTAGAGCAACCCAGCCCATGTTTAATATGAGCCAGGAGCAACATCACAATCCACAATGGTCTCAGAATGCAAACGTACAAACCTGCTCTTAAATTGAGTTTAAATAGAATAAAAATATTTTTCAAAAAGAGCTACCATTAAAAAGTTTATTTGGTTTATCCCATGCAATATAAAAAGAACTGATTTTGTTGGTTTACCGAAAAATTAACTATTTCTGAAATGAACCTCATAACTACATCACTTGATGGTTAAAGTTCCAATAGGTCAACCGACTTTCTTCCCTTTATCTTATGAACAGCAAAAAATGTGCTTTAAGTTCAGTTCTGTATTTCAACTTGAAGAAAGCACTGTTCACAACTTTCCACCTACTGCTAACTGCATGCTAAAAAATGTATTGGTTTTTTGTTTTGGTATTTTTCAAGGCCAGACAGCAGGCTTGAATATATATAATTGAAGCAAAACATTTAATACCAAGCTCCATAATTTAACTGCAACAAGGAGTTCACAACTGACTCATAAATCATGACTTAGGGACTGTCCTGGGGACAGAAGAGAGGGAGAAATTCTCCAGAAGGATGTTGCCAACATCATTAATTCCAAATGGGGTCCAGGGGGCTGACTGAGGACCAGGCATAATACCCAGAGGTAGGAAGAATCAAAACTTCCAGCACAATTCCTACTGAAGTTTCAAGTGACATTTGCAAGAGACTGATGACTGACACAGGTCAACCAAAAGGAGTCACATGCTCAAATAAATATTAAATTGAGAGTTATTGAGTGTAATAATTTTCTCCCTTTACTGCATAGTAAACCTGCTGAAGCAACAGAACAGCAGGACACAACAAAGTCTTTTAATTTTACAAAAGAAAATCACCATAATCAATTAAATAAACAAGAGAGGATAACTGAAAGGGTGAATTAGAATAAAGACATCTTACTGAAAATGGAGTTGTAGACTTTGCTTCTAAAATTAGGAGCATTGTGGAAAATTGTCATCAATCATCCCTGTTATTTGTTAACAAATACCTACCGCACCAATTAAGATAAATGACTCAATCAAAAAATAAGTGAAATGTTCAATTTATTCTGGCTGTTAGGTTTTGAACACAGCCACACTGTGAAGACTGCTACTCACAGATTCCTGTGTTTATTTTTGCTGTGGTTTATTATCTTGTTCCAATACTATGGAATAATTGTTCGATATTGAAAAAAAGTCATTTCATTTCATTCACTATTCATAGCAATTTTTCCCTGAATTTACAAAGATATTCCATGTAACTGACCAGAAGAAAAAGAACCATTTACAAGAATTGCAAAACCATTCACTGAATTCCCATGAATACATTATCTCAAGTATGCAAATGTTTCCTGGATAATAATGGATGGATAAGTCATTTTAGTATCGCCAAAAGAATCTGTGTGAAAGATGATTTTCCAAACCATACCACAATTTAAATTGTGATGTTTAGCTAAACACGCAATTGAAATCAATAATTATTCCAAAAGATGAATATATACAAAATCCATAAAACCAGTTTTAAATTGCAATTATGATATTAAATGGCAGAACATTCTGAGTTCATATTCACATTGGCAAAGGCTCTGCACAAATGCCAAACCTATTCTGACATTTATTTCTACTTCTAACTTTAAACAGTTGATGCAACGCCATCATTATTTTGATTTATTGCTCTATTAAAAGCTATAGATGCAAATGCCAGGGCTATTTTGTTTTAAGTGCAAACTTAAATAAAAGACTACTGTAAAAGGCAAGATATAGCATAAAAATCACAGAACAGAACTGAAATAACAAAGCCAAAATTTTGATTACTAAATACCACAGATTTATGTTGTGCAATCTTTGAAAATGTATTAGCTGAGCAACTACCAAAATTAGTTTCCACAACAAGCCAGGCCACAAATTAAGGCTTCGCTATTATTAGGTATGAAATCAGACATCTTTGGTTTGACTTGACTGGTTAACAGTTCCCATCTGTGCTTTGACAGACCATCACAAACACTTCTCCACCATGTCTGGTGTATTTTGCTGCAAAGAATTTACTTTCGTTTCAGTTCCCACAGGCACCTTTGAAGACAAAACATTATTATTATTAGTTGCTGGACTTGTATTTTTCATCTTCCTTAACAGATGACGAGCTAAGATAAATTGGTGAACCCTGTAGCAGTATGGGTCCTGGTATGCTGAGACAGACAGATTTTTGTTCTCTCAGTAAATTAAGGGATATGGGGAGCAGGTAGGAAATCTTGGAGTTGAAGCCCAAGGTCATATTGAATGGCGGAGCAGGCTCGACAGGCCACATGGTCTATTCCTACTCCTAGTTCTTGTGTTCTTGTATTCCTTCAAAGCCTCAGATACTTTTGCTATTCCGTGGATCAGCCACATGGAGACCTTTTCTTCTCCAAGGTTTTTCATTTGAAGGCCACATTTCAACAAATCTCCCTCTAGCCAGGATGGTCGGAGTGTGTCCAGTGTTCAGCATTATTCGTGACTCCTCAGATCCTAAAGCAGCCTATGTCCATATGCAGCAAGACATGGATAACATTCAGGCTTGGGCAGATAAGTGGCAAGTAACAATTGTGCCACACAACAACCATCTCCAACAACAGAAATTCTAACCATTTCCCCTTGACATTCAATGGCATTGCCATCACCGAACTCCCCCACTATCAACATCCTGGGGGTTGCCATTGACCGGAAATTGAGCTGGACTAGCCATACAAATACTGTGGCTACAAAGCAGCTCAGAGGCTGGGAACTTTAAAAAAAATATATATTCACTCATGGGATGTGGGCATCGCCGACTAGGCCAGCATTAATTGTCCATCCCTAATTGCCCTTGAGAAGGTGGGGGTGAGCTGTCTTCTTGAACCGCTGCAGTCCATCTGGTGTAGGTACACCCACGGTGCAGTTAGGGAGGGAATTCCAGGATTTTGACCCAGTGACAATGAAGGAACGGCGATCTACTTCCAAGTCAGGATGGTGAGAGGCATGGAAGGGAACTTCCAGGTGGTAGTGTTTCCATGTGCCTTCTAGATGGTAGCAGTCGTGGGTTTGGAAGGTGGTGTCCAAGGAGCCTTGGTGAGTTCCTGCACTGCATCATGTAGATGGTACACACTGCTGCTACTATGCGTTGGTGGTGGAGGGAGTGAATGTTTGTGGATGCGGTGCCAAACAAGCGGGCTGCTTTGTCCTGGATGGTGTCAAGCTTCGAGTGTTGTGGAAGCTGCACTCATGCAGGTAAGTGCGGAGTATCCCATCACACTCCTGACTTGTGCCTTGCAGATAGAAGACAGGCTTTGGGGAATCAGGAGGTGAGTTACTCGATGCACAACTCCTAGCCTCTGACCTGCTCTTGTAGCCACACTATTTATATGGCTAGTCCAGTTCAGTTTCTGGGCAATGATAACCCCCAGGATGTTGATAGTGGGGGATTCAGCGATAGCAATGCCAACTAATGTCAAGGGGCGATGGTTAGATTCTCACTGGTTGGAGATGATCATTGTCTGGCACTTGTGTGGCGGGAATGTTACTTGCAACTTGTCAGCCCAAGCCTGGATATTGTCCAGATCTTGCTGCATTTGGACTTGCACTGCTTTAGTATCTGAGCAGTCACAAAATGGTGCTGAACATTGTGCAATCACCAATGAACATCCCCACTTCTAACCTTATGACAGAAGGAAGGTCATTGATGAAGCAGCTGAAGATGGTTTGGCCTAGGACACTACGCTGAGAAACTCCTGCAGTGATGTCCTGGAACCGAGATGATCGACCTCCAACAACTGCAACCATCTTCCTTTGGGCTAGGTATGACTCCAACCAATGGAGAGTTTTCCCCCCTTATTCCCATTGACTCCAGTTTTGCTAGGGCTACTTGATGCCACACTTGATCAAATGCTGCCTTGATGTCAAGGCCAGTCACTCTCATCTCACCTCGGGAGTTCAGCTCTTTTGTCCACGTTTGAGGTCAGGAGCTAAATAACCCTGGCGGAACCCAAACTGAGCGTCAGTCAGCAGGTTATTGCTAAGCAAGTGCTGCTTGATGGCACTGTTGATGACCCTCTTCCATTACTTTACTGATGATCAAGAGTAGACTGATGGGTTGGTAATTGGCTGGGTTGGATTTGCCCTACTTTTTGTGTACAGGACATACATGGGCAATTTTCCACATTGCTGGGTAGATGCCAGTGTTGTAGCTGTACTGGGGAACAACAAGTTCTCAAGCACAAGTCTTCAGTACTATTGCCAGAATATTGTCAGGGCCCATAGCCTTTGCAGTATCCAGTGCCTTCAGCCATTTCTTGGTATCACATGGAGTGAATCAAACTGGCTGAAGACTGGCATCTGTGATGCAGGGTTCCAGAGGAAGCTGAGATGGATCATCTCCTTGGCACTTCTGGCTGGAGATTGTTGCCAAAGCTTCAGCCTCATCTCTGGCACCAATGTGCTGGGCTCCTCCATCATTGAGGATGAGGATATTTGTGAAACCCCCTCCTCCTACAGTGAGTTTTTTAAAAAAAATTGTCCACCACCATTCACAACTGGATGTGGCAGGACTGCAGGGCTTAGATCTGATCTGTTTGTTGTGGAATCGTTTAGCTCTGTCTATCACTTGCTGTTTATGCTGTTTGGCACGCAAGTAGTCCTGTGTTGTCACTTCGCCAGGTTGACACCTCATTTTTAGGTGTGCCTGATGCTGCTCCTGATATACCATCCTGCACTCTTCTTTGAACCAGGGTTGATCCCCTGCCTTGGTGGTAATGGTAGAGTGGGGGCATCCCAGGCCATGTGGTTACAGATTGTGTTTGAGTACACTTCTGCTGTTGCTGCTGATGACCCACAGTGCCTCATGGTTGCCCAGTCTTGAGTTACTAGATCTGTTTAAAATCTATCCCATTTAGTACTGTGGTAGTGCCACACAACACGATGGCAGGTACCCTCAATGTGAAGACGGGACTTAGTCTCCAAAAGAACACTCCTACTGATACTGTCATGGACATATACATCTGCGGTAGCCAGGTTGGCAAGGATGAGGTCAAGTATCTTTTTCCCCTCGTCAGTTCCCTCACCATCTGCCACAGACCCAGTCTAGCAGCTGTGTCCTTTAGGACTCAGCCAGCTGGGTCTGTAGCGGTGCTACCGAGCCACTCTTGGTCATGGACATTGAAGTCCCCCACCCAGAGTACATTTTGCACCCTTGCCACCCTCAGTGCTTCCTCCAAGTGATGTTCAACATGGAGGAGCATTGAATCTACTGCTGAGTGGGACAGTACGTGGTAATCAGCAGGAGGTTTTCTTGCCCATGTTTGGTCAGATGCCATGAGATTTCATGGGGTCCAGAGTCGATGTTGAGGACACCCAGGGCAAATCCCTCCCGACTGTTATACTACTGTGCTGCTACCTCTGCTGGGTCCATTTTGCTGGTGGGACAGGACGTACCTCGGGAGGTGATGGTGGTGTCTGGGACACTGTAAGGTATGCTTCCATGAGTATGACAATGTCAGGCTGTTGCTTGACTAGTCTGTGAGACAGCGCTCCCAATTTTGGCACAAGCTCTCAGATGTTAGTAAGGAGGACTTTGCAGGGTCAACATGTCCGAGTTTGTCGCTGTTATTTCTGGTACCTAGATTAAAGCCGGGTGCTCCATTTGATTTCATTCCTTATTCAATTTTCTGTAGCAGTTTGATACAACTGAGTGGCTTGCTAGGCCATTTCAAAAGGGCATTTAAGAGTCAACCACATTGCTGTGGATTTGAATCACAGGTAGACCAGACCAGGTAAGGATGGCAGCTTTCCTTCCCTAAAGGACATTAGTGAACCAGATGGGTTTTTAATGACAATTGATAATAGTTTCATGGTCATCAGCAAGAACATTACGGTAGTGCCTCCCCCTAGTCAGGAGGCGAGTTACTTTGTGGTGAATAAAGCCAAAGCCTGTCCACCGTCTCCAATGTACAAGTCAGGAGTGTGATGGAATACTCTCCACTTGTCTGGATGAGTGCAGCTCCAACATGACTCAAGAAGCTTGACACCATCCAAAACAAAGCAGCCCATTGACTGACACCCCATCCATCACCTCCAACATTCACTCTCTCCACCACTGATGCACAGTAGCAGCAGTGTGCACCATTTACGAGATGCACTGCAGCAACTCACCAAGGCTCTTTCGATAGCACCTTCCAAACCCTCAACCATTACCATCTAGAAGGACAAGGGCAGCAGACAGACAGGAACACCACCACCTGGAAGTTCCCTTTCAAGCCACACATCATCCTGACTTGGAAATATATCGCCGTTGCTTCATTGTCACTGAGTCAAAATCCTGGAACTCCATTCCTAACAGCACTGTGGATGTACCCACACCACATGCTCTGCAGCAGTTCATGGTGACAGCTCACCACCACCTTCTCAAGGGCAGCAAGGGATGAGCAATAAATGCTGGCCTAGCCAGCAGTGCTCACATCCCGCAAATGAATAAAAAGAAAGGCTAGTGAGAAATTCTCTAGAACAGCTGTCATTGCATTCAAAACTTACCGTCAAAAAGCATAATTCAAGCTCCGTAAAATGAAGCAATTTTATTTTAATTGTTCTCCATCTAACTAGCTCTTAAGGGAATGGCCTTTATTCTGGTTGGACATTAAGCACTTGAAAATGTGCATTTCTGGACTGTTTTATTCTTAAAAAGGCCTTTGTCCAATTTCTCTCATGAATGCAATCTCCTCTTATTGTCAAAGGTGTCTCACCCTACTTCATGATGGAGTATTAATGCTAATAAGTATTTTATGCTATTAACTTAACCAAAAATCAAACTTATAACATTAAAGATGTGCAACAAAAGACTTGAATTGCTTCATATTAATTCAAATCCAAAACAAATTCTTAATGGCAAAGGCAACTCTGCTGTGAAGTGGGTGTAATTTCAACACAAAGTGCCGCCAAATACCTGCTATTTTACTTATCTCAACACTTCTGTTTCTCGCTCCACAGATGCTACCTGACCTGCTCAGTATTTTCAGTTTTTATTTCAGATTTCCAGCATCTACAGTATTTTGCTTTTGTATGCTTAACTGATGTCAGTCACACGCTGAATCATGGAGTGCTTCCATGTACTCAGTATCACTATTCTTGCTGCTGTATTGTGATGAAAACATTCCATCATAAAAGTCTCCGTAGCAACCAGTACACAGCAGTAGTGTCATACCTCAGTTTCCAAAGAAGGCATGACTCTTGGCTCTCCTGCTGTCTCATTCACTGCCCTGTCCTCCAGTTCTTCATCCTCTTCATCTTTTGCAATGAAATGCCGCCTCCTATACTCTCGCCTGGTGACAGAATCCAGAACTGGTACCGATTGGGGAAGATCCTGAAACATTCATTATGCTATATATTTTATAACGATTCAAATGTACCCACCTTCCCCCAAAGCTAATAATGATTTACATGGGGCATCTGGCACTAATATGCATTGCATCACAATGTTCCAATGAGGGCTTTATGCTATTCCTGATAGTCTTAGGAATATTTCAGGAGACAAAGACGGAAAGGGAATTAAGTGTTCTAACTCACTGCTCATTCACTGAGTAAAGGAGGAATCTGGAGCCAGTCTTTCCTTAAAACAGGTTTATTCGCAAAACCCAAAGAACACAGGCACAGACTCCCTTTTCCTCTCCTCCAACAGATGGAAACGTGTTCTTATATATACTTGAGAATAATGCCCCACCTTTCCCCAATTACTAACAGCTGCTCTCACTTATAGCTAAGAGCATGCACTTCATTGTGACAGGATTGCAATATTAACATTAAGGGTGGTGCACTGACTCAATTAGGTGCAGACAGATGGCAGCAGTGCTCATCTTCATCATTAATATAGAGGAATACTAATCTCAAGGACCGTAGAGATCATAAACCACTGTCTTAGAATTATTCAGACTTCGAATATCGGTACATTATAAAATTGAATGCTAAAAATTGAATTATGAACCAGTAACATTGATGTAATTTTTAAGAGAGCTTCTTCAATGCACTTTTACAATATCTGTAAAAAAAACTGACAGATATCCCTCAAGAATATATGTTTCAAAAATAAACGCACATGTTTAAACTTTAAAATGACTTCATGGATAATAACAACCTGATCTAATCAGTTTCAATTTATTGCCAAGTATTAGGTTCTGTCTTGGATTCAAATGGAATATGGTTCAATTTTTTTTTGAAAGATGACAGACTAATTTTTGCCATTGTAAAGACCTTCTTACTTCACCTGTCATCAATCCCTTTATGTTTCTGGACAAAGTGCAGCAAATCAACCATCAGGTAAAAGCAGATCTGAAGGAGTGTAAGTTAGTTAACCATTGGAAAGTATGCATATACATATCTCAAAAGATGAGGAATATAATTTTCCAACTTAATGCAACAGTTACTAAACTTCTCGATACCGTCACTTCCTAATGCACAAGCACACCTGGCCGAGGTTCCCTTTGACAAGGCTATTAAGGAATTTCCATTTCAACAAAATCTCTCTTTCAAGAGAAAGCAATGGTGGCACTTAAGAGTTTCATAATACTGTTGGATAGGCACCGATATGTATGTAAACCTATGCACTGGTAAATGGTTTAGAATTGCTCGACTGGGATATTGCTTCACTTTTAATGGTTTGAGGCCCTTGGTGACATTGCTTTGTTGGCTTAAAATTGTCTGAAAGCAAATAAAACACCTGGGTCTAACTATATTGTGGCTTGAGTTAAAGGAGTTTATCTCCGGCTTTTTGAGTTTGTGAAATGAAGATCAACTAATTAATTTGGTTTTTTTGGATTGATTTTGGGACCACTTTTTCCATGCCTGGTTTTCTATTTAACCATGGAGCTTATGCTAGAAGTTAGAGTGTCTTTCATTTAAACATCAAATAAAGACACTAATCTGAAAAACTCCTGACAGAAGACTTCAAGGTAATGACGAACCTGACTCAGATCGCAAGTAAGTCATCTTAGCAAATTATGCAACAATATTAGCAAAGCAAATGCTTCACTTCTGATGGGAATCAAACAGTGGGAATATACCATGCTAAAGATCTTGAAACTAAATTTTAGCATCTGAAGTTACTGCATTGCCATAAGGCTCCATTGACTAACTTCAAATGTAAAATTGACAACACATTCTAAAACCAAAGTCAAAGTCAATGGTAAAAATTGATCATTTGAAACTCAAAGTTACACACATTTAGAAATATTTTACAATGTCAAGAACTTGCATTGAATTACACAGAATATAAAGCACAGAAAGAGGCCATTCAGTCCACCAGACCATGCTGGCACACATGCTTCACCTAAGCCTCCTCCCATCCTTTCTCACCTAACTATCAGCATAACCCTCTATTCCGTTTCCATCACATGTTCATATCTAGTTTACACTTAAATGCATCTATACCATTCGCCTCAACTATTTTTTGTGGTAGTGACCTCCACATTCTCATTACTCTCTGGGTGAAGAAGTTTCTTCTGAATTTTCTATTTGATTTCTTGATGACTGCCCTATATTGATGATCTCTCGTTGTGCTCTTCTCCACAAGTGGAAACACACTCTGGGTGGAATTTAATGCCCTCCCAGAGGCAGGTTTGGCAGTAGGAGGGGCATTTAGTTTGGCAGGACGGTGGCAGGTGGGGACCCGACAGGTCTTCCTGCCTTTGCCCTGGTTAAATCCAGGACGGAAGGCTCATGGACGGCCTTCCTGCCCCTCTGCCATTTGAGCCCCTCAAGTGGGCTATCAATGCTTTTGACTGACTGGCAGCTCTCACACTGCGATCTTTGATTCCAGGGAAGGCCTACCTGAGAGGCACTTAACTCACAGGCCTTCCCCAAAGGTGGCGATGCGGTGCTCTCGCTGCCTCTTCAGCTGGCAAGCGAGACCGCCATTGCCTCCATTAAATACTACTCACTGCATCTACTCTATCGAAACCTTTCATAATTTTAAAAACCTTTACTAGATCACCCCCTGGGCCTTCTCTATGAGAAAAGAGATCCAGCTTGTTTAGCCTTTCCTGACAAGTATAGGCTCACAGCTCCAGTATCATCCTTGTATATCTCTTCCACACACTCTCCATTGCCTCTATTTCCCTTATATAACATGACAACCAGAACTGTAGACACTACACCAAGTGTGATCTAACCAGGGTTGAATAGATGTTCAGCGTAACTTATCTACTCTTCAAATTCTACCCCTCTAAAAATGAGCCTTAGTGCTTGGTTTGTTATGGCCTCATTCACCTATGGTGCAACATTTAATGATCTGTGCATTTGTACTGCCAGATCCCTTTGCTTCTCGACTCCATTTAGATTATCTACTAAGTAATATGTGACCTCAGTTTTCCTCCCAAAATATCATGCCTCACATTTACCCATGTTGAAATTCAATTGCTAATGACATGCCCATTGTGCAAATTTGTTAATGTCTTCTTGTAATTTGTTGCAGTCCTCCTCAATGTTGACCACCTCCCCCAATTTGATATCACCACAAATATAAAGATCCTATTTTTGATTCAAAAGTCTAAATCATTGATATAAATTGTGAAGAACAGTGCTGCCAGCACAGATCCTTGTAGGATCCCACTTCCCGCCAGTTTGAATAGCTATCCTTTATCCTTACTCTCTGCTATCTGTCCAGTAGCTAATGAAATTATATAAAACACGCTTCCTCTTCTATTCTAATAGAACAAACTTCTGCCAATAACAGGAGAAAAATAGAAATAGAGTTTACATCCAAAGCAATGTTCCACTTACAGGCAGAATGGAGGAAGACCATTTGACCAATAATACATCTTTTTGGCATCATTTTTTTCTTCAAAGGGAATATTCCCCAATGTTTTTTGCTTCCACAGAATGATATCCTACTCTTCCATGTGAATGAATAAGGAATAACAATCATTTATGATACCTACTTGCATTATCTCCACATTTCCAAAGAACTTGCCAACAGGCATTGGCTGATTGCTGTCCTCGTCCAGAAAAATGCTGTTATCCACTTTGAATGAGGTGCCTGGTGGCTGATCAATCTCCATATTATTTCTCCTTTCTGTATCATTATCTACACTTTTCTCTGCTTTCTCAATGTCTTCCTTGTTTTCCAACATACCCTTATCGATAACTTCCAACACTTTCTTAGTGGGTATCTCTGTTGAAGGACCATTATTATTAGTCAGTTCTTCAATTTCAGCTGCATGCTCCATTTGTTTTTCTGTCTCTCTCCACTGGACGATGGTTGTGGAGGGTGCCTCACTTTCCTGAGCTGCTGGGGTCACTTCTGCGCAGTCCTCATTAATAATTGGCTTCTCATTTTGCTCTGTCGATTTGAGAGATGGTTTGTGGGGAAGGATGATTGCAGAATCTTCCAGATCCTGCTCAGCAGCGCCAGTTTTCTCCTCTGTCTCTACTCGATCACATTTCCTTTTTTTTGAGGGATGGTGACTTGTACTGGAAGCCATTTTATCCAGTCCGGGTATTACTTCATGTGAAGGCTGCAGCAAAAACACATACAGAAGTCATCACTAAACATTGTAACGCTTCAAATACCAACTCTAATTAGGAACACAATGTAAATGAAGGATCTTGATTAACTATGAGACGCTATTCTGTATTATTGTGAGGCATATTTAAAATTTAGGTATGCTATGGGGGGGGGGGGGGGGGGGCAGAAAACATACTCAAGCCACAATATGTGTATTAGTGATTTGCAGTATTTTTTGTGTTACTGTTAATTCATCACCAAAAAAATCCAACAACAAGCAGTGACAAATTTGTAACCAGCAGCACATCACTCCAGTGTTATAGAAACTATTTAAGCATCATAGAGTGCGCACAAACCTCCAAACAACTCATCTACCCAACCTGCTGAGCACCACCTGACCCGCATGTGGCAGAGTCCGTAGATCACGCATGGGACTTATCAGCCATCTCAGAGCCCATCAAACCAGGATGGAAGCAAGTCATCCTCGATTCCGAGGGACTGCCTAAGAAGAAGAAGATATAAATTCTCTTTCCGGATACAACTCATGTTTTGAAGGGCAAAACCTACTGTTGCCCTGCTGGGTGATTTACACAATTCAAATGGACAGTGTGAAAAATATCCACATTCACCATTAAGCTTTACTAAAATTTGAAAGACCACTGCGTTCCGAAGAACGGAATCTTTATTGGTGGTAGATGCAGTGCATTTGGGGAGCAAAGTCCAGCACGCCACACGTGCAATACAAAGTAGGCTTACAAAAGGTCGAAAGGGAGAATGTAAACAGATCATGTCATCCACTACAGTTCCTATTCACAATTGTATAGGAGAGGACACAAAGGAAGGGAAATGTATCCAATAAATGAAAAACAGAAGGAAATGTAGACGTGCCACGCTCTAAAGCATTGTCTACCAAAGATTTCTAAAATCTGATTGTAAATCTGACAATTGTAATATTAAACAAGGTCATTAAACATTTGTGCCATCTATCCTAGTGCCATGGGAAAATCTTTTTTTTATACGTAGGAGAAAAGTCGTGTCCAGTGCATGCCAGTTAAAAAAAACAAAGAAACTAGTCACAACTTGAAAGCTGACATTTACAAGCAGTTATAATATTTCAATTGATCTCAGCAATTTGTAAGGAGCTACAATTAACTGAATTTGCCTATCTAGAAATCCCAAAGGCACAGATCAGCTTAGCAGCTAAACGTTACAACTGTGCTGATGGCCGGTGGAATATCACAGGTGATCTGCTAGCAGGCATATGTTTTGTACATGCCACACACTGTTACAGATGCGAAACAATATTTTAAAAAATGTAAGTATAAAGGAGAGCTGCAGTTCTTCCTGAGCTTGGGGAGAAGTCAGCGATTTTTTAGCACTTGCCGTATACAGAAAAACCTTTAGCTTATAATTGAACTGAGGAAGCGCTTATTTACAATAATTCAACTTTCTGGCTTTGAAAGGTGGGGACAGGTCCACGTTAGCAGCAGGCTACCTTGAGACTTACTGTAATGATCCTGTCCTTATAAAACCACAATCCTTGACACCATGAGCAATGCCAGGACAGATCTGCTAGTGACTCATGATAAAATCTCCTGCACAAAGTAGAATATCAACAGATTTGCACATTTCAACCATTTGGTTTCTAGGGAATTTTTTTTTGGGATAAGCTTTGTAAACCTTTTTACACAAGTTGGAACATACTACAAAGATGAGATGGTTTCGCCACAGCATTTACCTTAGGAAATTGGCCCCATCCTTATTCTGCATTTGCATTCTTAATTACTAGGTCATGGAGGCAGAACATAGAACAATACGGGAGACTGGATACTTTATTGGTGTAGATGCACAGTGTCTTTGGGGAACAAAGTCTAACATACTAAATATACAATGCAAAGCAGGTTTACAAAAAGGTCTAGAGGCAAGGTGTAATGGATCACATCATCCACTGCAGTTCCCATAACAATCGTATGAGACAGGACAGAAACAAGGGAAGGGAGATAAATACAATAAATGAAAATCTGAGGGAAAAATCAGGTCTGCCATGTTTTAAAACATGGCCTTGCAAATATTTCTGAAGTCTGATTTTAAATTAGAGCATTGTGCATTACCACTGAGAAAAGCAACAATGATATGTAATACTCTATGACAAAAATATGAATTGCTCGTTCTATAGAAAATCTTCTTCAACCAACCACAATCCAAATCCCCTTTTTCAACACATATTAGCTTGAGTTGCTACCTACTGTATGCACACTGAACAGAATTGGTAGAGGCATGGGGTTACATCACCTATGCACTCCACTGATTTCAAAATAACTATAAAACATGCCGAGTGCATCATCTGTCTATAACGTTTAAAACTCAACCAGTAATCTCATATCGGAAAATGTGGGACTAGTTCTGGCAAATATCCAGTTAAGCATATTGGTTTCATTTTAAAATAACTCTAGAGCCTCATTCTATTTCTGTTCTATAATGCCTTGTAATAGTCAGTTTTTAAATCATAGGTAGATTCCAAGTGTTTCTGGCATTCCACTCTGGTACATTTTTGTGAAATCTGATGACTCAGAAAAATCCATCAAATTTTAAAGTATCAACACTTCAGTTATCAGAGGGGTTTATGTGAATGAAAAATATTGTACTGCAAGAAGAATTAATGTCTTTTTGCCCATTGGTGTCAGGATTTTTAACACATTAAATCATTGGATGTAGTTTCCAGATCACACTGCTCTCTTCACAAGGTAAAAAAGTAGCAAGTTCCAGCTTCAGTGCAACTGGATTGATGACACAACGTTTCATTGGTTTGGTTGCAGTAATTATTTACTTATACAGCCAATCACAACTGCAGGTTGAAGAAAAACCACTGCAAATGGAATCTGTTAGGTTGAAGGTTCCACTCACATTACAAGAGCTAATTCAAAATATGGCTCATAAATCACAAGTCCTACAAGTCGAAGAAACTTAGAAATGTAAGGATTCCTAGAACAGAATTGATCTTCTTAAACATGGCACACAAATGAGGACAACTCTTTTGTAACAACTAACTGCATTGAACTGTGGATTCCTGGGAAGAGGAAATTGAGAGGTTGAGATCATGTTATGGAGGATGAAGATTCCTCTTATGAAGGTCAATTAAGTTTTTAATCAGTTCACTGTCCGTCATGCTCCAAAAACCATCACCGCGTTTAAACATTGCCAAATCAAGCTACTGAGAAACCTGTACAAGATATCTTCCATTTGCCTTGCATAGACTAAATGAACACTTTTGTCCTCACAGGTAAACATCTCATTTATCCCAGTCCAGAGAGGTTAGGCGAAGATTGGCATTAGCTGAGGGTTACCTACCCCAGGTTTACTCAACGGTGGAGCTGAACTAACTAAAATCATACAATTTACCAGCACATAAAACTGATGAATTTCCTGCTGTCTAGCTAAGGCCGCCCACCTAGTGCAGCAGATTAATTAAACACAGTAAATTTTACCTCTATTGATAACTTAGGGGTATGTGAACCAAGTATGTGACCAGAATGGCCCAAGGCTCCATCACTATGCTGTGCTAAGTTAACTAACCTCTGAGAAATATCAAGATGCTACATTTGGTCTTTGCAGTTCTGGGAATGGAAAATAAAATCAAGATTCTTGCCTCCTAAACTTAACCTGTGCTGCATTGTGCCACGAACATTGGTAAGAATAGAATGACGGTTAACGCTAATGTGTCCCTAGTCTGATAGGCCTTCGAGAATCGCTGTTTAGGGTTATGGGTGAAGAATGGTCCACAGGCATGATTGGGGGTGGGGTGAGGGGAAGAAGAGAAGCTGCTACGTCCTGTGGAACCATAACCTAGAAAAGTCAGCAACTTTAAGACAGGAATGCAGAAAACACACCAAAAACCCACTGTAGTCCAAGACTTTATACCAGAACTTACAGCATAAAGATACTAAACAATTCTGATTATAAATCCTGAAGCTAATCAGTTGTAGAGGAAATCAAAGAGATCTCTGTCAAATAGCTCATTCCTAGTGTCGTGAACAGCAGTAAAGATTTCTGATCAATTCCTCAGCTTTTCCTCAATGAGGAATCACCCATCATCATCTTTTTAAGGATTAGTTTTGCCAAAACATTTTCAAGGTTTCTGGATAGGGATTATAAATTGATAACAGGCTTCCAAATGAGTATTCATAAGAAGCTGGAGAAGATAAAAGGGATAAAACAAAAACAGCTCCTTCCAAAAAAGTAAATAACACTTTTAGTTTTTGACTTAAATTTATTGCCTTTCAATTCTTTTTGTATTAAACAGCTGGTAGCATATAATGCATTTCAAAATCTTCTCAGTAATTTGTGAAATTAAAATTAGATGCACCTGTGATGCACCCACCAAGAACAAATATTCTGCTAATTGGCTAAGGTCACATATGAAGAATTTTGGGCAAGGTGCTCACCCCTATGAACTATATAAGTTATGACCTTCAGGGGAGAAGGAAAGAGCCAGGGAAGAAAAAAAAAAAATCACCCTTTAAAACTGGAGTTAATATAGTATTCCCTCTCCTAATCTCTGACAATCTTCAAGTCAAGCAAATGATGCTGTGTTATTAGTGGGACATTTCAACAGTAGGACTTAGAAGAAGCAAGATATAGTAACATGGACTTCACTAGGTTATATATGCGCGTTGGATTAAGAAAACGCAAAATTTGAGACTCCTGCGTTCTATAACAAAATACACACCAGCCTGAACCAAAGGTAAGCACAAATTTTCTAACTGTAAACTAACATTATCACATAGAAAATAAGGCAGACTTGCATTAAATATAGCATCTTTCAAGATCACCAGACATGCCAAAGCGCTTTAGCAGCCAATGAAGTGCTTCTGAAGTGTAGTTGCTGTAGTAACGCGACAGCCAATTTACACACAGCAAGCTCCCACAAACAGAAATGTGATAATGACCAGATAAATTGTTTTTTTTTAGGATGTTGATTGAGGGGTAATTATTGGTCAGGACACTGGGGGATAACTCCCCTGTTCTTCTTGGAAATAGTGCCATGGGATCTGTTAATCCACCTGAGATTGCAGAGAGGGCCTTGGTTCAACATCTCATCCCAACAATAGCACCTCTGACAGGGCAGCACTCCCTCATTACTGCACTGGAATGTAAGCCTTAATTTTTGTACTCGGTCCTAGAGTGGGACTTGATCCCACAATCTTCTGACTCAGAGGCACAAATATACATCTAACATACTGAGGTGGCATTGTAATATTTAAAATTGACTAAGCTGATTCCACATTAATGGTATGTAGAGGAAATGGATCTGGCAAAATAATTTCTAAATGTAAAAGAGAGAAAGAGCTGTGTATTATGATCATTAATTCCTACAGTAGAATGATTGAAAGCCAAGGTTGTTTTGGTTCAGTCACTGGGCAGTGATTTCCATAGAAACATAGGACTTAGCAGCAAGAGTAGGCCATTCAGCTCCGTAATTGAATAAGATCATGGCTGATCTGGTAGTGGTCTCAACTCCACTTTCCTGTCTGCCCACCATAACTCCCAACTCCCTTGTCTACCAAGAATCTGAATTTATTCAAGGCAGGTTAGACAGTGACCCAACCTCCACTGCTTTCTGGGTAAGAAAATTCCACATACTAAACGGCCCTCAAGAGAAAAAAAATTCTCCTCATTTGCCTTAAACTGTGTCCCCTAGTTCTCGTCTCCAGCCATAACTGCTTTTTCCCCCTGAAACATGCCATTTCATTTGTAAAACCTGTATAAATTGAAGGCAGCATACTGCTACAATTTGTTGGAGTGTTAATGCATGATGCCACGGCAACACTGCCCTTGCCCTGAACTCACAGCTTTCTCTAATATTTCTCCCATCTCTCCCTAGGCTCATCTTGTCCATGAGACCCACCTCCTGTTCCCTTATTCCTATCTCCACCAAGCTGCTGACCATTCAGCATCTCTTCCAGGAGCCTCTGTTAAACTCCTCTCCTCAGGTACTCCATTTCAAATCTGCTATTGCCACCCTCGCAAAAAACTACCCTCGATTCCTCTGTCTTTGCAAACTACCACCCGATCTCCAACCTCACTTCCTTCTCCAAAATCCTTGAGCACATTGATGCCTCCCAAATCCCCCAAAGTGTTATAACGGGAGCACTTTACCTCAAGTGGAACTGATGGTCATTTGGAATTCATCCTGCTCACTGGGATTCAATGGGCATAAGAACATGGGACTTAGGAGAAAGAGTAGGCCATTCAACCCTTTGAGCCTGTTCTGCCATTCAATAAGATCATGGCTGATCTGGTTGTGATCTCAACTGCTCTCTGCCCAATGACTGCTCCATAAACCCTCGACTCCCTTGTCTATCAAAAAACCTGTCTAACTCTGCCTTGAAATAAACTCAAAGATCCAGCCTCCACTGCTGTCTGGGGAAGAGAATTCCACATACTAATGACCCTTTCAGAGAAAACATTTATCCTCACCTTCATCTTAAATGGTAGACCTCTTATTCTTAAGCTGCATCCCCTAGTTCTAGACTCCCCGACAAGTGGAGACATCCTCCCAGTATCTACCCTATCAAGTCCTCTCAGGATCTTGTATGTTTCAATAAGATAACCTCTCACTCTTCTAAATTACAATGGGTATAGGCTTAACCTTTCTTCATAAGGTAAACCCCTCAACCCAGGGCAGTGGCACACAGGAAGCAAAAAGGCCAATTAAACCCAGGTGTTCTCAGTCACAGTGCTCATTGGTATCCAAATCTGCATGTGGGACTGCAACTTTAATTTTGAACTCCTCCAATCAGGTTTCTGTTCCTGCCATTGCACTGAAACAGCATTCATCAAATTCACAAATGATACCCTATGTGACGGTGACTTTACAGCACGATCCCTTCTCAACCTGTCTTCAGCCTTTGATTGTTGCTGATCACACCATCATGCTCCAATGCCTCTCTTTCGTTGTCCAATTGTGCAAGATTGTCCTTGCCTGTTTTCACTCCTATCGTCTAGTAATAGTTAGAGAATCTTCTGCAATGGCTCCCCTTCCTGCTTGTGTACCATTACCTCTGGAGACCCTTGAGAATTTATCCTTGACCCCCTTCCATTGCCATCTATGCGCTGCCCTTTGGCGACATTATCCGAAAGCACAATATTAAATTCCACAGCGATGCTGATGACACCTAGCTCTACCTCACTAGATCCTTCCATTGTTTGTCCAAAAGCCAGTACTGCAGGAGCAGAAATTTCATCCGACTAAATATCAAGGTGGCTGAAGCCATTCTTTTTGGGGTTCCCCACCACAAACTCTGTTCCTTAGGCAACAACTCTATCCTGCTCCCTGGCCACTATCTAAAGGATGAACCGGGGGAGTTTGCAGCATCGCCATCCCACTCAACCCTGAGCCTAGCCTCCAATTCCATATCCTTTCAATCACCGAGACTGCCCACATCCACCTTTGTAAAAATGCCCATCTCTGCCTCACCTTATCTGCTGAGACCCTCATCCATGCCTTTATTACCCCTAGATTCAACTATTCCAATGCTCCCCTGGCCAGCCCTGCCTAAACCTGAATTCACCCAAACTCCACTGCACCTATCCTAACTCACACCAAGTCTTTTCAACTGACCTACACTGGCTCCCAATCAAGCAATGCCTCAATTTTAAAGTTCTCATCCTCATGTTCAAATTCCTCTATTGCCATGCCCCTCCCTATCTCTGTAATCTCCTAAAGTCCTACCATTCGACGAGATCGCTGCAACCCTTCAACTCGGCTTCTTGCACATCTTGAATTTCCTTCGCTCCATCATTGGCGGCTGTACCTTTAGTTGCCTACGCCCTAAACTCTGAAATTTCCTCTCTAAAACCCCTGCCTTGCTCTCCTCCTTTAAATTGCTCCTTAAAAACCTCTCTGACAAGCTTTTGGTTACATGTCCTAATTTCACTTTACAAGGTTTGGGGTTAAATTTTGTTTAATAACTCTCCTCAAAAATGCCTTGGGATGTTGTATATAGCATCTTTAATGTAACAAGTTGTTGTTATACTAAACTCCAAAAACAAAGCAGTTAATCTGTGGATAGTGATTTAAACCAGAGGAAAAAGGTTAAATGCAATGGTGTTGTCATTTTTCTTACCCCGGTTGTTTTCTGCATTGAGCTGTCATCCTTGATATCCTGCATGGGGGTGTTTGACGCTGCGGAACAGAGCTCCCTATTCCTAAGACGTGCTGAACGACGGATACCAACCTTAAACAAGACGTTTGGTAAATTTATCAGAACTGGAGCAATACACAAATGCATGTGCATAGAATATAAAAAAAACAAAGTCAATTTGTGATAATACAAGATTTGAGAAGCCCAGATTTTTTTTCCTGAAACAATAATTATGGATGCATTGCATAATATAACTTTTGCATTAACGTGAAATGATTAAATGTATGCTTTACAAGATTCTTGGTTGGTGCATGATAAACATAAGTAGGATTTCTATTTTTAAATACTAAAACATTTCAGCAGTCTAATTTTTGGATACTGTATATTATGCAGTTAAAATGTTAGTCTAAATATTTTGCAAAGTCTGATTTTATTCCCAATCTGTTTCAGCGATATTTTCTGATCAAGTTTCATAAGAATATAAGAAATAGGAGAAGAGCATATCCCCCCTCAAGCCTGCTCAATACTATCATGGGTGTACCACTCTGTATCATTCAACTCAGGAGATCACTTCCACAATCATTCAGGTAGGTATTATGTTCAAAAATTAATTGTGGGGTGGGCACAAGGCTGAAGGTTTGCCTAGGGCACTTAAATATTCTTGCACCAGCCCTGCAGACTGCTGCAAGCAGGACAGTATTTGGTGAAACTGATCTTGGTGTAATCAGATGTGGGTGAAACAAGGCTGTTTACTATCACCATTGTGGAAGCCATGATAAAAGAAGAACTAGATGAAGTACAGAAAGGTGTCTTATCAGGAAGTCAATTGGTGAAGGTAGGGTGATTTGCAGACGACCAGGCCCTGGTGGCTAGAACAGCAGAAGATCTAGAGATACTAATGGATAGATTGAATGAAGTGGCGAAAGCTTACAAAATGAACATTTTATGTAAAGAAAATATAAAAGTTATGAAAATTGGAAAAATAATGGCGGGATTGCAGAGGTCAAGATAAATGGTCACTCAGCTGGAACATGTATCACAATCCAAGTATCTGGGAGGCATCTTGTCAGAAGCTGGTTACTACCATAAAGAAATCAGAGATAGAATAACAATGGCAAAGAATGCATTCACCAAACAGAAAGAATTGCTCAGCATAGGAATGTCTAGAGATCTTAAGAAAAGAATTAACAAAACTGCAATTTGAAGTGTCTTGTTGTACTGGGCTGAAACATGGATTTTGAGAAAAGCAAGAATCCAAGATTAGAAAGCTGTGAAACATGGTTCTGGAGAAGGATGGAGTGGGACAGTTGGAGAGAAGATGTTGTGATCCCAGCTAATGTTACTACTGGACAAGTCTGATCCCAGGGTGGAACCTGGCTTGATAGATCCTAACTTTCATGTCTTGTTTAGATGTGTGGAGAGTGGCTACTGAACAGACTCCTAAATGTCAGCTGATGAACTTTTAACAAAAGAATAAAACATTTATTAAACAAGAAAGGATGAACTATATTATAATATTCCTTCACCCACAGCTATACCTTTACAGATTTGTAAGGATAACACAAGTTACAAAAGCTATCTTTCACTTACTGTGAATGTTAGAGTGAATGTAAACCACAGTCCATGTAAACTAATAGGTGCCTGTGGTCAGGCACACCACACTCTGAAACCAAGTGTCAGATGCCACCTCAAACAGATGCTATGGATCTCTCCTCCACTCCCTCCAGATGCTTGTCACACCATGAGCCAACCGTCTTTCACATGAGGGTTTCCAATCTCCACTCTCCAGGAACTCACTTTGGAATCTTCTCCCAAACTGACTTTCTCTCAAGACGCCTTCCGCAAGGGTTCACCTCCAGGGTTTCGAACTCTTCTTCCGATATTCCTCTCCCCGGATCATTATGTGCATTCAAGCTTTCTTGCACACACTCTCTCACTGACTCAGCCGTCAATAGTACACCACTGCTTCACATGCCCATAATAAAGAGTTACAGGCATTCAGTATCTCCTCAGGCCTTCTGGCTTCTCGCACACCTATATCATTTTAAATCTGCTTTCTGCATCTTTCTCCCTTTAAGCTTGAAGCCTTCCTCTCTGCTCCTTTCTTTCACTTCCACAGAACAGGGCCTTTTCCAGACTCCTGCTCTTCCTCTGACTAGAAGGTCTTCTTGGGACCCCTCCTTGGCCTTGGGACCTTTCGGTTCTTTTGGGAAATCTACTCTCTCTGCAGTTCCCTCTCCCAGTAGACTGCTGACAACTTGGTATCTCCTTTGAGATCCAGAACTCACTTGACATTCACTGTCACTTTAACTTTAGAACAACTCATTGAAGATTTTTAGACTTATTTCCCTCAGCAGTCTGCTAGAGACAGACTTAAACTGCTCCTTTCAACTTACGGCATAATGGCCAACTGAACTCAAACTGCTGCTTTTAGCTTTGTGTGTCTCGGTATGTGGTGGGGAGGGGGGGGGGGGGGGCGCTCTGGACACTTGTTGCTAGGCAACAGCGGAGTTTTTTTACTCGTTTGCTTTACTCCCTTCAAGAGTCGTAAAAATTTCTTTAGAAATATAGTCATCTTTTAAAGTGAAACCAAAATTAAACTTCTCCTTTTCTTAACAGGCAAATACAAATCAAATTTAAACATTAAAGAGATACCTTATTCTTAACATACCCAAATACATGTATTACATACTTAAATTCTCTCTATTTCCTAACACCTTTCTCTTGAAAGAAAGGTAGCTTCACAACAGTGAAGGTTTCTTTACAATGGCCTGACGCCCGCCTCACACAAACTTATCATAAACCTCTAATAATAGCTTATTACATACTACACAAATAAATTTTCCAACTCATTTCACAATTACACGTTATATCATACAATTACAAAAGCATACTTAAACAAAGTCAATAAATGTATTAGCAGAATTTGTACATCATAGTATTCTCACAACTCAAACTGTGGGTCCTTTTTCCTCTTATTCCCAGTCTTTAACTCAGCAAAGAATGTTTCATTTAAATCCACAGCCCAATTGTCCTTTTCATTCGCTGTAGGCATAATTCCATCCTCGAGTTAATTTTCCGAACTCAAATGCAGTAAATTCTCATTTCGATTTAGCAAAGTCATAATGACATTTTTGTGCATTAATATCTCCTTTCTTCCCTGATCAAAATCTCTTTTTGCTGTTTTGAGGATGTTGTTGAGATGCTTTTCATATTCACATTAAAGGGTTTTGTACTCCTGCTTGGTTTGATTTTTGAACTTATTGTGATCTTGTTATTTCTCCGAATCCCATTTTGAATAGGTCTTTTCCACTTCTTTTTGAACAATGTCAATTACTTTCTCCCTGCAGAGTTTCATAGCTCGTTCCAACCCTTCAACTCTTTTGCATAATCCACGAACTCTATCATGCCTCTCCTCGACAGGGTTTAAATGGTCTTTTGCAAACTGTCCACTGGCCTGCATTTCCACTGCTGTATTTTGTGTATTAGCACCGGAAAGCACTTGTGAATCAGTATCTCTGGGAATTTTGTTGACAATTCATGATTTCCAATTCTGCAGGCACATTAGTTGCTTTCACATTGTCCATTGCTGAGGTTGATATATCAGTAATGTTACTTGGATCAGTTCTTTGATCAACTGGACCACAATTCGGGAAAAAAAATACTCATAGGACCAACTTTAGAACTGTTGACACTCCATACCACACATCTCCTTTCTCCTTTTTTCCAGTTTGCTTCAAAGTTCAAGAATCTCATTGCTCTTCACACAATGAGGCTCTAACAGTTCATTAGTCTTGGTTTTCAATTCTGCATTCAACCAATTATTCTGATTTACCAACAATTCCTTTTCTTGTTCAAGGCATTTACCATGATATTTCACCATGATGCTTGAAGTTCATCAAGTTTTAACTGAAGATTGACCTTTATTAAATTTGCTTCTACAAGTTTATCATTTAGACATTTCAAGTCCTCAGTCAAGTATTCTACTTTCTGTTACTGCTTCTCAATTGTTCTAATCAATTCTCTTCCTTCATTAGCAAACTCCTCTTTTACGTGGGAAAGTTGGTTTTCTAATTAGGTTTTCCTTCAATTGCTTGCTATTGGAAATAAGTATCTCATTGTTGGCCACAGCAGTTTTCTGAAGTTGGTTAAGATCAGCATGATCAACTGCCTGCTGCAATACAGTCATTGCCACTTTACTGTCTACATTAGCCAAATCATTACCCAGAATAAAATTGACTCCTTCTTTAGGTGATCTAAGAATAATTCCCACAGTAACAATTCTCTTCACAAAGTAATCTTGTAAGTTGACTTTACACAAAGAAACAGGTTAATAAATTCCACTAATACCTCTTATTAATACTTTTTCCTTCCCAAAACTATCCAGAACACAAATTGCATCATCAGCCACCATCAATGATTGAACCACCCCAGTATGTTCCCTTGTTGGGCTCTGGTGCATGGCTGTCAGGTGTTCTCTGATACCTCTTCCAAATATTCACATTAGTTTTGACCCTAACAATGGGTACCAATACATTATTTAACAGGAGAGTGTATCATAGCTGACCCTGATTCCATTTTCACCCAGCAGCCACATATGTGTGCTTCCTGCAGAGGCCAATGGAAAGTGATCGGGAATGAAAACCCACAGGAGTCAAAGTCGCCTGTAGTGTCCCCATTACCATAATGATGAAAGCAAAATACTGCAAATGCTGGAATCTGAAATAAAAACAAAAAGTGCTGGAAATACTCAGCAAGTCTGGTAGCATCCGTGGAGAGAGAAACAGAGTTAACATTTTGAGTCGATTATGAGTCTTCTTCAGAATTATATTCAACTCAGAACATTAACTCTGTTTCAGTCCCCACTCCCACTTTGCCTCAGATCAGTTAACTCCCAGCAGAATGCAATTGGACATGTGGTCTTTGTGTGTCACAAGAAAGATTCCATGGTTAAACACCAAGTTAAATATGCTCAGGAGGCAGTATTCCTCAATCTAGTGCATGTTAAAAATAAGGTTACATCAGACAATTCTATTTTTTAAATTGTGCTTTCCTCTATATGGTGACCCAGGTTCCCACTGTCCACAAAGTGCTGTTGAGCTGGGAATAGCCACAGAAGCGAGAGAGATTCCTGCCAACTGGCATCCTTACTGATCCTAAATGTCAAACATAAGCTCCCAACCTGAGAATATTCAGCAGACCAACACAGTTGAAATTTTGAATTCTTTCTTGACATTAAACATAATGTTGGAGGCAGATGGAAGAAATATTTGATATCCATCATCTTTTCAAAGTGCCCCCTGACACAATTAGTCATTAAGCCACCTGCTGTGGTACTGAATCACAGGGTAGTATTTAATGGAAATAAAGGGGCCTCTCCCACCAGTTGGAAAGCCAGGGAGAGCCCTGCATCACCTCTTTTAGGGAGGGCCCACTGAAGTAAGTGGCACTCAGCAGTGGTGGGCCTTCCCCAGGATCAATAATCCAGGAGCAGAAGGCTCACCCACCTAGAGCAACTAGCCAGAGAGCAGCAGCTCTATTGAATGACAGCACCACCGGGGAGGGGGTGGCTGTTGCTGATACGACACCCACCCAAGGCCTAGTATTGGCACTGGATCCCAGGCCACAGGTGTGATGGCAGCAGGGGGGTTGGTCATGAGGCGGGGATGAAAGGAAGAGGGTTTTCTGCAGCAGGAACAAGCGGGTGGCTATCAGCAGGCCCCTCTTCCCAATACCAGGTCCTTTGATCAAGCACTGATTGCCTTTGAATGGGGGATCACCCTCCCTCGCACCCCCCCCCCAACCCCCTGCACCCCCCACCCCACCCCACAGCCTGTTATACACTCCGCTCAAATTTCCTTTCCATTTTAGATGGTCCTTCTGTTACCATCCCAACCCTACACGCTGCCATTGAAGTTGGAATTTCTTCCTCTTAATAATCTAAACCTAAACCTGGTAGAATGCCTATTTGGACAAAGTTCTGAAAACTGCTAGTGCTCAAGGAACAATTCCCTAGTATAAATTCGCATCATTAGGAGAGAGTGGGAGGAAAAGCTGTGGGGGGTGGGGTGAATGGGTAAAATAAAAGTTTGTTTTAAACAAAATGACTAGACAACCTTTGAGAGCATAATACATGACTTCATATTTATGTCTCGCTCACCCACTCACTGCTGAAAGCCTAACACTATCCCGCCAGTGATTTTACTGTTTACACAAAGCACCTTATATAATGACATAATCGACACTCTGAGCTTTTCCATGTGCACCACCCTACTGACATAGGCCTGTTGGAATGTTTACAAACTGCTTTCTTGGTGCCAAATATAAATGGGAAAAAGTGACTGGGCCTCAACCCTCCGAGGACCACAGCAAACTTTCAGCATCAGTGTTTACAACTTTATTTTTCCAACTGGGAGAGATAAACATCTAGCAGCACTGCACGTTGTTGTTCCACTTCACAACAGTCAGAATTTGAGATGCAGATAAAATATATTCTACAGGCACATGAAAAGGCCTTTTATTGGTTTAATTTAGGCACACCCTTTCACATTCGCTGTTACTTGCCTCAAACCAAGAGCATGCACCTTAAAAAAAACTCTTCCCGACACAGCATGGATTAAGTCTGGCAACCAAACCACATAATTTACTGGCACCCTTCTTCTTGTGGCAATAGCCACAGTCAGATAATATTTCTAATCTAACCCCGCAAACAGCCCTCCAGCAGTGCCCTTATCACCTCAAACAAAGCCATCCTCCCAGCTACGTCTGTGCCACCCTGAGTCTCGACTGCAAATCCAGTAGTGCCCGTTTTAGCCTGCTTCATATAGGGAGGGCCAACTGGTGGGGAAGGACACAGCCTGCACTGAACTGACTTCCTGACTCCTCTTTGTGACTTGCCGACGATATTTTTAGACCTTCTACTAAAATACTTACGCCGGTTGGATTAAAGGGGGCTCTGGAGGGCGCAATTAGTCATTTATTTTTAATTGCATCGTAAAAGCTCAGTACTTGGAAGGAGGCAGCAGTTGGGAGTCTCAACTTTGTGAAGACGAACAGATCAGCCCACAGCCTCGGGATCCCTTATACAACATTCCGTAGCTACAGTAAGCACCTGTAACCCGAACACCAGTGGATTCCTACCTGCTTAGTCTTCATCTTCAATGAAAATCTTGACGAACGTGCCCTGTTACAATCACTCACTCGCTGCGAACTGAATTGCAACAAACATTGGAACTTTCAGCGCAACTCAGCCTCCCACACACAACCCCCTCTCCACAGGCTACTGCCTGATTGGCGAATGGGGGCCAGCTTCGTATTCCGATTGGTCAAGGACACGTCCATCATTTCGCATTAAATGGCCCCCGCCATCTTTGTGAAGGGCAAAAGCAGAAAATGTCAAACAGCTTATAGCTGACGTGCCCTGTAAAAGTGCCTTTTGAGTGCTTACAGCAGATGATAATTAACCAGAATGTATCTTTTTTTTCTGTGAAAGCACAAAGAGTAAAAGTTGTAATCATTATGGTACCTTCTCAATTGTTCTGCGGTTTAGATGGTAAGAGTTTTGGTATAAACGATTTACTTATCTACGTCCCGACATATTTACAATTCTTCTGTAGTGCATTAAAGTGGCACATACTGTTTGCACCATGTATATGAAAGTTAGTAACTGCTTTATTAAAATAAGAACATAATTTACCTCGAAGAACTCTTGTCACGTACAAAGTAACTAACAGAAATACAATTTAAAGTGCTGTACAAATTATTCCAGGTTATCATGAGCAGAGCAATGTCAACAATTGTTCTAATTGTCCCAGATACAATATAGGGCCAACAAGTGTCATTATGAGCATGTCTGGAGTATGCTGATTGCTAATCACTAGAGGTAAATGTTTACACATACACAATAAAAACTAGAGCTGGGTGAGCAGCATCTCATCTTTCGACGGGGTACTTCACAACATTGAGTTCAACAATTTTAGATTGTTGCCTCTGTCCTTATTTTGTTCATTTTTCTTTGCTGCTTTTTCCTTGTTTCTCTCCTTTCTCCCCCTTGTTTTGCTTGGCTTGGCAAGTGTTCATCATTCTGCCATTCACACCTGGTCTAAACAGATCTTTTATTTCTTTAGTTGTCCCATCACCACTCCCTTTAGCCTTGAACTGTGAAGTTTTTTTGCCATTTTATCTTTCCTGCCCTCCACCTGATCACAGATCTTGCCTTTTGTTCTTTACCTCACCACCATCCCTTTCAATTGCTTAAAAATTATACATTTCTAACTTTTTCCAATGAAAGGGCATTGACCTGAAATGTTAACTCTATTTCTCTCTCCATGGATGCTCCACTGACCTGCTGAGTATTTCCAATATTTTCTGCTTTTATTTCAGATTTCTGGCATCTGCAGTATTTTACCTTTGAAAACCTGAACCTTACTGTTCTCTGTTTTGGGCATTCAGTAAACCCCAAAGTAACTTGTGTGGGACTAGGAAATATATTATTTTTTAAAATTGAAATCCATTATAGCCCTTCTCTTTTTTCTGTGGATCACCATTATTTTAGAACTTATTCTCTTAGATTAAATTACCTGTTCTGTGAAACAACATTTAGATTCTTTTACATAGGCAGTGCCTAATGCTGAAGATCTTCAAAATGCTCCTTCCAGCGGGCATGACTGCCTCTCTGTCCTTGACTGCACTAAATAAACCTTGCATATCATGTTTGTTGGCTAACTGTTGGATCTCCTGCGTTTTCTCCACCCACCATTTGCTCTTTAGGTCGTGGGTTTTTTGCTGGACCTCAGCCTTCAGCTGTCTGTAGAGCTGATTACTTGCTCTAGAGTTGGGTTGCTATTTAAGGTTCAGGAATACTTTGCGCTTGTAGCTTATCAGCTCCTGGATCTCCTGGTCATTCTCATTGAACCAGTCTTGGTGTTTTCTGGTTGAGTGACCAAGCGTCTCTCTGCAGGTGCTGATTATGGAGGCCTTGAGGGCAGACCAGGCGCTGTGGACACTCTGCCTTTGAGTCGCTCATCAAGGACAGAGAGGCAGCCAGCACTTGCTGGAAGGAGCACTTCGAAGGTCTTCTTCACAGAGACTCTGTCTTCAACGAGAATGTCCTCGACTCCATCCCGCAGCATGCTACCTGCTACCATCTCAGCACAACCCCAACCCGGCACGAGGTAGAAAAGGCCATTCGACAGCTAAAGATCAACAAGGCACCAGGAGTAGGTGGAATCCCCGCTGAAAAACTAAAGTATGACGGAGAAGCACTATTGGCGTGAATATATGACCTCATCTCCCTTACCTGGAAGGAGGAGAGCATGCCAGGAGATCTCAGAGATGCTGTAATCATGACCATCTTCAAGAAAGGTGACAAGTCCGACTGCGGTAACTACAGAGGAATCTCCTTGCTGTTGGCCACAGGGAAAGTCATCACAAGAATCCTCCTCAATTGCCTTCTCCCTAGGGCTGAAGAGCTCCTCCTAGGTTCGCAATGTGGATTCCGCCCACTAAGGAGCACAACAGACATGACATTCCCCTGCGCGGCAGCTGCAAGAGAAATGCAGGGAACAGCACCAACCCTTGTACATGGCCTTCTTTGACCTCACAAAAGCCTCTGACACTGTCAACAACGAGGAATTATGAAGCATCCTCCTCTGTTTCGGCTGCCCCCAAAAGTTTGTCACCATCCTCTGCTCCACGATGATATGCAAGCCGTGATCTTGACCAGTGAATCCACCACAGACCCAATCCAAGTTCGGGCTGGGGTCAAGCAAGGTTGTGTCATTGCACCAACGGTCTTCTCGACCTTCTTTGCCACAATGCTCCACGTCACCCTCGGCAAGCTGCCCGCTGGAATGGAGCTAAACTACAGAACAAATGGAATCTGTTCAATCTCTGCCACCTGCAGGCCAAATCCGAGGTCATCCCATCCTCTGCCATTGAGCTACAATATGTAGACAATGCTTGCGTCTGCGCACACTCAGAGGCTGAGCTCCAAGCCATCATCAACACCTTCACTGAGATGTACGAGAGAATGGGCCTTACACTAAACATCCATTAGACTAAAGTCTTACCAAACTGCCCCCTCCATATTGCACTGACCCCCAGTTATCAAAATCCATGAAGAGGCCTTGGACAACGTGAACTACTTTCCATACCTTGGGAACCTACTGTCAACAAGGGCAGGTATCGACGACGAGGTTCAACACCGCCTTCAATGTGCCAGCACAGCCTTTGGCTGCCTGAGGAAGAGAGTGTTTGAAGGCCAGGACCTTAAACCTGGCACCAAGCTCATGGCCTACAGAGCAGCAGTGATACCTGCCCTCCTAAATGGCTCAGAGACGTGGACCATGTACAACAGGCATCTGAAAACTCTGGAGAAGGACCACAACAAGGTCCTGCAAATCCATTGGCAGGATAGGCATACCAAAGTCAGTGTTCTTGCTCAGGCCAATATCCCCAGCATTGAAGCATTGACAATCATTGATCAGCTCCGTTGAGTGGGCCACATCATCCGCATGCCTGAAACAAAATTTCCAAAACAAGCGCTTTACTTGGAGCTTCGACACTGCATGCGAGCTCCAGGAGGGCAGAGGAAACGCTTCAAGGACACCCTCAAATCCTCCTTGATAAAGTGCTACATCCCCACCGACATCTGGGAATCCCTGGCCCAAGACCATCCGAAGTAGAGGGAAAACAGCCAGGCAGGAGCTGAACACTTCGAGTCTCATTGCCAAGGGTTGGTGAAGCCTAATCATTTCCATTCTGGCCAGCTTATGACGCCAGTTGCCATTAAATGGAGCCTTTAATGTTGGGCGTGAGGGCACATGTCTGTAGAGATGCAATAAAGGCATCTTCGATTTTCTACCAGCAAGTGAAGCAGTACCTTGCCATTCCAATGGGCAAAAGTCCTCCCCCAGTCCTTCGATGATGCGTCAAGGGACTGGGGGAGATCTCAGAGAGGAGATCCTAGAGAAGAGGTAAAGGCCCTTGGCCACAGACCCATCATTGAGGGACTGATACTGTCTGTGGCCCAGGGCCCTTCCTCTCCCGACCTCATTATACTGAAGTCCTCTTTCAGGAATTAGAGAAGAGGCCAGGAGGGGAAGGGACCAGGCCAGGACCACAGAAAACATTGTTGAAGCAGCAAGGTTATACAAACGAGGTTGGAGGACAGGAATGGCCTTTGCCGGTGCCAGGGAGTTAAATTAAAATGCAGGTACTTATCTAAAAGCTCCACTCCTACAAGCTCTGGCAGCACACCACTCCAAAATCCAAGCAAAAGACGCAGAACACCCAACCACCGACAACTCTCCAACTTCAAGTCCAGTAACGAGGTGCGAGATATTCGACTGGGCCTATGATCTCTGTTGTCAGAACAACAGCAATCATTGGCCAGGTAGCTTGTCAGTCGGGATGGCCTACATACCTGATTGGCTCTTTTGTACAGTGACCAGCCTGAATGACATTCTACTCGGCTACTGAGTGCTGGGCTCCCCGAGGGCCTGGGCCCCAGAGATTTGGTGGGTGCCAAACTGACAGCTGTCATTTCCCAGCAATCTTGGTGCACAAACACTTCAGCTTCCGTCATGATGGGATTTTTCCACGAACCCCTGAAACATTTCGTAAACCCCTTGGGGGTTTACGAACCACAGTTTGGGAACCACTGATCCATACTTAAGCCATTGTTGACATATTACATATTTTCTCATCTTTTAAAGGCTCTGCTGTTCCTCTCACTTTTAGCCTTTTTTTTGGTAAGATAATTTTGTTAACCAACTTTTAATTCAGCGCTAGATTTAGAATGTCCTTTAAATGGGAATAAACTACTGCTAATCTGATACTATGAGATTAACTTTGTAATGTGATACCGGAATACCAGCAAATAACCTGACCAAGCAACTACATTGACCCTAAAATGATGCTGATAATGGAAGGATTCAATCAGAATTGAAACCCTTCTGTGTCTGTGCTGAGTGGAGACTAATGGGTGTGAATAACTCAAGTCAAGCTTTATCAACAGAAACACATGTTTTGTTAACTTTTTAAGTGTCGATATGGGCTACCTGCAGACAGGTTCTTGAGTATTCTTGATTTCAACCATTCCATCATTGGCGGCTGTGTCTTCAACTGCCAAGGCCCTAAGCTGTGGACTTCCCTCCTTAAATCTCTCTGCCTCTCCTCTGCTCTTTCCTGATTTAAGATGGTCCTTGAAACCTCCATCTTTGACCAAACTTTTGGTCATCGGTTTAATATCTCCTTAGATGTCTCAGTGTCAATTTTTTTTTCATAATGTACTTATGCATCTTGGGACATTTTGTTGCATTAAAGGCACTGTGCAAATGCAAGTTGTTGTTGAGGACAAAGATGATACCAAAAAAGGTAAAAGCGGCAGTTTACATTGAAACTATGATTGCTCTTTAAGATCTCCTTAAGTAATTCTTACTTCATGATGTGTCCCTGGAGGGTCTTCAGTTCATAATCAAGCAGCCAAGTTTGTGGGCAACATCAATATTGGATTATGAATTGGAAACAGCAGTGCACACTACCTCAAAACTTCCGGAATTCTTCTAGAATGAGGTTAATGATTAATATTCGAGACAGAACATATTTCATAGTAATTAACTTGAAAGTCTTGATTGGATGGCCGTAACCAAGATATTCAGATCCAGTATTTACAATCCAGCAGATTACCGTTGACACTTTGTACTTAATGCATTACATTCAACTGTGTAATAAAAGTTTCAGATTGAATATGGAAAATGAATAAATAGAGGTTCTGAAAACAATTATAAGACAGGCATTACACTTGTGACAACTCAGCGTTCCATCAAATATTCTCTGAGATTCAAGGATAATTTCAAAGTTCCCATTATTAGTCAGGCAAATTTCTCTCTGTGCTTTTCAAGTGAATGGATGACCCACTTCCCAACGGTTCCAGTAAAACTGCTGTGATGACAAAAGTCATCATTAAAAACTGTGCTGAACTTCTGGATCAGGTTCCACAGATGCACAGGAAACTGAAGAATCTGTTACTGTCAATCCCTCAAAGGGAAGTGAAATTTTCAGTATTATATAATTACGAATCTGGATATGCATAATATACCCAAAGTGGTGCTCTGTCATTTGCCATGGAATGAGTATGCCAGTACCACATGGAAATCAATGGCACAGGAAACAGAACTGACTACATTATAATAGAAGATCTGATAGTCAAACTGTCTCCACTTGAAGAATGAAGAAGGATTCCCATCAATGAGAGTTTGACAAAATATACATGTCCTGAGCCCCTTGGCCCTCCATAGCTCTGCAAGAGATACTATTGAATTTTGGCTCTGCAGATGCAGTGTAGAAGCCAAATCCTCAGTTATTCAGCATTCTGTTGCTCTATCTTAGTTCTTCCATCCGTTGCTGTCTACATGAACTGGCTCAGCCCAAACTGAAACATGCAAAGGAAAGAGACACCAATGTCCATATTCATGTAGGAACAGACTGAAGGATTTAAGGAATATCGGGGCCGAGATCAGTTTATGTTCACAATCAAGTGATATGATCCTTGTGGAGACCAATAACAGGAAAGAATCAAACTTCCCAAACAATCCCCACAGAAAAAAATGGACAAGATTTCACTTTAAAAACTGTTACTGTAATCAAACTAAAGTTAATATAGATTAAACATGAACTAACAGGCAAACTTTATTCAATAGAAAATATAAATTGCACGTTAAATAGTTGATACAACATAGGTAAGTCTCATGGATTTTTCAACAAATCCTCTTCGCACATATGTGGCTGTACATGTAGTCCCAAAGTGCTTCCCAGCCCTCCGGTAGAGTTCAATCCACTTTGTCACACTGGATCCAATCCTCAAGTAGCCTCTGACAACCACTTTACTTCATTCAAGACCCAAGGACACAGTTATCACCAAAAAGGCTCACTTCTATTGAACCTTTTGCTCTCAAGTAATGACAGTCCTGATAAAGTAGCATTACCAAGTCCCCTCAATAACACTCTGGTATACTGAATGGTTGGCTCTTGTTAAAAAAACACCAAGCCTTTTCAGTGCCTGGACTGTTCACACAACTCTTTGCATTTTAGTCTTTTCAACTGGCTTCAAGCCCCTGTCCTGTTCTCTCTCTGCTAAACAGGAGATACACTTTTAGAGCTCTACTCTCTGAAATCCAACCTCCCAATTAGCTTCCATTTCCTTAGCAACCAAAGGCACATGTTCATCTCTCAGAAGTCTGATGTCGCAGCCAGGAAAACCAATTAAGAAACTCTTCCCTCAGAAACTTGGATCTTGTTTCAGTCTCAAATAATACAGGCTTTGAAACCATTTCACTGCACAAGGGCTACATGGGGTTTATTCACTTGGCCAACATCATGGCTGAATATGCTGACCCACACCTGATTGGCAGTGTTCAACAACTTGTATCTAAATAGTCGTTCGGTAGTGCAGAACTTGAGTATTGCTAAAAAAAAAGAGACATTTTTTGTCAAATCTTTTTGTCTTTTACTCATCAGGACTAGCCTATTCATCAATGTTCCACTTAAGGAAGCCATAGATATTTGTGCTGCAGCACTATATCATGGTGATCTAGACCTGCCACCATTATGTGAATCAGTACTCAATGAACCATGAATTCGACAACTCGCGCAGTTGAGTTCAACTTTAATGACACCATGTATGCCCAAATAGATGGTGTTGCCATGGGATCCCCTCTAGGCCCAGCTTTTGCAAACATCTTTGTTGGGTTCCTTGAGAAACGTATATTCGATGGAATGACACCTAACTTCCTACCCCTTGCATATTTCCAATATGTGGATGATATGTTTGCTATATTTAAATCCACAGCTGCATGTAATAATTTCTTTGCATGCCTTACTGGGCTCCATCTTGTGCCCAAATTCACATTTAAAATGAACAATCAAATGAACTCCCTTCCTTTGATGTACTAGTTAAGAAATCTGCCAGGGGTTTCTCTACCACGTTCTACTGCAAGCCTACCTTCACTGGTCAATACACGGGTTGGGACTCTTACAGCTCCACGCGCTATAAGATTGGCTTTATCAGCAACCTCATAAATAGGGACCAAGCTATTTGCTCATCATGCAAGCTTGATGCTGAAACAGGGCACCTCAAAGAGATTCTGCGGGATAATGGCTTCCCTAATCAGATAATTTCACACTGTATATCGCACAAACTCATGAATGGGTCCAAGGCCATCACTTACGGTCCCAAAAAGTGCCCAGTCTATCTCAGATTACCCTGGAAGGGCAACATATCTCAGAAATTTGAGCAACAGTTGAAGCTAGCTGTTTCACGCTTCTATTATGCAGTAGCAACACGAGTGGTATTCGCCACTAACAGGATGCTGCCGTCAAGCCAAAAAGACATTCTGTGTATCATACAAATGAATAATGTGGTATGTGAATTTCAGTGCTAGTGTGATGCTGGATATGTAGGCCGTACGTCCCAAAGACTGGCAGATCGTATCAAACAGCATGTCCCTTCCACTGTTCGCAATAGGCAAGGTACAGACCGTACCCAATCAGTCGGGCTTGCAAAACTCAAAACACAGTGTCCAACATTAGATGTGATTCCGCGATTGGGCAACATTTGCTAAATAATCCTCAGTGTACTCAGAATTATGCTGACCAGCAATTTAAGATTGTCAGTTGGGCTTGCAGTGTAGTGCATTTATATGCACTGGAAGCTACATATATTAACGCACAGGGCCCTGTTCTTAGCAGACAGAAAGAACATGTACACACATTACGCCTGTTGCAGCTAAAAAAAATAAGTCAAGATAGCTATTTGCTGGTTAAGTCCCCAGGGCAATGCCTTGACCAATCAGAGTCAAGCTTCCTGATTTAAATTTTTAAAAAACTTGCCAGTTAACTGCCAGTCACCATCAACTGGTGCATTCCCCATGGCAATGCCTCTACCAATCAGAGTCCACTTTCCAACCAATCAGCACTCTCTTCCCATAGAGCATAAATATTTTTTTCCCTTGACATTGGTATTTTCTTGCGAATTGTCCTGGTGAGTGCAAAACGAAAAGCTTCAACAAAAAATGTCTCTTTTTTCATCAATACTCAGCTTGCATCTGTTACCCTTAACTCATAACCCAGTCATCAACTAACTAGTGTTGTGTTGTTGACAGAACTTTTATGAGATCCAATGTCTCAAACTCACAGCTTCCAAACAAGTTGGTGAATATCTTGATCATGTTCCTGATTTCTAATTCTCTGGGTACCTGGTTGCTGTACATTAGCAAACATGGAGATGAATAGTCCTCTCATGATTAAGGTGATGTATAAGTTGAAATCATCAGACCTTTTGTTATTGAGTTATCATGTTTTAGCCTACCTTTGAGACAGAATCCAACCAATTACATGCAGTACCAATGGGTTTCTCACCTTCCCAGAGTGACTGGGAGTCTCCTTGAATGGGGCTTGGATCTCCTGGACAATTCTGTCCCTAACTTGGTGACCCTCCTCTTATTGCTGCAGAGTCCCGGGAACAATTGTGATTTGCGGGGGTTGAGGGGACCACGGGGGTTTGAGAGCCTGAACTGGGGATCTTGAAAGAATAGAGGTCATGGGGAGAGAGGGAGATAGGAATAAGGGATAAGGGAATGAAGGGAGAACAAAACGGAATACTAGTCAGGAGCTGAGGCAGGAGGTAGAACAACTCTGTGTCTGGTATACAATTATCTAATTTATGGGTTAGAATGGCCCTGGTTTCAGGTATTGACTTTTTGTTTGCCCTTGTTGGAGAGTGCTTGACATAGGTTTTCATCAGAATTTATAAAAATGAACATAAATGTATCAGTTCCAAGCAAATTCCCAAATACAAACCATGTGCTGGGCCCATCCAACCAATTATCAGCTTGAAAATAACATCAACTCTGAAGAAGGGTCATATGGACTCAAAATGTTAACTCTATTTCTCTTTCCACAGATGCTGCTGGACCTGCTGAGTTTTTCCAACATTTTCTGTTTTTGAGATTCAGATTGCCAACATCCATAGTATTTTACTGTTTACTTTCCTTTTACTATTTAACTTAATAGGGGAACATCTAAAAAAAAAGTAGATGATCTTGTCCTTATCACATTGCTGATTGTGGGAACTTGCTGTGCACAATTTGGATGTCACATTTCCCACATTACGATAGTGACGACTGTGTAAGAGTACTTCATTGGCTGTAAAGCGCTCTGGAATGTCTGGTAGCCTTTTTCTCCCCATTTCACCATTCAATTTTTTTAAATTAAAAGATTCCATGGTTTTTGCCTCCACCACTAATCCTGGAAATGTATTTTATTTATTGTTCATTGTATAAAGAGCCAGCCATATAAATAGCATGGCTACTAAAGCAGGCCAGGGTATTCTGCAGAGACCAGAAAACCTCACAACACCTTAAACTTCCACCATATAAAGAGGCAAGCCAGTGAGTTGGAATGCTCTCCATTTGCCAGGATGGGTGCAGATGCACCAACACTCAAGCAGGACCTCCCAAACCCACAACGTCCACCATGTAGGACAATGGCAGCAAGTGCATGGAAGTCCATCACCTCCAAGTTCCTATCCAAGTCCCACAATATCCTAAGTTGGACATGTATTGTTGTTCATTCATTGTTCTTATGTCAAAATTCTGGAACTCCTACCTACAGTGTGGGAGTATTTTCACCATCCAGATTACAGTGGGTCAGGTGAAAGGCCCAAAGGGCAACAAAGAAGGGTAATAAATGCCAGCCTTAAAATGATGCCCACATCTCAATAATTTAAAAAAAAAAAATTGACATTGGTTCTAAATTTGAACCAGTCTCCCCTTTTCCTGCTCTTGTGGTTTAAAGTAATATTCCAGATTAGTCCTCTGTAAAGAGAATATCATTTTTCCTAATATTACTGTGAGATACTGTGAAGCAGGCTTGTGGAAACTGTGTATGTGTGTGTGTGTGTGTGTGTGTGTCTTTGACTAATTTAATTAAACTGAACACAGTCAGACTGCAAGGTTTATATCATCCAAGGGATAAGATATAAAAGCAGGCATTTTGAAATAGAGATGGACAAGCTAAAATGAGTTCCCAGTAGATACAGTATGAATGGGAATTTGCATCAGGAGATAAGTGAGGAGTGAATTCATAGCTGTTGAATTTCAAAGAGGCATAACAGGAAGTCTTACAACTGGCAAAGTTCATAAATAAGTTCGTAAGGCAAAGTTATTAAGTTTATTTTACCCTAAAGTGCTGGCTATAATGACAACATGAAAGATTTCTATATTCTGGGAAAGGTAACTTCCAAAGAAAGTTTAAAACAATGGGTTTAGAGATAAAAGGGGAGAAAATATATTTAAGGGAAGTTTGAAAGCTGTATCAGGTGAGTGGCCATGTGAGATCTTGAAAGAAGGGCTGTGTGAAAACAGACCTGTGAAAAGCAGTCTCTAGCCACCCCAGAGAAGTGCTTGCTTGTTCCAGAAAGTAAGGCTTTGTTATAAACCTTGGATTTCCATTGTCGAGTGGGAGGAAGAGGGAAGGCATGTGAAATACCTCCCTTATAGCAACAGTGGGTGTCTTGCGGTAATATTACTGGAAGTTATATAGATTAAGAATCTATTTGAACTGTTGCCTGAAAAAGGTGTTTATTTGGGACTCTAGCTAAGTAGAAATATTTTGGGAAATGTTGTAAGACTAAATTTAACTTGTTAGAATCATATGTCTCAAGATTGAAGTTTGTTTTTACAAAATGGAAGGAGCTTACATGACCTGGTTATCTGGATGCTAACCTGGGATTTTTTTTTAAAGTTCACCTTGGAACTGTAAACAAGCAGGCCTCTTCCAAGAAATCACCTGAACTATGTGGTACTTGAGAAGGAGTTGTTTGTTGAGATGCAAAGCAGTTTAATTAATGAAAAGCTAGAAGGCAAAAAGGCAATCACATGGCAGAGGAAAAAACCTTAAATTGTGAACTTAAACAAAAATAGTTGGAAAAACTCAGCATGTCTGACAGCATCTGTGGAAAGGAAGACAGAATTAATGTTTCGAGTCCGTATGACTCTTCATCAGAACTAAAGAGGAATAAGAAATGTGGTGAAATATAAGCTGTTTGAGGGGGCTGGAACAGGTGGAGTTGGATAGATGGCCAGTGATAGGTGGAGGCAAAGGAGAGATTGCCAAAGGTGTCATGAACAAAAGGACAAAGGGGAGTTGACGGTAGTGATATTAGCTAAAGGATGTGCTAATGGTGACATTAAGGGTAGAAAGCAGGATGAGCAAGTGACAGATGGCCCTAATTGGGGGGTGGGGGTGGGGTGGCGGTGGGGTGGGTGGAAAGGATTGAAATAGGCTAAAAGGTGGAGATAAAACAATGGATGGAAATAAATTTTTAAAATAATAATAGAGATAGGTGGGAAAAGAAAAAAATATATAAAAAATATATAATAATTATTAGAAAAAAGGGGATCAAAACAGGGTGAGGATGGAGGTTCATGATCTGACGTTGTTGAACTCAATGATAAAAGCAAAAAACTGCGGATGCTGGAAATCCAAAACAAAAATAAAAATAAAAATACCTGGAAAAACTCAGCAGGTCTGACAGCATCTGCGGAGAGGAACACAGTTAACGTTTCGAGTCTGTATGACTCTTCAACAGAACTAAGGAAAAATAGAAAAGAGGTGAAATATAAGCTGGTTTAAGGGGGGTTGGGACACGTAGAGCTGGATAGAGGGCCAGTGATAGGTGGAGATAGCCAAAAGATGTCATAGACAAAAGGGCAAAGAGGTGTTGAAGGTGGTGATATTATCTAAGGAATGTGCTAATAGGTGACATTAAGGGTAGAAAGCAGGACGAGCAAGGTACAGATGGCCCTAGTGTGGGTGGGGTGGGGGGACGGGATCGAAATAGGCTAAAAGGTAGAGATAAAACAATGGATGCAAATACATTTAAAAATAATGGAAATAGGTGGGAAAAGAAAAATATATATAAATTATTGGAAAAAAGGGGGATCGGAAAGTGGGTGGGGATGGAGGAGAGAGTTCATGATCTAAAACTGTCAAACACCATATTCAGTCCGGAAGGCTGTAAAGTGCCTAGTCGGAAGATGAAGTGCTGTTCCTCCAGTTTGCGTTGAGCTTCACTGGAACAATGCAGCAGGCCAAGAACGGACATGTGGGCACGAGAGCAAGGTGGAGTGTTGAAATGGCAAGCGACAGGGAGATCTGGGTCATGCCCCAGACCTCCCTGTCGCTTGCCATTTCAACACACCACCCTGCTCTCGTGCCCACATGTCCGTCCTTGGCCTGCTGCAATGTTCCAGTGAAGCTCAATGCAAACTGGAGGAACATCACCTCATCTTCCGACTAGGCACTTTACAGCCTTCTGGACTGAATATGGAGTTTGACAGTTTTAGATCATGAACTCTCTCCTCCATCCCCACCCACTTTCCGATCCCCCTTTTTTCCAATAATTTATATATATTTTTATTTTCCCACCTATTTCCATTATTTTTAAATGTATTTCCATCCATTGTTTTATCTCTACCTTTTAGCCTATTTCGATCCCTTCCCCGCACCCCACCCCACCCCCACTGGGGCTATCTGTACCTTGCTCGTCCTGCTACCCTTAATGTCACCTATTAGCACATTCCTTAGATAATATCACCACCTTCAACACCTCTTTGTCCTTTTGTCTATGACATCTTTTGGCTATCTCCACCTATCACTGGCCCTCTATCCAGCTCTACGTGTCCCAACCCCCCTTAAACCAGCTTATATTTCACCTCTTTTCTATTTTTCCTTAGTTCTGTTGAAAAGTCATACGGACTCGAAATGTTAACTGTGTTCCTCTCCGCAGATGCTGTCAGACCTGCTGAGTTTTTCCAGGTATTTTTAATTTTATTTTTGTTGAACTCAATGTTGAGTCCGGAAGGCTGTAAAGTGCCTAATTGGAAGATGTTCCAGTGAAGCTCAAGGCAAACTGGAAGAACAGCACTTCATCTTTCAATTATGCACTTTACAGGCTTCCGGACTCAACATTGAGTTCAACAACTTCAGATTATGAACTCTCTCCTCCATCCTCACGCCTTTATTGTTCCCCTTTTTTCTAATAATTATTATATATTTTTATATATATATATTTCTTTTCCCACCTATTTCTATTATTATTTTAAAAATGTATTTCCATCCATTGTTTTATCTCCATCTTTTAGCCTATTTCGATCCCATCTCCCCAGCCCCTCCCACCCCCACTAGGGCTATGTCACTTGCTCATCCTGCTTTCTACCCTTAATGTCACCATTAGCACATTCCTTAGCTAATATCACCATCGTCAACACCCCTTTGTCCTTTTGTTTATGACACCTTTGGCAATATCTCCTTTGCCTCCACCTATCACTGGCCATCTATCCAGCTCCACCTGTTCCACCCCCCTCAAACAGCTTATATTTCACCACATTTCTTATTCCTCTTTAATTCTGATGAAGAGTCATACCGACTCGAAACATTAACTCTCTCTTCCTTTCCACAGGTGCTGCCAGATCTGCTGAGTTTTTCCAGCAATTTTTGTTTTTGTTTTAGATTTCCAGCATCCGCAGTATTTTGCTTTTATCTTAGTGAGTAACTGTAATCTTGTGTTCAAGTTTTCTTTTGTTAATAAATGTTTTAATTTAATATTTAAAGTCTCCAAAAGTAGTAGTAGAATCTTTACTCCTGACTTCAGTGCACATACCTTCTCATAATAAAAATACAAATTGCTCACGGTCGTGATAGCATAGCCAAGTTTCCCTTTGGGATTTTGTCAGCCGGTCAGTTACCACCTGCCATATCAATAACACTTCTTCATTCTATACCCCCCTCCCTCCCCATCATCCTCCCTCCCCTCCATCTTCCTCTCCCCCATTGCAACGCACCCCCCCCCCCACGTCTCCCGGGTAACCGACACTAGGCAACGCCGGCTCTCCCATCTCAATCACCCGCTAGGGGTGCAGTATTTCTCTGGACAACTATTCAGCAAAGCTTAGTCACTTTGTGAGGTAGAATTTTATTTTTTTAGACATATCACTACTGGCTCCGTGTGAAGGAGCCGTTAGGAGTGTGTGTTGTCGTTGGGGACGGGATACTTCCATGTCTCCCCTCTCTTCGCACCCCCTCCCACCAGCGCAGGCGGTGGTGCTGCCCGCCGGCCCGGCTGGCGGTTGGTAAGATGGCGGAAGAACGGTCCAGCACCGGGACCGGGTCCGGTTGGAGCGCTCGGACAAGCTGGGTGATTCCTCCTCACTCTCACCGCTTTGCGGGGCTGATGGACGAGCCGGAGGGGTATCAGCTGCTGCTCAGGACTCTGGAGGGGCTGTCCGTTAAAGCGGTAAGAATAGGGCAGAGGCCCTGGGAGGAGCAGCACAGACACAGTGGGCCGAGTGGTCTCATCCAGTGCTGTGAAGTCTATGGGAGGGATTAGGGGAAGCAACAGTGCAGAGTTACCACCTTCTGCTCAAATCAAAATCAAATGGAGAGCAGGACATGGTGCAGGATGCTACGTGACTGAATTGGACAGCATGTTTTTGAATGGGGGTGTCTGCTATCTTGTAGTCTTGATGCTTGATTTTGAGTATTGTCACATGTTTGATATGTCCAGAAGAAAACCAGTTCTCGTTTTGATTTAATCTTCAATAATGTAACTGCTTATGTTCAGTATTTTTTTCCTTCAAAATTTGTTAGCTTCAGTTTTCACACAACTTAGGCCATGAAAAATATATAAAATAATAATTAACAACTAACTTTGACATCTGTTGCAAAAGCTATAGATTATTCACCAATGTTGTTTGAATCTGAGAAATTTTCAAGTTACTTTGTCGCATTCATTTATCTGATGTTTCTGCCATGTGTTTTCTGGTAAATTCTTACCTAGCTAGGGCTAGGATCCAAATCTAGTACCTTGTTTAAAGGGTTATCTTCATGTAACTCAGGATGGCAAGTGCATGTTGTCCAGAGTTAATGGATGATAATTGGGAGTGCTGACCTTGTTTGACTTTCCCTTTTGTAGCCTAAGAGTCTTCTTAAGTCCTCTACCCAAATGCAGGTCCTTGTTGATTATTTGCTGAGCCATGGTCAAGTGTCGTGATTTTTTTACTGTGGGTAGGACAAGGAGGCAGGCCCTGACTCCACCTCAGCTGGAATGAGATTGAACCCCTTGCTGTTGGTGTTAAATTGATGCACAGGCTAGCCTTCTAGCCAATTAGCCAACTGGCCCCTGAGTCTAAACATGCAGAGGCAAATTGTAGCTTCCCTATTGCCTATTAACTTGGCTCTGATAACATAGACCATTTCTGGTACTATGACTTGGTACTATGACTCTACTTGCTAGGTTGTCTAGAATGTTGTACTACAGGGTGAATTCACCAATAGTGGGAAATCTGTATGGCCCAGATCTGTATGGTCAGAGGGAAGCAAACGACCCTAGCTGTTCATTACAATTACACTTTTCCACAGACTTTCTGTGGGTTTTTGCAGTGGAATTTGTGGTTACTAGAGAGCCAACATAGGGGTGCAACCTGTACAGGAAATCTGGGAATTGCATGAATAAGCAATGGTATGTCTCAATCAATTAGATTGAAGAATCTTCGATGAGCCATGGAAAGTTCAGAAATGTCAGTTGAAGTAGTTAATTCAATGTCAAAGCATATACAAAGAGGGGGGGGGTGTGGGGGGGGTGTGGGGGGGGGGTGGGGGGGTGTGGGGGGGGGTGGGGGGGGTGTGGGGGGGGGTGTGGGGGGGGGGTGGGGGGGTGTGGGGGGGGGGTGGGGGGGGTGTGGGGGGGGGTGGGGGGGGTGGGGGGGGTGTGGGGGGGGGTGTGGGGGGGGGTGGGGGTGGGGGGTGGGGGGGGGTGGGGGTGGGGGGTGGGGGTGGGTGGGGGGGATTGCACATGTGAGGGAGACAAAATAAACAAAAAAAGTAAACATTTTTAATTTTTGAAAGTCTCCAACATTCTTCTGGAGGAATGAAACTTCACACTGGTAAAAGTTTATTTTCTGTGTCAGAGAGGTTGTTTGGCAGTGATTAAAACTTATCATACTGTTAAAAATGTATTTGTGCTTGAATGGAGAAGTCCTATCTTTCTCTGGGCATCTCGTAGGTAAATACAGCAACTTTATGAGCTTCATGTATTTAAATGTCAAATCTCTCATTGAGATACTGGTATTGTGCAGTGTTTGGAGGAGCAGGGAAACTTGGATAGCAACTTTCTGATTTCCAAGCATAACTGTGCAGGTATGGATGGCAGAAGTTTACTCCTTATTTTTACTGCAAAATCCAGGCTATGCGTGCAGTTACTGTTCTTTTTATAGTAGTTGCCTATGCAGTTATTACTGAGGTAAACTGGTAACTTGTTTATCCACCCGGATATTAGAGACCACGTCGGAGTGTAAAGGGACACTTGGGCTGCTATCTATTTGCCAAGTCTGAAGTTGGACGGAGCTTGCCTTGAGAAATTGTGAGACTTATATCACTGATTGAAAGATGGAACCAAAACCTGAATTTGCTCAGTAATTAACATTACGGGGAGATGGTGGCATGGTGGTAATGTCACTGAACTAGTAATCCAGAGGCACAGCCTCTGGGGACAGCTGGTGGAATTTGAATTCAATTAACAAAATCTAGAATCTAAAGATACCCATCAGTAACGGTGAACATGATAACTATCATCGATTGTTGTAAAGACCCATCTGGTTCATTAATGTCCTTTAGGGGAGGAAATCTGCTATTCTTACCCTGGTCTGGTCTACATGAGTCCAATGTGGTTGATTCTTAACTGTCCTTTGAAATATTCAGTTAAAGGGCAATTAGGGATAGGCAACAAATGCTGGCTTTGCCAGCTACACCCACATCCTATGAAAGAATAAAGAAAAAAATCTGTATCATGAAATACAGATGTAAATTGATTTTTTTGAAAACAGGCGATCATATAGTCTGATACAGCACAGAAGGATGCATTGAGCCCATGTGCTTGAATTGACTCTTTTGGAGAGTTATCTAATTAGCCCCATTCCCCTGCTCTTTCCCCAAAACTATTCCCTGTTAAAAATTTTTATGTAGCTGTCTAAAAAAAAAATACATACTACCCTGACCTGAAGTAGGACTAGTGGCAACACTTTGCCGTGTTGAAAGCCAAATAACAGCAGGGTAGGGGCTTAGGATCATGGTTTGAGTTCTGATGTTTGCTGTTCTGGGGTTGAGGCAAAGCAGAGGTACTGCAGATATTTGTATTGCAGTCAATTTGGGAGTGTTTGATTTTGGCACTGGATGTGTGAAGTAGGAAAATATTTCATTTTGGAGTGCTAGTGCCCTTTGCTTTGGCAGGCACAAAACAGCTTGGTGCACATCGTTCTTAAAATAAGCCAAATATGTTCCTTGTTTAGAATTAAAGTGAATGAGTTTCACTGTTACTGTATGATATTTGGCAGGAGTTGGTGGGTTTATGCAAATAGCTTTCAGTGGTAAAACTATTGATTTGAATTGGCTGTAGAAATGTCTTCATGTGTGCTTGGACATGCATTTCAGAGGAGCATTTGCTATGACAGTAATGTGAGGAATGATAGCTCTGTGGAGGTGTTTTTGAAACAAAATTTAGTTCTTTATGTTCTGCTATTTGAACTGTAGAGGTGTTACAAAAGGACCCTCCAGTTTATTAACACCACCTTAATATTAAAGTGTTTAATTGTGATCTTGTATTTATACATTGGCAACAAAAGATATTTGGTAACATTGTTTTCTCAAAGTGAAGAGAAACAGAAGACAAGTAATTATTTACAAAAATTAAGGTCATATTCTTGCATACGAGTTTCTGGGGGACTTCAATGATGCAGTTCAGCTGGAAGCACTGGATATTCTGATATATGTCGCAAGGTAATAATCAGTTTGGAAACTTATTGGACTGTGCAAATTTATTATTTGAGTGAGCCACTTTGCTTTGCGACTAATGCAGGTTAATATTGTGGCACACTGCCAGTAGGAGAGATGGTAAAGGAGGGAAATTCAGTTGAGAAGCAGAGATGGCAATACCTTGGCACATTTTTTTGTTGGTTCAGATCGGTTTATAAAATTCAAGGTGTCACACTCCTAGTTTCAGAGAGGTAAGTATATAGGTGAATCCTCATCTCAAAATATTCTAGAAGTTCTGAAATTGAAAAAAAATGCGACAAAATTACAGGAAACATTACAACAGTGACCAACTTCAAAGGTACTTCGTTGACTGTAAAGTGCTTTGTGACATCCTGGGGTCGTGAAAGACCCTTTATAATTTCAAGTTCTTGCTTTCTTTCTTCTTTACCTCAAAAAAAAAGTGGCAAGGAAGGAAGTTGACTTTAATTACCAAAGGTCCAAGGCATACTGAAGTGGATGTGATTTTAATAATAAAAAACTTGACCTGAAGAAATGATAGTTAAGCTACTCAAAATACTTCAGCAAGGACAAAATTCATTACCAATGTGGTAAGTTTTAAAGAGTTATTTTTTCACCTCTTGTACAATAAAAGTAGTTGGAAATTATTGCATATGTATGTGTATGTTAGTTTGCAAAAGCTTTACAAAGTCACTAGTATATGCAGAATTTTTTTATTCGTGAATATTCTGCTGATACACTTGACTTGCATGTTATGCTCTGCTTGTCTAGCGTCTTGCAGGATTTTTTTCCTTTTCCAATGGCCTTTTGTCACAAGTTCTACAATATTTTTATCCGCAGAGTGAAGTAATGCTTATCCAGCTCTGTTGCATCCATCCACAAAACGTTAGTCATCTCAGAAGACAACAAAAAGATGTTTGAGAGAAGAATTTGTTGAAGAGGAATAAAACCAACAACACTCACCAAACATTTACTAATCAGGAAGGGAAATCTGCAGCCTGCTGCTGAGCAGTGAGAAGACCCATTTCTGTTGTGTGACCATGTACAGGGCCTGTCAAAGTTACAACAACTATGGGAGGGTCTCCAAAACACATCATCCGCATAAAGTAGGTGACTGCATGACACTCCACTGCCATTTCAAAGATGTGTAGATGATGGTTCATGCTGCTTGATGGAGACCACTGAACAATGTCAGTGGAAGTGTAAACCTGAAACGTTCTTGTGGAGACTGATCTGGTTAAGTTGCATAATATTATTCACTTAGGCCGAAAATTTGGTGGAGCATATTGTCTAGAAATTGTCTATTTTTCCAAACCCTGTGAAACAAATTACTCTCATCACTTGAGAATATTGCTGTTCAGCACTCCTTTGAACCCTTTGAAGGCTTCTCTGCTCGGGCTCTGTGTCCAGCATCTGTCTTTTTACTGTGGTCCTTGATCTAGACTATGGCCTGTATAACATCCTGCCAAATCTCAGCAGCCGGTTTGTAAATTTGCAAATGGAAATGAGTAACCAAGTTTCACTACAGAGATCATTCATGCCTTTCATAAACATTCAGCAGATAGTGAGTTTATCTTGTTGTATTGTCTTGGAGGAATGTTTATATATTTATACTTGTCTAAAGCATTTCAAGTGTATTTTTGAAGATTGTAACAGAAAGATGTTGACTTACTTAAAAAATGAAATTGATATTTCTGAAGTAAAATATTTACTTTTCTCTTATGTCTCCTGTGTCATCTTTTGCCTCTCCATTGGCAATCTTTTGTACCATTATAGAGTGGTTTCTGAAACATGGTGATGTTCACTAGCTGAAATGAATTAATGCTTCCTGGACTTTTCAGCCACATGTTCTAGCTGAAATTGAGAATGTTTGTATGGAAAGTATCGAGATTTAATTACAATAGCCAAGTACAATCCCTTAAACCTATTCATTTATCTTCAGCCTCGATTGATCATATACTGTGTATATGCAGGAAAGTACTGTGACATAATGCACATGCAGTCTGCTTAATATTCACATATTCCCAATGGTATCCACACTGATGTTGAGCTTTTTGTCCCTTTTTTCTGGAGAAATTGATTATTGTTGAGCAAGTTCCTCTGGCACTAGTAGACTTTCAAAATTTCACTCAAATGATTTTTCACAGGTGAGCTAAATATTTTTGGTCAACAGACTGTTCTGCCTTGGAGGCCATCACATTTGAGCTGGATTCTTTCTAGCCAGACATTTGCACCAGTGTACTTTCTATTGGATATATCTGAAAGTAACTAGAAAAACAAACCTAGTTGATTATTGTCCCCTCCTGCCTCCCTAGCCCATGGGTGCTTAGACCAATTGTGGTAACTCAGTTGAGATAAGATAAAAGATCACAGACTTTTGAATTGAACCTGGCACCTCTGTCTGTATAGCTTAGGTGTCTGTTAAACAATGTTTTTTTCTGATTTTTAGAAAAAGTTAATTTCTAACATGGAGTTTATCCACTGTTGTAGGTTAAGACTAGGTATGAATGTGATATATGGCATACTACTTAGAATTTGCAGAATGCCGATAGCCAATGGTATCTTGACCCTTGGACCAAAATGGTAGTGAAGATATTTATGGCTGTGCAAATTTGTCAAAAGGATGTAAGAAACTCCCAAATGCTTAAGCTTCTGTTTTTAGCATGGGTGCAAATTTGCAATATAATTTTTCTTAATTTCAATAATTTTAAAATGCTTAAGATAATTGCTTGCTATTTGTGAATGAGTCATAACTGTAAATCATATGTGACATTTTTAAAAAAAATTTATATCTGTGCTGTAACCTTGATTAATTTGCCCAATATTACAGGGACATTGTATTCATGTAAAAGTGTTTTTTGTTTATGGAAGGAACAGACCCATATGTAATTTTTGTTGCAAGTGACAGGTTGACATGCCTCAGCAGGATTTATATAATTGCAGTGTGTGTTTATAAATGAATGGAACGTAAAAAGATTTGTCAAGTTCTTTTTATTGAAGATGCCCTTCAAATAGAATGTTGGTGTCAATGTATGTATCAATACTGCTTAGAGGAAGGGTTCTATTCCCCGTGGTTGTATGTTGAAACAGTTGCTCAGGTGTGCCACCTCTGTGTTCTGTGGTTCTGCAGCCCTTGAGGTGACTGTATTCTGACATGATGGACCAGTTTGTATGCATTTACATCTAAAATAGGCCTTAGTTTTAATGTTAATGTGTAGGCCTGACCATTGATTCACAGACCTGTTCCATCCTTTCAGCTTATATGTGACAGCTTTCTTTCAGTGGCCCTATTATCGCCGCCACACACACATAGTCAGGTACTGAATGACGTTTCACTTTGATGTTAGAAAGAAGTAGCAATTTTATAATGCTTTTCATATCCTTGGGACAGCTGAAAATGATTCACGGCCATTGAATTACTTTTGAAGTGTTGTTAGTGCTATATGGGCAAAAGCAACCACCAATATACATACTTAAGTCCTCCAAGCAGCAAGGAGGTGAATGTCCTTTAATCTGGTTTTGGTGTTCTTTGATGGTAAATGTTGGTCAACAGAGCTCTCTATACTTCTCCTGAATAGTGCATGGATTTCTTTTTTTTGTCTAATTGAATTGGCAGAGGGTTTAATGCCTTATTCCTTCAATACTGCACTGAAATGTTCACCTAGATTATATGCTCAGGTTCTGTAATGTGGTTTGATTCAGGTGAGAGTACTGCTACTGAGCCAAATTCATCTTGAGGTTTGATGAGCTGTGGATATGATAAGTGTAGGAGAGCCAATACAGATGAGATTGAAGAAGTACCGAAGGAAGCCAACATAGAGATTAGAAAGGCTAAGAGCAAGAATGAAGGATGATTGGTAGACAACATGGCAATGAAATGGTCTTTTATATGCATTTAAATATGGAAAATCACAAGGCTGGAAAAGACTGCAAGTGCACTTTGTTTCCCTCCCTGTTGGCCTACCTGTTGCAACTGATACGTTTCCCTTGTTCGATCTGACCTTGAGAGAGATCTAATAAAGAAAGGCTTGCATTTATGTAGCACTCTTCATGAATTCGGGATGCCCCAAGTGCTTTGGAGCCAATTAATTACTTACTTCAAAAAAAATGTAATCACCTTTGTAATGTAGGAAATATAGCAGCCAGTTTGTGCACAGCAAGATCCCACAGGCAGCAATATGAAGAAATAATCTGTTGTTTAGTGATGTTGATTGAGGGATAAATGTTGGCCGCAACGTCGGTGAGAACTTCTCTGCTCTTCTAAATAATGCAGTGGGATTCATTATGCCCACCTAAAAAGGCAAACTAAGTTTAACTTTTCATCTGAAAAACAGCACCTCTGACAGCGTAACACTCTCAGTACTGCATTGGACTGTTAGCCTAGGTTTAGTCTACTTCTGATTACAATCTTGTGAGATTAACTTCCAAAAACTGGCCAACCTCTCGGTGCTTAATAAATACCATCTCAGTTTTTGCAGAGAAAGGCACAAGTGGGACTATCAGACAACCTGATGAAGATATGGACGAACTTCTATTGGAGCATATGAAGGCTCAGTGCAAATACAAATTATTCAAATGGAAACTTTAAAAAAAAACTGGGACTAAAATGGCTACTTTATCACTTTTGTAAAAAAGATAATGGCTTCAGTCTTTCCAATATGTAACTGGGGAAAATTTCTACTCACACTCAGTGCTGAGTGTACGGCAAGCAGCATGACAAATCAGAGACAATGGAGGTATTGGTGGCGTGTTTTAAGATGAGGTGAGAACTAAGGTTGGGGATTGCAGTGGTATTGCTGCAGGAGTGGAAAGAGATACCATTACAGGACCATGGATTTGGGAAGTGACAGTAATTGGAGATGGGTAGATAGGAATGAAGGGTAGGTTTTTTTTGAAAAGACGGATGACGACAGGTTTGAAGAGCAGGGAGACAACAATGTGCAATGGTGATTCCACTAGGGTGGGGTGCTGGTGTGGAAAGGAGTTGCCAGTCAGGTGAGGTTAACCTCGGGAGGAGTGTGTTCTCTCTCGTGCAAAGATAGGCTGAGACATACTTATTTGGATTTGTCTCTGGGACTTTGTAGGTAAATGTAGTTTCAGATGCGGCACAGCCAGCAGTTGTGAAGATTGCTTCAGCCCTTTTTTATCATTTAGCCTTATTACAGACATTGCTGCCCAATGGTAAGGATCCCCATGAGTGCCGGAGAGAGCAACTTTTTTGCACCTACTTTATGTAGCATAATTACCTGTTCAAAATTATGAATGGATTTGGTAGAACTGATAGGAAGAAACTGTTTCTACTGCCAGGATGGCTGATAACAAGAGGACACAAATTTAAGATAATTGGTAAAATATTAATTGGCGAAATGTGCAGAGTTTTTATTTTTTTGCAAAGTGAGTTGTTACGATCAGGAATGTACTACCTGAAACAATGGTGGAAGCAGATTAATTCATAACTTGCAAAATGAAGTTAGATCTTTACTGGAGAATTTTGCAGGGTTACTTGGAAAGAGCAAGGGAGTGGGATGACTTGGTTAGCTTTTGCAAAGAGCCAGCACAGACACAATGGGCAGAAAGACCTTCTGTGATGTATTCTTGGATGTTTCCTTAACAAGCCATGGACAAAAACTTGCATTTATGCTTTGCCTTTTGATGTAGGAAAACATCCTAAGCTGCTTCACAGGCACCAGGGAAAAAAAATTGACAGTGACCCAAAGAATGATGGTAGGAGTGGTGGTCAAAGTGGCGAATTTTAAGGAGACGAGGGATGTGGGAAGCTGTATGGGTTTAGGAAGGGAATTCCAGAACATGAAACCTAGGCAGCTGAAGGCATGGCCACCAATGGCAGGGTGACAGGAGGGGTATTGCAAAATAAACCAGGGCCAGAGGAATGGAGAATTTGGAGAAGCGTAGAGTTACAGAGATAGGGAAAGGTGTGGTCTTAAAGGACTTTGAACTTGATGACAATGGTAAATTTGAGGCTTTGGGGGACTAGGAGCTGAAGTAGGTCAACAAGGACAGGGCTGATGGGAAATGGGACATGTTGCAGAATAGGATATATAGGCAAAGTTTAGATGAACTAAAGTTTGGAGGATGGTTGATGGGAAGCTGGCCAGGAAAGTATTGGAATAGCCTGTCTGGAGGTGACAGAGATATGGATCATGTTTCAGTGGCACAGGAAGCTGGAGATGGGCGATGTTATGGAGTTGCACACAGGCAGTAATTTGGCTTTTTTGTGTGGTGTCAGAAGCTTGAGTCAGGGTTAAATAGGTTACCAAGGTTGTTGATAAGTTTTGTCCAGCCTGAGGCACAGGCTGTGACAGTGACAGTGGAGGTGTTCGAGAGAGAGAGAGAGAGAGTAAAGGCGTAGAGTTGGGTGTCATCAGAATATATTTGGAAGCTGACCCATATTTGCGGATTATGTTACCTGAAGGATAGCTTTTAAAAGATGCCGGGTCCGAGGATAGATTCTTGTAGGACTCCCAAGATGATGATGTAGAAATGGTAAGAGCAGCTACAGATAGAGGTGCTCTGCCTGTGATTGCATAGATAAGAGTGGAACCAAGTAAGAGCAATCCTGCAAATCTGGCCATTGAAGGAGAGGCATTGCAGTAAGGAAATGTGGTTGACTGTGTTAAAGGCTCAATCAAGGTCAAGGAGGAATACTGTGTTCTAGTCACAGAAGATGACATTTTGACTTTGGTCAGGGATGTTTCACTGCTTTAGTAGTGGCAGAAAGCTGATTTGGAGGGGCTCAAAGAGGGAGTGTAGGCGAGATGGGCATGGAGCCCTGTGTCACTTGCTTCCAGGCTCTATCGTGCCTCCTCATGGGGTTTTCTTTCACTTTGTTTTTGCTTGGCTCTTCTTCCCTTTCTCCTTTCAGCTTGGGCAATGTCCACCAATTGTTCTCAACATCTTTGCAGCCTTCCTAAATTTTGCAAGAGTTTTTGCCCCGCCACCACCGTTACTTCAAACTTCACATAGTGATTTTCCAGTTTCCCTACCAAGTTAATTGTCCATACAAGGCCAAAGTGACTCTGTGTGCTAAGTATGGAAATGTGCTGACCCAGGGAAAGTCAGAATATTGCTCTTTGGGCTAGATTACCTCTACAGCTTAGCTGTTCTGAACTGAACCTTGTGCTAAAAATTTAAAATCTACATTCTTCTTTGGTGGAGGAAACTGATAAAACGTGTAGCAGTGGAACATGCGTCTTCCCCAAATGTTCACTTTTGTCATTCTGAGCCCCGTTTGGATGCCTTTTGACATCTAATTTGAATTCCACCATTTGTGGATGCTGGCTGCATTTGTTTGAACAAATTGAGAAGAGCACTTCCACTTTCTGCTGTCTAAATTCATGAATGACGAGGGCTTGGCGCTCTTGAACTGCAGAAGACCTCCATACCATTATCCCCCTTGACATTGCAATTTCAGTTGCATCATTGAAAATGGGAATTGTTGTCCTTTGTCAGGATCAAAAGAGTTTAAAAGTAATTGAATCTAATATTACGTGAATAGAGAGTTTCAGCTTTTTGTGTGTAGCAGTAATTGAACAGTCAAAGTTTTCTGGAAATCTTGAACTTTTGAGTTTCAATTTCTCCTGAAGGATAGCATGCTCAATACTGATGATGTTCACATGAAAAGCACAGTAGAGAATGAATTGCTTGCAATTAAACTTGTGTCTGTGGTGCTTTAAAAGAGCAAGGCAAAGAAAGAACAGTTACTGCTTTATTTTCCTTTTGTAATGTGATAGAAAGCGTCAGGATTTTATTTGAGACCAGAATCATCAAAACAGTCAGCTCCCTCTCCACATGACACTCCTCTCCCTTAAAATACCTGAGCAAACTTTTGTTCATTCCTCCTCGTCTTTCCTTTGTCTAGGCATCTGTTTTCTTTACACTTCTGTCAAGGGCTTTGGGATTTTTTTCTGTGTTAGATATATTACATAAATGTTGGCCTAATTTGAAAGCATACTATGTTACATTGGTGAAGAGATTAAAGTTTTTTTTGTTGAAATCAGTGGTGCTTAGTAAATGCAGTTGCTTCAGTATAAGTGACAATTTCATTTCACTCACTTCTGAGGTATTAAAATGGGAAGTGTGTCAAATTTATATTCTACATTTCAATTATGAATGGTTCTGACTTTTACTTCAGCAATGACCTAGTAAAAAATCTATTTTTACTATAGATGTCACTACACGTGCCACTTAAGTGGCTGGTGCCAATACATTGCTTCTAGTGACAAAAGCGGATTGATTTTTTCTCAGATCTGTATGTATTTCACTGCAGCCACTCAAGCTCAAGACCAGTTTAAATGTGGCCCATCTCAGAGGTTGGTTTCGTGCAGCCAATCCGTGACCTGAATCTCTAAGCACCCTAGCATGTGCTCAATCTCTCAACCTGAATAATCTCACTCAAGAGGCCATGTTGCCAGAAATGGAAAAAGTGTCACACTGATGAGCCTTCCTCTGCTCTGCTTTTTGTGACCTGGTGTTGAATTGGGAAGAGTGTCATTCTCTCCCAGTGACGCTATCATTATTATTTAAAAAAATTTCAGTGGAATTGTAAATTAATTAGCGTTCTCTCCTCCTACTTGTTTCAAAGACATTGACTTATGTTTTAGTATGAGATACATATTACAAGTATTAACTAGAGCCCTCTGATCTGACTGTTACCGTGGAAATAGTTGACAAAGTTGTTCTACATCGGAATGAAGCTTTTCAAACGGATTGATCTTTAGTTGTGGAAAAATCCAGTTGCGTCTTACATTTCTTTTTCACCGCAGCATTAAGCTTTTTCTTTATCTGCAAGGGGAATTTTAAAATTGCAACATTGTGGGAGGTTTCTTAATTGCACCTAGATCTTAAAGTGAAGCAAATCTGGCAGAGTTCACAAGATTGACAGGAAATTTCAGTGATCAAAGGAGATAGCTTTTGTCATACCCCATGATACTCTTTTTTTTAATCTCCTCCTGTTGTAGGACCATCGTTTAATTGCATTTCTCATTCCCTGTACCTGCCTTTGCTAATGCAAAATTGGTGTTTCTTTTAAACTGCTCTGTTGAATCTGCTTCTACCACCTGTTCAGACAGTGCGTTCAAGGTCATAACTTGGTGTGTTTTAAAAGAAAATCTCCTCATTTCACCTATGGCTCTTTTGCCAATTACTTTAAATCTGTGTCCTCTCATTATTGTCCCTGCTTATTTACTCTTATCAACTCCCTTCATAATTTTGAACATCTTAGCCATTCCTTCACCTTTTCTGCTCCATTATGATTAATCCCAGCTTCAGTAATCTGCCCACTTTAACCCACTCATTGATTGAGACCTGCTCAAGTGTAACGCTGGTTTTACATCCTGATTGACTTTACTCTCCATTGGCTTTAATAGAGAATTAAATGACAGGGTTTAAAACTGATGTTCCGACATCTGACAGTTTCCTGCCTGGCCTGTTCGGTTAAAATTACTCCCATATCTTTGAAGTTGTTAATGCAGTAAGCAGCAGGTATTCTGAGTTTAGCTCTTGCAGAAGTCTGTAACCTGTTTGCTGTCTGTCTGGAGGGCATGTGATTAATCTTTTCCTAGAGGTGAAGTGAAAGCATGACAGTGCTTGATGCTGATGGGAATTTTAAATTGGTAATGCAAACCGTCAGATAATTAGATGAAGGTTTTGTTCCGGGGCATTGATTTTTACTTAACTTTTGTGTCTTTAAAGCAATAAGGCTGATATGTCTTATGTTGCAGACAGTGCAGCAAGTATTGATGGCAAATCCAGAGAATTATGTGTTAGGATCCCAACTTCAACTGACGGTCAGACTTTTCTTCACAGTACTCCATTTTCAGAGATACAGCGTCCAAGATGAGACTTGTTTGTTCATGGATTCCCATTCATGGCAATCATGTTGGAGACTCCCCACCATGATTGAGGGTGCAGAGTAGAGGACAGAGGTAGGAGAGTTCCAACAAAACAAAGGATAAAATTAACAACAAAACTGCCCCATAATGTATAATGTAATAGTTCAGACAGCTCCTTCACAGATCCATGGCTGTAGGTTTAATTCTTAATGATTATTAATACTTTAGTCCATTATCCACTTGTAGGATCTGCCAGAGAACGAATGACTTGTACTTACGTTGCTGCTTGAAAAGAACCCTCCCTGTGAAATTCAGAATTAGAGTGACTTGGGAGTAGTGTGGAAAATCACAAGATGTCTATCAGTTCTCAGCTATCGATGAAAGTTTTGATGATGTTGAGGGATATTGGAAAGCAAAAAAAAAGAAATATTAGTAAAAATTAAAGAACTGAGGTGGGGCTTTTTAAACTTCCTACTTTAGCATTCAGCAGTCCCTGTAGCTGCTTCTGATCTGTGTTTGGGGCCAGTGGGCCCAAGTCACACCCACAGCCTCCCGGAGTGAAAATTGTGTCTGACAGGGCACTTTCTCCTGGTGGGTGCGGCGAGCAGGGAAATTCCCTAACTTGTGCTACCTGCCTCGGGAGTGAAAATCTGACCCAAATTTTCAGGTTTGTGACCTTTCATTAGACCTCTTCTTTGAGTGGATTTTCTGGGTCTGGTACTTCAATGGAATTGCTTGTCCCTATCTTGCCTCTCTCTGGGTCTACATTTTTACAGCTATAACAGTTTGCGCTCCTGATTCTCTCACAATGGGTACAGTAGGGGCAACCTGCTGGCTAAGTGTACTTGATCCAGGGTTAGGCTAAGTGCAATGAAGCTTGTTAGCAAAAGGTTGCAAATTACTGACTTCAGTCAAAGTTCAAGCATGTACAAAGGGTTATTAAGTAGAACTTAAGTGTAATAATATAAAGAACAGTATATAGTTGATAGTTGCAATGAGACAGTTTAAAATTCACTTGCCATTAGTGAATCTAGATTTTTTTTTGCAAGGTGATGTTAGACTCTAAAATCTTAATCTTTGAATGGAAATTAGTCAAAATACACAGAACTGAAAAGTGGACTGGAGAAAGCTTTTAATCCTCTCTTTAGATGAGAGATTGGTTTGGCCCCTGCCAATCCTGTTTCTGATTTGATTTTGCTCAAAAGAGAATTATGAGAATGTTTGTGCATATTCTTTTTGAAATTGTTTTGGTTGATTCATAGCACACACACACCAAGTAGCAATAATAGTAATACACAAATTCATGTTGGTATTGCAGGTTGAAGTGAAATCAAAGCTGCATGATCAAGATTTCAGCTACTATTCTGAGTCAGTTCATATGTTGTTAATTTTCCTGTGAGTTCTAAAAATTACAAAAACAGTCCATTTTAAAGTGGCCTACTGTCAAGTGTAAGGTAGAAAGTGTATGTTCATCTTAAAGCAAAATATTTTGATTCAGTTGTACAGTTTCAAAAGAAATTCTTAACAGTGGTGAGCTGATGAAGAAATGCTTTATATAAGTGGGGAATTGAGCCATAGAACCGAAGGTCCCAATATTGGATTTCACTCTGAACTGAGCTAGGTGATATCAGACAGGGTTGCAAAAGGGCGCTACTGTTCACCTCCGTGCTTCTGCACTAGAGACATATGAAAAGAAAGCCATGATTTCCACTCATTTATAATGACCCCAGTTGAAAAGTGTGTTTGTATGGATTTCGGGGAAGGATTGGCTTAGCTGTGATGCCCTCTATTGCTACTAGCCTGCCCTTGCTCATTGCTCCTTGCTCATACAAATGATGAATGACTTCTTAGGCGAGTTCCTAGGAGGTTGCTTATGGAACTGTCTCTCATCATGAGTTTGCACTGTCTGAAGAAGGCAGGGAAACATTGCGCAGTGTTGAACAAAATCAGTTCTGGCAAATTTCAAATAAGAGATGAGACATTGCCCTCTCATTAAAATAAAATATTGATAACCACTTATTTGTTTTAAGATTTCAAAAGGCTGTGTGCTGCTAGCCTCAGTATCAGGTGTGACATGTAGTCAAAATAATAAGTACTTCCTCGGCTGTGAAGCACTCTGGAATGTCATGAGGTTGTCAAAGATGCTACATAAATGCCAGTTCTTTATTTCTTTGCTTATGATTGATTTGGTGGCCCCAATTGTAGGCAAATGCCTGTTTCTCATGTTGTGCAAGGTTTGCAGTTTAACTCCAGGTGTTGGGCTGGTCCATTTTTCGAGTCTGCCCTAGAGGCTCCAGATACGTACAGCTGCCGATTTGAAATAATCTTCTATTGTTTGGAGTTGCTGGAATCTTCAAAGATTGGTTGAGCAGTCGACTGACTTGTGTTCTATCTAAAAAACAAAATTCTGAAGCTGTTTTGCTCAATAATCTTTCCTGAACCAAGAGTTATTTGAGGTAACCTCTCTTAGCATACAATTTTCATTTGGCAGCAGATAGCAATATTCTTCTATTACAGTGAATATAAGCCTAGTTAGAGGGATTTCTCCAACAACAGGCTGCAGCCAGCACAGTGTAATGATTTATTCTCTGCCTGCCCTATCTGTCTCGAGCTCAGTTATAACCTCAGCAAACTGACCCAGAATTCATGAGGCAGCCTGCTGTGTTCATTGCTTTGTATTTTCAAACTGTCACATCGCATGGCCTAACAACAGGAACCACTACTTGCCCAGCCTCACTGGCTCACTGACAGACCTGATTGCACTGCTCATGCATTGCTATTTGTAAAGTGCTTTGTGTTCTCTGGGTCTTTTATAAATATTAAACAGCTTCAGATAGTGATAGAAGATAAGCACTGCAACCAGGTGTTTACCTAATGAACGGTAAAGGTTAATGTTTTCTTTCTATAGCAACACTGTACTCAAGCTGCGCAGCAAATTTATTGGCTTCTTGTGATATTTGCCCAACTCTGGGAGCTTGACAGATCAAGTTGGCCGACACTCTTTTTTTCGCAGACTCTCAGCCTGTTGCAGTCTCAGGAACTCCAATGCAGTTAGTGTAATTGAAGGAAAGGAATGTATCGCCAAGTTTTACTTTTGCTAAAATGTTGTGCATTGGCGTATGCAGCAGACATTTGAAATATTAATGTATGTAATGAAACAAGAACAGTTGGTTGCCCTGCACAGTATAAACAGAGTCGTGGTGACCTGATGGCTTCACTAATCAGCCCTACGCAGCTAGATCTGAATTGATGCGACACAGAAACAATGGAGGCCAGTGTCTGAAGCAGAACTCAAAAAAACAAAAAGATACCCATGTTTCTTCTGCTTCGATGTAAGAGTCCTTCTTGAACTCCATGCTGGGATTTCCCTTTTGTCTTCACTGTGATCCAAGCAAAAGTGCCGTTAAACACCTACAGTTTCTTGTTGGTATTTAAACTATTGATAGGTGCATTATTTCTTTTACTTACTGGAGTTGTCTGAATTAATTTGTGCGAGTGGAAGCCTTGCTGACTTCTCAGTAGCGAAAGAGATCCTAATCGGATGAGAGAAACTACGAGCTAATCAAAAGGAACCCCGAGACATTGAGTAGAGCGTGGGGACTGGGGTGACAATGGATAGAGCTGTATTCCTTGCTTTGTCCACCTCTGCAAAGAACCAGTATATTCCTCATGTGAGATTTGCTGAAGAAACTTCCGAGGAAGAATTGCGTGGAGAAGTGCAGTATGACCAACTGGGAACCTTTGAGCAGCACAGGATGCAAAAACTCTGGTTGAAACAGTTTTATAAATTGCTAAAAAGAGGCTGTATCATACCAGCTATTCCTAGGTATGGAGTGCTAATGCCTAATGAGCAGTCGGTACCGTATTGCCTTGTTTTCAGCCAATTACTTGGTTTATGGTGCAACAACAAAATGCAGGTCAGTAATTTATCTTTGATATGAAATCTTCACAGTGGTAAGTGCTAAGGAGATAATGGTGCTGATTTTGCGGTCAGTGGCAAAGGAACGGTGCTTGTCGTTAACCTTGCTGACAGTTGCCCACGAGTTATCATGAGTTTCTCAGTGGAGCTTTTCTCTAATCTGGTGAATTTTTCAGTGCAGTGCCCTCTACAGATGATCAGTGGTGTTGTCAACATTGAAGAATCCTAACTGTGACAGGGTGAGTCCAAACCAGGAGGAGGAAAGCAGGAAATATAAATTAGTTTTAATGCCCAGAAACTGAAATAAAGATTGGGAAATACAAATGGAATTAAGGGAGAGAGAAAGATAAAATAGAACAATAGATAAAGTAAAAATATATTTTACTTTGTTTTTGAAAATCTCCAACACTAATTTTCCTTCGAGGAAATGAGACACCAAACTTTTAAATTTATTTTTTCAGGGCGGTGAGGTTGTTCAGAAATAATTATCACATCACATCATTAAAGCTAGCGAACAAGCACAGTAATTCGAATGCCAAGTTTATTGGTGAGGACAAAAACAAGTTATATTTATATAGCACCTTTTAATGTTAAAAAATGTCCCAAGGCGTTTTACAGGAGGGAAAGTACTGTATGATACTGAGCCACAAAAGGAGATATAAGGTCAGATGACCAAAAGGTCGGTCAAAGTGGTAGGTTTTAAGGAGTGTCTTAAAGTGGGAAAATGAGATAGAGAGGTGGGGAGGTGTAGGGAGGGTATTCCAGAGCTTGACGTCTAGGCAACTGAAGGAAGGGCTGCCAATGGTAGAGCAATTAAAATTGGGGATGCACAAGAGGCCAGAATTAGAGCAGGAATTAAAGGACCACAGATATCTCTGAGGGTTGTGTGGCTGGAAGAGATTACAGAGATGGGGAGGGGTGAGGCCATGGAGGGATTTGAAAAGGAGGATGAAAATTTTAAGATTAAGGACTGTTACAGTGCACCCTGTGGCAGAATCGGGTATTGCTGACGGCAACTTTTGGATTTCCATGCTTAGCTACACATGTGCGGATGCCTGAAATTGCTGTCTGATTTACCTTGTATTGATGATGTGTGCTAATAGCTTCACCATTATTACTACTGCAAAGTTCAGGTCATGGTCGGGGCACATCTCTCAGAATTCATGGAATCATAGATATTCAGGCTGATGCTGGTTGAACATTTTAGCCATCTCTTTCCAGGGTTTAAGAAAAAATATGGCCAAATGAAATAACTCTTAAATCCAAGTTCTGCAGTTACAATATGAAATAGCAAGAAATATGTTCAAAAAAGGCTGGAAATGTTCAGTAGGTCAGGCAGCATCTGTGGAAAGAGAAACAGAATTAACATTTCGGGTTTATGAACTTTCATCAGAACTTGTATTTCCAGCATTTCCTGCTTTTAATTCAGTTTTCCAACATCCCTGGCATTTTGCTTTTGAAGAACTATGTTAATTTTGATTAGATCACCATGTATTCCATCAGTTAAACGGACAAGGAAGAAAAAATGATCATCATCCTGGATAAGGACATAGTAGCACAGTCGTTATCTGACTGGACTAGTAATATAGAAGCCTGGACTAATGATCTGGAGACCTGAGTTCAAATGGTAGTTGAGGAATTTAAATTCAGTCAATTAAATATGTGAGTGAAAAGCTAGTATCGGCAATGGAAACCATGAAACTACTGGATTGTCATTAAAAACCTATTTGGTTTTTTGAATGCCCTTTGGGGAAGAAAATCTGCAGCCCCTACTTGGCCTGGCCTATATGTGACTCCAGATCCACAACAATGTGGTTGACTCTTAACTGCCCTCTGAAATGGCCTATCAAACCACTCATTTATCAAACTGCTACAAACTTGCACCACACGGTCTGCAAGAAGATTGCTCACCATCATCTTCTCGAGGGTAATTAGGGATGTGCAATAAATGCTGACCTTCCCAGTGATGCTTACTTCTCATTAATTTTTTAAATTTATTCTTGGGATGTAAGCGTCACTGGGAAGGCCAGCATATATTGCCCATCCCTAATTGCCCTTCAGAAGATGGTGGTGAGCCGCCTTCTTGAACGGCTGCAGTTCATGTGTTGGTGCACCCTTGAGAAGGTGATACTCTTTCGAGTTATCAACAGTCACAGATTGCAACTCTTTTCGAGTACAAACACAGTTCTTGGTTTCCGGGAGTGTGACATGAACCCACAACCCTCTGATTCAAAGGCGAGGGTGCTATGAACTGAGCCACAGCTGACACCTCCTTGAGAAGGTGATGGTGAGCAACCTTCTTGAACTACTGCAGTCCGTGTGGTGATTGTTGTCGTGATTTGATACAGCTTGAATGGCCTGCTGTTGGGGAGGGAGTTCCAGAATTTTGACCCAGCAACATTGAAGGGGCAGTGAAATAATTCCACATTAGTAGATTGAAGGGGTAGTGATTTGTCCAGAATTGATTTGTCCTGCTGTTGTTTGAACCAAGACTGTAATGAGTTCTGGAGCTGAGTGGCCCTGGTGGAGCCCAAACTGAGCATTGATGAGCAGGTTATTGCTGAGTAAGTGCCGCTTGATAGCACTATCGATGACACCTTCCATCACTTTGCTGGTGATTGAGAGTAGACTGATGGGGTGTAATTGGCTGGATTTGATTTGTCATGCCTTTTGTGGAAAGCATATACCTGGGAAATTTCTCACACAAGTCTTCAATGCTTCAGCTGGTGTGTTGTTAGGGGTCAGCTTTGCTGCAAGCTGTACGGTCAGCTGTTACTTGATATAATGAAGAATGAATAAAAAAGTGAGATTCTGGCTCTCTTTGTCTCTCGCTTTGCTGCCATTTTTTTGAGTTGTGGAAGATAAGCTGCTCCAGGCAGCTGTCAATCCTGCTGTTAGGAGATATAGGAAAGGTACAATATATGATATGGCACAGGGTGCCTATAAACAATGACCAGTGCACAGAACTTCAGTTGTATGCCTGAGATACGGCCATACACAAATGTCATATTGCCTCTTTGAGAGACATTAATTAGCATTGAAATTTGTTAATGCAGCGTTTGTTTTACAGGCATAAAAAAAATAGGTGCCTAAGCATTCAATATGGTGGGTGCTGTGAGTACACACGTTCTACACCACAAGTATACTGCTGCTATGTTGATAACAATGTCTAGGGCATGCGTCTGAAACAGGCATTAGACCCTTTTCAGGCAACTGGAAGGAAAATCACAGCACTCTGCCCTGGAGTCGGTGAATAATCACCAAGGACCTGCCTTCAGGCACAGAACTTAAGAAGAAATCCTTCTAGCTTCAGTAATAGCCAAGAGGACTGTTTCTGATCCCCACTTGACCCCCTCAAGATTGGCTTCTCCCTTTTCGATTTTCTGTTATCCCTTCTCCTACACCCCCCCCACGCCCCCGGTGTTTGTCTGTCACCCCTCTATTTTCCTCCTCTCCCTCTCCCAAGAATAAGTGAAGTAATGGCCCAAAATTTAAATCTGTTTAATTGGTGAGCTGCCCAGTATTACGCATTGGGTATCTGCTCCTTGTCAGTCTAAATTTCTTTTAAGTCCAAGACCCAATATTGAACCTTGGGCTATCTCTTTGAGCAAAGGGGCGGCAAAGCACTCTGTGTCCAATTCATGTCGGCAGATGCTATCCAATTTCACCTCCATTGTGTTAAAGTTGCTGTTCTAATTCCTTAGTGAGCCCATACTTGAGTTAGTGATAAAGACTTTAACGTTTATGGCAATTTATTGTTTAACATTATTTTTCTAGAGAATTACGGTTATTTGAGGATAGTTGTTACCTGGGACTGGTGTAAGGAAACAACCTAATTGAGATGATATGAACCATGGTGAAATTGCAGTGTTGAAATGATGCTCTGCTACTTCTCCCAAATGGAGTTTATGTGTTTATGAGCCTTGAGAAGGGTATAGGCAAATATTGACCTGCAAGGGACATCCCCTACAACCCAATCCTGTCCTCACCTGACATTTATACAAATGCGCTTTCGATAAGGGTCACTAGTAATCGGGTGTGGGCACCCAGCCCATATTTACCTTTGTTAACCCAAGAGTGCTGAGACCACTTCCAGTGCCTTAAGTGTCACTTGCGTGAAACCAGGCAACTTGGCATAGAATGAAGACCTTCCTGCTCTCTCTGCCTCAGGCACTTGCTGCATAAATTTGCTGAGCCAACAGTGGAGCTGTACTTGCAGTGATCCTTCGCGCAAGTGAAATATGGCTATGGGGCAGTTGCACAAAGGTTATAGGTTATAAGCTGGAAGCGCCATCATTTTAACTTGCATAGAGCAATTTTAAAAATTCTGATTTGGGACTTCCTTTCGGAGGATCTGAATTTAGAAATCATCTGAAAGGACTTGATTATCCACCCTTTATCCCCAACACTGTTGTTCCCCCATCATAGTTAACACTGAGCAAAGAAAAATAAACATTTTGAAACATCTGATTGCACAGGTTGACTGATCTGAGCAATATACATCAAGTTACATCTTTGTGGGCCAAAGAAAATTGTCTCTCTGGCTTTAAAAATCCAGATACTAGCAATACTGATTTCTGAAACAGCAACTGCAGCCAAAATGATTTAAAACAATTAAGTCAGAGTACAAACAAGAAATGATCTGCTTATTTTTTGAGATCTTTTTTCTCATACTTTATAAACTATTCAAATGCCAACATGTTTATGTGGGACAAGGGCACACACTGTCCTGAATCAAACCATTACCAAATATGAGGAATTTTAGGTGTCTTTGAAGGTTTCTTTGATGTAAATGCTTTTAGCAGTGCTGATTTTAGACTTCAAAGCTGAACAAAATGGAAGATATGCCTTAATATAATCTCACTGATGGGATCAAAGAACCACTTCATATGAGTTGTAACATTTTATCAACATTTTCAGTAGCCTTACCATTTGAATTATTATACAATTAAGACAAATGTTTTCCGCCTTGCTCTTATCTGACAATTTCTCCTGGTACTTGCAATCTTGGATGTGTTAGATTTCTTTGCTTCTAAAGATGCTTCTCCACAAGAGTCAAACTAGAGACTTTTAATTTTTCTCATCTGACGTACTCCATTCTTTCATAAGTTGCACCGCACTAATTTTTTTAAAGACCTTTATGATTTCATATGTAGTAGCTTCAAACAATCATTTTTCATTTATAAATGCTCTTCCTTTTGGACAGTTCAAAAATCACTTGAATTTTTTGAAGCCAATGCCCTTTCGGTGTTATACAGCTCTGCCCATCTAGAAGGTCCTGGTCTGTTCTGTGTTAAGAATGAAATAGATCAGACAGTGTTAAATGATTCCCCATAGACACTGAGAACCTTTTAGAAGAAATGAATTTCCCAAACAACCTAATGGAAATAACAGAAAGACAAGATTTCACTTTGCAACACTTTTACTGCAACAAACATGGTACATCAATTAAAAAAAAAGTAAATTTCTTTAACTTTACACCATGTTCCTGGCAGATATGTAACGTTATAGGGACAGTCTCAAAGTTACTCCAGCAGAAATTCATCACTCTTTACCATGCCAGTTCAAAACTTCTAGTGTCCTTTGACAATCGTTCCGTTCTGTCTGAGTTTTTCTGGATGGAGTTATCATCAGCAAGGCATCCCTAGATGAATCCCCTCCTCCCCCCATAGGTTACGAAAATCCTGACAATCCAGAATTCCAGAAATTCCTGTATCCAACCCCTTTAAACTGCTTAGTCGGTTCTGGTAAAACTGTTTTCCCCATAGAGAGTTTTACTTCTGCTACCCGTTGTTTCCAACAGAACAGAGAAGACCTGTTCCTGAGATAGTTCTAATTCTCTCCTCCTGGCTTCTCAGCAGCAGCTTTTCCTCTGTTCTGTGAGTTTCTGTGAGAGGTGCTTAAAAACCGCAACTCAACACCTCAATAGGTTTTGATTTGACTCTCTCTCCCTTTTCAACTCTTATCCCCATGAAAACTTGAAGTCATGTGGGCACTTCTCCGAACTGAGGCGTTTACCAGGAATTCACCACTCTCTTTTCAGAACTATCTGTTTCACTTTGAGTTAAAGGCGTGTTTTAAAACATAATCACCTGGTAAACTTCAGAATCTATGACAACAATTAAGATGCTACTCTTTGTTTCAGGTTCCCTGCACCAGGATTTCTGCTCCTGATAAATGTCAGTGACACCTGAAGGTGGTATTCATGTGCAGATACCAGGCTTGGTTTGGGTTAGACACAAATATGTTGCCCTCTGCTGTTGACTAGCACACTGGCACTTGCATCTACGTGAACAGGACAGGGGTGTGGATACCTGCCTCATCAGCTTGGATCAGGAGAAGGCCTTTGACAGAATATCGCACACCTACATGGGGGATGTGCTCTCCAAAATGGGCTTTGGGGAGGGAATTCGAAATTGGATCCAACTGCTCTACACTAACATCAGTAGCGCAGTCTCAATCAACGGGTGGGAAACAGATAGCTTTCCGATTAAATCTGGAGTCAGGCAGGGCTGTCCTCTCTCGCCTGTCCTTTTCGTGTGTTGCATAGAACCCTTTGCAGAGTCCATCAGGAAGGATCCGGGCATAAGAGGAGTGACGATCCCAGGCAGTGGAGGCACTCAGGTAAAAGCCTCCCTGTACATGGACGACGTCGCCGTCTTCTGCTCGGATCCGCTGTCGGTGCGCAGACTGATGCACATCTGCGACCATTTCGAACTGGCCTCGGGAGCCAAGGTAAATCGTGGGAAGAGCGAGGCCATGTTCTTTGGGAACTGGGCTGACCGATCCTTTGTCCCCTTCACTGTCAGGGCTGACGGCCTGATGGTGCTGGGGATATGGTTCGGAGGGACCGGGGCATGCGTTAGAAACTGGAAGGAGCGAGTGGCTATGGTGAAAAGGAAACTGGGCATGTGGGAGCGACGCTCCCTCTCCATTGCGGGTAAGAACCTGGTCATCAGGTGTGAGGTACTCTCGCTGTTGCTGTACGTGGCGCAGGTCTGGCCCATTCCACACTCCTGCGCGATGGCGATCACTCGAGCCATCTTCCGCTTTATCTGGAGGTCGAAAATGGATCGTGTCTGCAGGGACGCGATGTACAAGCCTCTAGATAAAGGGGGAAAAAACGTGCCCAACATCGCCCTCATACTGATGGCCACCTTTGTGTGCGGCTGCATCAAGCGGTGCGTAGACCCTCAGTACGCAAACACCAAGTGTCACTACGTGCTGAGGTTCTACCTGTCCCCGGTGTTGCGAAGGATGGGTCTGGCCACGCTGCCGCGGAACGCTCCAAGTAGTTGGACCGTGCCGTACCACCTGTCCCTGGTGGAAAAATTTATGCAGAAAAACACCTTTGACCACAAGTCCATCAGGCAGTGGTCAGCACGTAACGTCCTAGAGGCCCTGAGGGAAAAGGAGAGGGTGGACCCTGTGGGATGGTTCCCCGAGCAGACTGTCAAAGTCATTTGGCAGAATGCCTCATCGCCAGAACTTTCCAACAAGCACCAAGACGTAGCTTGGCTGGTGGTGAGAAAAGCCCTCCCCGTCAGATCCTTCCTACACGCCAGGAGTCTCACCCCCTCTGCACGTTGCCCTCGAGGTGGCTGTGGTGGGGAAGAGACCGTTGTTCACCTCCTTGTGGATTGTGCCTTTGCAAAGAAAGTCTGGAGAGAGATGCAGTGGTTGCTGTCGAGGTTCATCCCGAGCAGTTCTGTGACACAGGACTCTGTGCTCTACGGGCTGTTCCCAGGGACACACACCGAGACAAACATCGACTGCAGCTGGAGGATCATCAACTCGGTGAAAGACGCGCTTTGGTCTGCCCGAAACTTGTTGGTCTTCCAGCACAAAGAGTTGTCCCCGACCGATTGTTGCGGACTGGCACAATCCAAAGTCCAGGACTACGTGCTGAGGGACGCACTAAAGCTTGGGGCAGCTGCCGCAAAGGCGCAATGGGGAAGGGTCGCTGTCTAAGACCTTTCTACCACAGCGCACCGAGAGACTGGGAACTGTTTAGAGCCCCTCGGGCTGTACAGATCAAAATGAAAGGCTGTAAATGATTGTAATATTGTTTGTACTGATGCACCTGGTGATACATTTTGTAAAAGTTTAACCTGGATTGTACCCTTGTAATGTTGTTTTTGAAATGGGTTTGAATGTGATTGAAGATTTTTTATGAATAAAGTATATTTTTACAATAAAAAAAAACTTGCATCTACGTGAACGCTTCTCGGCCTTTTGGCTAAGATCAAGTGTTGCAGGGGCGACACCATGGTCCTGCCAAGGCAAGGTCGGGATGGAAGGGCGATAACCAATCGCAATCCAAATCCATACCGTGGGTTACCTATCACCGTCCGAGTCACGGTGAACCACAGCGAAGGAGGATCACCTATGGATCGGGGCTTCTTCACCAGGAGGATCCTGTTGAAGGCGTGCGGCTTCCAAGCTCCGGAGATCTTCACCCTGCATGACTCCCGCAAAGGTGGTTATTTTGACGTGACGTTCAAGCGGGTGGCAGACTGCGTCCGGCTCCTGAGGGTGTTCGAGGAGAAGAGAGACCTGCCGGAGATGAAGATCCTGACGGCGGAGCCGCACTTTTCTCTGCCGGTGCAACGGGAACGTGTGGTGATGGTGCATGTGTACAACCCCTTCGTCCCTGTCGCCGACGTGGTCACCTTCCTCACCAGGTACTTCGATAAGGTGGGGAGCGGCAGCGAGATTCGAGACGACTTGGGGATCTGGACAGGCAAACGCCTGTTTAAGGTCACGCTAAAGACCGATGGTAAGGGAGCCATTTTCCACCCTCCTTCCAGTTTCGCTATCGGGGGAAACCGTGGCTACCTGGTCTACGCTGGGCAACCCAAGCATTGTCGCTCATGCGGCAAGGCTGGTCATGTGGCGGCCAACTGCAGCGCCTCCCTCTGCAAGATCTGCAGACAGGAAGGGCACCAGACAAAAGACTGCAAACAGGCCAAGTGCTGCAACCTGTGTGGCGAGGCAAGTCACCTCTACAGGACCTGCCCCAAACGCTGCCGTACTTACGCACAGGCAGCCAAAGCCGACCAGGGGGAAGCAGAAGAAATGTTCCGTGTCACTCCAACCACCAAGGCCCCCAGGGAGCTCAACGGGACAAAGGAGGACACAGAGAGAGACAAGGTGGAGAAAGAGATTGAGGCAACAGAGAGCCAATCAGCAGCACTACCCCCTGAACCTCCCAGTCCTCAGGACAGCGAATCAATGGAGGAGGAGGCAGCAGTGGAAAAGCAGCAGGGGGAGTGGCGGACGGTGAAGAACAAGAAAAGTAAGAGGGAGCGAAGAAGAAGCAAAGGCGTTTCCCAGAGAAGCGGCAAGAGGCGTCTCCCATCCGACACGGATGACAAGGGCAGCAGCTCTTCGGATGATGAAGTGCCAGAGCGGCACCGACAGAAGAGGCGGCAAAGCTCCAGGGCGTTGGAGGACGAGACACCCGAGCTCCAGAAAATCGGAGACAACAAGGAGACCAGCGCACCCCAACTTTGCCTGCAACCTGAGGAGGCCAGTGCACCACAGCCCCTGGAATCTGGGAGCAGTGAGGCAATCATCGCACCCCAGCTCCAGGAAGCCGGGAACAGCAACACCCCAGAGGGGGTGAGTTTTGGAGAAGCTTCTCCAGCAAAGGTCATCTCAAAACCCGCTCTCTACGTGAACCTCCAGATGCCACTGGAGCAGAACACGGCCAAAGAGATCTACCTCAGCCCATCCAAAGTGAAGGAATTTGAGCTCACTACGGGTATGAAGGAGCAGACTAAAGGTCTGGGACTCTCAGAGACAGTGGGTTTGGTAGGAGAATAAATGCTTTAAAATGGGTTTAAAGATTGTATCCATAAATGTGCGTAGCATTAAATCTACTACGCGATGTGTTGCGACCTTGGACTACCTAGCCAAGGTCAAAGCTGACCTGTTGTTTCTGCAGGAGTGTGCGATACCGCACCTCAGCTCCTACAGGCAATGGTCACGATGGTGGTCCCAAGGGCCATCGATCTGGTCGGGCGGAAACGACTCTCGTTCCTCCGGCCTGGGTATTCTGCTGCGGGGAGGCAACTTCACCGTCTCCGAGGTCAAGGAGGTGGTGGGCGGGCGACTCCTCGTAGCAGACGTAATGTACAAGAACGCTCCACTCCGGTTAATTAACGTGTATGGCCCGGCACAAGGGGCTGAGCGGCTGGAGGTTTTTCAGCAGCTCCCACTGCTGCTGGCGACCTCCAGGCCGGTCATTCTGGGCGGGGACTTCAACTGCATCATCGATGCGGCTGGACGATCCGGCAGGGCCGGCAGCAGATTGGACGCTACGTCCAGATCCCTGATGGAAACAGTTAAGGATGCCAAGCTGCACGACGTCTTCAGCAACCCTGCAGACGGAGCGCAGCGCAGATACACCTGGTCGCGGCCAGACGGGTCCATTCGTTCCAGGATAGACTTCCTGTTTGTGTCCCGTGCATTCACAGTCAGATCCACCGAGGTCAAGCCGGTGTTCTTCTCTGACCACTGCCTCCTACTGGCGGACTGCCACTTGGAGAAGGACCTGAGGGTGGGCAGGGGGACATGGAAGCTAAATGTGCAACTGCTGACCCCAGAGAACATTGAGGAGCTCAAGAGGGATTACAAAGGTTGGAGAACCGTGAAACCCCTCTTTGAGTCCCTGACACACTGGTGGGAAGCGATCAAGGGAAGCATCAAGAGGTTTTTCATCCTCAAAGGCACCCAGAAAGCTAGAAAGGAACAGAGGGAAATGTCCCGACTCCAGAAAAAGATGCAGAATCTGCTCCGGCTGCAGTCGATGGGGGTCGATGTCAAGGAGGAGCTCCAAGAGGTGAAGGGCCAGCAAGCCTCGCACTTTGCCTCGGAGGCCTCCAAGATCATCTTCCGTTCCAGAGTCCGCTCCGTGGAGCAGGATGAGACGTGCTCACGTTTCTTCTTCCAAAAGGTACACAGAGAGCGCTCTGTGATCAGCAGCCTGAAGGAAGAAGACGGCTCAGTAAAGTCATCACGGTCCGACATTCTGAGGATCAGCAAATCCTTTTATGCCGGATTGTATGACGTGAAGCCCACGGACAGCACGGCCTCCCAGTCCTTCCTGTCCTCTATCACGGAGGTCTTAGACCACAGTACGCGGGAGAGCCTGGACAAACCGCTAACTCCTGATGAACTGACTAAGGCCCTCGAGTCCTTCGAGAAGAGTAAAACCCCCGGAAGCGACGGCTTGCCGGCGGAGTTGTATTCGGCTCTGTGGGACTTGATTGGCCCAGACCTGCTAGGAGTGTACGAGAGTATGCTCCTGGCCGGTAGTATGTCAGAATCCATGAGGAAGGGCATCATCACCCTCATCTACAAGCACAAGGGGGAAAGGGAGGAAATTAGAAATTGGCGACCCATTTCACTGTTGAATGTGGACTATAAGATTCTGTCCAAGGTCATCGCCAACCGGGTCAAATCCGCTCTGGAATTGGTGATTCACCCTGACCAGACCTGCTCTGTGCCAGGCAGGAAGATCTCTGACAGCCTGGCGCTGCTCAGGGATACGATTGCCTATGTACAGGACAGGGGTGTGGATACCTGCCTCATCAGCTTGGATCAGGAGAAGGCCTTTGACAGAATATCGCACACCTACATGGGGGATGTGCTCTCCAAAATGGGGTTTGGGGAGGGAATTCGAAATTGGATCCAACTGCTCTACACTAACATCAGTAGCGCAGTCTCAATCAATGGGTGGGAAACAGATAGCTTTCCGATTAAATCTGGAGTCAGGCAGGGCTGTCCTCTCTCGCCTGTCCTTTTCGTGTGTTGCATAGAACCCTTTGCCGAGTCCATCAGGAAGGATCCGGGCATAAGAGGAGTGACGATCCCAGGCAGTGGAGGCACTCAGGTAAAAGCCTCCCTGTACATGGACGACGTCGCCGTCTTCTGCTCGGATCCGCTGTCGGTGCGCAGACTGATGCACATCTGCGACCAGTTTGAACTGGCCTCGGGAGCCAAGGTAAATCGTGGGAAGAGCGAGGCCATGTTCTTTGGGAACTGGGCTGACCGATCCTTTGTCCCCTTCACTGTCAGGGCTGACGGCCTGAAGGTGCTGGGGATATGGTTCGGAGGGACCGGGGCATGCGTTAGAAACTGGAAGGAGCGAGTGGCTATGGTGAAAAGGAAACTGGGCATGTGGGAGCGACGCTCCCTCTCCATTGCGGGTAAGAACCTGGTCATCAGGTGTGAGGTACTCTCGCTGTTGCTGTACGTGGCGCAGGCCTGGCCCATTCCAGACTCCTGCGCGATGGCGATCACTCGAGCCATCTTCCGCTTTATCTGGAGGTCGAAAATGGATCGTGTCCGCAGGGACGCGATGTACAAGCCTCTAGATAAAGGGGGAAAAAACGTGCCCAACATCGCCCTCATACTGATGGCCACCTTTGTGTGTGGCTGCATCAAGCGGTGCGTAGACCCTCAGTACGCAAACACCAAGTGTCACTACGTGCTGAGGTTCTACCTGTCCCCGGTGTTGCGAAGGATGGGTCTGGCCACGCTGCCGCGGAACGCTCCAAGTAGTTGGACCGTGCCGTACCACCTGTCCCTGGTGGAAAAATTTATGCAGAAAAACACCTTTGACCACAAGTCCATCAGGCAGTGGTCAGCACGTAACGTCCTAGAGGCCCTGAGGGAAAAGGAGAGGGTGGACCCTGTGGGATGGTTCCCCGAGCAGACTGTCAAAGTCATTTGGCAGAATGCCTCATCGCCAGAACTTTCCAACAAGCACCAAGACGTAGCTTGGCTGGTGGTGAGAAAGGCCCTCCCCGTTAGATCCTTCCTACACGCCAGGAGGCTCACCCCCTCTGCACGTTGCCCTCGAGGTGGCTGTGGTGGGGAAGAGACCGTTGTTCACCTCCTTGTGGATTGTGCCTTTGCAAAGAAAGTCTGGAGAGAGATGCAGTGGTTGCTGTCGAGGTTCATCCCGAGCAGTTCTGTGACACAGGACTCTGTGCTCTACGGGCTGTTCCCAGGGACACACACCGAGACAAACATCAACTGCAGCTGGAGGATCATCAACTCGGTGAAAGAGGCGCTTTGGTCTGCCCGAAACTTGTTGGTCTTCCAGCACAAAGAGTTGTCCCCGACTGATTGTTGCGGACTGGCACAATCCAAAGTCCAGGACTACGTGCTGAGGGACGCACTAAAGCTTGGGGCAGCTGCCGCAAAGGCGCAATGGGGAAGGGTCGCTGTCTAAGACCTTTCTACCACAGCGCACCGAGAGACTGGGAACTGTTTAGAGCCCCTCGGGCTGTACAGATCAAAATGAAAGGCTGTAAATGACTGTAATATTGTTTGTACTGATGCACCTGGTGATACATTTTGTAAAAGTTTAACCTGGATTGTACCCTTGTAATGTTGTTTTTGAAATGGTTTTGAATGTGATTGAAGATAATTTATGAATAAAGTATATTTTTACAAAAAAAAAAACTTGCATTTGTGGCTTACCTGTGAAGGATGAGCTTGCGATTTACTGGATGATTGCTGGCAACTGGAGTGGTATAGCAGTGGCTTCAGGAGAGAAGAGGAGGATCTGGAAATGAAAAAAATACATTTATTTGTGAGGTACAAGCTACTTCATATTATGTTAATTGTGAAAATTGGAAATATCCATGTATGGATTATTTCTCTCATTCAATTCCTTTGATCAGTGCAAATCACTTTGAGATGTCAAACATAGAAGCCATATGAAGAGGAAATGGGAAGGTTTCCTGCATAATGGCGATGGAAGCCACAAAATGAACAAAGTGTCTGATCTTCTGAATTAGATCAATTTACATTCAACAAAAGTATGATCAAAAATAAGATCAAAGTAATGAGATCTTTTTCTACTATACTGAAAAAGTTGGCTAATTATAATTAAAAATATCCAAGAAACTGAAGGCCTAACATTTCTCCCTGATCTCCAAGCAATCGAGCAATGGTTCTGCCTATTAATCAAATATTTCTACTTGTATTATTTAACTCTTTTGGGTTGCTTCCTACACTGAGAGTTCCAAGTTCAGGAACCATAATGTTCTGCGCATGATTTAATGTTGGTGCTCATTCTCAGAGTCTTTAAGGAGACAAGTTGTCAAGTTGAATTTTCTTTTCCTTATTTTCAGAAACCTCTAACGTCTGCTGGTTTACAATATGCAAAATGTTGGCTGCCATTTGGCAGCTCACTGGATTGGCCAATCTTCATGTGTGAGCCCAGAGATTAGCAAGTTATTTGACTATTGATCAGGGGGCCTCGTAGATAAACTTAGTCCTGTCATTGAGCTGACATTTGCATGCAAAACTTTACCCACTCTGGCTGAGATAACATTTGACTGATATATTGAAGTACTGATTATATACATTTTTTATTTGTTCAAGGGATGTGGGCATCGCTGGCTAAGCCAGCACTTATTGCTCATCCCTCGTTGTCCTCATGAAGGCGGTGGTGAGCTGCCTCCTTGAACCACTGCATCCATGTGGTGTAGGTACACCCACAGTGCTGTTAGGGAGGAATTTCCAGGATTTTGACCCAGCGACAGTGAAGGAACGTTGATATAGTTCCATGTCACGAGGGTATGTGGCTTGGAGGAGAACTTGCAGGTGGTAGTGCTCCATGCATTTACACATGTCTTTCTAGGTGGTAGGGGTTGTGGTTTTGAAAGATGCTGTTGAAGCATCCATGGTGAGTTGCAGCAGTGCCTCCTGTAGATGGTGCACACTGTTGCCACTGGTGGAGGGAGTCAATGTTGAAGGAGGTGGATTGGGCGCCAGTCAAGCAGGCTGCTTTGTCCTGGACGGTGTTGAGCATCTTGAGTGGTTGTTGGAGCTGCACTCATCCAGGCAAGTGGAGAATATTCCACCACACTCCTGACTTGTGCCTTGCAGATGGTAGACAGAATTTAGGGAGTAAGGAGGTGAGTTACTTGCTGCAGAATTCCATGTTGCTGATCTGCTATTGTAGCCACAGTATTTATATGGCTGTCCCATTTCAGTTTTTGGTCAATGGTAACTCCTAATATGTTGATAGTGAAGGATTCAGTGATGATAATGCCATTGAATGTCAAGGGAAGATGGTTAGATCCTCTCTTGTTGGAGATGGCCATTGCCTGGTATTTTAGTGGCAAGTAACATTTGTGCCACACATCACCAAGCCTGAATGTTGTCCAGGTCTTGCTGCATATGGACACAAATAGCTTCAGTATTTGAGGAGTTGCGAATGGTGCTGAACATCCCCACTTCTGGCTTCATAATGGAAGGACGATCAGCTGATGATGGTTTTTTCCTAGGACACTACCTTGAGGAATCCCTGCGACAATATCCTGGGACTGACATGAATGGCCTCCAACAACCACAACCATCTTCCTTTGCTAGGTATGACTCTAACCAGTGGAGAGTTTTCTCCCTGATTCCCATTGACTTCAGTTTTGCTAAGGCTCTTTGATGCCACGTTTGGTCAAATGCTGCCACGGTGTCAAGGGCAGTCACTCTCACCTCACTGCTTGAGTTCAGCTCTTCTGTTCATGTTTGGACCAAGATTGTAATGAGGTTAGGAGCTGATTGGCCCTGGTGGAACTCAAACTGAGCATCAGTGAGCAGGTTATTGCTGAATAAGTGCCGTTTGATAGCACAGTCGATGGCCCCTTCCATCACTTTGCTGATGATTGTGAGTGGACTGATGGGGCAATAATTGACTGGATTGGATTTGCTCTGCTTTTTTTGGGCAGGACATACCTGGGCAATTTTCCACATTGCCAGATAGATGCCAGTGTTGTAGCTGTACTGGAACAGCTTAGCTGGGACAGCTAGTTTTGGAAGACAGTCAGAATGTTGTCAAGGCCTGTAGCCTTTGCACTTTCCAGTGCCTTCAGCCATTTCTTTATATCACGTGGAATGTATTGAACTGGCTGAAGACTGGCATCTGTGATGCTGGGGACCTCAGGAGGAGGCCGAGATGGATTATCCACTTGGCACTTCTTGCTGAAGGTTGTTGTGAATGCTTCAGCCTTAACTTTTGCACTGATGTGCTGGGCTCCTCCATCATTAAGGATGGGGATATTTATGGATGATCCTCTTCCAGTGAGTCGGTCAATTGTCCATCACCATTCACAATTGGACATGTCAGGACTGCAGAGCTTAGACCTGAGCTGTTGATTGTGCGATCGCTTAGCTCTGTCTACTGCTTGCTGCTTGTGCTGTTTGGCATGCAAGTAGCCCTGTGTTGTAGCTTCACCAGATTGCCACCTAATTTTTAGGCATGCCTGGTGTTGCTCATGGCAAGCCCTCCTGCACTCTGTATTGAAGAGTGATTTGAAAATTATATGATTTATGTAAAATGGGTATCAAGCATAATGTTTTGTAATGCAATGTCCATACATTTAGTTGTTAAGGTGTATCACAAATTTCTTAAACTTGCTTTAAGATTTTATACCCAATTACATACTAAAAAAAAATTACCATTAATTGTTCCCTAGCATAGGTAACCATGCATTACTCATGGTGTCAGTGGCACTATTAGTCTTTTATCCATGCTAGGAAAGGCAGCATCTTTGTATTGTCTGAAATCTGACTTTCTCAATCGGAGTAAGACAATGCCCTTTATGAAGACAAAACTTTGCATTGCAGTGTTTGCCAGTAATCTTGGATTCTTTTTTCCTTTGTTGCCACACCCTTAATGGCTTTTACTTGTGGAGGATAAACCTCAGGATATTTAAGATCATAAGACATAGGAGCAGGAATTAGGCCATTCGGCCCATCGAGTCTGCTCCGCCATTCAATCATGGCTGATAAGTTTCTCAACCCCATTCTCCTGCCTTCTCCCCGTAACCTTTGATCCCCTTACCAATCAAGAACCTATCTATCTCGGTCTTAAATACACTCTCTTTCTGTATATATATATATATATATATGAACAACACCTGCAAATTCTTCTCCAAGCCACACACCATCCTGACTTGGAATGATATCGCTGTTCTTTCACTGTCGCTGGGTAAAAATCCTGGAACTCCCTTCCTAACAGCACTGTGAGTGTACCGACACAACATGGATTGCAGCAGTTCAAGAAGGCAGCTCACCACCACCTTCTCAAGGGCAATTAAAAAAAAAAAAATGCTGGCCTGTCCAGCGACACACATATGCCATGAAAGAATAAAAAAAATTAGGATGGTGTGTGGCTTGGAGGGGAACTTGCAGGTGGTGGCGCTCTCAAGCACTTGCTGCTCTTGCCCTTCTAGATGGTAGAGGTTGAAGGAGCCATGGTGAGTTGCTGCAGCGCATCTGTAGATGGTACACGCTGCTGCCACTGTGCGTCAGTGGTGGAGGGAGTGAATGTTTAAGGTAGTGGATGGGGCTCCAATCAAGCCGGCTTCTTTGCCCTGAATGGCGTCGAGCTTCTTGAATGTTGTTGGAGCTGCACTCATCCAGGCAAGTGTTGAATATTTCATCACACCCCTGACTTGTGCCTTGTAGATGGTGGTCAGGCTTTGGGGCGGCAGGAGGTGAGTTACTCGCTGAAATATTTCCAGCCTCTAACCTGCTCTTGTAGCCACAGTATTTATATGGCACTTGGGTTTGGAAGGTGCTGTCGGAGGAGCCTTGGTGAATTGAAATTTGCAGTACTCTCTTTAAATGGATGCATATAAGGATAACACAATATATTTTTTATGGTACAATTTAAAAAAATATTTAAAATGCTGATATTATAGAGTAACTTTGTCTTGTCATATTTTCTGTTTAAATTGCTCTTAGTTAATGCCAACTCTTTGATGAATGATTCACCGTTTTATATTTTTTACTATAAATGAATAAGTATATAATAATGTTGTAATGTCCCTAAGTGATTTCAAGCAATGCAGACAGAAAAATGGTGAATTGCAGTAGAATTTTGTTTCTAAATAAAAATCTGCCCCTTTGAAATTTGTTCGTAATTTTCTGGGGAGTTATGGAATGGAAAATGTTCATGCAGTGCTCCTTTGTACCAGCAGATGGTGGCAGAGAATTTTACATGGCATGTTGTGACCAGTTTGAACCCATTACAGTGTCATTCTTCCAAGTACATGCTGAAAATCTTTAAAAAAAGAGTTTGCAATGTAAATGAAGAAGCCAAAATAATAGTTAAACACCAATGAGGCCCAGAACATAGAGGACCGGTTTCTTCAATATAAACAGGCTGGAACCTCTGAATGCTATTAGGATTCCTGTGCGCTTAACATTTTTACCACAAAAGAACCTCTTAGCTCACTCTTCTCTTGGTGAAATTGAATTCAGTGCTGCAATTTAGAAACAAGGAACAATAGCCTACACATAACCCTCAGGTTTATAATTTACATTTGGAAATATATAAATGAGTTTTGAATTATCACTGCTTATGAACCAGGCAACGTTTTTTATTTAACAAAATACTGCCACAATTTTAATTCTGTGTTTCTCATGTTGATATGGTTTAGTTCTGGTAGCCCAGAAGATTGGGAAAATTTTAGAAACCAGCAAGGATGAGTGAAAAAGTAGTAAAAAGGGAGAAATTGGAGTATGAGAGAAAACTAGCAAGAAATATAAAAACAGACGGGAAAGGCTTCTACAAGCATATAAAAAGGAAGAGAGTAGCTAAAGTAAGAGTGGTCCCTTAGAGGGGGAGACTGGGGAATTAATAATGGGAAACAAGGAAATATCACAGACCTTGAACAAATATTTTGTATCCACCATCACAGTTCAACACAGAAAGGATCCCAAGAATAGTAGAAAAACAAGAGGCAATAGGGAGGGAGGAACTTAAAGCAATCACGATCACTAGAGAATAAGTACTAGGAAAACTAATTGGAGTAAAGGCTGACTTGTCCTTGGGCCTGATGGCCTGAATCCTATGGTCTTAAAAGACGTGGCTGCAGAGGGTAGTTGGTTGTAATCTTCCAAAATTCCCTAGATTCTGGAAAGGTCTCAGTAGATTAGAAAATCGCAAAAGTAACACCACTATTCAAGAAAATGTGGAACTATAGGTCAGTTAGTCTAGCATCGTCAGTGGGAAAATGCTAGAATCCATTGTTAAGGAGGTAGTAGCAGCACACTTAGAAAATCATACTACAACCAAGCAGAGTCGACATGGTTTGTGCAAGGGAAATCGTGTTTGATAAATTTATTAGAGTTCTTTGAGGATGTAATAGGTAGGGTGAATAAAGGGGAACCAGTAAATGGAGTGTACTTTTATTTCCAAAAAGGCATTTGATAAGCTGCTACATGAAAGGTTACTGCACAAGATAAGAGCTCGTGGTATTGGGGTGTTATTATTAGCATGGATAGAGGGTTGGCTAACTAACAGGAACCAGAGAGTTGGGATTAATGGGTCATTTTTGGGTTGGCAAACTGTATTTAGTGGGGTCCTGGGTTCCCAACTATTTATGATCTATATTAATGACTTGGATTAAGGGGCAGATTGTATTGCAGCCAAATTTGCTGATAAGACAAAGATAGATAGGAAAGCAAGATGTGAGGAGGCCACAAAGAGACTGTGAAGGGATATCGAAAGTTTAAGTGAGTGGGCAAAAAAATTGCAAATGGAATATAATGTGGGTAAATGTGAGATTATCCACTTTGGTAGGAAAAACAGAAAAGCAGAGTATCATTTAAATGGAAAGAGACTGCAGAATGTGGCAATACAGAAGGATCTGGGTGACCTTATATAGGAATCACAAAAAGTCAGAATGGAGGATCAGCAAGAAATTAGGAAGGCAAATGGAATGTTGGCCTTTATTGCAAATGGGATGAGAGTATAGAAGTAGGAAATTCTTACTGTAGCTGTACAGGGCATTGGTGGGACTGCACCCAGAATGCTGTGTATAGTTTTAGTCTGCTGACTTAAGGAGTGACATACTTGCAATGGAAGCAGTTCAGAGAAGGTTCACAAGGCAATTTCCTGGGATCAAGTTGTCTTATGAGGAAAGGATGAGCAGCTTGGGCCTACACTTATTGAAATTTAGAAGAATGAGTGGTGATCTTATTGAAACACATAAGATTCTGAGGGGATTCGACAGGGAAATTGCAGAGAGGCTATTTCCTCTCGTGGAGGAATCTAGAACTCGGGAACACAGTATTAAAAATAAGTGGTCTCCCACTGAAGATGGAAATGAGGAGGAATTTCTCCTCAGGGTTGTTAGACTTTGGAATTCTCTTCCACAGAGAGCAGCGGAGGCTGATTTAGACAGATTTTTGGTTGACAAGGAAGTTGTGGGTTATGGGGTATGAGCAGAAAAGTGGAGTTAAGGCCACAGTCAGATCAGTCATGATTTTTTTGGACGGTGGAACAGGCCTGATGGGCTGAATGGATTTCTCCTGCTTCTATTATGATCTTATTTTCAGGCTGCATTTAGTTTTTGGTAGTATGCCAGAAAAGTACACTGGGTGAAACTTTGAAAGAGTGTTCAGGAGTCAAAAGATCTGATAGAGAGGAAGGGAAAATGACCTTTATCCTGGGAGACCTTATCCTGCATCAGCCAAGTGTGCTCCTGTTGTGTTGACTGAAGGAAGTCAGTCTCCCTCAGTTGGGAATGTGTGTTTGTATACATGTTCATTTCTGATTGCATCAAATGAAACTTTGGAAAGTTGTCACTTGACAAGTCTGGAATTAGCATTGAGATAGGTTAAAATAAGTCAGCCAAGACTGAAGGAGCGCTTTTGCAAGTTTATCTTCAGAACACCTCCTGTTGTCTGTTTTTTTTATCCTTCTTGGTTTGGATATTGTACTGTTCTGAATATTTACAATTTGTCCCGTACACCAAACACTCTCCAAAGCTCACCCAGGATTGTTGCCTTCTAACAATGGGTCAAGCTTACAGCTATCTCAGCAAGAGAATTTCAAGGAAATTGGACTTAAAAAAGCAACAGAGACAAATGCAGCATGAACTTGGATTGTGGAAACCTAATGGCTTCAGTGCTGTCACAGCAACCGATGCTGACCGGTGCTTAATTCACAATTAACACAACACTTCATGAGAAATATTGGTAGAAACTCCATTTCCTCTATCTTCCCAAGGTCAGATTTCCATTGGATAGATGAAGTTTGCAGATCCTATGCTTCCAAATGAGCAAATCTGCAGCACAACCAGAGCCAGCATCAGTGCATTCTATCTTCAATGTAGGCATTCCTTGAAGAGAAGTGGCAGTCAATTAAACACTAAGATAAAAGCAAAAAACTGCGGATGCTGGAAATCCAAAACAAAAATAAAAATACCTGGAAAAACTCAGCAGGTCTGGCAGCATCTGCGGAGAGGAACACAGTTAACGTTTCGAGTCCGTATGACTCTTCAACAGAACTAAGTAAAAATAGAAGAGAGGTGAAATGTAAGCTGGTTTAAGGGGGGGTGGGACAAGTAGAGCTGGATAGAGGGCCAGTGATAGGTGGAGATAGCCAAAAGATGTCATAGACAAAGGGACAAAGAGGTGATGAAGGTGGTGATATTATCTAAGGAATGTACTAATTAAGGGTAGAAAGCAGGACAAGCAAGGTACAGATAGCCCTAGTGGGGATGGGGTGGGGTGAAGGAGTTGAAAAAGGCTAAAAGGTAGAGATAAAACAATAGATGGAAATACATTTAAAAATAATGGAAATAGGTGGGAAAAGAAAAATCTGTATAAATTATTGGAAAAAAAGGGGGGGATCGGAAAGGGGGTGGGGATGGAGGAGAGAGTTCATGATCTAAAATTGTTGAACTCAATATTCAGTCCGGAAGGCTGTAAAGTGCCTAGTCGGAAGATGAGGTGCTGTTCCTCCAGTTTGCGTTGAGCTTCACTGGAACAATGCAGCAGGCCAAGGATGGGCATGTGGGTATGAGAGCAGGGTGGAGTGTTGAAATGGCAAGCGACAGGGAGGTCTGGGTAATGCTTGTGCACACTGGATTATAAGTTTATTATTAATTTATTATTTTTAAAGCGCAACAGAATAACATAATAAATAAAAGTAATGTCGCTGGTAAACATGTACAGATACCTGCACTCTGTTGCTGTGGCTGAAGTGATGTTCTTCCACTGCTCCTTCAATCATAGCAGCAAATGAAAGCTGTGCATACCCATAAAGCTTAATCAAAATGTCAGGGGAAGCCCACAGAGCATTTTCGTCAACCTTGCAAATATGTTGGGTGAATATTGCAGGAATTTTATTAAGTCCATGGTACAGCTGTCAAACAGCTGAGTGTGTGCTCTCATCCATAAAGTTGGTTTTCAATCATAAGTAGCACAGGAAAGCATTAAAATACTTGCCTTAAACAAGCAAGAATTTCGTGAACCAAATTTAAGTATCAATGTCATTCAGTGCTGACGTTTAAACAGCATGTTTAAATAAATATGCCAATCTGAGATCTGAATTATCTTGAGTTTGTCAAAATTTGGCAGATTTGGGTCCTAATTCTGTTTCTCTTTTACTGAGAGAATAGTGAACCGATTGCCTCTCTCCCTCTATTAGTGCAGTTAAATTGGCCACTTGGAGTTGTGCAAGACCTGCCCAGATTTGTTTAGCTGCCAATTTGTTGCTTGCTTGTTTGATAGATTGATTTTTACCTCTGTGGACACGAGACTTTCCTACGCTTCCCCAACCCTTCTGTGAAGAGATGTAACCAAAGGCAATGTCCGTCTGTTGATGCAGAAATTTAATAAGGATATTTAATTCCTACAGTGAATGAAATGATACTGGAACATTTGTTTGATGAATTTGTAACTTGTTTAACAAGCAAGGCAGGTGATTCGATTCTCTCATAGGAATTAATTATTGATAACCAGGTTTATAGATTAGAGAGCACACTTGGAATTGTTATCCCATTATACTTGAGCAAATATCTCTCTAGTTTTCACTCAATTGATTTTACCAAAATTCTCTGCAGATTTCTACTGACTCTGTGGATAAGCTTTTGGTGCACTCGTTTATAGGTTTGTTTAATATAAATCATTTATTAGTTTTGATAAGTTTTTATTTTAAAATTAACGTCTGCAGATCAAGTGACATTTATCAAGATTTGGACTGTTCTGGAAAGGAACCCTTTCAGAGGCTGAAATAGGGGTGAACCTTGAAGGATGGGATTATTGCTGGGTGGTAGGGATCTGTGCTGGGCCCACTTTTGTTTATCCTGATGGGTTGATTGTCTTTCTGTCTTGTAATTTCTACTAAACTGTGCAATGTAGATGGTTAGCTGCTTGAATCTGGAGTTGTGTTGCTGAGTATTTTTACTAGTTTTGATATCAATTTAAACTCGCTGAGCTGGGAATGAGTTCTTTCTAAATGGGATTGATGGAATGTGGGTGTCACTGGCAAGGCCAGCAGTTGTTGCCCATCCCTAATTGCCTTTGAACTGAGTAGCCTGCTCGGCCATTCAAAGACAATTAAGAGTCAACCACGTTGCTGTAGATCTGGAGTCATACAGACCGGGACTGGGTGAGGATGGCAGATTTCCTTCCCTAAAGGACGTTGGTGAACCAGATGGGGTTTTGCATCAATCCGGGTAGTTTTATGGTCATCATTATTCAGACTATCTTTTTATTACAAATTTATTTAATTAACTGTATTTAGTTTCCTCAGCTGCTGTGGTGAGATTTGAACTCATGTCCCTGGATCATTAGTTCAAGATTACTGGTCCAGTACCATAAACACCATGCAACCATTGCCTTTAAATTTTGACATGAATTTTAACAGTATTAATATATCTGATTGCAATTATCTTCATCCCTCTTTTCTGCTGCAGAGTTTGTTGGAGGGAGTGGCAAATGTCAAGTGTCAGCTACGACTCACCCTTTTCGATGCCACGTATTCCCATTTCTTTGGTAGAACCTGGAAGAGTCCCCCACAGCCCATAAAATATGCCCATGGCCAGCCAGTCAAAGTGTTCTTCAACCAGGTAAGAAAATATTCAATGAACATCATTCTCTGGGCTTTATTCACTTTGTGGTATGGTTGACATTGTATTCGCTTTGAATAACTGAAGGTAGGTTGAAGGTGTATTTCCGCCACAGCTAAGCTTGTGTGTTGTCCAAACTCAGCCAAGCTAGATCACACATTGGAGATTATTTCCAAAAAGAATTTTTTTCGGTGCATCAAGGTAAGGATATCAGTTTGAAGAATGGAATGCTTTTCAAGCCACATATGACTCTCTGAGGCAGAGTACAGTTCCCTCTACTCTGGCCCACCCATCTACCTTAACTTAGAATCTCAGGAGAAAAATTCTCATATGTTCCCCCTCCTGCAGGTATCTTTGTGAAGTGCTGGCTGTTAAGGCTGTTCTAACTGCCGAAGCGTGTGAAATGCTTGAAGAATAATAAGCAGCTTGAGCCGCAGTGCTCATGCATGAAAAGGGGATGTTCTACTTGGATACAAAAATCACGTTAATCTTATGCGCTGAAACTGTATTAAAAATAGGGGACACCAAAACGGTAGGGACTCAGAAGTGGTTTTGTTGAAAAGGGCTACAGTGAATGGTCAAGGGATTTAGTTCACAAATTCTTGATGAGCCTGTGGCTTGTAATATAAAGACACCTGTCTCCTGAGTACTGTTTATGCTGTGTTTTATATTCATTGTGATAAATCAATATTATTGCCCAGACTACTCTCTGTCTCCTGGGCCCATGCACCTGCCACTTCAGCGAAAGGACAAGGGTTATCCAATATGGCCCTCCTTGTGTTGATCTGATGGTCTTTAGCATGCTCCTGGATTTAGATATTTCATACCAGTAATTTTTATCTAGGGTAGTTCTTTGTGTAGCTTACATTCACCTTCCAGAAGATCAATTTCATTTACCTCCTAGTTGTTCCACCAATTCCCCTCCAGTGACCCCCAACATTAAGTACACTTGGATGATGCACGCACACTTGAGTGCCAAGCCCAGATCCTGCTCAATGTGGGGGCCATAATGGCAATTGATCAGTGAGCAATTGATTGTCATGGGAAAGTCACATACTCAACTTTGTAAATTAGTTTATACTTTTGAAGGGTCTTTGACCAGAATGGCTGGCCCCAAAACATGGAGGCAAAGATGCCACACTGAAATTCCTCATTCCTTCCCTGGCAGGTACCTCATCAATACTGAAAATGATATGGGCCTCTACTCACTTTCTGCGCATGCCCCAAAATCTGGTATATCAGTTGGGTTCAGGATTGTTGAAAGAGCTATTTACACTGCCAACAGTTCTTGTCTCCCTTTCACTGCTGGTTTTCGCACCACTAGGTACCCCTGCAGCAGTGCCGAATTTTAAATCAGGTTCCCAGTTGCACTGTGGAAGCTGCAACTGAATATGTTAATTGAGTGCCCTGCCTCTATAAAGGCAGGACACTCTGATGCCCCAATACCCATTGGGGTAAAAAGACGTCAGGTGCATGGGCATGCTAGAGTCATGTTGTGCATAGTTTAACACCAGCCTCCCTGCCCACTCCATCCTGGCCATCAAGGCTTCAGAGTTGGCACAAATAGGAGATTTCATCCCGTTAGTTCAGTTTGGATTACAAATCAAGTCCCAGAGATGAAAAAAATACTGGTGCTGCCCTGTGTTGTAAATGGGCCTGCTTTTTGTCAGATGTTTCTTGACAATGTTCCTGTGATTTGCCTTGGCATGTTTTACACTATATAAATGCAAGTAGTTGTTGTTGTTGACTAGCTGTGTTGCACGTTGACGGCGGATGGCCAAAAGTGGAATAAGTGCCACTTGTCACGCTATTCTTTTTAAGTTCAGTATTCACTCTTTATCTCATCATTTCTCCAAAAATTCTGTAGATCGTCACTATATTCAACACTTCTCAATGGCTTTCACTGTCATCACATCCTGAGAAGAACTCCTGCAACTTAATTTAAAATAATATTCTGGATTTACCCTTTTGATTCCCCTATCTTCAATAGTCTACAGGATCTCACCTCTCTGTAGCCAGAAATGGCATTTGGCCTTTAAAGCAATGGTTATGAAAATGTCACTAACATGTCTATACCGTTATAATAGGTCAGTTTAGCATGGCAAGGGGTCAGATTCAAGCTTGATCAGTGGTAAGAATATTTAGGACTATTTGCAAAGGCAGTCAGGATTACTTGAGATACTTGTGCCATTAAAGCAGCACTGTGGAAATGGGAACCGATGATGCATAATCTATGTTTTCACTTACTCTTTGGTTAACAACAATTGGTTTTTTGACCTTTAGTTTAACCAAATGTGAAGAATGAGACAGAAGAGCTTGTATATTATTCCAAAAGGTTGCTCAATTCATTAATTAAATTTGCTGAAACAATTTATTTTTGTTTCCTGTGTTGTCAGAGCCAGACTGCTCAGCAGCCTGTGGGATAATTGCAACATTTCCTTTACACGTAATCCTTCGCTGAGAATTTTCTGTATGTAAATTTTTATAGTGCAGTTTTCTTTTTAAGTTCAGTTTTCGCTCTTTATCTCGGCGTTTCTCAAAAAAATCTGTAGACCGTCACTATATTTGACTCTCCTCAGTGCCTTTCATTGTTATCACATCCTGAGAAGAACTCCTGCAATTTAATTTAAAGTAATATTCTGGATTTACCCTTTTAATTCCCTTATCTTCAATAATCTACAGGATCTCACCCCTTTGATGCTTCCTTTTCAGGCTGAAAAGCTCATGTTTCTCTAGTCTTTCCCCAAAACTGACCCCTTTGACACTGGTGATGAGCTCCACGATCACTTTCTGCACTGCCTCTAGCACTTGAATGTCTCTCTCTTGTTTTTCAGTGACCAGAACTTGGTGCAGTTTCCAGGTGTGCTCTGACTGGAGCCCTGTCCAGTTTGATCACAACTTCCTCTGAATTATTTTCCATTGTTCCTGCTATGCAATTCAAGACTTTTTGGCTTTGTTGGTTGTTGCTCTGCATTGGTTGAAGATGTTGAGCATCAAATTTAATATGACCCCTAGGTGTCTTTCAACTTCAACTCCAAAAACTTCACCATCAAACATGGAGCTTGCCTGTTATATATTTTTCCTTCCTATGTGTGGACTTTATACTTGTTTGCATTAAATTTTACCTACCATTATTCTCACTGTTTACATATTTTGACTAACTAGATCTGTAATTTCTGAGCTGATTCCTCCAATTTGGTATCACCTGCCTTTAGTACTTGTGCAACTATGCTGAATATTAGTATTTTTGTGAGGTAATGAATAAGAGGGAGATTTGAAAATAAAACAAATGATTTGGGAGGCGTGCAGTGGGGAGGTAGTTTCCCTGTATTTGCAAGAATGCTGCCTGGGCCTTTTGTGCATGATAGAAAATAGCTTCATTGTAGCCACTTTTGTCAATTAGTGTGAAATTGTACAAACAAACGACTTGGGACTTTGATATGAAACATGCAAAAGCAAAGTAATGCGGATGCTGAAAATCTGAAATAAAACCAGAAAATGCTGGAAACACTCAGCAGGCCAGGCAAATCTTTTGGGAGAGAAACAGAGATGATTATTCATGTTGATGACCTTTCTCTTTAACTCTCTTTCTGTTCCCATAGATGCTGCCTGTCCTGCTGATGTGAAACATAGTTATGGCCAGATATTTGAAGCCTAAAGTCATCATTTAATTACCTAGCTGCTTAGTGAAAGAAGAGAGCTATAGCAGAAACATGGCACTACAAGGCAAACTGTGGCTATCCATATGGCATGTGCAGGCAAAGGATCACTAAATCAAATATCCTCACTAAAAATTGACTGACTAATTCCCAGTGTGCATGTAGGAGGTTGCTAAGGGTAAGCTAGGAGCAGATGTGTGCCTTCACTAACGTTCCAGGAAAGAAGTCCAAAAAAACCCAATCCTACACTAGCTGGAGGAATACAGGACTGGGTAACTCTCTATGGCATACAGCTTAGTTGGAAGCTCAGCTCACTGCAGGAGAGGGATACACCTGTGCCCCAGCGTTACGGCTACTTCATGTTGGAACAGGGGATTTAAGAACAATTGTCCATACGCAGTCATCTTTGCAATCAATTAGTAGCCATGGAAAAATAAATTTTTCATTAATAGCCTGCATTAATTGTAAAGTGTTCTTTGAGGAGCAATTGGGTCTTAATAGAAATTACACCACTGGCATCCCAGGGTAAGTGCCAGCTACCTGTGTTGTCTGGGCCTTGTAGGATGGAGCACGCATTTCACAGTGCTCAAAATCATCTTGATGAGCCATTACTTCTAATTGCTCTCTGGAGCCCTGTAGTTCGATATATATTACCCAAACACAATGCATTAGTAAAGTAATAGGTGACTGCCTTTTTGTTTTATCAGAAAGAAAGAACTTGCATTTATATCTTGCCTGTTGCGACCTTAGTCCCAAATAGCCTCATAGCCAGCAAAGTGCTTTTGAAGATAATCACTGATGTGTAACAGAAAATATAAAGTAGACAACAGCAAGAGACTATCTTAATTTGGGATGCACATGCATCAAAATAACAAGAAACCGTTGGGGATACATCCAGCCCTCCTATATCAATACAGATAGACTGTCGGAATTTAAGACAGGCCAGCTGCATCATTTTAGGAAATTGCTGTCGCTATTTAAGAAACACCAAATGCATCATTATAAGAGCGGGCTCCCTGGATTTAGTCTGTATGAGGGACATCTGAACTCAGAACAAGCTCTACATGGCATTCAATATATCGCAAGGTTGGTTGGAATTTGAAAGTAGAACGGTGAGGCTGTCTGAAGTTTAGGAGCCTCATGCAAAGATTCTAAATTTGGGCAACTTTTCTGTGGCAAATTTGTAGCTTTTCCATGTAAACATTGGTTGTTATGTGGGATCTAAAAATGTACCCTATAAAACTGTTCATACCCTAAAAGGAGACAATGGCATAGTGGTAATATCACTAGACTAGTAATTCAGAGACCTAGTTAATGCTCAGGGAACAAGGGCTCAAATCCCACCATGAGAATTAATAAATCTGGAATTGAAAGCTCGTTTTAGTAATGGTGACCATAAAACTATCATTGATTGTCGTAAAAACCCATCTAGTCCACTAATGTCCCTTCCTTTAGGGAAGGACATCTGTCATCCACCTGGTCTGGCTTACATGTGACTCCAGAACTGCCCTTTGAAATGGCAAACCTTCAGTTCAAGGGCAATTAGGGATGGGCAGCAAATGCTGGCCTTGCCAGTGACACCCACATCCCATGAAAGAATAAATATTTTTAAAAAAATCATTCCGGACAATCACCATCGGTTGATATGCCCTAGAGACGAAGGAAGTGTAACTCTAATTACCTGCCCCCTTTCCCATAGCCAAAATGGGACATATCTGAGCAACTAATTTCTTTATTTAAAAACAAAAAGCTAAAAGCTACTGCGGATGCTGGAAATCCAAAACAAAATAAAAACAGAATTACCTGGAAAAACTCAGCAAGTCTGGCAGCATCGGCGGAGAAGAAATCAGTCAACGTTTCGAGCCCTCATGGCCCTTCAGCAGAACTGAAGCATAGTTTCAACAAGGGAGAAATATAAATTGGTTTAAGGTGGGTGGGGGGGAAGAGACACATTGAGGGTGTGGTGTGAGCAGATAATCAAAAGATGTCAGAGACAAAAGGGTCAAAGAGGTGTTGAAGGTGGTGGTCTTTGTCTGAGAAAAGTGCTAATTAAGAATGCAAGACAGGATATTCAAAGTACAGCTCTAGTGGGGGTGGGGTGGAAAGACTAAAGGTTTTAGTTTTAGATTTAAAAATAATGGAAATAGGTGGGGAAAGAAGAATCTATATAAATTATTGAAAAAAAAGGCGGGTGGGGGGGGAAAAGAAACGGGGTGGGGATGGGGGGAGGGGGGTTTAAGATCTAAAGTTGTTGAATTCAATATTCAGCCCAGAAGGCTGTAAAGTGCCTAGTCGGAAGATGAGGTGCTGTTCCTCCAGTTTGCGTTGGGCTTCACTGGAACAATGCAGCAAGCCAAGGACAGACATGTGGGCAAGAGAACAGGGTGGAGTGTTAAAATGGCAAGCGACAGGGAGGTTTGGGTCTTTCTTGCGGACAGACCGCAGGTGTTCCGCAAAACGGTCGCCCAGTTTGCGTTTGGTCTCTCCAATGTAGAGGAGACCGCATTGGGAGCAACGAATGCAGTAGACTAAGTTAGGGGAAATGCAAGTGAAATGCTGCTTCACTTGAAAGGAGTGTTTGGGCCCTTGGACGGTGAGGAGAGAGGAAGTGAAGGGGCAGGTGTTGCATCTTCTGCGTGGGCATGGGGAGGTGCCATAAGTGGGGGTTGAGGAGTAGGGGGTGATGGAGGAGTGGACCAGGGTGTCCCGGAGGGAACGTCCTCCAACATTTCCGCCAACTCCAGCATGATGCCACCACCAAACACATCTTCCCTTCACCCCCCTTGACGGCATTCCGTAGGGATCGTTCCCTCCGGGACACCCTGGTCCACTCCTCCATCACCCCCTACTCCTCAACCCCCACTTATGGCACCTCCCCATGCCCACGCAGAAGATGCAACACCTGCCCCTTCACTTCCTCTCTCCTCACCGTCCAAGGGCCCAAACACTCCTTTCAAGTGAAGCAGCATTTCACTTGCATTTCCCCTAACTTAGTCTACTGCATTCGTTGCTCCCAATGCGGTCTCCTCTACATTGGAGAGACCAAACGCAAACTGGGCGACCGTTTTGCGGAACACCTGCGGTCTGTCTGCAAGAAAGACCCAAACCTCCCTGTCGCTTGCCATTTTAACACTCCACCCTGTTCTCTTGCCCACATGTCTGTCCTTGGCTTGCTGCATTGTTCCAGTGAAGCCCAACGCAAACTGGAGGAACAGCACCTCATCTTCCGACTAGGCACTTTACAGCCTTCTGGGCTGAATATTGAATTCAACAACTTTAGATCTTAAACCCCCCTCCCCCCATCCCCACCCCGTTTCTTTTCCCCCCCCACCCGCCTTTTTTTTCAATAATTTATATAGATTCTTCTTTCCCCACCTATTTCCATTATTTTTAAATCTAAAACTAAAACCTTTAGTCTTTCCACCCCACCCCCACTAGAGCTGTACTTTGAATATCCTGTCTTGCATTCTTAATTAGCACTTTTCTCAGACAAAGACCACCACCTTCAACACCTCTTTGACCCTTTTGTCTCTGACATCTTTTGATTATCTGCTCACACCACACCCTCAATGTGTCTCTTCCCCCCCACCCACCTTAACCAATTTATATTTCTCCCTTGTTGAAACTATGCTTCAGTTCTGCTGAAGGGCCATGAGGGCTCGAAACGTTGACTGATTTCTTCTCCGCCGATGCTGCCAGACTTGCTGAGTTTTTCCAGGTAATTCTGTTTTTATTTCTTTATTTCCCCTCTTTTAAATTGCTGGTTTGCATTTTAAAATTTTCTTGGGATTTGGATAACATGTGGCTGGAAAGATCATAATTATTGGCCACCCCCAGTAAGTTGCCCAAAGAAGATAGTGGTGGGCCTTTTCCTTGACTCATACCAGTCCTTGTGATGGTGCTGCTACCACAATGATGTCAGATAGAGAACTCCAGGTTACTGACCCTGTGACAATGAAGGAACGGGGACATATATCTAAGTCAGTGCTGTGTGTGACTTGGAGAAGAACCTGGAGGCGATAATGGTCCTCGAGCATTGCTGCTTTTCCCTTCTTATGCTAGACATTGCAGGGGAGTGAGGTGTGTTAAGTCATCTTGGTGAGCTGCTGCAGTGGAACTTAGATTGTTTGATGCACTGGACTGAGCAGTGTGACTCTTCAGAAATATTGAATCCTATCAGATCTAGCTTGAATCTCACTTATTTTACATTGAAATCTCTTTAGGGAGATAATGGGATAGAGGACATACCCCTCTCATCGCAGAATTTACTTCATTAAGTTGTGACCACTACATCTCATGACACTTTCACTTAGTCATCAGAAGTCACTTTTTTAGCCATTCTGTGCTCTCTGTTTGGTCAGGTACGTCACAAATTACTGCATTGTAAACATATTACATTTACAAATCCTTGAATAAAATTCAAGATATCATCGATAAATTCAATCTGACATTATGCTGCAATGCACAGAAATCAGGTATTTTTTCAAAATCTGCAAACTTGGAGACACCCAAGGTAGAATATCCCCAGCCAGATGAGGGCGGGATTTGGTGTATGCGTGTTGAAAAGTCTCTGAAGTTGTCATCGGATTGAGATCCTAATGTCATCCCATCCTCTTCCAACTTTCCCTGTGGTGGAATGAGAGTCCAGCAGTGAACCCTGGTACGTCTGCGGGAAAGCAATTAAGGTGATTAAAAAGGCAGTTAAGATCCTTTTTAACCACAAAACAATTCTTTCTCAACAGGTACAGCATAGATTCCACACTGTAACTGCAACTTACCAGGGTCACGAAGGCACAGCAGGAAGAGCTTCTTCAGTGAAACTGACAAGCTGTGAAGGCTTTGGTCAGTTACACTGAGGAGCTCCAGCCATGGCTGTTGAGAGGCTGCCGTTCAAAGCACTTCTTTTTCTCAGATAGTGCTTTTCCTGCATGACAGGTAATTGCTAACTTCTTGGAAGGAACTTTAGCCTGTCTAGCACTAGACTCATCTTCAGCTGCACTTCCTTGCTGCTAACATGGCATTGGAGCAGCTCCATCTTCTATCCCTGCTGAAGGACAAGAGCAGAAGCCTCACCATCCCCAACCTCCCAGCGGGGAGGCAATGGTGTAGTGGTATCATCGCTGGACTAGTAATCCAGAAACCCAGAGTAATGCTCCGGGGACCTGGGTTCAAATCCTGCCACGACAGATGATGGGATTTGAATTCAATAAAAAATTTGGAATTAAAAGTCTAATGATGACCATGAAGCCATTGTTGGTTGTTGTAAAAACCTGTCTGGTTCACTAATGTCCTTTTAGGGAAGGAAGTCCTTACCTCGTCTGGCCTACATGTGACTCCAGACTCTCAGCAATGTGGTTGACTCTTAAATGCCCTCTGAAATGGCTTAGTAATGCAACACTCAGTTGTATTAAACTGCTGCAAAGCCTTAAAAAAAGAATGAAACCAGACCACCCGGCATTGACCTAGGCACCGGAAATGACAATGGCAAAATCAGCTGTGTCAACCATGCAAAGTCCTCCTTACTAACATCTGGGGGCTAGTGCCAAAATTGGGAGAGCTGTCTCAGACTAGTCAAGCAACAGCCTGACATAGTCATCCTCACGGAATCATACCTTACAGATAATGTCCCAGACAACCACCCCTGGGTATGTCCTGTCCCACTGGCAGAGGTGGCAGCACAGTGGTATACAGCCGGGAGGGAGTTGCCCTGGGAGTCTTCAACATTTAATCTGGGCCCCAAGTCTCAGGTCAAACATGGGCATGGAAACCTCCTGCTGATTACCACGTACCACCGTCCCCCAGCTGATGAATCAGTGCTCCTCCATGTTGAACATTACTTGGAGGAAGCACTGAGGGTGGCAAGGGAGCAGAACTTACTCTGGGTGGGGGATTTCAATGTCCGTCACCAAGAGTGGCTCAGTAGCACCACTACTGACAGAGCTGGGTGAGTCCTAAAGGAAATAGCTGCTAGACTGAGTCTGCGGCAGGTGGTGAGGGAACCAACAAGAGGGGAAAGCATGCTTGACCTCATCTTAACTAACTTGCCTGCCGCAGATGCATCTGTCCATGACGGATTGGTAGGAGTGACCATTGCATAGTCTTTGTGGAGACAAAGTCCTGCCTTCACATTGAGGATACCCTTTGTCTGTTGTGTGGCACTACCACCGTGCTAAACAGGATAGATTTCGAACAGATCTAGCAACTCAAGACTGGGCATCCATGAGGTGCTGTGGGGCAGCAGCAGCAAAATTGCACTCGACCACAATCTGTAACCTCATGGCCTGGCATATCCCCCACTCTACCATTACCATCAAGCCAGGGGATCAACCCTGATTCAATGAAGAGTGCAGGAGGGAATGCCAGGAGCAGCACCAGGTACATCTAAAAATGAGATGTCAACCCGGTGAAGCTGTAACACAGGACTACTTGCATGCCAAACAGCATAAGCAGCAAGTGATAGACAGCTAAGCGATCCTACAACCAACAGATCAGATTTAAGCTCTGCAGTCCTGTCACATCCAGTTGTGAATAGTGGTGGACAATTAAACAACTCAGTGGAGGAGGAGACTCCACAAATATCTCCATCCTCAATGATGGGGGAGCCCAGCACATCAGTGCGAAAGATAAGGCTGAAGCATTTGCAACAACCTTCAGCCAGAAGTGCAGAGTGGATGATCCATCTCTGCCCCTTTGGAGGTCCCCAGCATCACAGATGCCAGTCTTCAGCTAATTCAGTTCACTCCACGTGATATCAAGAAACAGCTGAAGGCACTAAATAGTGCAAAGGCTAAGGGTCCTGAAAATGTTCCGGCAATACTACTGAAGACTTGTGCTCCAGTACTTGTCGCACCCCTAGCCAAGCTGTTCCAGTACATCTACAACACTGGCATCTACCCGGCTATGTGGAAAATTGCCCAGGTATGTCCTGTATACAAAAAGCAGGACAAATCTAACCCAGCCAATTACTGCCCCATCAGTCTACTCTCGATCATCATTAAAGTAATGGAAGAGGTCATCAACAGTGCTATCAAGCAGCACCTGCTTAGAAATAACCTGCTCACTGATGCTAGTTTGGGTTCCGCCAGGGCCACTAAGCTCCTGACCTCATTACAGCCTTGGTTCAAACATTGACAAAAGACCTGAACTCCCGTGGTGAGGTGAGAGTGACTTCCCTTGACATCAAGGCTGCATTTGACCGAGTGTGGTATCAAGGAGCCCCAGCAAAACTCAGTCAACAGGAACCAGGGAAAACTCTCCACTGGTTGGAGTCATACCTAGCAGAAAGGAAGATGGTTGTGGTTGTTGGAGGTCAGTCATCTCAGCTCCAGGACATTGCCTTCAGGAGTTCCTCAGGGTAGTGTCCTTGGCCCAACCATCTTCAGCTGCTTCATCAATGACCTTCTTTCCATCATAAGGTCAGAATTGGGGACGTTTGCTGATGATTGCACCAATTGCGACTCTTCAAATGCTGAAGCAGTCCTTGCCCAAATGCAGTAAAACCTGGACAATATCCAGGCTTGTGCTGACAAGTGGCAAGTAACATTGACGCCATACAAGTGCCTGGCAATGACCATCTCCAACAAGAGAGAATCTAACCATCTCCCCTTGACGTTCAATGGCATTACCATCACTGAATCCCTCACTATCAACGCCCTGGGGGGTTACCATTGACCAGAAACTGTACTGGACTAGCCATATAAACACTGTCGCTTCAAGAGCAAGTCAGTGACTAGGAACCTTGTGACGAGTGACTCACCTCCTGACTCTCCAAAGCCTGTCCACCATCTACAAGGCACAAGTCTGATGGAATACTCCCCACTTGCCTGGGTGAGCGCAGCTCCAACAACGCTCAAGTACCTTGACACTATCCAGGACAGAGCAGCCTGCTTGATTGGCACCACATCCACAAACATTCACTTCCTCCAGCACCACCGCACAATGGCAGCATTGTGTACCATCGACAAGATGCACTGCAGGAATTCACCAAGGCTCCTTAGACAGCACCTTCCAAACCCACGACCACTGCCAACTAGAAGAACAAGGGCAGCAGATAGGTGGGAACACCGCACCTGGAAGTTCCCCCTCAAGTCACTCACCATCCTGACTTGGAAATATATCGCCACTCCTTCGCCGTCGCTGGGTCAAAATCTTGGAACTCCCTCCCTAGCAGCACTGTGGGTGTACCTACAACCACATGGACTGCAGCGGCTCAAGAAGGCAGCTCACCACTGCCTTCTCAAGGGCAACTAGGGATGGGCAATAAATGCTGCCCCAGCCAGCGAAGCCCACATCCTGTGAATGAATAATAATAATAAAAAAAACTGCACCAGCAGCAGAGCGAGCAACACCAGCAGAACACCATCTGTTTTTTCCTCAGCCACAGGCCTCTTTAGAAGGCAAATGGGATGGACGTTGAGATTCAACTTGAACACAGGGTCTACAGACAGAGGACCTGCCAGAGTATCACTGCTCCAGGAGGCTCAGGCTCTCATGTCAGGTCACTGCTGACATCTGCAGCCCCCTGGAATAAGAGCTTCTTCCCAGTGGACCAGGTGGGCACACGTTGCCAATGGCCTACAAAGTACCTGTCACTCAAGAGTAACACCCACCCAGACCTATGCCTTTTGCCAAGTTGGGTGCTGTCCTCCTGGAAGGAGAGAAAGTAGAGAACCGTCTGTTCATAATGCCTATGTGGAGAGGAGGGATTTACACCATTTGTGAAGGGTCACTGTGAGGCATGGGCATGAGAGAACAATAGGCTGAGGGTGCTGGATGTTCAGATGGGGATGTGAGGTGCCCATAGAGAGAGAGAGGAATGAATGAAGCTGCAAGGTGTATTGACTTGAAGTATCCTTTGCAGGAGAATGCTGAGCAAGTTAGAGGTGTGACACTTGGCATGTGAAAGTGTTCTGCGTTTCACCTGTCATATCCCCCTGAGGTCCTGGATCTTCTTGGTGTACTGTCTCCAGGCTGGAGGGGCCGCACACTTCTGCTACTCACTTACTTCATCACTTCCATTCATGCCTGCTTGATTGGAGAGGTTGCCCTCTGCCTCCCATGCTTGGAAGAGCTCACCCCACTGCAGCCCCGCAGATCCCACAGCAGGACCTGTAGGTAAAAGTGTGAGATCTGGTGGGGATGAGGGGCAGCCTTCCCAGGTCTCCTCTCCATTCCGGTGGCTGCTGCAGTATCAAAAAATCCAAGTGTTGGCAAGCCCTTGTAACCAATGCCGTGGCCCCTTTTAATTAGAAATCCTTTTTTTGACAGAATAGAAGTACCTTCCCACCCATCCCCCTAATTGTTGCGAAAGCTGAAGGTCGCTGCTGATGCAGCTGCTTTGTTAAAGAGCCTTGGTAAAGCCCGTCCATTAGGAAACCTGGTTTCTGACCTAAAAATGGTCCGGCAGGGACCATATCCATAAGATTCCACCCCAAGTTTCCGAGAAAATAACTTGGCATTGGTGGTAAAAGCAAAATACTGTGGATGCTGGGAATCTGAAACAAAAACAGAAAATGCTGGAAAAACTCAGCAGGTCTGTGGGGAGAAAAAAAACAGTTAAAGTTTCGAGTCCTTATGGCTCTTCTTCAGCTCTGATGCTGTTAGACCTGATGAGTTTTTTCCAGAATTTCCTGTTTTTGTTTGGTATCAGTAGCTCAGGGATATAAATATTTCAATTATTTTAGTTAAAAGTAGCTGGACAACTGCAGCGTTGAGAGTAAGTTGAGAGTGAGCATTTTTGAAGCTTTCAACTTTTGTAAAATTTTGACATTTCTGATTTGGTTCCATAGTGTAATTGGGAAAAGCTCTGGTGTAGTTACATTATCACTGTTTGTTGTACCATTAATAACCTGCTTTAGCAGCAGTGGTGATTCACACAATATCTAATGTCCTGACATTAGTGACAAATAGAAGCTAGGTTATCCCTAAAACCTTCCCAGCGGCTGTACAATGATTAGCATATGAATGTACCACAGATGTGAAACTGAGCTTAACAGATCAACATTTGAACAAAGGAAATAGAAGCAGAAGTAGGCCATTCGGCCCCTCGAGCCTGCTCCTCCATTCAATAAGATCATGGCTGATCTGTTTGTGTTTTGGATTCCACATTCCCATCTACCTCCGATAACCTTAGATTCTTGTTAGGCAAGGGAATCAATCTACCTCTGCCTTAAAAATATTCAATGACCCCGCCTCCATCGCCTTCAGAGGCAGAGAGTTCCAAAGTTGCACAACCCTATAAGAGAAAAAAATTCTCCTCAACTCTGTCCTATAAGGGCAACCCTTAATTTTAAAACAGTGCCACTTAGTTCTGAACTCGCCCACAAGAGGAAACATCCTTTCCACGTCCACCTTGTCAATACTGTTCAGGATTATATACTTAAATCAAGTCACCCCTCACTCTTCTAAACTCTAGTGGAAACAAGCACAGTCTATCTAACCTGTCCTCATAAGACAATCCGCTTGTTCCAGGTATCAATCCTGTAAACCCGCTCTGAACCGCCTCCAACGCATTTACATCCTCCCTTAAATAAGGCGACCAAAACTGCACACAATATCTGAGATGTGGTCTCACCAATGCCCTGTATAACTGAAGCATAACATCTATGAGAACATAAGACGTAGGAGCAGAAGTAGGCCATTTGGCCCATCGAGTCAGCTCCGCCATTCAATGAGATCATGGCTGATCCGATAATCCTCAACTCCGCTTTCCTGCCTTTTCCCCATAGCCCTTGATTCCATTACTGATTCAAAATCTGCCTTGAATATACTTAATGACCCAGCTTCTACAGTAAAGAATTCTACAGATTAACTACCCTCTGAGAGAAGAAATTCCTTCTCATCTCTGTTTTAAATGGGCGCCCCCTTACTCTGAGATTATGTCCTATGGTCCTAGACTCTCCCACAAGGGGAAACAACCTCAGCATCTACCCTGTTAAGCCCCCAAGAATCTTATATGTTTCAAAAAGGTCACCTCTCATTCTTCTAAACTCCAATGAGTATAGGCCCAACCCACTCAACCTCTCCTCATAAAAAAATCCCTCCATACCCAGAATCAACCTAGTGAACCTTCTCTGGACTGCCTCTAATGCCAGTATATCTTTCCTTAGATAAGGGCACCAAAACTGTTCACAGTATTCTAGGTGTGGTCTAACTAGTGCCTTGTCTAGTTTTAACAAGACTTGCTTATTTTTGTACACCATTCCCTTTGAAATAATGGCCAACATTCCATTTGCCTTTCTTATTACCTGTTGAACTTGTATGTTAGCTTTTGGGATTCATGTACAATGATTCCTAAATCCCTCCGTGCTGCAGCCTTCTGCCATCTTTCTCCATTTAAATAATATTCAGCTCCTCTATTCTTTCTTACTTTTATGTTCAATTCTTCTCGTAATAAAGGATAGCATTCCATTAGCCGCCTTAATTACTTGCTGTACCAACAACTAACTTTTTGTGACTCATGCTTTAGTGAGTTGCTGTACCAACAACTAACTTTTTGTGACTCATGCACCTCGGAATTCTACAGACGTTCTCCACTTAAGTAACACTCTGCTTTTTTATTCTTCCTGCCAAAGTGAACAACTTCACATTTTCCTACGTTATACTCCATTTGCCAGATTTTTGCCCATTCACTCAACCTATCTATATCAGTCTGCAACTTCCTTATGTCCTCTTCACTACATACTTTCCTACCTATCTTTGTGTCACCTGCAAATTTAGCTACCATGCCTTCACTCCCCTCATCCAAGTCATTGATATAAATTGTAAAAAGTTGAGGCCCCCAGCACAGACCTCTGCGGGACTCCACTTGTCACATCCTGCCAATCAGAAAAAGGCCCGTTTATGCATACTCTGTTTTCTGCCAGCCAGCCAATCTTCTGTTCATGCTAATATGTTAGCCCCACCATGAGCTTTTATTTTTCGCAGTAACCTTTAATGTGGCACCTTTCAAATGCTTTCTGGAAATCTAACTTTTTCACGTCTTCTGGCTCCCTGTTATCCACAATGCAGGTTACCCCTTCAAAGAACCCTAAACTGGTTAAACATGATTCCCCTTTCATAGAACCATGCTGACTCTTCCAGAATATCTTGAGTTTCTCTAAGTGTCCAGCTGTAACCCGCTTAATGATTGATTCTAAATCCTTCCCCACGACAGATGTCATGCTAACTGGCCTATAGTTTCCTGTTTTCTGCTTCCCTCCCTTATTGAATAGAGGGTTGAATCCCAAGCTTTTACTGACCTTAGGTGTGGAATAAGATCTTAATACTCTTGAATTAACTAGAATGTCCACAACAGCTGAACAAAGCCCTGCATATAAGATTGGCTTGAACCACTATTCATATATATCTACCACAATAAGCCTGACTCCTGTGATTGTTAAATGATTTGTCAGCATATAGGTATATGGGTTGTACTATATGCATACAGTGTACTTGGTTTCCTCTGAAATTTGGATCAAATGCAGACACATGCACACACATCATTCATTGCAAATGTGGCTAGGTTTACAGTGGGTACTCGGGGCAACACTTGTGCCAGAAGGTTAAATACAAAGGCAGCATTCGCCACTTGTCTTCCACCTGGGGAAAAGTCAATGTTGCAATGAAGATGATGTGTGAAATGAGAATTAATAGATGGCTGAGATGATGGCAATACATCAGCAAGGACAATAGACACACAGCAAATGGAGAAGATGAGTAAGAATGAGAATGAGACTGACTATAATGAGAAAAAATAAAAAGATGCAATAAATTATGTCATCACATTTTTTTCTTGCTTTGTACCTTACTCCACCTTACTCTCAGCACCATTGTGTGTTTAGATTGATTATAATGTGTTATCACTGCTGTCTTTACTTTATCTATCTCCTTTATTGTTTTTGCACTTTATTTCAATAAATTGTTGCTGCATCCTAGCATTACATCTCATCTGTACGCTCACTTTTTATTGGGTTCTGTCAGCAGAAATCCTGATGGCCAAAATGTTTATAACTGTTTTTACTGTATGGCCTAAATAACTAGATACTAAACATAAACACTAAATAACACCCTGCTGGAAGTGGTTAGCAAATTCTGCTATGTTGGGTCACAGTGATAGACAATCTGTCCCATGATGCAGAACTTGATACACGCACAAGGAAAGCTGCTGCCACCTTTGATGACACATGGAACATGCTGGGAATAACATCAAGCTGACCCTTAGGACCAAGCTGATGGTTTATAAGACCTGTGTTCTCAACCCCTTGCTGTATGGCTGTGAAACATGATGACTTACAACGGTTAAGAAAAGAAGCTCAATAATTTCAATCTTCGCCGTCTGAGGTGAATTACGGGTATATCCTGGCAGGGCAAATCATGAATGCGGCAGCCCTCCCTAAAGCAGAGCTCCCAAGTTTGTTAGCATTCATTAACCGAGGTGGTTTTGTTGGCCCGGGCACATCCACAGGATGAAAGATGGTTGCATGCCCAAGAACTTTCCGTATGGTGAGGTAGCTGAAGCTAGACGATCAGTAGGACACCCAAAGATCCGTTAGAAGGATGCTTGCAAACATGGCATGAGGACCCTAGACATCGATTATCACGCCCGGGAGTCACTAGCTGAAAACAGAGGAAAATGGCAACACCACCTGTGGGCTGACATGCACCACCACAATGACCAGTTGCTGCAGCGCCTTTGCTACAGATGGCAAAGCTGAAAACAATAACCCACAATGACACTTGGTAGCTTCACGGGCAGCGTTTGTGATAGAACCTTCCTCTCAAGGACTGGCTTCATTAGCCATCAGCAAAGGTGCACCAGATGAAGACATCCTATTTGAAATGGAATTGTTTGTTGTACGTCCATCATCTTTTGTAGATGGAAGGATGCTGGAACTGAGCTGGGCTGCCATTGGTGCTTGGTGTGAAGTATCTCCCAAAATGTCATTCCCGCTTAGAGGGAATCTTCATTAATTTCACTGATATATATAATGTACCTGTAAACTTTTACTCATTTGAAACTTGTAGGCCAGGATTTTTCAGTCGGCATGCGGGGGCGGGCCCGACACGCTGGCACGTAAAATGACGTGCAATGACGTCGGGCGTGTTGTTCGTTCGGCGGGCGCGCACCAGAGTCTGCTGCGCGCCTGCTGATAATGAAAAGGCCTATTAAGGCCATTAAGGAACTAATTAATTTCAAATTTATGCTGCCCATCCAACCTTACAGTTGGCGGGCAGGCGAAAAGGCCAAGCGGCCTTTACATTTTTTAGGAAACCTCATCCACGAGCGGGATGAGGTTTCCTAAACCGTTTACGAATTAAATTTAAAAAATTTTCTGAAAAATAACATGTCCCATCTCAGGTGACACAGTCACATGAGGAGACATGTTTCATTAAATTTTTATTCCATTTATTTATTTTTTTAATAAGCGCTTCAATCTCCCTGAGGCAGCTCCTTGCGCGAAAGAGTGCTGGCCCTGACTCTCCCTCCTCCCCCCACCTGCACAGGTAGTGCTCGGCTCCGCGACTGCCCCCGCCTGCCAAGCCTGCCTGATGCAGGAAAAATTCAGGCCATATTGTGGGGAAGTCCAGAACTAGGGGGCGCAGTTTAATAATAATGACTTTGTGGATCATTAGTCTTTGGAATTCTCTTCCCCAGAGAGCGTTGGAGGCGGGGGAGGTCATTGAATATATTCAAGGCTGAGTTAGACAGATTTTTGATCTACAAGGGAGTCAAGAGTTATGGGGGCGGTGGGCGAGCAGGAAAGTGGAGGTAAGGCCAGATCAGCCATGTCTTATTGAACAGCGGAGCAGATTCAATGGGCTGAATAGCCTACCCCTACTCCTTTCTCTTACATTTGAAACCAATATCATAAGATCGTATCATATTTTAATGTATTATGCCTCATTCTGAAAAATAAATACCAATCTGTGTTTAATTGGGTTTTTCTATTTTTAGTCATAAACCTGGTACTTAATGCTTCCCTAATGTTGACAATACTGCTTTTATGGTGACAAGATTCCACGTAGTCACTGTAAATGAACTGGCCTTGAGACATGTTGACTCTTGGGATCAATTTTGACTCCCAGTAAGTTTTGGATGTTTTGGACATGGGTTGAGAAGAAAACCCACTTGCAGGCTGAGATTTCAGGCCTGGGTCATTTTAACTCCTGGGCCTCGTCTATGTGCCACCAATCACCTGCCCACTCGTGAAGGGTAGGAAAGCTTACTGGCAAGAAGGTGAGTAAGACGTCAGATGTACTCACTTCCTTGGAGTAGGGGTGGGGTAGTTGGTGCGGGAGTTGAAGTGATCGTTCTAGTCACTTATAATTGAAATGTTTCAACAACCATCAAAAAGGCTTTGCAATGTAGAATGGGTATGATATCACATTTAAAGCTGAAGTTCAAAAGCATTATTCCATTTAATGGCAGCATGTTGACGAGTGAAAAAATAGAAAGTTGCAAGTCCAGGTTTACAGATGACACTTGTGCAGGGAGGAAGGATAAGTTGTATAGATGAAAGCAGGAAGTTAGAGAGGGACAGAGCCAAATGAACTAACTAAGTAAAACTGGGGCAATTAAATGTGGGTAAATTTGAGGTTATTCACTTTAGGTCCAAGAAAGACAAATTGGAATATTTTCTTAAAATTGAAAGGCTAGAAACTGTGGAAGAGCAAAGTGATTTAAGTGTCCAGGTGCAAAAGTCACTAAAAACCAGTCCACAGGTACAAAAATTAATCAAAAAGGAGAATGCAATGTTTGCCTTTATCTCAAGAGGGCTGACTTACAAAGTTGTGTTCAGTTGTACAGATCCCGTCTGGAGTATTTCATTCAGGACGGATATATTACACCTCAGGAAGGATATACTGCCCTTGCTCACGGTACAGTGCAGATTCACCGGAAGGTTATTGGGCTTAAAAGGGTTAAATCCTGAGGACAGAATGCATCAACTTGGCTTGTATTCCCTTGAGTTTAGAAAACTGGTGGATAATCTAATTGAGGTGTTTACAAAGTTTTAAGGATTTGACAGAGAACAGTTGATTCAGAGAAACTATTTCCTTTTGTGGAGGAATCCAGAACAAGAGAACACAATCTTAAAAATTAGGGCCAGGACATTCAGGAATGAAATCACGAAGCAGCTTGTCACACAAAACCATGTTGGGAAGGTGGAATTCTCTCCACAAGAAGGTGTTGGATGCTGGATCAATTGAAATTTGCATGGCTAAGATTAACAGATATTTATTAGGTAAAGGCATTAAGGGATGTGGATCAAAGGCAGATAAATGAAGTTGAGGTACAGATCAGCCATGATGTAATTAAATGGCAGAACAGGCTTGAGAGACTGAATTGTCTACTCCTGTTCCAATCGCTGTATTTTTAGTGAATCATTATAGACAGACTTTCAGTGCATTGGATCTGGTTGGGTTTTCAATGTCTTATGTGGTTGACAATATTTCTGTTAAAAATTTCTATTCCTGTGGGTGTCTGACTTTAGTCTATTGGCTGTAGAGTTTGGGAATAGCTGAAAAATGTTTTCTCTTTCAAAAAATAATTTTGACATTGGCTAACATGTTTCCGTGTTTCAGCCCATATGTATTACAAACACTTCAAGAATTTTGATTGCAGTGACCGCATGTCAAAGTGATCAAGGTGAAGCATGAAGCAATTTGCTTCAGGAAGCTAAGGCCAAGTTTTTACATGGATAATCAATGCCTATTGTATGTTTTGTTCCAAAGTACCACGCTTCAATTTCCTTGTGAAAGATATTCTTTATTGAAGTATTTTACAAAATTCTCTCACGTGCAACTAATTTAAAGGTGACACTCTGTTAAACTAATATGCCTGGATTTTGAGTTGAGAATAATGGTGAGGTTAACAATGCACACAGTTATTATGGAGTGACTTGGACACAACTTTTGGAGTATGGACATGCATAATTAAACATGAAAATCTGCAAGTTAGCCTACTATGCCATAGGCTGGGCTGCACTGGTACCATGACAGTAGAACCAGCATTGAATTCAATGTAAGGGTGTGAAGTTGAGATACTTTCTAACTAATAACCCACTAAGCATGCCAGAAGAAGTTAAGGCTGGTGCATTCAGGTGTGTGAATTTTTAATGGCATGGTCAGTCATGATTATTGCCAAACATTCTCTCTGGCCATGAATATTTAATTTCATAGGTGTGGAGTCTCATTCCTTCTGAATTTACTGTTGGAGATTAAAAACATTTTTTTTAGCTTTCCCTGTCTGTCCCTTTTGTCTGTCTTTTTAAATTCCATCTTTCCTTTCTGGTCTTTATTCTGCTGTCTGTACTTGATTTAAATCTATTTGATATTTCCTGCTTAGACTCTGCATGTCTCAGTGAGAATTCTTCAATCTGATTGAAGAGACTTGCTATTGCTTGTCCTGCTTACAAATGCACAAATCCCCTGGAGAAGGTGCCACGCTGAATTAGACTTCCAATGATGGCGAGTTTCTGCTCGGAAGCCAGTGAAAACTCCGTGGACAGTTATCAACGTGGTGAATAGCGAATGGTGTCCTTTCGGTGATGACTGCAAAATCTGGGCCACAAACAGGAACGCCTGGTGTGTATGAATTGTTATTAGGAAGCATTATTAAATAGGCATGTTGTGCATGTCTGACATTTGAGTGCGCTATTCAATTATTATTTTCAGGAATATACAATGGCACTGCGAATGTCCAGCAAGTACAATCTAACCCAACTTCATGCTGACGTTGTGAACACATGGCATATTCAAACTAATAATAAAGTGGACAGATTGTTGTATTTTTCTGTAGACTGTTGCATATCTGTAATTCAGAGCTTTGAATACTGTACAAAGGCATTTCTGTATTCTAGCTCTGGGAGAGTGGCACTTAATCTGTGACTTGTGAACTCTGAACATCATAAGGTGATTCTACTTAGTGGGAGTTCAACTGGAGCCCAATTCCTGTTCCTCCTTCCGCTGGCTGAATTCCTGAGTGTTAAGGAATCAAAGGGTAGAGGAGCTGAAAGCACAGGACAGGAAGCTGGTCCCAGGCATTTGCTTTTTGAGTCACTGTGTCGCACAGTGGAGCTTAACACACCTTAATATTCAGTGTAAAAGATGGAGGGTGGCACAAGATGGTATATTGCTTTTATTGGCATTAATGCATCTCATTGGAGAGCAGTGAGAAAAATATACTTGCTTTTCCATACCTCTGACTTCTACTCTTCGAGATCTATGCTTACCTTATAACATGCCATTAGTGTTGCGACTGATGAGCCCTTAGCTGGCAACACAGTCTTGACATTTAAGTGTCCTGATAAAAATTTGTTCATGTTTTAAAGATTTTCTGTAGAGGGCAGTGTTGCACCAGTGAAGAGAAATGAATTGTTCATTGTTGTAAACTTCTTGTTCCTTTGAACATTGATGTTTGTTTGAGCAGATCACTTATTACTTTGGCATTCTTGCTTCACACTACAGCTATTTCCTGGCGATGCCACAACAGGTCTGCTCCAGGCTCTGTGTTTGTGGAAGGAATCCCAAGCTTTGGATCTAAGGATTATGACGTATTGAGTTATCTTGCTTTTACAGGGCACATTAGATATGTAAGTGATGTGAAGTGTTCAGTGAATTGCAGGGCACCTTGCAGAATAATTTCCAAAACCCAGGATGAAAAATAATTTGAAATACTAAGAATTACTTCAGCTATGCCGCAGGCCTGTACCTGTTTAGGGTGCCATTTGAAAATAGAACATAATGCACCCTTTAAAACACTTTCTGACCTCTCAGCCAACATTGTTCAACTGATTTATGTTTTGGGTAAATACAAGATTATTTTATATGCTAAGAAACAGCAACAAACATCTTGCATTATTAATTTGTCTTCTACTTTATTTTAGTGCCATTTTGTGCTCTGATAAATTTGAGGAAAGTAATTTAACTACTTTGATTGTAGTAGCTCTAACAATGTAAGTTTCTTTTTGTGTGATTCTTCCTTTTGATGTTCTGGTTATTTCTCACTTTTCCCCTCAAAATTGTATCCACCCCACTCCATCACTCAGGAATCTTTGGCAGCAGAATTTTCTCTGACCTCTACCACTGATGTTGTTTTATTAATGACCAGTTGGATGCATGGATCAACAAAGTGAAAGGGTCACAGTAACATATTTGAGGATGGATTAAATTAATTTACTCTGTTATTTTCTGCAGTCATCCCTGATGTTTTGGATGTGCCATTGTGCTACTTGTGTAGGAAACTCCTCCATCATAGGGAAATTCAATAAAACCCGTAGGAGCACTGTGGCAATGGGGATAATAGTCTACTTCTTTCCTCTCAGGTTGGCAAGAATAGGGTGAATTTTATTCCCATCAATGAATTTTAGGTTGTTCTGAAATGATTACCTACCTTCCATGGATAAAATATGGTAAGTAACTTCCCTTCCTCGACTTCTGTCTCCATTTCTGGGGGTAAGTTATCAGCAAACATTCACTATAAACCCTTGATAACACTTCTTCTTGTAAGGACTCCACTCCTTTTTCCCAATTTCTCTGTCTCCATTGTATCTGTTCTGATGATGAAACCTTCCATATCAGCACTCCTGATACGTCTTCCTTTTTTGTCAACTGAGGATTCTTCCCCTCCACCCCCTCCCCACAACACCCCAACCATAGTTGACAGGGTCCTTGAGCAAGTCCACCATTTCCTGCACTTCTGCTTTCACACCTTCCCTTCCCTCCCTCAACTATGATAGGATTCCCTTTGTCCTCACCTTCCACCTGACCAGCCTCTGTATTCAATGGATCATCCTCCCCTGCTTTTGCCATCCTTAGTGTGATGTCACCGTCAAACAGGGATGTCCCTTCCTCTGCTCTGTCAGCGTTCTCAATGGACCGTTCCGTCCGTAATATCCTGGTCCACTCCTCAATCTAATATCTCCTTCGCATCCCATAGCATCTTTCAATGCAAGTACAGGAGGTGCAGCACTTGCCCGTTTACCTCCTCCCTCCTTGCTGTCCAAGGCCCCAAACACTCCTCCCAGGTGCAAGTGATTTATGTGTAGTGCATTAAATTTAGCATACTGTGCTGCTCACAGTGCAATCTACTCCAAATTGGCGAGACCAAATACATATTGGGTTAGCACCTTGCTGGACACCCCTGTTCAGTCTGCAAGCATGACCCCGAGCTTCCAGTCACCTGCCATTTTAATTCTCTACCTTGCTCTCTATCCTCAGTCTCCTGCAAGTATTCCAGTGAAGCTCAACAAATAGCACCTCATCTTTCAATTAGGCACATTACAGGACTCAACATTGTTTTCAACCATTTCAGACTGTAATCTCTGTCCCCGTTTTGTTTCTTTTTTTTTCAGGCTTTGTTTTTAATTTGTTTTTCTCTTCTTTTTGCTTTCGGATGGCAGTTGTTCATCATTCTGCCATTCACACCTACTCTCGACACATCTTTTGTTTCTTTACTTGCCCAAATTATCACACCCTTTGGCCCTGCACCACCAACCCTTTTGTTATTTAATCTCTCCTACCTTTCACTCTATCACAAACCTTCCCTATTGTTCTTTTTCCCCAACCACCTTCCCCCTTCACTCGCTTAAAACCTATTACACTTTCAACTTTTCCCAGTTCTGATGAAAGGTGATCAAACTGAAACATTAACTCTGTTTCTCTCTTCACAAATGTGTCCTAATTTGCAGAGCGTTTCCAACATTTTCTGTTTGTATTTCAGATTTCCAGTATCTACAGAATTTTGCTTTTGATTTTCATTATCATTGCATCGCCTGACTACCAGCAGGGTAGAAGGCGAACTAGTTGATTCTTGGGGTGGAACTTTCCAGTCTTGCCAGTGGCAGGCGGGAGCGGAAAATGCGGAGTGAGGCCAAAAGCCGGATATCTGCTGGTGGGAAAACAAGTCAGAATTTTCCCCTCAGCACTTTCATGGTGGCCGAATGGTGGGTCGAGTTTCCTGCTGATCCAGGCCGGGCACTCCATTTACATGCATTAGCATGTCAGGAATGCTCATTCAAAAAGTATCTTGCCGGAATCACCTTCTTGCTCCTAATTAAGTGGGAAATTAGAGTTCTGAATCATGACTGGATTTGACTGGCGTGTACCTGCCTAACTTCACTTCACCTGTGAGTTCGAGGTGGGTACAACAGTGAAAGCCTGCCTGCAACAGCTCGGCTCTGATTCGTCACTGCCAAAGCTGCGCTCTCAGGTGAAACTGGTGGGGTTGGCAGGCAGGGCTGCTCGCACTGGGTGCTGCAGGGCGCAGGCAGGGCTGCTCGCACTGGGTGTTGCGGGGTGCAGGCAGGGCTGCTCGCACTTTGTGCTGCGGGGCGCAGGCAGGGCTGCTCGCACTGGGTGCTGCGGGGCGCAGGCAGGGCTGCTCGCACTGGGTGCTGCGGGGCGCAGGCAGGGCTGCTCGCACTGGGTGCTGCGGGGCGCAGGCAGGGCTGCTCGCACTGGGTGCTGCGGGGCGCAGGCAGGGCTGCTCGCACTGGGTGCTGCGGGGCGCAGGCAGCATTGGGAGCTGTGATGTGCAAGCAGGGCTGCTCGCAATGGGGCCTGAGGGGCACAGTCAGGGCTGCACTCTACCAGCAGAAACCAGTGTGGGGGTGGGGCAGCGAGAATAGGCAGAGACATGAGAGTGAAAGAAACAAGAGGGGTGGGGGGGGAGCGATGGCAGGCAGAGGGATAGATGTGGGTATTAGGAACAAGGGAGGAGGGAGGCCAGGCAGGCAGAGAGATGACTGGGCGTGGGGGAGCTGGAGCCCGACATGGAAGGGGTGCATGCAGACTCAGTAGGGGGTTGGGTGGGATTAGTATGGCACGGAGGGAGGGCTGCACGCAGACTCTTGACTGGGGGAAGGGGGATTAGCATTGCACAAGAGGGGAGACCTTCACACAGACTCGTGAATTGGGGGGGGTGGTTAGGATTGCATAAGAGGGAAGGGGCATTATTGGGGGGTATGGGGCGAGTCCTGAAGGAAGCAGGAGGATGAGTGTCAGACAGTCATAGTCCTGGGACTGAGGCCAAATGGTCAGGGTGAGAGGTTAAAGGCAGTGCTGGGGCTCTGTGGAGCACATTATCAGGGTGAGTGATTACAGGCAGTCCTGGGGCTTTGTGGGCCATGCTACAGGGCAATGCATGGCATGCTCCAGGAAGAAGCAAGGCTTGTCTGCTCAGTGGGGGCTGTGCACAGCATGGTGTGCATGGCACGATCAGCGCCTCACACACACTGGTCCTGGGGGTGGCTGGCTCAGCACTGGGTCACTGGTTCAAAATCCTGGAGCTCCCTCCCTAACAGCACTGTGGGTGTACCTACACCACATGGACTGCTGCAGTTCGAGAACGCAGCTCACCATCACCTTCTCGAGGGCAATTAGGAATGGGCAATAAATGCTGCCCCAGCCAGCGATGCCCACGTCCCATGAATGAATAAAAAAAGAGATGAAATAGTAAATAGTAGTCAGGGGAGGCGTCTTCAGCCTGTAAATGTGTAAAACATCACAAAAGGCGGGGTATTCGGATTCCTTGTGGGGTGGGTGTGGGGTGCCTCTTTCTGTGACCGTGCATATGGCCTCACGGTGGGGAGGGGTCAGGCCCATATAGGACATGGGGACACCTATGGTGTTGGGTTCAGGGGGGAGGGCAGAAATGTCCACCATAATAACTATGGGCTCCAGGGTTACTGAGGGAGGCTGTAGATTTACCAGAGGGAGGTCTAGTTGCACATCGTGGAGTTCCAGGATGATTGGAGGGACAGGGGAGGGTCGAAGCTGGTCTGGAAGTAGAAGTACAGCACCACCACGTTGAGAACCTGAATCAATGAAGCAGTTTAAAAATGAAACTAGATAAACTAGAGTGGTAGGGGGATGGGAACCTGAGGGGGAGATACAAGAGAGGGAAACAAAGTTAGAAATGAAGTACTGAAAAGAAAGCAAAAGTGGAAGGCAAAGGAAACAAGGGCTTGCAGCAAATAGGGCATAGTGGGAAAAAAAAGATGTAAAAATGTTAAAAAGACAAATCTAAAGGCACTGTTTCTGAATGCATGAAGCATTCGCAATAATGTAGACAAATTAACAGCACAAATAAATGTGAACGAATGCAATATGATTGTGATGACAGAGACATGGCTGCAGGGTGACCAAAACTGGGAACTGAATATCCAAGGGTATTCGATATTTAGGAAGGACAGACAAAAAGGAAAAGGAGATGGGGTGGTGTTGTTAGTTAAGGACGAAATCAGTGCAATAATCAGAGAGGACATTGGCTCAGAAAATCTAGATGTAACATCAGTCTGGGTGGAGCTAAGAAGCAACAAGGGGTGGAAAACATTAGTGGGAGTTGTTTATAGGCCTCAAAACGGTAGTGGTAAAGTAGGGGACAATTAGAGATACATTTAACAAGGGTGCTACAGTAATCATGGATGATTTTCATCTGCACATAGACTGGACAAACCAAATTAGCGATAATATTATGCTGGATGAATCCCTAGAGTGCACACGAGAGAGTTTTTTAGACCAATATGTCGAGGAACCAATTGGGGAACAGGCTATCCTAGATTTCGTATTGTGCAATGAGAAGGAGTTAATTAATAGTCTTATTGTGTGGGGTCCTTAAGGGAAGAGTGGTCTTAATATGATAGAATTCTTCATTAGGATGGAAAGTGAAGTAGTCCAATCTGAAACAAGGGTCCTAAATCTAAACAAAGGAAACTACGAAGGTATGAGGGGTGAGTTGGCTAAGATAGATTGGGGAACTTCATTAAAAGGCATGATGGCGGATAGGCAATGGCTAATATTTAAGGAACAAATGTATGCATTGCAACAACTATACATTCCTTTCTGGTGCAAAAACACAACAGATAAAGTGGCCCAACCATGGCTAACAAAAGAAATTTAGGATAGTATTAAATTGAAAGAGGAGTCATATAAAGTTTCTAGAAAAAGTAGCAAGCCTGAGGTTTAGGAGCAGTTTAGAATTCAGCAAAGGAAGCCCAAGAGTTTGAGTAAGAAGGGAAAAATCGAGCATGAGAGTAAACTTGCAAAGAACATAAAAGCAGAATGTAAAAGTTTATATAAGTATGTAAAACGAGAAAGATTAGTGAAGGCAAACGTAGATCCCTTGCAATCCGAAATAGAAGAATTTATAATGGGGAACAAAGGAATGGCAGAGCAATTAAACAACTACTTTAGTTGTGTCTTCACGGAAGAAGACACAAATAAGTTTCCAGAAATGCTAGGGAATCAAGGGTCTAATGAGAAGGAGGAATTGAAGGAAATTAGCATTAGTAAAAAAAAAAGAATAATTAATGGGACTGAAAGCCGATAAATCCCGTGGGCCAGATAATCTATGCCCCATGATACTAAAGGAGGTGGCCATGGAAATTGTGGATTCGTTGGTGTCATCTTCCAAAATTCTGTAGATTCTGGAACAGTCCCAGCAGATTGGAGGGCGACAAACGTAATGCCACTATTTAAAAAAGGAGGGAGGGAGAAAACAGGGAGTTATAGACAGGTTTAATAATTTAATAAATTCCCACATAAGAGGTTAGTGTATAAAATTAAAGCACATGGGACTGAGGGCAGTATGTTGGCGTGGATTGAGAATTGGTTGACAGACAGGAAACAGAGTAGGAATAAATGGAGTGGCAGGTGGTGACTATTGGGGTACCGCAGGGACAGTGCTTGGCCCTAGTTATTCACAATATATCAATGATTTAGATGACAGAACCAAATGTAATATTTCTAAGTTTGCTGACGACACAAAACTAGGTGGGAATATGAGTGGTGAGGAGAATGTAAAGAGGCTTTAAGCCGATTTAGACAAGTGGAGCGAGTGGGCAAATACATGGCAGATGCAGTATAACGTGCATAAGTGTGAAGTTATCCACTTTGGTAGGAGAAACAGGATGGCAGAGTTTTATTTAAATGGTGATAGTTTGGGAAATGTTGATGTTCAGAGGGACCTGGGTGTCCTTGTCTACCAGTCACTGAAAGCAAGCATGCAGGTGCAACAAGCAGAGGGCAAATGGTATGTTGGCCTTCATTGCAAGAGGATTTGAGTACAGGAGCAAAGGTGTCTTATTGCAGCTGTACAGGACCTTGGTGTGACCACATCTGGAGTATTTTGTGCAGTTTTGGTTTCCTTACCTAAGAAAGGATATACTTGCCATAGAGGGAGTGCAGCGAAGGTGCACCAGACTGATTCTTGGGATGGCAGGATTATCATATGAGGAGACATTGGGTTAACTAGGCCTGTATTCACTAGAGTTTAGAAGAATGAGAGGGGATCTCATTAAAAGGTATAAAATTCTGACAGGGCTGGACAGACTGGATGCAAGGAGGATGTTTCCATTGGCTGTGGGGTCTTGAACAAGGTTTCATAGTCTGAGCATACTGGGTAGGCCATTCAGGACTGAAATAAGAAGAAACTTCTTCATTCAGAGGGTGGTGAACCTGTAGAATTCTCTACCACAGAAGGCTGTGGAGGCCAAGTCAGAATATATTTAAGAAGGAAATAGATTTTTTAGACACTAAAGGCGTCAAATGGGAAGAGAGCGGGAGTATGGCTTTGAGATAGAGGATCAGCCATGATCATATTGAATGGCGGAGCAGGCTTGAAGGGCCGAATGACCTACGCCTGCTCCTAATTTCTATGTTTCTAGAAAAAAAAATCACCATGGGGAGAGGCCTGAGGCAGTGTGGGAGGAGTTCACGGCTAGACTCTGGGGCCCTTTTCAAGGGGAATCTCAACATGGAGATGAAGGCTCAGCTGAGAGAACTTTCGAAGACTTTATTGAAAATTTAGAGTTGGAACCAGCAACTGATGGTGCGCTTTTACACGAGACCACACCAGGCATTGGGGTCACATTAGAGGTGGTCTCATTGAGCATTTAACCATCAGAGGAATGTGAGAAGGGAAGAGGCAGCCAGCCATTAAGGGAGCACAGCTGCTGGTTGTTTGCAAGAAGCGCTATCTAACCGTGCAAATTGCATTGTCCATTTGACATAGGTCACAGGGCACAAGGCATCAAATCATTTCAAAAGTGCAAGGCAGGGGTAACCTCAAATCCACATTAGGCAACATATGAGTGCCTTTAGTGAGCCTCAAAATTACATGAACTGTACTCAACCCATCCAGCCTATATGGGATTGAGATGTCACGTTGTTGGGGTGGCTTCTTAGACACCTGTTATCAGTGAGGGAGTGCCTTAGCTACAAGGGTGGAACAGGGAAAGGCAGGTACTGCAACCGTAGTCCAAAGGCTTGACAGTGGCTTTCTGGTTGGAGTGGAGGACTTTAATTGTTGGGTAAGCTGCATTCATCTATTTTTTTTTCCATTTGTCCAGGGGGTGTGGGTCCATCTGTCCACAGGATGAAGGAGGATTGCAGAATGGAGGCTGTGCTCAATGCCGCCTTCTTGATGGCAGTGCTCAGATTGAGGAGAAGGGCCCGGTCAGCCCTGACCTGAGTTGCATAGTCCAGGGGTCAGGGGTGTCCCAGGAAGACCTAGACGCTGAGGAGGTCAGACCATCCCACAGAGGGACCAAGGGTCTACCGAGGTTGCCTCTCCTATTTGGAGATGAGCGAGAAACGTTTGTCAAGAGGTGTGGTAGCTCATATCTGCCACACTCTTTGGGAGGATCTGACTCCACATGTCAAGGGGAGGACACCCCCTGTCAATAGCCCTGAAGGTCATTGCCGCACTCAATTTTTTTGCAAGCAGCTCATTCTAGGAATCTGCACGGGACCTACGTGGCATCTCTCAGGCCTCAACACACAAATGTATAAAGGAGATGATGGATGCCCTCTACAGTAAGTCTCATAATTATATAAAGTACACAATGGATGAAGCGATCCAGGCTGCTAGATTTCTGGGATTTGTGATGATCTCCGGCTTCCCAAGAGTCCAGGGTGTGATCAACTGCTGCACTCAAGTCAATTTAAGAGCTCCCTGGCAGCAGCCCCTGATCTTCATTAACACGAAAGGGTTCCACTCCCTCAATGCTCAACTGGTCCGTGATCATCAGAAGGAGATCATGCATGTTTGTGCCAGGTACCCTGGGAATTCTCATGACTCCTCCTTCCTGAGTCATTCTCAGGTGCCACAGATATTCGAAGGGCTATGGTGCTTGTTGCCCAGTTGGCTGCTGGGTGACAAGAGGTACCCGCTGAAGAGATGGCTCATGACAGCCATGCATCATCCTCGAAGTCCCTCGGAGCTGAGATGCAACACAATGCGCTCTGTGACAAGGTCCATCATTGAGCAAACCATTGGCATCCTGAAGATACGCTTCCATTGTTTGGACCATTCAGGTGAGGCTCTGCGGTAATCTCCAGAGAGGATGTCCACATCATTGTGGCCTGTTGCACCCTGCACAACCTGGCGCTTCAAAGGAGAGATCACAGGCCACAGGAACACATGGAGGAGGTAGAGATTTCTTTGGACAAAGAGGACTTGGAAGGGCAGGAACCTGAGGAGGGCAATGGCCATTTTCCATGTGAGGATGCCTCTGCAGTGGGATGACACAGAAATGTGCCTGTGACACACTGATAGCTCGAAGGTCCCAGCAGGAATAAGGTCCAGACAAGGTTCTAAGTGTATTTCTCCTGTCCCCCTTAGCATCATGCCAGTGATTGGAAAGTCCTTTACAAGCAGTGACAGCGCAAGCAAGGTCATCATTCGGCCTTGGCCCTCTGACCCTCAAGGATCACAAAGCCCTCACTCTTGGAAAGGTCAGCACCCGCAGCTGCATATAGCCGGTGTGTGAGGTGAAAGGCAGCACACCGGTGCTCACCCTGTGTCAACTGCACATTGTGCAGTCATTGCCATCCGAAGGAGACACTTTGAGCGACAACAGAAATTCGAACGTGGCTATAGAGAGCATAACGGCTCCAAGTCATGTGCTTTCACACTCACAATAAACACAGTTCAGTGTTGATACATGACATTTAGCCTCCAATATACATGAGCACACACAATTCTATGCTGTGTTGCAAAGCTTAAAGGAACAAATCTCAATATGTGGTCATTTCTAGGATATGCCATCTCCCTTACATGACAAAAGGGGTGAGTGACTTACAGGAGTCTGCTAACCATCACATGAATCTGAGGCAATCACGGTGTAGGAGCTTGGAACACCCTCACAGTAAGAGGATACAGAGATTCATATGAAAGAGGCATTCACGTGGAGAGACCATTATCATGAACTCAAAATGTATTTACAAAGGTGAAAGATACTTATAGTGAGTGAACATCCGTGCCACTGTTGTGCTCTCAGTATTTCTTAATTTTTCTTACCCTACTGCTATGTCTAGGCGCATCTCTGACACCTGCTGCAGAGGTGGAGGCAGCCTGCTGTCTGCTTTGTCTTGTTGTCTGTGATGACCTTGGTGGGTGTCCTTTGGAGGGCTGAGGCCTCCAGGGCCCCGGCTGCCTTGGGTCTCCTACTGTGGGGCAGGTGTACCCTCCTCGGCCTGTGGAGCTGGAGCTGATGGGATCACAGGCAGAGGGGATTGGGAACGGCTGGACACGCCCTGAGTAGATGGCCCTGGGGTGTCCAGCTGATGGTCCTCCTCCCTTTGGATGCCCTAGTGTACCTGCCTGACTCCTTGAGGAGAAGAGGCACTTGGAGGAAATTTGAGGTGCCCTGTACCCCTCTTGCCTAGCGACTGATGGATCCCGCCTACGCCTAGAGCGAAGGGGTGCAGGTTCAAGCACAAATGTGGCAGAGCGTGCTGGACCAGGGTGTCCAAGGCAGCTGCCACCCTTCTCATGGTGACCTCGAGACACTAGCATGTTGGAGCCACAACATCAGGCAGAACGTGGACGGACTCCTCCATCCTTCGCTTTAGCCTGTTGACTGCCTCTCACGACTGCCTGATGTTCTACAGCCTGTCTTTGCATCTCCAGTGTGTGTGCTATGGGTCATTTCCAGTGGCTCATCATCAGACTCAGACTGAGCAGGTGCCTGTCCTAGAAACATAGAAGCTGGGGGCTGTCACTGACTCCAACTGCTGTGGAGGCATGTCAATGAGGTGATCTCCAGAAAATGACCCCGAGCATAATCTAGATCTATGACCCACTGAGGTGTGTGTCTCTGCACTGGTGGAGGATGTAGGTGAACGCAGTGATGGGTTTTCAGCGAATGGGTCCTCATCTGAGGTGGACTGTGGGCTGGGGCTAATGGTGTGGCTGGACCTCTGTCTGGACTTGCTGGTGCCTGTAAGAGAGTTAGTTCATGAGCAGGCAGAATGCAACATTGCATGTCGCTAACTGGGAATGTCAGGATGTGATCAACTCATGAAGATCTCATCCGTACTGGGTTACTGGGAGAGGCCGATCTTGCCTTTGTCACAGGAGCGATCCCAGTTCTCTCCAGCCAACTTAGCTGCCTCCTTCTCGACGGTAGGGAGCCCCTGGATGTCTGCAGTCCCTCCTCTCATCTGGGATCTCTCCCTCCTGTTGTGGGCCAGCTTGGATGGAATGTGATGAGAAGGGATGGAGGAGAGGTTGGGAAGCATGCATGCCTGCTGTGTGTGCTGAGCCCTCCCCAGTAAGAGCTGAAGATGCTGTTTGTGCAGGATGATAGATGAGATGGTGGTGATGTTAAGGTGTGCGTGAAACATTCAGCGCTGATGCCTCCTCCGCTATTAGTCTGTGAGATCCCCGAGGAGTGTAACCCTTTGAGTGCCTGATGCCATTTTGAGAGTGTGACTTTGGAGTGAGTAGAAGGTTGACCTCTGGCGGAGCAGATTAGATCATTCATCCTTTTCCTGCACTGCAGGGCACTTCTTTTTTGGTTCTCAACGGCACTGACCTCCACTGCGACCCACTCCCAAGCCAGCAAGGTGATGTTTGTGGACCTCCTGGCTCCATTCTTCGGGAAGGGGACATCATAGCATTTGCTGATGGCCTTGAGTAGAACCACCAAGGAGTTGTGGCTGAACCTGGGGATGTATGGCTTCGCTCTCCTGGGTCCATCTCAAGAAATCCAGACCACGCAACTGGGCTGCAGAGAGTGAAAATGTACATTCCAGTGGCATTTAAATATAGCACTAGGACCTTCGACCCCACAAGGTGGTGGCGGGGTGGACGAATCAGTGCTTGCCCTGCCATGTGATTCAGAGAGCGGCTTGCCAATGCATAATTAATGAGTTTCCAAGCATACAATTCAGCACGAGGACCTGTCCTGCCGCCCGACAGGAATCACATCGTTTATCCCACCCACCACTGCACTTAGTCTCCTGAGTGGAAAATTCTGCCCTTGGTCTTTTCTCATTTAGCAATTCCTTTGGTCTGATTATAAAATCCAGAGTGTTGCATGTTCCAGGCTCCCTAGTTCTGCCTAAAATATATTTGATCTTCAGCCTTCTTGTGGATGTGACTGTTAATGTGAATTTATCAAACATGTGGGATAGTGGGGAGGAGAATGGTTTAAAAAAAAAACATCTTGGATAAAAAGGTTAAATATATGCCGGATTCAGAAAAACGTTTCAACTGAGAGCGCATGCTACAATGAGGCAGCTGTCAACAGCTTACTGTCTTGATCCAGTTGACAAGTACAGCTGTTCAAAATGACATGTTCTGTTTAAACAGAGTGCAAGGCTTGTGATTACCATGTGTTGTACCACTTTATCACAAATTTCACCTTAATAAATGCAGCAATCCATGTACAGCACTTGTATAGGGCAAGTTTTAATTATGCCATTAACCACAATTATGCAATTCAAATTGAATACTTTACACAGCAAAGCGAAGAGACCATGAAACTTAATGTCTTTTTTAATCAAGTATTTTACAGGTAACACAGACTGAATGCATAAGGAACTGATTTTCTTCAAATAATTTTGAAAGCTGTTCATCCCTTAGCTCAGTATTGCTGTCAAATGCAGATAAGCAGTCTGGCTCGCTGGATTTCTGGTACACTAAATATTTGGAAATGGGCTTCTGTGCCTTGGAAATGCGCTTAGCATCGACACCTTTCTGGAGATGCAAGTGCTATTGCATCAAGTTCAGCATTATGCGTGGACTTGCGGAAAAAGAGTGGTTTTCAACTGCTACATGTTTCTTTCTGCAGGACTGTTCCAGAGCACTTGCACTGTAATTTACTAGTCGCTGTGTTTTTGCGAGCGTTAATATTTCTACTTGTAAGGACAACATTGAACAAAAAAGATTGACTGTATTAATGTGAAGGGGATGTGATAATATATTTTATGATGACTTAGTAACTGTTAAAACAATATAATACTGCAGTAATTGTCAGATGAGATTAATTAATTAATTAATTATCCTCAAACTGGTTTGTTCAGCTCCCTTACGTTTGGCTCTACCATTTTTTACCATTAGTTTGCGCAAACAATACCTTTCAAAGAGCTTTGTTTCAGGGTTTAAAAAAAAATTTTTTTTTTTACATTGCTTCTATAAACATTTTAGTACAAATTTAATGTTGGAAATAATTTTGTCATGTGTCCCTCTAAGGGATCAAGGTTAATGTTGTAGAGCTGGCTTGTCCAACCTTTTCATGTGAAGAGCCACATTTCAATTTTTTTCTCACTCAAGGGGCCAATGAGAAAATTGCAGAAAGATAATGTTTGGCGCAACATTAAACATGAATTTCAACAAAACCTTGAGGTATGAGGAAAATAAACAGCTTGCTGAGCAAAAATAAAGCAATGTCAGAGCAATAAATTGATAATTAAAAAAAAATTAGTAATTATTAAGGGTGACTGTTTGAGTGTAAGAGGGTCAACTTGTGTTTACCCAGCTCACTCCCAGTCTCTGGGTGCTTACTCACTCACCCTCACCACACCCACTGTGAGGGGTGGTGTGAGTGTGTTGGTGTTCAGGGGTGAGGGTGAGTGCGAACCCTGAGACTGGGAGTGAGCCAGACACACGCACACACTCACACTCGATCCCTCACACACATGCACACATGTACACACACACACGCACTCGCGCTCACACTCGCGCATACACACACACACACACTCGCATGCGCACACATGCATACAAACGTGCATGCATACAAACATGCATGCATACACACCACACACATTCGCGCGCGCACGCACACACTCGCTCATACACACATTGGGCACTCGCACACACACACACGCGCAATCGCACACATGCACACACACATGCTCCCTCACGCACACTCGCTCCCTCACACACACACACGTGCTCCCTCACTCTCACACACTTTCTCCCTCACTCTCTCACACGCGCGCACACATACACACTTGTGTGCACACACTTGCGCGCATACACACACGCACACATCGCTTGTACACACACTCGCGCACACACATACACACTTGCGCAGACGCATGCCCCCGCACACTCACGCGTGTACACGCACACCACAAACCACAGCACCTACTCGCTAGCTCCCTCACTTGCTTGTCCCACTTCCAGCCACTCTCCCTCCGTCCTCCACACCACCAGCAGCCGCTCTCTCCCCATTCCCTGAAAAGCTCCCGCCCTCCCCAACAGCATCACTGCTGCCGTGATGCCATTTTTCAGGCCTCAGACTGAAGGAAGCTGTTCCTCCAATAAGAGACTGGTTCTCTACCACCTTTGCTGCAGTTAGGATCACTAGTTAGTTTATTAACCCCAAACCCGGGAGAGAAACAGCCTGTGATTGGAGGAGCAGAAATGTGGGGAATCTTTGAATTTACTTACCGGCATTTTAAACATGGGGTCCGCGGGCCAGATAGAAAGGACTGGCGGGCCAGGATGGCAGGTTAGATTAGCCTGTTTTTGAGGTGGTTTCACAGGGCATATCAGTTTAGTTGCAGCCATTAAATACACTGCTGCACAAAATTGTTTCCTCTTGTGAGAGTTTTGGAGGATACACTCCATACAGCATGTGACCATTTTATCCATGGAGCACCAGTGGTTATTTGTTGTGCCTGATGTATCATACTGCCAGTTTGTCTTTCAGTGGGCCTGCGCTGAGCTCTTGCACCAGCAATATTTTTTTGCACATCAGTTTTGTTCGTAGTGAAGAGAAAGAACTTTTCAATTAACATGCTATGGAACTGAATTGCACAAATTACTACCCATTTATAAAGTAAATCTGAGCACTAATCTTTCAGTGTTTAAACAGTAAAGTGACTGAATGCATCCTACAGATCAATGAGAAACCACAATCTCTGGTTAAAAAGACTTTAATCTTTCTATGACAAAAATAAAAATACCTGGAAAAACTCAGCAGGTCTAGCAGCATCTGTGGAGAGGAGCACAGTTAACGTTTCGAGTCCGAATGACCCTTCAACAGAACTAAGTAAAAATTGAAAAGAGGTGAAATATAAGTTGGTTTAAGGGTGGTGGGGGGGGTGGGGGGCGTTGGGACAAGAAGAGCTGGATAGAGGGCCAGTGATAACCAAAAGATGTCACAGACAAAAGGACAAAGAGGTGTTGAAGGTGGTGATATTATCTAAAGGAATGTGCTAATTAAGGGTAGAAAGCAGGACGAGCAAGGTACAGTTAGCCCTAGTGGGGGTGGGGTGGGGGGAAGGGATCGAAATAGGCTAAAAGGTAGAGATAAAACAGTGGATGGAAATACACTTAAAAATAATGGAAGTGGGTGGGAAAAGAAAAATCTATATAAATTATTGGAAAAAACAAAAAGGAGGGGGAAAATTGGAAAGGGGGTGGGGATGGAGGAGAGAGTTCATGATCTAAAATTGTTGAACTCAATATTCAGTCTGGAAGGCTGTAAAGTCCTAGTCGGAAGATGAGGTGCTGTTCCTCCAGTTTGCGTTGAGCTTCACTGGAACAATGTAGCAAGCCAAGGACGGACATGTGGGCATGAGAGCAGGGTGGAGTGTTGAAATGGCAAGCGACAGGGAGGTCTGGGTAATGCTTGTGGACAGACCGAAGAGGTTCTGCAAAGCGGTCACCCAGTCTGCGTTTGGTCTCTCCAATGTAGAGGAAACCGCATTGGGAGCAACGAATGCAGTAGACTAAGTTGAGGGAAGTGCAAGTGAAATGCAGCTTCACTTGAAAGGAGTGTTTGGGCCCTTGGACGGTGAGGAGAGGGGAAGTAAAGGAGCTGGTGTTGCATTTTCTGCGGTTGCATGGGAAGGTGCTGTGGGAGGGGGTTGAGGTGTAGGGGGTGATGGAGGAGTGGACCAGGGTGTCACGGAGGGAATGATCCCTGTGGAATGCCGCCAGGGTGGGTGAAGGGAAGATGTGTTTGGTGGTGGCATCATGCTGGAGTTGGCGGAAATGGCGGAGGATGATCCTTTGAATGCGGAGGCTGGTGGGGTGATAAGTGAGGATAAAGACCCTATCATATTTCTGGGAGGGAGAAGAAGGTGTGAGGGCGGATGCGCGGGAGATGGGTCGGACACGGTTGAGGGCCCTGTCAACCACCGTGGGTGGAAAACCTCGGTTAAGGAAGAAGGAGGACATGTCAGAGGAACTGTTTTTGAAAGTGGCATCATCTGAACAGATGCGACGGAGGCGAAGGAACTGAGAGAATGGGATGGAGTCCTTACAGGAAGCGGGGTGTGAGGAGCTGTAGTCGAGGTAGCTGTGGGAGTCGGTAGGCTTGTAATGGATATTGGTGGACAGTCTATCACCAGAAATTGAAACAGAGAGGTCAAGAAAGGGAAGGGAAGTGTCAGAGATTGACCATATGAAAATGATGGAGGGGTGGAAATTGGAAGCAAAATTAATAAATTTTTTCAGGTCCAGACGAGAGCATGAAGCAGCACCAAAGTAATCATCGATGTACCTGAGAAAGAGTTGTGGGAGGGGGCCGGAGTAGGACTGGAACAAGGAATGTTCCACATATCCCATAAAGAGACAGGCATAGCTGGGGCCCATGCGGGTACCCATAGCCACACCTTTTATTTGGAGAAAGTGAGAGGAGTTTAAGGAGAAATTGTTCAGTGTGAGAACAAGTTCAGTCAGACGGCTGAGAGTAGTGGTGGATGGGGATTGTTCGGGCCTCTGTTCGAGGAAGAAGCGGAGAGCCATCAGACTATCCCGGTGGGGGATGGAGGTGTAGAGGGATTGGACGTCCATGGTGAAGAGGAGGCGGTTGGGGCCAGGGAACTGGAAATTGTTGATATGATGTAGGGTGTCAGAGGAATCACGGATGTAGGTGGGAAGGTACTGGACAAGGGGAGAGAGAATGGAGTCAAGATAGCAAGAAATGAGTTCCGTGGGGCAGGAACAGGCTGACACGATCGGTCTGCCGGGACAGTCCTATTTGTGGATTTTGGGTAGGAGGTAGAAGCGGGCTGTCCGAGGTTGGGAGACTATCAGGTTGGAAGCTGTGGAAGGAAGATCTCCAGAGGAGATGAGGTCAGTAACAGTCCTGGAAACAATGGCTTGATGTTCAGTGGTGGGGTCATGGTCCAGGGAGAGGTAGGAGGAAGTGTCTGCGAGTTGACGCTCAGCCTCTGCAAGGTAGAGGTCAGTGCGCCAGACAACAACAGCACTACCCTTGTCAGCAGGTTTGATGACAATGTCAGGGTTGGACCGGAGAGAACGGAGTGCAGCAAGTTCAGAGAGAGACAGGTTAGAGTGGGTGAGAGGAGTAGAGAAATTGAGACGACGAATGTCACGCCGACAGTTCTCAATGAAAAGATCAAGAGAAGGTAAGAATCCAGAGGGAGGGGTCCAGGTGGAGGGAGAATATTGGAGGTGGGTAAAAGGATCCGTTGAATGGGGAGAGGATTCCTGCCCAAAGAAGTGAGCACGGAGACGAAGGCGGCGGAAGAAGAGTTCTGCATCGTGCCGAGCCCGAAATTCATCGAGATGTGGGCGTAAGGGTATGAAACTAAGTCCTTTGCTGAGCACTGAACGTTCAGTGTCGGAGAGGAGAAGGTCGGGGGGTATGGTGAATACATGGCCGGGGCTGGGATTGGAAGACGGGATGGGGACAGAGGGACAGGCAGGGGTGGAGGGTCCTGGATGGGTGTTGGTGTCAATGAGTTGTTGGAGCTTGCGTTCCTTTGCACCTGAAAGAAAGAGACAAAGTTTCTTGTTGAGGCGTCGGATGAGACGGAGAATAAAATGAAACTGGGGGCACGCGCAGCTTTGAAAAAGGGTGCGGCGGTGCTGCTGGAGGGGGAGGTCAAGTGTGTTCATATGGCGGTGCATGGCACTGAGTGTGGATCTCAGAATGCGACGAGAACAGCAGTCCGAGGAGCTTTGTATGTCCCAGAGATTTCTGTAATCCTGGGTGGGTTCGAAACATGAGGGATGGAACTTCAGTTGAAATCCACCTGGGGTAAGTCGGAGACGGAGACAGTCACCGAGGAAGGAAATATGGCTGTGAAAGCGGGTTTTAGTAAACACCTTGTCAAACACCAGGAGAGAAATGGAAAGCAATGAAGGTGAACAAGGCGAAAGAGAGATATGAAAATCCTGACGGAGAGAAGAGCAAAACTTTTTCAAGGTAGGCATTCCTTGAAGAGATGTGGCAGTCAATTAAACATGAAGATAAAAGCAAAAAACTGTGGATGCTGGAAATCCAAAACAAAAACAAAAATGCCTGGAAAAACTCAGCAGGTCTGGCAGCATCTGTGGAGAGGAGCACAGTTAACGTTTCGAGTCCGAATGACCCTTCAACAGAACTTTTACTTCCCCTCTCCTCACTGTCCAAGGGCCCAAACACTCTTTTCAAGTGAAGCAGCATTTCACTTGTACTTCCCTCAACTTAGTCTACTGCATTTGTTGCTCCCAATGAGGTTTCCTCTACATTGGAAAGACCAAACGCAGACTGGGTGACTGCTTTGCAGAACACCTTCGGTCTGTCCGCAAGCATTACCCAGACCTCTCTGTCGCTTGCCATTTCAACACTCCACCCTGCTCTCATGCCCACATGTCCGTCCTTGGCTTGCTGCATTGTTCCAGTGAAGCTCAACGCAAACTGGAGGAACAGCACCTCATCTTCCAACTAGGCACTTTACAGCCTTCCAGACTGAATATTGAGTTCAACAATTTTAGATCATGAACTCTCTCCTCCATCCCCACCCCCTTTCTGATTTTCCCCCTCCTTTTTGATTTTTCCAATAATTTATATAGATTTTTCTTTTCCCACCTACTCCCACTTGTCCCAACCCCCCCCCCTTAAACCAACTTATATTTCACCTCTTTTCAATTTTTACTTAGTTCTGTTGAAGGGTCATTCGGACTCGAAACGTTAACTGTGCTCCTCTCCACAGATGCTGCCAGACCTGCTGAGTTTTTCCAGGTATTTTTGTTTTTGTTTTGGATTTCCAGCATCCGCAGTTTTAATCTTTCTATGCATTTGGTGAAATTCATTACACCACATCATAAAAGCTTTTATCCCAGTTAAATGTAGGAAATAATCACAGGGCAGTAAACTCTTGTGCAAATCATGTCAATTTAGTGGCAGTTTTGGAGTCTTAAGATGTTCAACCTAGTGAAGCTACAACACACACCTGCTAGGCAGCAGAAGCAGCTTTCTATAGACAGAGGCCAGATGAAATAAGAGTAGACCATTTGGCTCTTCAAGCCTGCAGTGCCATTCAACAGGATCATGGCTGATTTGATTGTGGCTTGAACTCCATTTTCCTGCCTGTCTTCCATAACCCTTGACTCCCTTGTGAATCAAAAATCTACGTCAACTCTGAAAATACTCAATAACCTAGCCTCCAATTCTCTCTTGGGTAGAAAATTCCAAAGATTAACAAACTTCTGAGAGAAGAAAATCCTCCTCACTTCCGTTATAAATGGGAGACCCCCTTATTCTGAAACCGTGATGTTCCCACCAGGGGAAACATCATCACCACATCTTGCCTTTCAAACCCCCTCATAATCTTATATGTTTCAATAAGATTATGTCTTATTCATCTAAACTCCAATGAGTATAGGCCAAATCTGCTCAAACCTTTCCTCATAAGACAATCCTTTCATCCCAGGAAGCAATCAAGCGTATCTTCTCTTGCAAGTATATCCCTCCTTAGATAAGGAGATCAAAACTGTATGCAGTACTCTAGGTCGTATGGTTGTATAAAAGCTTCCTTACTTTTAGACTCCACCCTCATCCAACATTCCATTTGCCTTCCTAATTACTTGCCATAACTGCATGCTAGCTTTTTGTGATTCATGTAGGAGGACACCCAGATCCCTCTGTCCTGCAGCATTTTGTAGTTTTTCTCCGTTTAAATAATATTATGCTTTTCTATTCTCCCCTCCAAAGTGGATAACTTCACATTTTCCCTCAATGTACTCCATCTGTCAAATCTTTGCGCACTCACTTAACCTATCTAATCTTTTTGCAGACTCTTTGCACCCTCCTTTCAACTTTTTTTACACCTATCTTTGTACCTTCAGCAAATTTTGCTACAATATATTCTGTACCTTCATCCAAGTAATTAATACAGATTGTAAATGGCTGAGGCCTCAGCACTGATCTCTGTGGCGTTCCATATGTTACAGTTTGACAACCTGAAAAGGACTCACTTATCCTGACTCTTTGTTTCCTGTTAGTTAACCAATCCCATGTGAATCTATCACCCCCAACACCATGAGCTCTTTCTTGTGTGGTAACCGTTTATGTGGCACCTTATTAAATGCCTTTTGAAAATCCAAATACCCTACACCTACCAGTTCCCCTTTACCCAAACTACTTGATCCATCCTCAAAGAACACTAATAAGCTTGTCAATCCCGATTTCCCTTTCATATACTATGTTGACTCTGTTTGATTGTCTTACGATTTTCTAAATGTCCTCCTACTACTTCCTTAATGATGGATTCCAGCATTTTCCCAATGGCAGATTTTTAAAAAATTCATTCAGGGGATGTGGGCTTCACTGCTGGGCCAGCATTTATTGCCCATCCCTAGTTGCCCTTGAGAAGGTGGTGGTAAGCTGCCTTCTTGAACTGCTGCAGTCCATGTGGTGCAGGTACACCCACAGTGCTGTTAGGAAGGGAGTTCCAGGAATTTTACTCAGCGACAGTGAAGGAACGGTGATATATTTCCAAGTCAGGATGGTGAGTGACTTGGGGGGGGATCTTCTAGGTGGTGGTTTTCCCATCTGTTCTCTGCCCTTGTCCTTCTAGATGGTAGGCTGACTGGCTGATAGTTTCCTGCTTTCTGACGCCCTCCTTTCTTAAATGGGGGCATTACATTTGTGGTTTTCCAACCCACTGGGACCTTTCCAGAATTTTAGAAGATTGCAACTAATGCAACCACAATCCCTGCAGCTACTTATTTTAAGACCTAAGGATGCAGGCTATGAGGTCTGGGGCCTTGTCAGCCTTAATTCCCATTAGTTTCATAGTACTTTCTCTCTTGTGATAGAGATTTTTTTCAGCTCCTTCTTTCCTTTTGATGCTTGATTTCCAATATCATTAGAATGCTTTTAGTGTCTTCCACCTTGAAAAAATAGAAATTTGAGGTGGATTTTTCCATAGGAGGCAGAAAACTGGAGGTGGGGTCAATTCCAGGTTGCAAACACCCCTCTGTTGCACATCTAGTGCCAGCAGCAATTTTCCCTAGGGTTGGGCCCTTAATTAGGTATGGGATGGGTCTGCTTCCAATTAGGCTGCCGGGGTATGGGAATGGAGGTGGGCCGATTTCCGAGACGGGAGGATATAAGGCCCACCTCAGCCACCAGTGTTGTTAATTTTTAAGTACTGGCAAGGGACCTTTAGGTCAGGGAAAAAAAAACTACTTTGAAGTCTCTCTCTGCTGTCCCCCAATTGTAAGACCCTCTGCAAACTGGCCTTGCATAAAGAGCACAAAATCAATTGTTAAAAGCTTTGAAGGGTCCATTGCATTGAGCTTTCGCTTTGCTGGTTGAAAGCCCCCTTTACACATACAGTTAGTGATGGCCCTTAGCTTTTTCTCTTCTCTCCTGCCTGTGTGTGCAGGCTGTAATGTGCAGCTCCTGGAAATGCCATCAAAGTGGTGCAATTGAACAGACCAGTCACTTGGAGGGACCTCTGTCCACATATGATCCTGAATAAAACAGCTTTTCCCAATTGCCCCACATGAGCATCCTAATGATATGAGGCCACCGAATGATCAATACTTTGGGCACTCCTGACTTCACCATTCCATCGGAGTAAGGACATCAATAACCTTAATAACCTTGAGATACAGTAGGAAGCCATTCCGTGATGCCTGACACAGTCACAGTGATGCCTGACACAGTCACAGTGATGCTCCACTTGGCAGTAATGAGGGCCCTAAGTACTCACGGTTTGGGGCTTGGTATTTGGAGAAGCAGGAGCAGATGTCCCCATTTGTCTGAGTTCCCTGAGGTTGTGCAGGTTCACAACTGTGACTGCAGGAGTCTGTGCAGCAAATGAGTTTGACCATGTCTCAGGGCTTGGAGTGCATGTGCTGCTCCCATGAGATGGTGACAAACCTCATGGAGAATCATGTGCGGCAGCACCTGGAGTTCATGCAGGAGCAGTGGACTGTCCTGCACAGAATTCATGGCGCTTTATGTAGTCTAGACTAGTCGGTTCAAACCCTAAGCACTGATGCCCATGGAATATTTGAAGCACATTTCAGGCTGGACAGGCCAATCATGCAGGTAGCCCAAAGGTAGCTGGAGGAGATGCCAGCTGTGTCTCTTGTGGCACCCTCATCATCCCTGGCCCCCCTGACAGAGGAGCATCTGTGGAGGAGGGCCTGGTGATGAAGGCTTGCTCCTGCACAGATGCATACTGGGAAAGGCCCCATTCGGTCCCTCCAAAACAAGGATGACTGCCACAGGCATCACAGACCTGAAACAGAGATATGAGCTCGCCAGGTCCTCCACCTGAGGCAACAAGGAGAGAACAATGCAGGAGTGTCTGAGGAGGGTACCACATCAGTCAGCATGAAGAGGGTCACTGTGGTGTTATGTAGATGTTGCATGTTGTTACTAAGCAAGGCTCACTCCGTAAATAAACTCTCTCTTTGTTATCATGGGTTGCATGATTTAGTAAACTTTGTGCTGCACAAGAATAAAAATGTGAACAAAACATTAGCTTCTCATGTTGACAGTGGACTTACCAGGCAGTGGTCCATCTCTCTGTCATGGTAAGATTGCAAAGGCTGGATGCATGGCTGTCTTTCCTGTCCCAGTGCAGGCTTGCTGTACTTACAGCCATGTGGTTTTCCCCTCAGGCTTCAGAAATCATTAATCAAACCTTTGCTGGATCAGATGGTCTCTTGTAATTACAGCATCCTGAAAAGCAAAAAAAAAAGGGAATTTGATAGCTATCTGAAAAGAAAGAATTTGCAAGCTTACGGGGATAAGGCAGGGGATTGGGACTAGGTAGAATGCTCTTTCAGAGACCCTGTGCAGACTCGATGGGCTAAGTGACCTCCTTCTGCACTATAAAGATTCTGTGACTTCATTGTGACACTCCTGGCCTGGCCATCTCTATGGTCACCTGGAACACCTCAGGGAACAGAAGGTTCCCCATCTGCATCTCTGTCCCATCCTCTCCCACACCGTCGTCATTCTCCTCCTCTTCCAAACACATCACACCATCCTTTGCCTTCACTCTTCAAGGGTCATCTCCCTTTACTGAGCCATGCTTACTGAAGCATACAGCAGACCACAGCTGGTGTGTTCACACCTGGCAGGTGTATATTGTGGAGTGCCATCTGAGCAGTCCAGACAGTGAAAGTGCATTTTCAGCAGGCCGATGGACTGCTCATTGAAGGTCCTGGTTAGCTATGGCTGTCATTGTAATGACTTTGCGGCTGTTTTTATGACACTCGCTGAAAGGTGAGGAGCCATCTCCTGAAAGGATAATCCTTGTCCTTAGAATCCATCCAGGTACATGGGAGGTGAGATGGAAGAGCTGCAGATGGATTGGCTGGCAAAGAATAAAAGCATCATGGCAGCTTCCTGGAAAGCGTACACATACATGCAGTAAGTTCTTTCTGTGGTCGCAGACTAGCTACACAATCAGTGAGTGACAGTCCTTTAAATTGATGAACTTCTTTGGTCCGTCAGTGGATGCCTTGTTGCTAACATCATTGCAGTCAATAATTCCCTGGATCTGGGGGAACCTGGTGAAGCCCAGTACCCTCTGAGCTTGAGAGGCCCAATCGGTGGGAAATTTGACGTCGTCTCCAGCCTTGGCGAAGAGGGCACCTGTGACCATGGTGATGCAGCCGACTGGGAGATGCCGCAAAGGTCCGCAGCTCAGCCCTAAAATGATCCAGCGGCAGAGAAGTCAAGACCACATTGACCTTGACTGATCCTGGCAAGGCCTAGCAATGAGTGGAGCAAAGTGTGTGCTTCTCACTGATGAGGATAGGGATGTTTGTGACCATCAGCTTTGAGAGTTGCAGTCTGCTTCTGCACTTGCCCTTTGCCATGACCAGGTAGCTTCACCTATTCTGCTAGATTCTGTGCTCTGTGTTGTACCTTTTTCTCTTTCGTGGCCCTAGTCCCTCTGCTGTGCCCTCTTGATGCCTGGGGGTCCCTTCTTTGTTGTGCACGCTTCTGCTTAATTGTTTTGATGGTCTTTATTTGTGATGGTGCAGCACCCATTTCCAGGTGCAGCCTTCCTCGTGATCAGGTGATGTTCAAGCAAGATTCGTTCAATGACGCAATGCCTAGTCAATACCAGGATAGCCAGCCCCTGAAATCACAATAAGATCATGAATTAGGAGCAGTAGGCCATTTGACCCCTCAAGATTGCTCTGTCATTCAATAATGTCATGGCTGATTGATTGTGGCCTTAACTCCACTTTCCTGCCCGCCCCCATAACCCTCAACATCCTTGTAGATCAAAAATCTATCTAACTTAGCCTTGAATATATTCAATGACCCAGCCTCCATTGCTCTCTGGGAAAGAGAATTCCAAAGATTAATGACCCTCTGAGAGAAGAAATTGCTCCTCATCCCTGTCTTAAATGGGAGATCCCTTATTTTTAAACTGTGCCCCTCCCAAGTTCTAGATTCCTCCACAAGGGGAAACATCCTCTTAGCATCTACCTTGCCAAGACTCCTCAGAATCTTATTTGTTTCAAGAAGATCACCTCCCTTTCTTCTAAACACTATAGGTCCAACCTGCTCAACTTTTCCTTCATCCCAAGAATCAGCCTAGTGAACCTTCTCTGAACTGTTTCCAATGCAAGGATATTCCTCCTTAAGTAAGGTGACCGAAACTGTACACCGTACTCTAGGTGTAGTTTTACCAATGCCCTGTACAGTTGTAACAAGACTTCCCTACTTTTATACTCCATTCCTTTTGCAATAAAGGCCAACATTTTATTTGTCTTCCTAATTACTTGCATGCTAACTTTTTGTGATTCATGTACAAGGACACCCAGATCTCTCTGTACCACAGTATTCTGTAGTCTTTCTCCATTTATAATATTCGGCTTTTCTATTCGTCCTGCCAAAGCGGACGACCTCATATTTTCCCACATTATACTACTACTGCCAAATTTTTTCCCACTCAACCTATCTATATCCCTTTGCCTAACTCTTCGTTTCTTCCTCACAATTTGCTTTCTTGCCTATTTTTGTATCGTCAGCAAATTTGGCTACAATAAATAATTGTGTAGTTGAATATGAGCTATCTGCTTGTACAATTTCAACAAACTGTTTGTGATGCTTAAGTGCTCAGCTATTCATATAGTCCTACCTTTTAGAAGAAGGGATGTTAACCAATGCCCGTTTGTTCTGTAGTCCTGCACCTTTGGCATAAAATGCTACTTTGGCAAAAAAGATGATAAAATAGCCCTGAATTTGAAATCCTAGCATCTCTGCCCATAATGGGTGAACTTCGATGAGTTTTGCAATCTAAACCTACCTTCGCACACACCTGCTTTCCTCATTGGGGAATATTTGAAAGGACTAGCAGGTTGATTATCGACCTGTTTGAAACCCATTGTGAAAGCTTCTTCTGTGGCCAGCAAGTCCTGGAGTGGGATTTGAACCCAGAGGTTCTGGCTTACAGACAGGGGTGCTACTGACTGAGCCATAAGACCTCCATATAAATGATGGAATTGTGCTGCAGTGTACTTTGGGCAGAATTTTCCCCTGTTGGGGGGGAAGTTGATGGACTGGCACGTGCGGGTGCACTTCCGATCGGTGCCCCCAATCAGAGGCGCGGTGCCATTTTGCGTGGACGGGTCAATTAAGGCTCGCCTAGTGTGACGTCCGCAGGGAAACGCTATGCGCCCCCGTGCGGGCGGGGGGAGGGGAATGCCTAAGATCGAGAGTGCGCTCTTTCGCGCATGCACAAGAAAGAGCGCACTCATCTACCTGAGGCTAAGTGCTGCCTCAGGGAGAACGGCTCTACTTTCAATAATATTAAAAATAGAGAAAAAAATTCCCTTACATGTCCCCCCATATAACAATGTCACATGAGTTGGGACATGTTGATAATTTCCATAACAACTTTATTAAAATTTTTAAAGCCCTACATGAAACCTCATCCCACCGGTGGATGAGATTTCATGTTTTTTCTAGTTGCTGCCGGGGCTCCTGGCCTGCCCACCAACCTTA